>NC_134789.1:46708239-46808239 GCF_046742065.1 Oratosquilla oratoria
TGATTAGAAGTGATCGGGAACGTGAGTGGACCCTTTAATCACGTCCCTCTGGACCTGTGGGGACCGAGGAGGATGTCCAATTGGGGGTTCCAGACACCTATACAAAACGTTTAGTAACACCTCAGTGGTACGTGACAATAACAAATGACGATGATGATGATGATGATGATGATGAGGATAATGACGACGACGATGATGATGATGATGATAATGACGACGACGACGATGATGATGATGACGATGAGGATGACGATGCCGATAACGATGATGATAACTATAACGACGACGACGACCATGACGATGACAACGACGACGATGATTCAGAGACAATGGTAATCCAGAGACAATGGCAAAAAGAGTAGAAGAATATTACTAAGCTCATCACTCGCCAAATAAAATAATTGAGTTAGTATATTCGCCAGCAGTCGTTAATTGTGTACCAGAAGCTACAAATGAAGAAGTAACGTTGGCTCTAAAAAAAAATATGAAACACGGAAAAATTCCTGAGAAAGATGGATTATCGATAGATCTTTTGGAAGGCGCGAAGAATGAAGTTCATTATAGGTTAGCAATTTGTACACCCAGTGTATACCTCAGGAAAGTGTTCCTGAATCGTGGTCCACCTTTTTATATATATATATATATATATATATATATATATATATATATATATATTTTTTTTTTTTTACTTCACAAAAAAGGTGGCCAGGAAAACCTTTGTAACTATAAAGTATTTTCCAAATCCCTTTCTAATGGACCAAGTTCATAGTTTTATATCTATCTAGCTATCTATATACGAGTATATATATATCTTTATATATATATATATATATATATATATATGTGTGTGTGTGTGTGTGTGTGTGTGTGTGTGTGTGTGTGTGTGTGTGTTTGTGTGCACAACATTGAATGGGTCCCAGTGATTAGAGATACATTTTAACAACCACAATGCACTTTAAGAATATATATATATATATATAAATATATATATATATATATATATATATATATACAAATATTTTAATTTATCTGTTCTGTTTCTCATCTTTCTTTTGTCCATTTGACCACTTCGTCTTTTCTCATTTCTTGTACTTTCTTACAGGTATTATCTAGGATGTATCTGATAGTTATTCATTTGTGTGAGTGGCACTTATCTTCTTGTACTTCAATTTATATCACCTTTCTCACCTCCAATTTTACAAAAAAAATGTACACAGAGAGGACCACATCCCCGTCCTTCGTTTCCAAGACTCATCCAATATCCTCATCGCCGTATGTAGATACCTGGGGGGTTGGCTCCTCGTATGTAGGTGATCTATTGTTGTTTGTATGCAACTGGCGGTTGTTCTAGTCCAGGGGTTCCCAAACTGGGGGAAATTTGAAGCTACCAGGGGGGAAATAATTATACTACCTATGAACTAAAAAAATCTCAGATGAATTTTATCATGTCAGAGAGAGAGAGAGAGAGAGAGAGAGAGAGAGAGAGAGAGAGAGAGAGAGAGAGAGAGAGAGAGAGAGAGAGAGAGAGAGAGAATGCGTTTATCAGTATATATGTACATTTGAAAAATAAATTAGTAAATAGTCAGTGTGTTTTAACTACTCTTTCCCTCATACACATGAAGGGGGAAATCTGGATAGTTGAACTGGGTGCAGGGGGGAAATGACAGAAAAAAGTTTGGGAACCACTGAATCTAGTCCCTTGTATTGTGTGATCTGTAGCTTGTAGGCGTCCGTCTAAAATGGTTACTGGTCATACTGGGATAACATAGTTCATCGTGGACCTTATGTATAGCTCGTATATTACTGTTCTGGTGACGTCATCTTGTCCAAAGTCTATACCAGTGGTTATTCTGTTTTGTTTTGTTATCATTTGTCTGTTTGATTCCCATTTCTTATTAGTTATATGTCAATTTATTATTATTTACTATTTACCTGTTTGTTTATTATCTAACTATACCTATGCATTTATTTGTGTATTTTATGTTATTTACATTATTATAGTTTTTATTTTTTCATTTATTATTATTATTTTTTTCGCATCCGACCTAGATATGGACCAAAAGGTCTCCTGTCGGCATGCTCCGCCTTTGTAATCCTTTGAGTTGAGGTTTGTGCTGCCTGTCTGTGATATCTGTCATGTGGGTGCGAATGTTATTAATGAATTGTGTGTTACCCCAAGTTGAATGGTGTACGTAACATCCTTGTACTGTTGAGTGGGAAGTTTGTGTTGGTGCAACGTTCGTGGTTGTCGCTGGGAGTGTGATTGTGGACTTGGCTGGTGAGTAGTGACACCAACGTCTCCGGAAACGTCTCGACAGACAAAAACCCGCAATATTCATCACATGCCATGAGAGTTCACCCTCCAGTACCCTGATACTTAGACACATCATACTCAAGAACTACAACATGATACATAACACCATTACACCACCGCAGCCCAACCACATCAACACGAAAAAATACGAACAATACCCAGACATTTTTAGCTAGTTTGGAGCCAAGATCATTGGCCGCTCTGCTCCCATGCAAGCAGGAGAGACACCTCATGTTTAAGCAGACTATGGCGATAACAACACCCAGGACCTATTAACAGAGGTTAGGCAACACAACAGACATCATATGCCTACATTGCTAAAATGACAAGCACAAAACTTGACGAACTGCACAGCACAGCACTCAACTCACAGACACGAACACACCATACCGAACGAGAGCCCGTGAGAACGATCGGTTTCTTCCGTTGCTCTGGTGTTATGAGTCATTGACACCAAGAGCTGATCAACACACACACACACACACACACACGGCTCAACGTAGCAGTGGTAACGTTCGCAATCTCTAATTCAGCTGGCACTCCAACTCTCTTGTGCAAGTTGTGTGTGTATGTGTGTGTGTATTCACCACGGTCTTTGGATCACGTGTTGGACTCGTGATCGACAGCTATTTCCCTTCCGGAAGAGAGCTCAGAGCTCGTATGACCGATCTATGGGTAATGCTATGACCTTACACGCACACACACACCCAACTCCCTGCCCACGAGAGTTGGAGTAACGACTCGAAGCGCAGCGATACTGAAATAATTTCAGCCCTGGGCAGGATGTGTATGGGTGTGTGTGTGTGTGTGTGTGTGTGTGTGTGTGTGTGTGTGTGTGTGTGTGTGTGTAAGGTAACACCATTACCCATAAATCGGGCATATATGAGCTCTGATCCCACATGCGGGATGGTGATACCTCAATCACATCCAACACCACATTGAATCATACACACACACACGCATACTCCTTATATTCCAACGTACCTTAGCTATATTGCGTGTACATCTCGCTAATTGGGTGGTTCCACTCTAATGGAGAGGAACTGGTGTACTGGCGGTTGAAAAGTAACCAACCCCCTTATTACTTTTGTAGCCATGTTGTCCTCCTTCAATGATCCAGATATCCTCTTGTGCTGAGTAGTCTTTAATCTTTCTCATTTGTTGGTAAAAACTAAACTACTGATTTGTAGAACTTGATGACTGCTTCACTTGATATTTGAGACAGTGCAATGTAAGTTTCTGTAATATTTTTTCCTGTACAAGTTTGTCATTCCATAGTTGAGAGTATTTTCAGTTTATAATTTTTTTCCTTTTTCATCAACTCGAACATCAGAACTGCCCTGCCTCATTTTGGGTATTTTAGGTAAAGTGAGATTTTTTTTTTTTTTTTTTTTTTTTTTTTTTTTAAAGAGGCCTCCTTTCATTGTGGGAACACATTTCCCTGGGATTTTTTTTCTTTCAGGATCCCCCTAAAATGTTTTGAATGAAACGATGAGTATAGCTTCAAACATGAAAATTTTATTACAGCGTGGGATTTTGGAGTTTTATACAAAAATATTTCTCCTTATATAAAGACAGCTCACCCCTATATACATCTCTGTTTAGGCATTCATTTCCGGGCACAGCTGCTGACGAGTCACCGCTGAAAACAGCAAACACGACAAAATAAAAAATAACAATAATCACACAAACGGTGATGGTATGAAAATAATACTGTATATGTCCTACCCTCATACGGACACACAAATAAACGTCAAAGAAAACAAATTTGGAAATGATGACTTTCGCACATTAAGCATTTTTTCCACACTCGAATTTCATGTTCCCTCTACATGCTGCTGCTGCTGCTTGTGTAATCTGTTTTCGTTCATCTTAGTGGCACATGCGGTTATGGTGTAAACATACAGAGATGTATTTTGAGAATCTTCGATATCGCTGCAATGACAGCGATACTATTGGTTAGTCACTCCAAGCTTCTTGATACAGATAATTTGATTGGCTACTGTATACGCAAGGTGAAATACAATTGTTTACTTACATATGATGACGTATATCCCATTAATGACGAAAACATGTACATTAGACTCAATACCAACCCAATGGCTAAAACTAAACACCATTTCAATAAATTAAATATAAATACAGACATTAGTCGATTCCTTCACGATTATAGTTATCAATATTATTCAGTCTATACTAACTGCATTGTTGCCATCATTACTCTATAGCTATCATTAGTGTTACTTTCATTATGGTTATTGATACAAATATTTACAAACACCTATGTAAAAAATCCACCTTTGCATAAATCAATATATATATATATATGTATATATATATATATTATTCTTGAATATACATACATGCAAAGCGCTAGTCGTCAGATCGGTTGGCCAGCAGAGTTACAGAATCAATGGTGGAATAAATAATATATTATAAATTGTACACAATCGAGATGATTTACAAGTAATTTCACCATGTGTGAAGATGTGATACTACATATATACATACATATATATACACAACTACTCACAATTGTTCATCATATATGTGCACACACAAGTACGCACATATAACACATACAAACACGCAAATACACATGCTCATATAAATAATACACACACACAATATACTGTACATATATATAGATATATACATAGTTACACATTCATATCTACATGCATATACTCAACATGCACGTATCTGTGGCACGGTGAAAGGAAATCATATTACGATAATAATGAGACATTTTGACTGATAGAGCCAGGAAGTTCTTAAGAATTTGGTGTATATATATATATATTGATGGTGTTGAAACGAATATTTGGCAAGTACTAGACAAAAAAATAAAAAAAAACATAAATGTTTACAGCCCGACATGATACCCTGGCTTCATCAGTCACTGCCGGAGTGTCACGATCAACAGAACTTAATCACACAATCCACTCAAGCCTTACGATTTACAGTACACTCAAAAATCAAAATCAAGTATATACCCGGCAGATACTCGCTTACGGACAACGACTGTCACGTAGAAACCCAACACATAATTCTAAGCATTAAGGAACCATAGTCACGGAAATACAACTGTCGCTCAAGATAAATACTTTTTCATTTCTACAGCATCGTGTACCTTCATACATTCGAGATGCAGTTCTACCCTGTATTAATACATTACGAGAGGCACATATGAAAGTTTGGGGTCTGGTAAAACGCGTCCAACAGCCAATCACAGGAGTCGGATTGGATTGGGGGGGGAAGGACGTCAACCAACGATATTTGAAGAACCAATATATTTGGATGTCCTCACTGTCTCAGTAAATGAAACTATTAACAATTTCATGTAAACATTCAACTACAAAATCTCCAAAGAAACAAATATCAGACGAAAATATATTTTGTTTACTTCAAGCTTGTGGAGGCGTCTAAGGAAAACAGATGGAATCACTTCTACATTCCATGGGACAGTGACGTCATCAATACAGTCTACGTCATCGTTTATCAGCAAGAAAACACAATGAATGAAACGAGCTCTTCACCAGTCCTAATTTCTGTATATACAGAGGAACTCAACATGTACTTGGAATAAATTTGGCCTGTGCGCGAGAAAATGTAAGCCAACTTATACATTCAAGAAAAACTGGACTTCTAATAATTTTACTCTAAAAGAAAATTAGTCACCAAACATGGATGTGGGTCACCAACTTTTCTAGATGGATAAGGGACATTAAAGAGAGAAGAACTTTCTAAATTATCACAAAAATACCTTTAAAAATCATAATTGCATCATTCTTAAAGCTTCTTCTGATTCCTCTCTCTTAACCAACTCCTCGATTGTTAATAGAACTCCAGTCAATCCCTATAATGCCTTCATTTTATTGCATGTATTTACATGTCTACAGCATTCATAAACGACAACCAACTGTCTCAATTAAGGAGAATACGTATGGAGTTGTAATTAACCGTAAAGAATAATAATAATAGTAATAATAATAATAATGGTAATAATAATAATAATGGTAATAATAATAATAATGGTAATAATAATAATAATAATTATAGTAATAATAATAATAATGGTAATAATAATAATAGCAATAATATTGATAATTATAGTAATCATAGCTATAGTGAAGCTTAACTCCCTACAATACTACCATTTGACGTAGAGCTACTAGCAAGTATCACATGTGGTCGGGGGAATTGGACGAAGAGAGAAAAAGGGTGAAGAAGAAACAAATAAGGACGGCAAAGGTCAGAGAACAACAAAGGCAGGACCCGGAGAGACAAACTTCGGTAACCTAAGATTTACCGCACGTGTGAGGATCTCAGCTCTCGAAATTCTTTTTTCGCAAATCACTGGAGCAACCATAGTCATGCTGTGCAATTTAGACTCAATGAAGTAGCTAAGTGGGAAATAATTGTAAAGTGACAAAAATCCTAGATGAAGATTCTGTGGGCGCAGAAAAAAAGTATTTGTTATAGGGGAGTATGTGAAGCTCCTTCGCCCATTTAATTTCTCTCCCCAGTTCTTTGTTTTCGCTTTGTGCAGCTCTCTCTAATTAATTATTCATTAACACCTTCCCTTCCTCACTGAGATGTCTCTTAGTTCTTTTTCATTTTGATATCAGCCGTTTTACTCTACCTCACATAACCTTCTTTTTACTAGTGTTACATAAGTAAAATACGTCAGAATAATCAAGCTGCAATGAATAATTTAATGAGAAGAGAAGCATGCGTTTGAGAATGGTAAAACAAGGAAGAGCGTGTATGCGAATTTGTGAATACGAGTACGTTTGCAATATATATATATACATATATATATGTATATATATGTATGTATATATATGTATATGTATATATATGTATATGTATATATATGTATATATATATGTATATATATGTATATATATATATGTATAAATGTATATATATATATGTATATATATATATTATATAAAATCACAAACACATAAATATACACACAACATACATATTCAAATCAAACACAAACATATGCATGCATGGAAAACCTATGGAAAAGGAAGACTACAAGCATGAAATAGAGCATATGCATGACAGATCCATTGGAAGAGATGGAATTTTAAATAAAAGTCATATTATCGTTATCTCTTGCGTGTGACGAGGTGGAATATAGAACTGGTTTGACCATGGTCGAAAAGATCAAACTTGCTGACTGGGTCACACATAAATACCAATACGGTTAAAAAAAACTTCTTGCGAGGGCCTTATCTTAATCCGATTAATATAAAATATTTTGTCCTTAGCGATCTGTGAAGGGAGTTTCGACCTCTGGGCTGAAGACGACGGCAGGCGAAAGGACAAGGGAGGAGTATTCTCTGACTTGTGTATCGACAAAGAACGTGTGCGTGTGAATCTGTATGCTTGCGTGCGTGTGGAACCGAGACGATGTGCGTGTACCTGTGTTTGCGCGCTATACTCGAAGTGGATCATAACTGGCTCACTCTTAGCTGCCACCCACAAACACAACAACAAATCAGCGGGAAACGAGGAGAAGCCGCATCGAGGCCATCTTAGCATCATGATCTTTATCGAGATCAAAGGGGGAAGGGAACGCAGAGATCTAAAGTGAATCAGAGTAGGAAACACGTCCATACCTTAAAAGACTCCCAGAGCCATTGGCATTCTTTACGTTGGCAACTAAAATTAAGCTTATCGAAATACTTAAGTCTATTCATCAAAATCCTAATACGTACCTCGACTGTAGCACCACTTTCTATATTAGCATGATTTAGGTGGAAATAGAAAACATTGAAGCCGACAATGGAAAGATCGGAATCGTATCGCGAAGTGAAACATGACTGACAGCCTACTATGAAAAGATGTCTACGAATAATAGGGATAGGGCGGAGGTGGGGGGTGGGATGGGTTTAGTACCGTGCGGGAATCGCATAAGAATTTTATACAAAGGTCTCAATCCGCTCCCTCGAAAATTTGTTGCCCCTATTTCCGAATTGATTTCAGGAGGGTCAACCGGGTGGATCGTCACTCAGTGACGTCCTCGAAACAATAATTCTAAATAAAGAATGAGAGACAGATAGAGAGAGAGAGAGAGAGAGCGTGGGGGGGTGGGGGATGAACTGGTATGTCACTCGTAAGACATTTACAACTTACCAAATGTTAATTCACCAAGGGAATGTTCACGGGTTGAATGAGGTTGTGGAGGAGGAGGGAGGGAGGGAGGGAGGGCAATTCCAGGGCACTATGGTGAATTGGATTATAGGCAGATCATGCACATAATCCGGAACTTTCCAACTTCGGGCAGATGCACCAACAACATCCCTGGACCCCTATACTTGGACTGTTTATGGAACTGGTGACAAGTATCATTCTCAAGTAGATATCTAATGAGCATATTTTATTACATAACTACATCATAAATGCTGTATGTGTGTCTGTGTGTGTGTGTGTAAGAATGATACTTCTGTTATATACAGTGGGAGTATATTACATGTTTAAGCGTCAGCACGGTAAACGACGGTTTTTCTTGTATGTAGCAGACAGTATGGCGAATGGTTGTTGCGAGATACGCGAGGCTTAAGCCAAGCCATTGAGCCGTGGGCAATACATGAATGTTTGGCTGGAGCACCCAGAGTGACATATTATGAATAGGAAGTGCATATGGTGGTGCCGCTACTGCTATCTAAAGAGGTGTGGGTAAGCGATGAAAAGTAATAATATTGATAATAAATACAATAAAAAAACTATAAAAAATATAATAAACTGGGAAGGGCTGACTGGCGATTTGTAGATGTGTGTGTGTGTGTGAAGGCGTAGGGGGAAAGGTTGAAAGGCGTTGCTCGATAAAATAATAAAAAATAAGTGGAATGGGGGTACATGTGTCACAAGAGATTGTTTCATGTGGGGAGATTCTTCAACAAACCTTCCCGAGGCTTGTAGGCATCGACAGTGATGTGACACTATGTCGGTGATGCCGAAGAGAAAGAAGGCAACTATGTACAAATAAAGAGCGTCGACGTCGACCATGACGTCGACATGATGATGGCGATGAGGAAACTTTGGTTACGTGGCGATCGACGAAATGTGACCCACGTCTGGCCGTGTCGCTTGAACCTCCTCTGCATTGTTATTATACACTGCCGCCGGCAGTAGAGGCTCCTCCTAATGTCACAACAAAGGACTCCAATCTCCTCCTCCTCACTCCACTTTTATACACTGGCAGTATAAGCAACTCATAATGCTTAGGTCCACTTCAACCACGTCCTCCCCCTCACCACCCGGTCGGTTCCGACTAGACCTAATGCTGGGGGATCCACACCACACTCGACTGCACATCACTGAAGTGCACTCTGGCACAAGCAAGTCCTAAAGCTTACGTTCCATGCAGTTCTCACGAGTCCGCTATCTCCTCTCCGATATCTGCGGTGGCTCCTTGGTCAGCTCGTTCGTGGAAGCCACGATACGGAAGGCCGTGTGGGTAGACTACTACTGAGGGCGTGGGGCGCGTGGGAGGTATCAAGGCGGCGGGCGCGGACGCGGGAAGGGGTAGGAGCTAGGCAGCTACGGGCGGGGTGCGTCACAAGGTAGAGGCGACCCTGTCTGAGGGTCGCGGAGTGATGGGAAGAGAGCCCGAACTGTGCGAGGATCCCATAGATCCCAAGGATCCCACAGGTGAGGTGGCTAACGTCGAGGCCGTCGAGGACTGCACAGGGACGCTCCTAGTCGACGTGGACCTCGTGAGGAGCTCTTTGGGCCGATGGATCCACGGGTGCTGGAGAATTTGTTCCAGCGTGGGACGATCCGAGGGCTGTACACAGAGACACCGACGGACGAGGTTCTGGCATTCCGCGGAAACCGGGTGCCGGAACCGAACCATCGCCGACACGATCTGGTCGTCGTGCTCGAAGGGAATGTCGCCGCAGACAAGGTCGTATAGAAGGATGCCCAGGCTCCACACGGTAGCTGGCACACCCTGGTACTGATTGTGCAGAATCCATTCCGGAGGGGAGTACACCTTCGTCCCTGTAAAGATAGAAAATGGAATACATTAATGCTGGCGTCAGTTCCGTCCGTTGAGGCTGTGTGTGTGTGTGTGTGTGTGAGAGAGAGAGAGAGAGAGAGAAGAGAGAGAGAGAGAGAGAGAGAGAATGTTGATGAGGGGTTCCAAGGCATCTGGAGCAGACAAATGGTTGCAGCTAACAACGTAAGCAGTATTGAAGAGTGCAATCACTCTCTAATTGATCTGCCTCAGTCCTGCAACAACCACCTATTTCATATTCATACCGCTGTAACTACAACTCATATACTTGAGCCTTTATGGCCTTACCTCCATCGTCAGTCCTCCTGCAACACCCATTTATGCCACTGCCAGTGATGACCCTAAGTTATGCGACACTGTTCCTCCTAAGTATCCTGATCCCATATCCTCGCTCTTACCCTCTTCCTTTTGATGGCTTCGTCATTCCTCATTTATCACTCCGTTCCGAAAAAAATCCATATCCCTCCTTTAATTACAGCCTCTGGAGTCCTCTGGACTATTCAACCTATATGAGACCGATGAGTGCATCACCATCAACGTCACAATCACCACCACCGCTGCCACCGTTTCGCTTACATACTTTCGGTCCTCATCCCTTCCTTCTTCGGTTCCCTTTCGCTTTTCCCCCACATTCTCTGTTCATGACTTTCGTATGAACGTTCTGATCTTTGATCTCGTACATTCCTCTTGCACATTTCGCGTGCCAACATTCTGACCACCCATCACGTGCATTTCCTCGCCAGCGTCTGCATTCCACTCAATCCTCCTCTTCCCCCTCCTCCTTCTCTTTCCCCTTTGCTACCAACCCCTCTCCTTCCGACACCGTGGGTCGCGTCTTCCATTAGGCCTAGGACGCTGGGAGGCGCTGCCGGCCCCGATTCTCATTACGTGCAGGGTAGTGGAGAAGGAAGGGGAAAGGTGGAGGAAGGGTGGAGGGGGAGAGGAAGGAGTGGGGAAGAGGGAAAGGGCGGAGGGGGGAAGGGGGAAGGGCGGAGGGGGAAGGGTGGAGGGGGAAGGGCGGAGGGGGAGAGGGAAGGGGGGAAGGGGAAGGAAGGAGTAGGGAAGTGAAGGAACTTTGAAGAGGTGGATGATGTTGGAAAGTTAAAATACCAAAGGTGACGGTATAAGCACACAGGGTATGGTGGCTGGGGTTGCTTTGGTAGATGTGGTACCAGCTGAGGTAACGAGCCGAGAAGAGGCACCGAGGAGATGGGAGAGGAGGCGGGAGGAGAAATGGGGGAAGTGAGGCTGCCAAATGTATACCAAAATAATACACCTCGATGATGCAACCTCGAATATTATGCTACCTTGCCAAGCCCCAGAACATCGGGACGGATGATACGAAGCAGCAGTACTAATAACAGCATCAACTACAACAATAGCAGCATCAACGGTACAGACTACATCAGTCTTAATGATAGCCTGACCTCCGCATCAGCTCGAAGTCACCAAGCTGTGTTCAAACACCTGAGAGAACCGTAATACAATCAACTTGTCCGAAATCCTCACATTGAATTCAAGGACCCGGGCTTCGCCTTGCCCTACATATCGCAAGGCTGCTCTGCCAGACGGAGTGGCTCTAGTCTGAGCACATGGGGGAGAAGGGGTACGGAGAGGGAGTAGGGGAACTGAAGTAAAGGAGAAAGGTAAGGCAAGAATGTGAGGGGGTAAAGGAAAACTGAGAGGGAAGAAAGTCGGTCACAAGTGTGACCATAATTGTGAATGAGCGTGTGAGTGTGTGTGTGTGTGTGTGTGTGTGTGTGTGTGTGTGTGTGTGAGAGAGAGAGAGAGAAATATGGGAGTTTGAATACATACATGAAAATATCGGGAAGGAACAACATAATGCATGAAAGATACACTACGAGTTCGTTCCTTCAGCCTTCGGAAAACGAGAAAACAATGTGTGTATGCCAACGCGTACACAGGGCGTTTCAGGACTACCACAGTATATACATAACCCTGAACAACTATGGTAGCCAGAAATGCCGACCCGATAACTCCGGTATTAGTAAAGCGACCCGGTGATGACGTCATCAAGTAACGGCTCGCATGTAAACTAACCATACCTGTTATTCTCCCTCACCCCCAGTTTCTCTACAGAACCCTTTCGCTTAGTTTTCCAACTTGCGCTTTTGTTCAGTGAACAGCCAGGGGACTCCATTCAGCTAACTGAAAGATCTAATGTATTTTGGCCAATGGTTCTGGAACTCGAAGAATCTTGTGTCATCTACTAGAATCACCGGGTTCACAGCAATCATGATCATGAACCCAGCACAAGTGCGTAAGGTCCCATGTGCTGGGCAGAATGCAATACGTTAGGCAACCTTGCCCGGTACGTAACAGCCCCGCTTGCACAGGTCGTGGGGAAGAATGTCGTTTATAGACAACCTTGTACCGGCGCTGATGTCCTTATCTGACCGCCCCGCTGAGGGACAGTCGCCAACACGCCCGAGACACAGATGTCGAGAATAAACAAAACGAATGATCACTAACTGCAGTCACTAATCGTTATTGAACGTGCAACACCAGTGTACATAACTTGACAGCAACTTTTTAATGTGTCAGTATTTAATTTCGCGCACGGGGGAACGTTCCTTTATATTATGGTTGCTACCAACAATTCTACACAGGTCTGAGCCAACCCTTCGGTAGCAAAGGGGAGCCTTCTCTCAAAAGTCTTCCCCACGCGCTGTGAAGATGCCCATGCCGTCGTGTGACTCGGCTTGCGACCGGGCACTCGACCGGGCCCGAGCACCAGCATTCTGGCCCCCTGGCGGCCCATCACAGATGTGACCCACTTCCCCCCCTACGGACCACAAGCCACTCAACAGGGAAGACTTACACGGCGATCAAAGAGTGATGGGGGTAGTGGGTGGGGGGAGGCTGGTTAACAGATGAAACAGATCTACAGACACGGGTAGGTGTGCGTGTGACACACATACGCGCACACACACGAGCAGTAAAAAGCAGATTCAAGGGAGAAGGTAAACAACGGGAATCTAAAATTAATAGGAAATTAAATTCATGGGAACGAAACAGGGCACAGGAGGCGATATATGGAGATTAGGACAAGAGAAATTACATATACGCTGTGAAGGAACTTGTGGTGTTAGGATACAAGGGAAGAAAATTATGACGATAAACTGAGATGCCAACGAGAAGACTAAAAATCATCATGAAAATACAAAAGATAACAAGATAATTGGGAAACGGAATAGGAACGAGAAACCAGGGACGCTCATGGTGTGGGGACGAGGGAAGGCAAGCCGAGGGGTGATAAAGTCCCTCAGCTGGGTTCTGCTACTCCCTTCCACAATGCTTAACCCAAGAGCTCCCTCGGAAGGTCACCTGTCGACTCGATGGAGGATGCGTACACATACACAAAATTGTGTGCGTGTGCTGCCGCGCGCGCGCGTTTTGCGTCCGTGTGCGATAATCATAGAGCATAAGAAAGACTGATATAAAAACAGTATGCGCTATACCGAGCGAGTGGGGTCGGAAGCGAAGGTAGACAAGACAACAGCAAGTGTGTGCGAGCGAAGGGACCCCTGCTCGTGAAGGCCGCCCCCCGTTGCACGACCTTGCCGGTCTTCCACCCATGCAACAATGCAAACAACCACAAATGCTAACATACGCGCTCTTAGGCACGTATACAAGCACGGATTCAACCCTCTCTAACTACATCTGTGCTGCCTTACCTTGGCTTCGTAACCATCTGGTTCTGCAGCCACTTAAGGAATTCTGCAAGCCTTCCCTCCCTCCCTCTCCACAGCTTGTCTCTCCGTCCACTACTTATGTTTCAACTGACCACGTCTTCAGTGGCCTTCATCCTTTCCTTAGTGATGAATTACCCCGTCTTCTCCATTAACAGAGAAAAGAAACACGTTTAACACTGATATCCATTCTAACTCAACTCCCTAGCCAACTACACAGATGTAAACAAAACTACACTTAATGGTCCCATAGCTCACTCATCACCTCCCTACCCTACTGTCCATAGGTCAACCCAGCTTCCCTCACACCAAAACAAAATGAAAAACACACCATACTGTCCTCCTCGTCCTCCAATTCCTTGGATACAACTAACCAATCACGAGGCGCCACATCAGAGCCAAGCCTGTTACTACCCAACTGCTGAGCTACACGTCACAGCTGGACCTCTTATTAGCCACTCACAAGCCTATCGGGCCCAGCTGCACACCCTCTTCAGAGAAGAGTGACACTAACGGGTCACACGAATGCATCTCGTACACTACCAAGGTGTACCTCTTTTATACGCTACTGTCTTTTCATTTTCTTACAGACATTCTTCCCCTCCCACAAAAAACGATCCCGCGCAAGCGGGTGGTCTTTCCTAGGAATCCAGAATCCAGAATCCAAGGTGGACATGTCATGTTTCGACACACAAATGCGTATTCTGGAGTTATTAAATTATGACAAATTGGGCGAAGTGGTACACCATTTACATCGTTCACACAACATTTAGGTAATTCATGTGGGCCCGTCCCTATATGAACACAAATATAGCACTCTTCTGTCATTTCAAATGCATTTATTCCTAATTCACGAACGACCACGCGACAAGAACCTCGGCAGTATTGTCGTGTAATGGTTTGCAAAGCGCATACAATCCACAATCACAGCTTCAGATACTGTATTGACAAAATAATAGAACAGACAAATACACACGTTATTGTGTCTGTGTGCGGATGTGTGCGTACGCCTTTCTTTGTGTGTATGTGTGTGTGTGTGTGTGTGTGTGTGTGTGTGTGTGTGTGTGTGTGTGTGTGTGTGTGTGTGTGTGTGTGTGCGCCCCTACGTCAGCGTCTGGACACCAGTGTACGTCTCGTTATTGATATCAGCCTATACAGACGAACACACACAAAAGAAACCCGGCTTGCTCACGACAAAGCCATATGCCTGTCAAAGACTTAATGCCGCTGAGCGAGAGCGGGGGGCTGACAAAGAAAATATATGAATCATTAAGTCAGAAATCCCACAAACTGACCGCCGAGAATCTAAGACTTAACAATTAGCACACAGCGGGTTCGTTGTAAACAAACTACAATCATTGGGTCGATAGAGAGCAGGAGAGACAAATGGATAACGACCACTGGGTGCAGGATAATGCCCGTGTGTGGGTGGGAGGGAGGGGGGGGAGGGTGTTGCAATACGAGGAAAGATGGCGGGGATAGGCCAGTCCGTTGTTGGGGGACAAGAAGGGGAGCGAAACGGGAGCGAAACGACACCGAAACGGGACCGAATAGAGTGAAAGAAAGCGGAACCCGAAGTCGAGGAAGAATGAAAGAAGAATCGTGAACAGTTCGGGCGGAAGTATTGGACAAGACTTCGGTGTGTCGCACCTCACCGGGGAGCACAAGACAAAAGATGGATGGTGGAGGGGGGACAGCGGCGAAGAACGAGCGAATGTGGAATGATAGGCTTAACCAATCTATACGGGGCGGCACCACATTTTTTTTTCTTTTTTTTTCACTTGCTGCCAAATTACTTTCATTCATTTACGTTGCACTCTACCTGTAGAAATTAGCCCTTTTTGTATTGGGTGGAACTTTTCTTTCTGCCGCCAGGCTATTTCATTCATCTCCGTGGCACTCAATCGATAGAGAAGCGGATAATGAAGAAGACATGGCATGTAGAGATTAATAGAGAGCACAGCGTGAAGGGATAGGGGAGGTCTGGGGGAAGAGGGGATGGGTGATGCGTGAAGGGAAACGTAGCAGAAGGAAGCGTGGGTGGAGAGGAGCTGTCTAAACCCAATGCGGAGATTTTTTTTTTTTTTTTTTTTTTAAACAAGTCCCGTTACGCCAAGGTCGCTCTGCAGTACTTTGTACCGTGGTACTTAATGAATTATGCCCTTAGTCCAACTCGCCGGCGGCAGGATTCGAACTGCTGTCACCTCGACCTCCACCGAAGTAGCAAAGCTCTAATCCACCCGGCCAGCGAGCCTCCAGAATGGGAGGAAAGTTTGCTTCAATAATACAGAAGACAGCCACATCTGGAACAGTGTTTGTCCTCATCAAAGTACCGCAAGAAACCGACAGAAGGCCCAAAGTAACATACACGGTGATTGTACATAATAGCAAGAAGGAACCCAAAAATATAAACAGGTGGGTTGGCATTCACACGACTCTGAGGAGGGAAACTAATAAAAACAATAATGAACAAACGTTCGCCTTAACGACGCACACTGCGGCGACTCATAGTCGGCGCGCCAACGTCGCACGGCAGTACTACAGGTGGACCCAAAATGGCTCCCCCAACAAACCAGGATTCCAACGTACTGTCTCTCTCCAATTCGAAATACGAGAAAGGCGACTGACAGGCATATCTTGTTGTTGGAAGCATCTCTATGTCGTTTAAACATTAAGTTGTTCGCTTTTTGTGTAGTTTAATTATAAAACGGCAAAGCATGTGCCAGCAATTCCTGTGTTCGACTGTACACAGCGGGCTCTCGCCTCCTTGACTACTCCGTCGCTCCACCTCACGCGACTACTTTCTCTTCTACTAACCCCTCCCCCCTCCCTTACCATGCAGAGAAAGGGAGACGTGGTAAGCAGGTGACGACGAAAAGGGAAAGGTATGGAGGAAGGGAGTGATTGATTGAGAGAGAGAGAGAGGAGACAGAGAGAGAGAGAGAGAGAGAGAGAGAGAGAGAGAGAGAGAGAGAGAGAGAGAGAGAGAGAGAGAGAGAGAGAGAGAGAGAGAAGACAGAGATAGTGAAAAGGGAAAGGTGGAGTTATTGAGTGAGTGAGGGAGGGAATAGAGGAGAAAAGGCAAAAATGCTAGGAACCTGGCGACACGTGCTCACAATCTTCTGTAATCATACAAATTCAAACAACACCAGCAAATCCTATCCCTCTCCAATATAAGCTCACCAATGGAAAACAAAAGAAAGGGCTGCTGCCTTTTCAATTTGTCCTGCTCGGGTTTAGTACTTATATATATTTTTGGTCGTGTATGCGCGCACGCGTGCGCTCCTGCTCCAAAAGATAAGCACATCCACGGTACCACGGTTATACATGGATAACAACCGATAACAGAATAACGCTCGCGTGCGCGCTATTCCGGGCGCCCATCGGCTGGAACGACGGCACAAGGTCGACGACAATTTCAGTCTCATTTTCCTCAAGCTCTAAACAAGAAAAGGTCAGTTCACTTAGGAAAAAAAAACATTATGTGATGCCATGAGGAGGCGAACAAGCGTGGGTATAGGGCAGTCGGCTGTAGCAACTCTATATACCATATCGTTACTCTTACCAAAATAAAGTTCCCTGTTATTTATCTCGACCAGGATCTCTCCCCCCTACAGATTACCCATTAGCACGCACACACACAAATAAAGAGAAAGAGAGCACGAGATATTGTTACTAACAAGTGTGTGTGTGTTCAAGCAGGAGCGTGCAATGCGTGTGTGTATACGTGTGTGCGTGGGTGCACGCGTCTCGCGAACGCGTGCAAGGATCCACTTTTTGCCGCGGCCTGCGCCGCCGCCCCAGTGACGAAATCGTTTGCAACTCTGAAGTTTGGATTTCGCTTTGCTGTCCAGTTCAGGTCGCTCATGTGGAAGTTCAGGCGACGGTGGCAGCAAGGTTCGGTAATGCATGGGGTGCGGCCCACACGCGGGGAGCGGGGAAGTGGGAAGTCACTATTCCTCAACTTCCTGGAAACCAACTCGACCACAATCGAATCGCTCCGCATCCATCATCTACTACTACTTTCAGGTTCCCGGTCCCCTTCAGAAACCTATTTGGACCTTTAGGGGGCCCTTCAACCCCGACCGAGAATCATTGTCGACACAATCTGAACCAGAGCAATCTGACATTGACAGTCGGCGGAGGAGGAAATTGCAGACTATGTTCTTATAGTCGTGTACACTGGTGACCTAGTACTATCAAGAGATCCAGACACTGAATATTATGCTATTTCGTGGTTAATACCGGTGACCCGGTACTAGGAAGTTGACACGAAAAACTATGCAAACCGGACCTGAAGAACTACTGGGTCTACCAGCGCCCCACCCGTCTCCTAAAACCTCCATGGCGTTTGCTGAAGGCCGTGTCCTCCACAACATGCCACGCCACCCTGATGCCACACATCACAAATGCAGAAAAAGTTGGGTAAGTGCCTGACGCACGCACACATGCACACACACACACACACACAATTTAGGAAACTTCTCTTTCTCCACTACGCCAAACAACCCCGGTGATCCAGTCACAAGCACACCTCATCCACCACGCCTCACTGACCATACGACAGTACTATTGTAGGATATTGCACATAATAATGAGCTACACTTATTGTGTCAGAACCACAGTAAACTGTACATTTCTTACCACTGTATTCCAACCTGCTGCAAGAATGGCCCAAGCCTTTATGCAGTACACACACATCTGATACATTGCAGTCAATCACCTGGATTTTCACCGGAGAGCCGAACTGGCTTGGATACAAACACCACATATAATGGAGGTTTAAACACCAATGCGACTCCCCAGGAATGAACCTGTCTCAGACCTTCACTGTAATTACAATCATCGCACCTCCATCCCACACCACCCCGTGTCTTCTAAGGCCACACCCATCCCGCCCTCCACGCACTTCTGAAGCCCCCAACTACAAGTTCGGACCCAACCATATACAGTAACACCGGCACCTGCATACCACCAGGTCTGGTTCCCCCGAGGGAAGCCTCCATAGCAACTCGCATTCCGCGGCGGACATTCCACCCAATCCAGACCACGCATGCGCACGTACTGCAGTCACGAGTAGGGGGCAGGCCGTTATAAAAGGGCCGGGGTTCAGGGTAGAGAGTGAAGGGATGCACTGAAGAATAGTGTCTGGACTAAGTACAAGAATATGGTGATCAAATAGTGACAAGCAAGATCCCTGCAACTTTGGAAACATACTGGATGGTAGTAGATAAACTACCTTCATGTAATAAAAGTAGATATTACAGAGGAAGCGAGCCAGATGGAAGGCTGTGAAGAAAGTTGCCTATTCCACAGCGTCGTGTCTAACTGTTGGTCACACAGTTGCTCCCCGCCACAGGAGGAGGCGGGTGACACCACAATAGAATTCGTCCGTACAACGCCCCAACTTTGCCGAGTCCGCACTTCTTAAAGTTGTAATTCGTAATACAGAAACTGCGTCTCCGTACCCCGTAGGAGAGTATTGACTGCGTAAAGTTTTGTGCAGTCAATACTCTCTGGGGATTTTAGTGACACCTCCACGGACCAGTCACGTGGCGTTCTTTTGTGACTGGAGACTAATCTCCATGCAAAGAAGAATGCTGATCATTTAACTTATGCTTTCCTTCCTACTACTCTCCTTACAGTCTTTGATTCCAATTCTTAGTGGAGACGAAAAACAGAAACCCGTCACTGTAGCGCTTGCTTTATGAGGAGGAGGAGGAGGAGGAGGAGGAGGAAGAGGAGAGAAGGGTAGAAGTATGAGTAGTGAAGGCGCGGGCGCGAGTGGACTGGAAAAGAATGTACTTTACAACCATGGGTGGAGTCAAGTGGATTACAGGAGTTGTAGTGGAGTTTAGTGGTCTAGATTTCAGCAGATGGATTGGGTGTGGTGGAGTGGCGAGTAAGGAGGCTTTGTGGTAGTGTAGATGTAGCGCCAGCGACCGTGATGGTGCAGGTTATGGCGTGTATAATTGATTCTTAAGATTGCTGTTGTAGTGACCCCAAGTTCTGTCCCTTACCTATCAAGGCGACCCATATCCTCGTAAAACTATACTTTGTTGTTAAACCTGAACATCCATATCGCATCCTGACTAAAAGAGCGTGGGAAAAAATCGGAAAGTACGCCATGTCCAATTTTCTATCCAGTGCATATGCAAGAAATTTCAGCTCCTGATGACCCAGACAAATGTCTTGGTGATCTACAGGTTAGCATTTCGTTGCAGGGTACAGCTTTGACCATTTCTTCAAGCCTACCTCAGTTAACTCTTTCCCTACGTTATAACGACTTTCATATTAATTCCTGCTGGTGTCTGGCGATTCTATTCAGAGGGGTGGAAACCCCTCCACAGAGAACGAATGTTCCGTATCCGGGGACGGTGACGTAGATGTAGAAGTTACCGCAATACGCACCATGAATATAACGGCGAGGGGAGACGCCAAAATTGTACATCAGACGGCGGCAGGCTTTCTGTAATGAAGGTGGTGTGGTGGATGTTGGTGAGCGTGTTGGTGCGGTCCCAGCGACGAAGGCGAGGTAAGGCTTGAGCGGTGAACGAGGTCAGTTTCGCCCTGGTGGACGCACGACTTGTGAAAGAGTCGGTGCATATATCGATTTACCCAAAGTTATGGTGCTTTAAAAAGAATACCAATATAGATAACACTAAGTCTACATGCACAGTCTGTCCTCTTTTCTTTTTAAATGTCTTCGGATTCTGGGCCCTAAAAAGAGTACCAATATAGATAACACTAAGTCTACAGACATAAGACTGTCCCCTTTTCTTTTTTTAATGTCTTCGGATTCTGGACCACCGGATAGGTCAATGAGACATAACTGCCTCACCAAGGTCACTAAATAATAAAGCTTTCAATTTAAACATGCCAGTGCACGTATCTATGCATCTACGACAGTAAAGGCTCATGGGCGAGCAAGAATGTGAAAGAAACTGTTGAGAGGTCAATTCCTTTATCCTAAAAGCATCTTTTGAAGATCTACAATGAAGAAGCGAACAGGATCCGATCGCGAATGTGAATGTAATGCTGATTGTGGCGATGGTGATGAGAAAGTTGTGGTGAATATGGAACTGGAGTGAAAGTGGACGCAATGGTAGGCAAAGTGGAAGACGGAAGTAGCCACATACAGTAGCGCAGATTTCAAGAAGTTACAGTCCATAGTGACATACTATCCCTTGAAGCGAGAGAAAAGTATAGTTAATTAGGACAAGATCGATGCCGAGGATGTAAAGCTGGCGCTGAAATCGCCGAGAGAATGGTCGTGCCATGAGAGGCGGCTTGCGAAGGAGACGGCGGTGGTGGCAGCGGTCAAGGCAGAAGAGATTGTAACGGTGATTTCCGTTGTTGCAAAGATGAGCAACTGCCCTTTAGACTCATACCACCATACCACCACACCCTGTATACCACCAGAAGACTGAACACGGCCACACCACATTCCGCAGACGATCCAACCCACTCAACCACGCCCGGCCCCATTACCATCACATCCTGGTCGCATATCACCCAACTTGCAAATAGATCACTGCACTATCATCACAAGACAAGCCCAAGGCCTTGCCTACCCCTTCTCCCCAACCTCATCACCCACCTCACCCATTACAGACGTTTTCCACCACACAACTTTCCACCAACGAACCACCTTCTACACTCTTCCACCTTCACTCTTCCACCCTCTCCCCTTCCACTCACTCTCCTCAGAGTCTTACGCCACCATCGCTGCAGCGCGTCCTTCTCAGACTGGCCTTGTCCTTCTCCGAGCCCGCCACCTTCCCACACCCATGCCACATTTCCTAGCCCTTTGTGGGACAAACGGGGAAAAAATCGTATTCAATCTAGAGGATTTATGTTCGGATGAACGTTAAAGAGCATCGCAATTAAACCGTTGTGCTGCAGAACCACATATATGTACACTTGAAAAAATGTTTCGGCGAATGTGGGACTATTCAATTCAGATGAGTGAGTC
The DNA here is from genome assembly GCF_046742065.1 of Oratosquilla oratoria. Classification (NCBI taxonomy): domain Eukaryota; kingdom Metazoa; phylum Arthropoda; class Malacostraca; order Stomatopoda; family Squillidae; genus Oratosquilla; species Oratosquilla oratoria. The sequence goes on from NC_134789.1 coordinate 46,730,283, forward strand.
CCTAGTCTGATGAGACTACTACTTGTTACCCCTCCACTTCTACAATATGATTTAGGATAAGATGTACTGAATAGGTAACGTTTGCAGTTATCTTTGGTCTGCGTCGTCGTAAGCCCTCGATGATAACCACTACACCAACAAGCAGTGTGTGTGTGTGTGTGTGTGTGTGTGTGTGTGTGTGTGTGTGTGTGTGTGTGTGTGTGTGCGAGCGCGTTCCAGGATGCAAGTCGACCCAATTGCTACAACACGGCCACTCACTCCATCGGCCGTACCACAAGACAATCCCTTTTCCATCTCCGAATTATCCCTTTCGCTAAATAAAACCGCTGTACAGACAGAGTTCGCAGTTGAATGTAATCACCTGGCGACAAGTGGAATGAATATATTTATCGAAAGCGCAGCGAAAGACGCTCTTCCACACAACAGGGGCTAATTGCGGTCCCTAACCATATGTCTCGTCTCACCTAATCCAACGCAACTGTAATGACCAATCACAAAAGCACATTCACTTCGTCAACATGAGCTTCGAAAGATGCTCCTTCAGAAACAGCCCTTGTCCCTACTATCAGAGTACCAATGAAGCAATGCTTTCGACACAGAATGTCCTACTTCCTCCTACCACACCCCCCTCCCTTGCATCAACCTCGACCCGGCGCACTTCCCCACTTAACCTCTATTCTAGACGGGTGACCCTCCCTGACCGAGTGCCGGTGTCGCTCGTAATCCGGGTTTCCTTGGAAACAGAACCCACCCTGACCCCATCCGCCAGTCAAATCAAGTAATGCACAATTTTGAACACACACACACACACGTTTTTTAACATAACCAAGGCAAAAATCAAGATACAATGAAATTTCATCATGTACATGTAATGTTCATTAATATGTCATCTATGTATATAATATTTCCTCAGTTTAGAAACTAGTTCCTCGTATGAAAAAAAGGCATATGGACTACCTCAGCAATAAACATTAATTTACAAGATGGATCAAAACTATTCTGTTACCCCGCTACAACTAAGGCACTTCAGTATTATACAACGCCTATCCGTAGACTGGTTCTCTCTCTCTCTCAAACACACTACGCTCTCCTCATCCAGTTGGTATGTTCACCTCAATATACACTCTTTTGTCTGGCAGAGGCTGGACGATGACAAACTTGAACACAAAGACAGAAAAACAAGCAAACAAATCCTCTACTTACCATCGAAATCTGTATAAATCTGATCCCGTAGGAAGGCCCCAGACCCGAAGTCGATCAATTTAAGAATACGGCGTCCGTTCCTGTCCGTGGTTACGATGAGGTTCTCGTCCTTAATGTCGCGGTGGATCACACCAGCTGCGTGACAGGCCAATATCGTTGTTACCACCTGCGGGAGATAGATGGGAAGAAGCCAGATTTAGATATCAGTATACGCGATGTCAATAGCAACTTTATGAAGTTCTTAACAATATTGTTTCTCATACACAAAAAAATGAGGTTTAACTGCAGCACTTGTAGTAATAATAGAATAATGATAGTATCGGCGACAATAAAAATAACTATTACTGAAATACTGATAAAAAAGGAATACTTATGAATCCGAACAATTATAAAAAAGAAATGATAAATAAATACAAGATGCTAATATTAATAATATCAACAAGCAAAAACTCCATAGAGTAATAACTGCGCCGACTGCGGGCCACTGGACCCCGGCCGAAGACCTCCCCCCCCCCCCCCGGTCCCAAGAGGCACCACGTGACCACACACAATCTCTCCTCCACCTCCTCCTCGGTACTTGTTCCCCGGCCAGGCAACGCCTTGGGAAGTACTTGTACCACTGCTTGCCCTTCCTCAGCGTCTTATAACAAGTAGACGCCACCACGTGGGCACACTTGTACAGGCACGTGACTGTACCTACTCCTCGTTGATGTATCCGTAACCCAGTACGCAAGTGCTCGTGTGTCCGACCACATGGAGATATTTACAGATGTGTGTGCACGTGTGCATTGACCCCTTCCGTACTGGATGCCAATTCTCTGATTTTCCGTCTGCTGCCATGCAATTTCACTCACCCTTAGGTAGAGAGAAAGGAGTATAACACGTGCGCGTTACAACACAACCTGCAGACGCACAATGCAGAGGAGTTGCATGCAAAGATGACGAGAAGTCTCTGGTAACCTACCTGGTGCATAAAATCCCTGGCCTCTTCTTCAGGCAAAGGTCCCCGTTCCGAGACATACTCGAATAAGTCCTGGCATGGATCAGGTCGTTCCAGAATGAGCAAGAAGGAATCAACCCTCTCGACCCAATCCAGGAGCTTGATGACCTGAGGGATGTGTGACAGGCGCAGGAGAAGAGAGATTTCGAGAGGAACCCTCTGGCCGTTGAACTGTAACAAAAGAGAAAAAACAGATTGCATAAGACGTTCTTGAAACCTGATCATACATTTATGGCAATACAAAATAAAGGTACATAATACATACGCTCACAAAAGAGACATTTTTTTTAGGGACACGACAAGTCGAAGGGGGAGAACGAAGGGGAAAAAGAAAGCAATGAAGGTCTGGTACGCAGCCGTCGAGGGCTGATCACCTGTAGCACAGGCTGTTGCCATCTGGTCCTCGACCCCCCCAACCCCCACCATCAACCCCCGCCTTCGTTTTTTCTACTTTACTTAAGCAGCAAATAATCATGGAAGCAAACAATTGCGAGACACAGATGATAGAAGGAAACGGAGGGAGAGGATTGCGGATCATGGCTACTGAGAGAGAGATAGAGAGAGAGCAGGAAAGGCCACGTAAAGTATTAAAGGGGGTGTCGCACTTGAGTGCAAGGACCTCGCCAGTCAGGCCCAGGTGTAACGCTGGAGGGGGAAGTTGGAGTGCGAGAAAGGACAACGCAGAGAATCGTGGAGTGTTCTGGCGTATAAAAAAGGAAATAACATCCTCGATACATATTCATGTGTACCCTTTCGTGAATTTATACATACAGCCTTCCCCCTGCTTAACATGTAATATCTTTATAGGAGTCGTACCCTACACAAACTGATCCTTGTAAGGCAAATTCCATTGACACAATAGAATGTTGAGGTTGCAGTAACAAGTCAAGAATGAGGACAAGATTTTCGAGACCACACACGGAACACTGCAACAATAAATAAAATTCATCTGTTATGCAGTCGGTCCACAGGTAATAACTTAAAAAAAAAAAAAAAAAAACACGTGATCCACAACTCAGGAAAGACCTTTATTAGACCTTGAACTCGTGTTATCTTAATCTCCCCACAGTGGCCACTCAACAAATCAACAGTCTAGAAATTCCGTCCAACGTTAACTAAACATATGCCTCTGATGTAAACCGAACCAGACACACACACACGACTCGCCTTTGCAACAACGAAAACAACTCGCAAAGCCCGCAGAGATAAATGACCGACGCAGCACGCGCCTGAACACGCGCGCCCGCACTCACCCACTCACCGGGCAACATTCGAAAAACAAACTGTAGCCAAGAAGTGAACTAGAGCACCGGGCTCAGTTCCCTGCATATTACACCGGTGCTACCTACTCGAGACACCCGTAAGAGGGAAGCCCCGTCACGTGACCGATACCGTAAACAACGTAACTTTAACTGCATCTGGAAGTCTCGCACGGCCGCCGCATTCTTGAAAGCACTCATACGTTTTCCAGTGGAGCAGCGTGCAGCTTACGTGGCAACGGCGCCAGCATGGTGGTGGCAAAGGAGAAAGAGGAGGAGGAAGAAGAGGGGGAGGGGACGAGGAAGAGCAGGATTGTTGTGATGGGGGAGGCTGGTAGGTAAGTGATGCAGGCTATGAATGCTTGGATACTGATGGTAACGGAAGACACGTAAGAAAGCAAATCGAAAAAATTAAATATGAATAGAGGGCAGGGGCAGACACGTCGGTGGTGGTCCCTAACAGTGTCTGGCAAACGGTTTTTATTATCACACATCCACACATGTAAATGAATGTACGTGTCCATAAATGTATGTATATGTACATGTACGCGCACAAGGGTAGAAATCAGCGGTAACAATGCTAGTGCTTCACTAAGGTCAGGAGCGTCTAATATGATAAAAAAAAAGGTCTATGACAAAACTGAATCACCGGGAAGTGTCGGGACACAAAAGATCTTCCTCAGGTTAACATCAAACGATCCTGTTCTGGTCATAGAAACCTCTACGCCTCTGAGGGTTTAATGACACGTCGATGCACGCGCATACACACAAACTACTCGATCACAGCGATTCGAAAACAACTTCGATCTATTGATACACGAAACAATCGATGCAGCGCACGGAACGATCCACGTACATATTCCAATTATTCTTGTGTGCGCACGCATACACACACACACACGTACACATCCACCGAACACGCAACCGGTCTAAAAAGCCAGCCTTCACTCAACCTACCCAGGGGCGCACACATGTGGCAAGGTGTACTTCGAATTACTTGTGGTAGGTTAGTATGGTGGGTCCATTACTGCGTTAAAAGTAGGACCAAGTGCAAAATTAAGATGCTTTTGTAAAGAAGCTCATTGAGCAGTTGCAAGGCCTCTAACAATTAAAGTTCCACAATTAACCCCATTCTCAGGATTGCGACGCAGGCCAAGGCGACGGCGCGGGAGCCTGTGGTTAGCAGACGCAGGGTACGGGCCTGACCGGCATGTTATCCGACAGTGCCACTGGTATGCAAGGGACCAGCTGGTATGCGTCGGCCCGCGCGCATTCCAACCACCTCGCTCCCCACTCGTAGATCCTCCAATTAGAGCCCATTCCCCCAATTCGTCCCATGACACCCTTGATTTCATTCAGGAGGCTCTGTCGTACTCCCACAACACCTACTGCCCTGACTATACTACGCCTCCGAAGAACATATCCCACGTTGAGTGAGTATATTATTTTTTGTTTATTTTTTATCTTCCCTTCACTCTCTCGGCCTACAAGACGGTGGGCCACGGCTGACATCGTGTTTTTCACATCTGCCGCTGTAGCGGACCCAGTTTATTACTACTGTCGACGGATTCCTCCCTCCAACCACGGCCTCCATCTGCTCCCGCGGTTAGCAGCGTTGAGAAGGATGAGCAGACGAAGAGATGCAGCCTCATCTCGCACAGGCTTCCAATCGTCTCTCTTAATGTCTGACCAGTCGTTCGTCCACACACGTATGAAGCACGTACGGACGAACATTCCAACACCCCCACCTCCTCTGAAGACGAAACTCCACGCCCTCCTCTCTTCCTCCTCCATGGTGGAAAGATCAGAAGGAATGTTCGAAACTTCGCCGAGTGTGTAACGCTGCCTCGGCTCCATAACTTATTGTCAATAGTTTCGAATCAATGTGTGTTGTGGGATGGGTGGCGAGTAAACCTCACATTGAAGGTATAAGAGCAAAGATACGAATAACTAGACACTACAAATGTACTTAGCTATGTCATTTTACATGTTTGTTTTTGATGTTCAAAGTTGAATGACCTGAGTGGTCGCAAACTACCTCTTCCGTACGCCTTCCTGCTGAAACGAAAACAAGCTGTGTTTACGAGATGAATGTTATTGTATATACCATGCAGGATGATCCGTACGTGTGCTCCTCAGTGCAGACGCCTTCCGGAAGACCGAAAAAGTCAGTGTATTCACAAGCTAAACCAGATGACGAGGCTAAGACGCACCCGTGCAGAGCCGCCGTCCACTCAACCCCGCGCTACGGCCACACGCCCGTTACTCTCCCCACCCCCACCCCCTCCACCCTCCACAACCCACGTCGGCACAACATCACTCCAGGTCTACACATCACTCACTCCATTCAACACAGCGGCGTCCCTTTACAGAGCTTGCCATCCACCGTAAGACTTTGTTTTATTTACTTGGCGGTGTACTGGGAAAGGAAGCAATTGACAAACACACGAGCCCATGAACCGAAACATTCTTCCTGGACAGTACGCTCGGCAGGAGATACACTCCATCACACACACATTAGTACATATTACGGCCACCACGAAAACCTCAGCCTCGTTCAAGTGTGCAAAGGCCACACCGCGGACTAACCCTTCGAAACCATTTGCCTAATGTCCCGAGTACCGGGCGAATCCCTGCACTAGACGTCACCAGCTGCCGAGGTGAAATACAGCGCCACCTGCCCGCAGCGCAACTTCCTCACTAACAGCACTGCCCTGCCCCCGTCTCCCAAGGCCTAAATTTCTGGGGATGTTTGCAGCAGTGCAAGGCACACAACCGCATGTGAAAAGTACTCCACATCGGTGTTGGTGGTAATATGAAGGATAGTATCCTGTACAGTCCCATCCCCGTCTCTCACGCCCATCGTGTAACTTCCGCTACCGAGGATACACCACGAAGTATAAACCAATCTGGCGGAAGCCTAAATAACAAAAAGTGCGCGGAAAGGGTTTACTCTCAGATGCGATGTTGAGGAAGTAATACAAGTTTAAGCAACCTTTCCCATAATTGCCCACCTAGCGCATACAGACGTGGGCGTGATACATAAGATCACATGCACTGACCAATTTATTAGGGCCTCGTCTTTAATTTAGATGACCAGCATTCATACTGACATGTAACTAACGATTCGCACAACTGTAGACTAGTAGAGCCAGAGAGGTCACCCAAACCAGCCAAGGGGGGGCTCAGTAAATAATCCTAAAAACGATCATATCATAAAAATACATTTGTGTCACCTAACAAAGCATGTTTATTATTCAATTAACCAAATGGATGTAACCTAGGCATGGATATTACGAAACCAAACAAAAACGTCATAGACTACCAGGATGGTGTGCAACGAAGTGTTGAAATTACATTGGAAGAAAGTCTTTAGCTGAACGTATGTTCTTTAACAAGCAATGAGACCTGTTGTAAACAGTAATGGACATTTAAGGATTTTTGTGTCAACTACGGAAGCTCCAAACATCAAAGGGACTAAACATAATGATGAACTTACCACATCCCATGATGGCACCCGTTCCTTGTCGAATTCCTTGATGGCCACGGGAGCGCCGTCTCTCACTCTGGTGCCAGAATAGACGGTGCCGAACCCTCCCTTTCCCAGCTCCTTGGGCGTCGACTTGCCATTGTCATCCACCACCTTATCCATCGCGTAATGTCGATGCAGCGAGAACCGCCCTCCGTTCCTCGTGGTATTGTTGAATGGTATACTCGTGCGAAGGACGTTCGACGTGTTGACAGTACTATTATTACTATTATTGTTGTTATTAATGGTTGTGATGGTGCTGACGTGGGTATCAGCATGGTTGTTTGCTGTTGTGGTTAAGGACGCGACACTAAACGATGAAGGGGGGATGGTGTTCGTTTGTTGTTGGTGCTGGTTGTTCATTGTCGTCGACGACGTCGGTGGTGGTGTCGTCGTCGTGATGTTTGACACCGGTGTGGTTCTGCTTGCGGGCTGCGTCGGAACAGTGGAAGCATCTTGGTGGAGGTTATGTTGATTATGGACATTGTTCTGGTAATTGTGCGTACCAAGTCTCCCACCTCCTCCCCCCTCACCTCCCCCCGCTTGACCTAAAGTGTGGTAATGTGAGAGAGGAGTGTGCGGATGGCTGGTGTCCTTCAACGCTGAAAAGGAGAAGAAAATACAGTAATTAGTACAACAAATAATATAAAAAATCTTAATTCATAAACAAATTGCCATGCCCACCTCTCTTCTTACATTCTATGACCATCTATTCATATTTTCATCTCCCATCAACTCTCTCCCCCACCCCCACCCACTCCGCCCTACTGAGCCTCGTATGGCGTGTACTTCGATCAATAAGGAGTGTGTGGGAGAGCGGAGGAGGGGGAAGAGGTGCATGCTGCTCAGGTGAAGTCTGGGATACCAGAGGTTCTTCTTACCCCTGTTATATAATTTTTTTTCTTCCTTTTCATAAAAAAAAATCCGCGGTTTCATCGTCTAAAGGTACTCCTCACTACACCAACACATCCCGAATGCACCCCCCCCCCCACACCCGCAGGGAACCACAGAAACGAATAAGATTAAGGCTAACTGGGACCAGCCCGTCTTTGACCCTTTTCATTGCTTATATGAACATCAAATCTAGAAGGTGACCCATATTTGAGTGTTAAAAACACTATTGTATGCCCCAATCACTGCCCCCGGCCGCCAGACGCTGTGCACCACCACCCCAGTCCCCCGTCGGAAAAGAGTCCAGCCACCGTCGCCGACCCGACACACTCCCGACAGCCCACCACCGCACACTCCATCCTCCACTACACCTTCCTCCACCACAGTCCAGACAACGCCACCACAGCTCCCTCCACCACCATACACACGACCCAGACACCACAACCACCAGACATGATTATTTCTAATTTGCTCCACCCTGGGTATGTTTCCCGTCTCCAACATAGTCGCTAGGACAGTGCCCCCATCCACACCAATACCTGTTCCGCCCCCTACCGTCTCTCCTTCCTCCCAACGAGAACCAGTTTCACATGTCACGAAGTGACACACACGGTGGAGGCGCGTGGGCAGGAGCTAAAATAAAAGGGGGAACAAGAGGGCATTGGGAGGAGGAAGGGAAACAACGCAAAGGGTACAGAGTGGACGGGGCAAGGCATTTACGAGGAATTACGCCGGAGCGGGAAAAGGCAAGCAAGAACGAGGAACGTTGGAGCAACATAGGAAGGACTGCAGGTACCTGGTCGATAGTGTCAAGAAGAGGAACAAACGAGAGAGAGAGAGAGAGAGAGAGAGGGTGGGGTGGGGTGGGGGAGGCAGGCAGTAGGCGTGACGGGGACGAGTTAGAACTGAATACAAAAACACTCCAGAGAAAAATATATTCTTATAATACTCGAATATGAAATGAAGACAGAAGAGGCAGTGGCGGCGTTGAAAGAGCAGAGGTAGGAGGAGGGAATCTGGGTCATACGACTTGCAGGACTATGGATGTGAAGGGGTCACGGGGAAGACGTACTCTGAGATGGAAGAGTTTGACCTGACGGTGGGGGGGGGTGAAGGGTTACGGGAAGGGCCTCGAGGGATGTGGATAGGTAAGGACAAGTGCCTCAGGGAAAGAGGAAAGGAGGTGGGCTCAGTGAGCTGTAGTTAAGGTGGGGAAGAACCAGCTCAGTAGAAAAAAGGGTAAAGAGGGTCTCCGGAAAGGGGAAAGATAACGCAAGACGCCTTTACTGAATAGAAAAGGGGACACGGCATAAAGGTATTAGAATGGGAATCTCCAGAATAGAAACATAAGCCTGAGTTCGGGAAGATGTAGTTGAGAGAGAGAGAGAGAGAGAGAGAGAGAGAGAGAGAGAGAGAGAGAGAGAGAGAGAGAGAGAGAGAGAGAAAGACATGGCCTGCTGCTGGGAACTGCAAAGGCGGAAGAAGCAATGGGACTGGAGCAAGTCGAGCGAAGGGGGAGGAGAAGTCTTGACGAAAAAGGAGGAGAAGGCAACGAACAAGAGAAGACGAGGCTAAAAGAACTTGAGTAGGGCAATATGAAGGCGAGGGGAAGGGCGCAGTACGAACGGAAGAACTTAAATACACTAGGATGAAGTAAAATTTAGTGTACGTGTTTGTGTATTCTGCACAATCTGTGGTGTGTGTGTGTATTCACCTTGGTCTTTGGATCACGTGTTGGACTCGTGATCGACAGCTATTTCCCTTCCGGAAGAGAGCTCAGAGCTCGTATGACCGATCTATGGGTAATGCTATGACCTTTCACACACACACACACACCCAACTCCAAGCCCACGAGAGTCAGAGTAACGACCCGAAGCGCGGCGATACCGAAATAATTTCGGCCCTGGGCAGGATTCGAACCAGGTACTGCGAGCACCACCGTGCTTCCCAGTCCAGCGCTCTACCAACCGCGCCACCGAGTGTGTGTGTGTGTGTGTGTGTGAGAGAGAGAGATAGTATAACGATAGGTGCAGATTGGCTGAAAATTACAAGTACTGAAAAAATTAGAATAACCGGAAAGAAACAGACCTATACCTTTAAAAACGAGGGAGGTTGCACGAACAGGGAATAAGCAAATCTACAATAAAAGCATACAAAAAAAGGACGAAGACGGAAACTATATATCGCAAACGAATGAAGAACGACCCACGACAGATCAAAGTAACAAGAGGATTTTCGACGAAGGAATACTGCGACGAAGAGGGGAGGGATCGAACAAAAAAGTAGGGCGACAGGGAGTGTCACGAATGAGGTGGTGGGAGGGAGGGAGGGAGGGAGGGCGGGTGGGAGCAGACCGGAGGGAGCCAGAGAATGCAGAGGCCATGCATGCATGCATGGTTAGCAGAACACAGCAGGAGACGACTTTCACGTCTGTCTAGTCGTTTGCTGCCGCCTGACCAAATAAGGAAGTCTTAAGTCTTTCAACATGGACACATGCAATACAGCCCATGAAGGCCTAGTACCTTCTAAGAAACGACAGCCAATTCTATTCAGCGATGTTATTCCCTTCAGGAGTGAAGGGTGAGACAGTCTCGATGATCCACCATGCCAATTATCTTCAAATACTTCATTCTGGTTAATGTCGGATGTTTTATTTGACTCCGTGGACACTCCCCCCCCCTCCCCCTGGCAACCCCACCTCCTCGGTCATGCTCGGCCCTGGAGGGTTAAAGATTTTGCTGCGGCAGACACCCAATCTGTTCAGCTGAGGCCTTGGCGGAGCCTTGATCGATCAAGACGTCTTTTACCATGAGGTCTTACCCAGTTGAATAAAATCGCCTGATGCTTGCCAGTCTCAAATCTTTAGAGTATCTCATTATTTTGGGAGGATTAAACTATTAACAGCCGAGGAATCACCACAATGGAATAAAATAACTTAGTTATATCCAAGATAAAAGTTAATGTTCGTTACGTTCGAAGGATGCCATGCATCATGTAGGTTCCGTATCAGATGGAACTTTTCTTTTTATTCTAGACATGAGTAAATTATCCATCCCAACATGAAAAAAAAATATTGCCAAGACACATTAGTAATTAACTTTTCTACTTAATACCAAACGATTTCATTCAGCTCAGAGGATTCCCTGAATCCGGAGGACGCGCGCTTGATATCCTCACACCCGCCAATCCACCCGGACATACCTGTCTAGAACTTTCACGCCGTCCACGGAGAGGTGTTGGGGAGCGTCCCTGTCTCCAGGCCTCTACGTCCTCGCGGTTACATTCATTCATTCACTTCCTCCTCCGTTCGTCCCTTAACGAGGGGCAATCCATCCCAGATTAAAACAACTTTCCTACGAGAAACTAGATTCATTCTGTTCAGCCTTGTTCCCAAATGACACCTTCAGCCGAGGATATGTTAATATGATAAATAAAATTGTCTGGCCATATTTCTCTCGCTACTGATACGAATGAAATAACCTAATGGCAGCAAGTGCTCAAGGAGTTAAGAGTATATATATATATATATATATATATATATATATATATATATATATATATATGAGTGTCCTCAACACACACACACACACACACATATATATATATATATATATATATAAATGGTTACTGGTTAAATGGGAGTTGTGTTATATTTTAACACAAACAAACCTACCCCCATTGGGTTCACGGCACCATCTTTCCGTGGCGCAACGCCCGGTCACCATCTGCAGTAGCAGCACCACCAGCACGTGGGGCCCACGCTGCAACACCGATCACCACGTCATCATTAGTTGTGTTGGCACAACCTGCTGCACACCACAACCACCTCGCTTTGTACCCGTGACGCCAATTTCATTTCCAAATGACACCTAAGGGACCCTCAATACCCAAAACACAGACGCTTCCACCCCCACCTCCCAGCGTAGACAGTAAACAAATATAAGAAAAGTAGTAGGACAACTTCCCCCCCCCACACCTACACGTGAACAGAAAGTGGCCATATATCACTCTCGCACGTGCAGATTTCGACTCCCCTCCTCCCTCCTGCAACACCAGTAAGTGTGCAAGACAACAGTGGGTGGTGGTGGTGGTGGTGATCCCCCGAAGCAGTTCCGTTAAAAGTGAGAAGTGCCCAGGGGACCCGACTCTTCTGCTTTCTCTGCTCACACACAGACACACAGTCACCCACTCCGTCCCTCTCCCTCCTCCAAAACTCATTTAACAGGTCATTTTTTAGACCTGCGCTAACGTTAGTAGGCACCCAATGAAATTCTTTCGCTACCGAGAGGGTGTCACGGAGATGAATGGAATAGCATGGCAACAGCAAAAACGAAAGGATACGAAGGACCGAAACACCCTTTGCAACTTCGTCAACTTCATGGACTTCTTCCTCCACTTCTGACCTATCAGGCAAGTGTCCACCTTGCGAAGAACCCACCACTCCACTTCCTTTCAGTCTCGTGGCCCTCAGTCGTCTGGCGGACCCCCCCCCCCCCATTCCCCCTGTGAGGTAACCGGCTAGACACTCGGGTACAGCCCAAGATCGCATATCCATATCCTCACAAGCCATGCACAACAACCCTTCCACCAGGCAAACAGACGTAAGCTTAATATTGTTGTTTAAGGTCAGTATGGCACTACTTCTTGGCAGTGACTGAATTTATCAGGGAGAAGAGGAACTTAGAGGATCATTGTATATTTGGCTATTTTATGACGAGAGAAAGATCTCCAGGGTGATAATATTAATAATAAATCACTACACGCGAATCATGAACAGGTTCAGAATCACTGCTTTACAGGATGCGGTTCAGACGAGCCACCAGAATACTGAGTCGCTAACAGCAACAACTTTCTCCGGATACGAAGAGTAGGCTACTCCGGAAAGCAGAGCAACGGCCCGTCGTATAACAACAATGAAGAAACGAGGATGACAGTAAGACGCACATCTTCGGTAACTCGATATCAAGAGAAAGACTGGGTCAACACCCTATACTGAACTCTCAGGCCCTTCGCTACTGAGGGGGATGCTAAGGTAATGAATACAGGGAATTGGGGCGCCTAAGCATGGTCATTAATATACACTGTAACGAAGCTCAAACTTGACGGCTACAACAGCTTTCGAGGAACTCCTTGGGATTGTAAAACATCGAGTAACAATTTTACAGTTTCCAGCTGATCATCGGTGTGCCGCATTCGGCGTGAAGGGCGAGTTGCTACCCCTTCCCCCCCGCGCAATGCGAACTGCGCAATACATCATCGGGCACAGTGAGCTGCCACAAAATCTACCTGTAGCACGCCCGCTGGTCTGTCCATCACCAAGATCACTCCCAAGTGTGCTATAGCGAACCTATATTGGGAACCAATCCATTTAGACTACAGCTCCCAGCCAATGACTAACCGTATAACCACCTCAACTATTATTTATACATGCACTACGACCAATATACCTTAATCAGTTGCATAATCATTGACACGCGTATACTGTATAAAGTTATCCACAATGCCTAATAACCGACATGAATATACAGTGTTAAAACGATGGGCCTCAGCACAGGTTGTAAACACATCAACAAACCAACATCAGAGAAGAGAAGCAACTAAACAATGTAGCAACAATCCGAAGGCGGCCACTCGCTTCTGAAGAATCCGCAGTGCAGATAAGGTAACCGCACTCACGCTGGACAAAACTTTAAACAACATGAGCAAGGCTGAATGATGACGCATTTCCTCCAAGCACCGGCCGGGAACCAGGCAAATCCTTCTCGATGGCATCATCCTCACTAGTGGGACACCACCACCGCCAAAGGATCGGGGAAGAGATCGCAAAGTATCTGCACACAAATCGATATTGCGTTGCTGGTGTAAAAGACCGAAGATACATTATGGGAGCGGGTGCTCCCGAAGAGCGTAAGGTAATACGAGGCAGGATCTACGTCATGGCTGCCTAGAAACCCATTAGCAATACCTTTGTATATTGGTTGCTTATAGGTGTGTGCGTGAGCTGCGAGTGTTTGTGCGTATGTTTGTACACAACTCTGGAGTGACCATGGAATTGACTCACTTGCCCAAGGACGGTGCCCAGGTAAGGTGTGTGTGCGTGCGTGCGTTTGTATAAGTGTGCACACACACATAACCACATACACTTTAGTCATGCGCATATACGATTGTGAAGGTGCGACCGGCACAGCGTTGGAAAATAAAGCATAAATCAGGGACGTAAATACATGGGCGCCTGAGAAGGGCCCTTTCTCCCCGTCCCCTTTGCCCCCATAGTTCAAACACGTAACCAGTTACTTTGAATTCACATGTGCACTGATGGCCACAGAAGAGAATGTCACCGTGCCCAGCAGTGACAAAGAAAATTTTCCAGGGAGAGGAAGGTGTACCGCACGATCGGCGGTGTTAAGGTTGCCACCAAGCAAGGTCAACCTGCATCTTAATGTCAAGCGAGAGCTAAATATAGCCCGAATGGGAAGGGAGGCTTAACAAAGGCCGAGGTGATTATACCTGCCTACCATGTGTGCCCATCGCCACTGACCACCTATAATCCAACCATCTGAACTCATTCCCATGCAAGAGTTACACGACGCAGGCATCTTGCAAGCACAGCAATGAAGACCCCGCAACAGACGAAGGAAGGGCAATGGAGGAAGAGGCGGATGGAGTCGAAAAAAAAGGGTGGGGGAGGAGAATGTGGGAGTGGAACCAGGAGGCGGGGTGTAAGCTGGTGGAGTGGACGTGTCGAGGCGCGTAGGTGTCAAAATGGGAACAGCACAGGGCCACGAGAGAAACAGAGGAGCCAGCGGACACAATGGCCGTGAATAAAAATATAGAACACGAGAAAAGTAAAGGGGGAAAAATGGGAGGACACAGGACGGGGACATTACGGCGACCGTAGTGTTCCAACAACGGGGCGAGGGGGGGGGGGGAAGCCGAGAGGAGTATCATGACACACAGCTGCTGCAGCTGACGCAGGCCTCAAGTCGCCGGTCAACCCACCGTGGCGGTTCGCGCAGAGGGCAACAGGCGGCGGCGGCGCTGGAGGAAGGCCAACAGCGCCGAAGCAAGTTCGGAGGAAGCTGACGGCGAAGTACTGTAGAACGTCTCGAACTTCCTACTTCCGAGGTTGAGAACACAGCCGCCATGGCCGCGACACAGCAACTACCACAAGGTCATTCATGCTGGCTAGCGCATCAGCAACAGTCGGTCGCGACATCACCTCGCTGCTTAGTAGTCTTCCGGAGCCAATAAACAGTCTTGCAGGCGATAATGTGACCTCAATTTTAAGACATCCGAAAATGGGGCTTAAGCTCCCCGCGCAGCTTGACCATGGCACCACCCCTACGTCAGCGAGGGACTACAGAAGGGGAACACAAGGGTGCGCAAACTGTGACCGTGGTACCATCGGCCATGGGAACCGTCTGAGTGTGCCAGATTCGACCACAGCGCCAACGACAGCAATGCCAAGAAAAAGATCACATATGAGAAGGCCGCCTTGAAACACGTCTCATGCATAAACGACCACAACGGAATGCAGACTAACATAATTAGTATCGGAATGAGAGTGAATTCGGTCTGCAGTTCTGAGAAGCACACACAAACTCTGGCACAGTCCCACATAACTCAGGCCTGTGACAACACGAGTACCGTAACTTTATCTTTGATGCGCTTAGTGGTCCAATTTTTTCCTATAACCCACACATTGTCTGTGTTTTCATGTCATCAGTAACCTCACTGCAAAGCAACCAAACATTTATTTACTATACCTTTCCCTAAGAACGCATGCTGTACACCCTGAACTGGTTTCTACCCTACACAGATGCTGAAGTGGGTGACCTGCTACCAGCTTAACTAGTACGGGACCGATTAAGTCGGCCCAGCGGACCGGAAGAAGTAAAGGCCAACCTGGCAACGTGTACCCGGGAACATAAAAACCATTGCGTAACAATGCAGGGAAATAAAGACGACAAAAAACGTCAAAGGTAATCTGTAACACTTCATAATTTTCACCAATGACGCCACTTATTCAGCCTCAATCTGATCAATCGTCCTCCGAAACTGTTCCACGTAAATATCAGAAACATACGATCATGAAACGAATAAACAAATAAACATACACGTATTCAGCTGGCCCCAAGTACCTGTATTATCGGGTATCTAAACAAACACTTGTTTGTAATGTGGGGGAAAAAAAGTCACTTCAAAAACTCAATACACAACACAAAAAAGAAGCAAGACAAGAAAATGGAAAGGAGAGGATGAAGGGAAGGATACATGGTGTTCTCTCTCATACAAAGTATTGGAAGGGAGGCAGGTGGGAAGAAGGTTAGGAACGGGGAATCCAGAAGGGAACGGTACCAACGAGATCTAAGGAGACAGGGACGAACCATGTGCGATGTCCAGAGGCACGGTTCGCATGTAGCAAAACACAACATACAGTTGACTATGTGTAAAAGAAACCCCGATTGCAATAGAAAGGAAGAAGAGTTGGAGGAGGAAAGTAGGTGAAAGGGGGCACGGCAGAACTCATGGGCAAGAGAGTTTGGAAGAAGACATCGTAGTTATAAGTCATGTAACTCTATTTTGCTGCATGGTACATCTCATCCCCCACAAATCCCAACTGCTCCACCCCCTCCCAACATATGTCCCCTATGTCTAATCAACCCCATTCACAGCTTTCCGATTAATTACACCAAGACAACAACACAAGAACTTAACAATTGGTAAGTTTATCTGTATGCAGAATACACACAATACATAAAAATACACATACTATACACATAAAATCAAAATTCGTCTAGCCATCTGTAAAGCTCTCAAGGGAGACATTCGACAGCAGGAGGGGGGAGGAGAACGTTACGTATGGAAAAAGGGGAGTAGACGATGAGGAAGGAGTGGGTACGAAGGAAGTGAGGAAGGGAGGAGGGGAGTTGGTAAAGGGGGGTGGGAGGCAAGGCCGGCCCGACTGCTGGCTGGGTAAGTAGGCTATGGCGCAGCACAGACCTGTGTCCTCCACCTCCTCCCCTCCCCATCCCTCCCTTCGCGACGGGTGCATGGTGCCCTCCTCCCTCCCCAACACTAACTAGAACCGTCCGTGGTTGACGCGACACCCATACATTGCCCCCGCGCACCCACCAGCTGAGTAACAGCGCGCGCACTTAAATTCACGTATAAGCACGAAACAAAATAGCATCGATATACTTGGCAATCTGTGTTTTGATTGTACGAGGACAAACGAATGCATTCTGCCAGAAATGGAAATTTTCTCTTACATTTACTCACGACTAGAGAAATCCTGTAGTCGTGGATGGTAGCCCATAAAATTAATAAATCTGAGAGACATTCACTCCCCGACAACATACAGTAAATTGTTCCACTTCAACCCACTGGCTGTTCTACCAATAAAATTTTCACAACTATACAACAGTGACCAGACTCCCTCTATAATTAGCTAGAGGTTACTAAACTTCTTCCATTCGTACGCAAGTTTTACTGTTTACACTAGCAGCACCATTTCCTAAGAGCAATCTCACTAACTCTTCACATTATTATGCCTTCAACCATGCTTTTCCTACTAACCACATCATCACAGTTATCCTCATATGACCACAGTCATAATAGCAACACTTCCCGATTACTTATAAAGCACTAAAGAACATTTTCTGCGCTGCCAACTCTTACTAACCCATGAATGACCTTCGCCTAGACAACGCACAGCATGAAACATCCACCCAATGCAACAAATATAATTACTACTTGCCCATTATCAAAACAAACTCTCCGTCACGTCCATCGAAGTAGCATACCAAATGGTAAGCGCACTAAAGTGCTATGTCGCACGTCAGAATCAAGGTTTCATTCGAAAGTCCTGGGTTGGGGGGCCCCTCCAGCAGGGATGGACTAGAGCTTAAACCCTGACGCCTCAATTCTTTTCTCGTTCTTTTCCGTACTATGTAAATACCACTGGCACTAGTAAACAAATGAATAAAATGCTGCACACCAAAGGTCATTGCTGGTAACATTCATTAGAACCACAAGCAACAGTATCATTCGGTAATGGAACTTCCTGTCTAAAGATGTTCTGGGTTTTACCCTTGCAGAGTAAGGGCAGGCCCCGGCCCAAGCCAAGGGCCCCCGGAGAGACGCAACAAGGCCAGGAGGCCGAGCTGCGAGGGAGCGAGCGAGCGAATCTCGACGCGAATACCATCGCCTCACACGAAGCAAGCGTGTCACCAAGATCCCAGAAGACTCGCAAGACGCTACATGAATGCAAAGATTGAGGTTAACCTCAAGAAACAATGTTCGCGTGTAGACTTATGAGCGGCGCTCGAGGATGATGCTTAGACGTGGTGGAATATTTTGCACAAGCATCTGATCTACCGGTACCGGAACCAAATCGTATCAGTTGTCGCCACCATCCACACGGGAAGCAAGACGTCACTTAGTATATAAACAACACACACCAAGTAACTTTATATCAAATTACAACACAACATCTTGGGAACAAGGAATGGGACGACGATAAGAGATTGGAAAGTCTCATAGACACTGAAATAACGGACCAGCTGGAAGTGGGTGTGCAGGCGCGACTGGGCGAGCGGTCGCAAAGCGCGCGAGAGACCGTTACGAGAGGCTAGCAATTTGAATTGTCTAGCAATACAACACAGATTTCAGTGCACGCGCTGGTCCGACGGAGCGACCAGTTGATCTTACTTTTCCTAAAAACTTATCAGTTAGGACACATTCGACGCAGAAGATAACTGTGACGGTCGCTCACCTTAACCACTTTACGAAAAGTAAAAGTAAAGGACTTACCAGATTGCACTTGTTTGTGTTTATTCTTTTCGGCAGGTGAAGGAAGACTGTACCCAGGAGCCAACGCGTTAATTACTCTTTGGACAAACATTTTCAGATACTTCAGAGCATGAAGTAAGCACGATAAACGATCAGTAAGCTATAAAGTATATACGCTACTTTAGTAAGAAACTCCACCACTAAAATGGAGGAGTTGATGTTGCAGTAAACACCGAAGGCGTTACATATCACTAAACTGCGGATAGAGCGAGAAGCACGCGTTCTCTTCAACCCGTGGTTCAGATACTACTGAATGTTTTGAGTGGATGACGATGTTACTACCTTTCACTGTATCCCTCCGCATCAGGAAAAGCCCGCGCATCAAAGTTCGTTACATCCACATTCCTTTCTGGCCTTGCGCTCCTCTTATGTACATATATATCATTTATAAATATTAAGGTATATGAATAGGATAACATATTTTGAAAATTATAAAAAAAGAAATGAATGTACTAAAATATACTGAAAACATTAAGCACTACTTAGCACGTGGGCGTAATGTTTACTTCCTCGCGAGCGGTGTGAGGCGGCTCAGTGACGTAGGCAGACAGGAACGCGTTTCGAGTCTGGGAAGAGGTCCCGTGATTGTCAAAGTCATCTGGTGCGGTTGACATGTATTGAATTTCACTTCCTTCTACAAATGTTATATGTCGCTATTGAAGAGTTAAATATATAATACATGGTCCAATTCATCCCACTTTCTCATGAAACAAAATAAACTAAACAAAACTTTAGATAACTGCGCCAGTACATGTATCATGACTGAGTTTGCGCATGCGCGGTGGGCGACTGATTACGTCAGCATTTGGCAACTCCGTCTGTTTGGACGTCTAGAAGTATGTGCCCGTATCCCTTTTACACCCTTCACGCATGCGGAAACTCTATCAACTAGGTTGGGCGTAACAGTAGATAACAAGTCAGTAAGGATTCGGGATTAATTATATTCATAACAAGTAACTTCACAAATACTGGTCATTCTGTAATAAAAAGTTTAACTTTTAATTTATGTTTAAATGTGCTTTAACCAGTCGGTTCCAGTGAACTAACAAAAATACAGAAATTGATTAATTTGGGAAGAATGACAATACAAGGTTCGTAGATACTATGTTTATATATGGAGATTATAGACATGATATCAAAAGAAAGTTTGTTTATGAATGAAGGGGAATTATCGAAGTTAAACGCGGTAAACTATAACTAGCACTGCTTGCATTTGTCTAGGCATTGATCATACCTTGTCCTTGGCCCGTATGTGTGTGTTCGCTCGCGTTGAGCTACTAGTGCCGCTAGGTGTGTGAGCTTGCGTTTACGTATAGTACGTGTATGTGCTCGTATATTTATATGTCCGTTTGTGTGCATGTGTGTGTGTGTGTGTGTGTGTGTGTGTGTGTGTGTGTGTGTGTGTGTGTGTGTGTGTGTGTGTGTGTGTGTGTGTGTGTGTGTGTGTGTGTGTGGACATCCATGTGTTTATGTCACGTGTTTGTGCATGTGAGTGTGTTTTTTAGGTGCGTACAGTCCATCAAATGCAGTGGCTATAGAACGGCATAACTATATTTTCTGGTACATTAAAGTTTTTATTATGTTTATTAAACGCCCACATCCAGACACTGGATAATGGGACCTTGCCACGGCCGCGGCGGTATGTGCATCTGTAGATGTGCGTGCTCAGAACCAAGACTGAAACCATTTGTACGTCGCGGCTTCGTAAACGGATGGCCACGTTTTCCCTTTTCTTTAAAATTGTATTCATACTTGCGGGTTCTCTTACCTATGTCTACGCAGACATACATACATACATACATACATACATACATACATACATACATACATACATACATACATACATACATACATACATACATACATGCATACATATATGCATACATATATGCATACATGCATGCATGCATACATGCTTACGTATATACATACATACATACATACGTAGGCGCATACATACATAAAGATACATACATACATACATACATTCATACATACACACACACACACACACATACATACATACATACATACATACATACATACATACATACATATATGCATGTATGTACGTGTATACATACATAAATGCATAGATAATTTATACATACATAATACATACATACATACGTACGTACATACATACATATATATATCCATACATACATACGTGCATACATACATACATACATACATGTATGTATGTATGAATTATGTATACATGTCGATACTTCTGTTTATAGCAACAAGAAATGAACATTGTTTTCACAATGCTTTTAGCTTTTGTTCTCATCTCTTGTTCTGGCATATTACCATACATACCCTGAGCCCCTAAGTATGTTCTAGTAACCCCACTTGTATCACCAATTCTCCCCAATTCACCCTAATCCTAACCATACAAGTTTTACGGCTTGACATTCTCTCAAACTTCCTGTCCAACTCATGCACCGTGACTCATCGAGTTCCTCTGACATGTCGTTTAGGCCTATCTTCATCTAGAGCGAAGCTAAATATTTCATGTGTTCGCTCAGACGTAGATGTAAACAAAAACACTGCTAGTGGCTTTGCTCGTCACATGTTTCTTGCCAATAGGCCTACACGAGCCAACATATGTACAGGGCTAGGATAGATAAAAAGAGATTCTACCAATTGGACCCATTAGCCTAAGAATGCGTATGGAATGCGGGTGTTTAGTTGGAGAGGGTGAGGTGCTTTATAAGAATGTGGGTCATTAGGCTTAAGCTTCATTGAGCCGGTGTATTAAACCCAAGTGTCGGGGTGTTCATGATTTAAGTTTGACTTTAATTTACGAGATAAAGTGTATTGATCAGAACCAAAATTAAGGCCTAGAGTTTGAGAAAGAGCACTTAGCCGATGTGTTTTTTTTAGGCCTAAGTGAAAAAGCGAAGTTTGTATGTGTAGTTTCTCTGTTGTAAACAAGTTGGACAGGATGATGAAATGATCTACGCAGACGAAACAACACCCAGAATGGTGTCAACGGAGTTGGCATTTTATGGTCTGTAGATTATGGTTAAAGGCTGTGTGGGCAGACCGTGTTTAAGGCATCCGGAAGCTAGTAACGCAGGAAAAGTACATTAGGTCACACAACGGCTCCTGTCAATGAAGATGAAGTAGTGATATGAACAGTGTCGTAGAAATTAAATAATTTTATTATCTTTGGAATATTCAATGCCATGAATCAGATGAGGATACAGCGACGCTTTCGGAGAGTATCGATCAATGATACACACGAGATAGTGGGCCGCAGTCTGGATCGTTCTTCGGAGCATAAACAGGGGCACCGTTATGCTGTAGCGTTGGTCGTACAAAAGACCAGACAATAGTCTTGTCTGCTCAAAAAAAAAAAAAAAAAAAAAACATGCAAGTGAGTCTGCCCCACACCTATCATAACACTGACTACCTTCCATTCCATTCTTTCCTTACACTAGCTCTCCAAATCCCCCCTCCCCCCTTCTCCCCCATCTTACCTATCCCGTCCTGTACTACTAGTGTCTGCTAACTATCAGACCCCAAAAATCCTAGCGGACTTCGGCCACCTGAAGGACAAGTAGGCTCGACGAAGAGAAATTGCGACGTAGTACGAATATGGGGACTGCGTTGAGATGGAGGGGTGGATAAGCAAAAAGTGGATGGTAGTCAAGATTCTCTTCGCTGTCGAAAGGGTCATCACGCAGATGAATAAGATAGACTGGTGGTGTCCATAATAAAAGGGAAAGTGTCCACCTGGTTCGAAAGGAGTTGATCAAAATAAACCAAATGAATAAAACATTTTGGGAACGAATAAAATGACAAGTGTGAAATCGATATAGAAGGGACGATGGATTATGAATGTTGATGAAGTCAAGCAAACAGTGACGGGATAGGGACAGTAAGGATTAAGAAAATGAAAATAATTTCATCTAAAAAAAGTGTGCACTGAAAAAAAAAAGTGTGCACTGAACAGGCATAGGGTTGGAGAAGGAGGAGAGGCAAAACACCATAGAAGAAGTAACAGACGATGAAGGTGTTGAAAGTTCCACGCCAGGAGGTGCGTACCTGTGGCCGAAGTCATCACGTTTACCCTAATAGCGCTTGGACTATTGGAGCAGGTAACAGCCACTGCCGGGAATCGAAGAGGAGGGCGGGATTCGAGCCCACGCTGGTGATAATTAACCCTTCTGCTACCGAAAGTAGGCCACGGAGACTAATAAGAGGCTGGTGGCAGGCAGATTTAAAAGAAACATTTATTTTTCTACTGGGAGCGGGGTTACTTAGGAGATGAAGAAAACAGTATAGCGGCAGCCAGACTTAAAAAAGCAAAAATGGTCCACCTTCATCGGAAGTGGTTAATCAAGATCAGTATTCTTTGCCAATGAAAGATGCCACGGGTGTGGTTCAAATCTAGGTGTATATGACATTTCCTTTATTGATTTAAAAGAAGACTATTAAGACTACAATATACAGACTGGGAACCTTGGAACTAAAGCAAAAGCTGCCATGGAAAGGGAATTCTAGTGAAGGGGACATTCCGGTACAGAGAACTGAGATGACGACATATGATAACTGTCCAGGAAACTACCATAGATGGTGACGGGTGTTGGGAGATTGTAAGTGTTGGATATGACACAGGTATATGGGGCGGTACCAGAGTAGGCTTATATGCATCCAGTAAATGGAACTTGTAGTTTGTTAAAGGGGTTATGGCACTGGTATTTGAATACAACCAGGTTACAGGAGTGTTGAATGTATGTGGAATTGTGAATGAAGTGACTCAAGTAATATGCAATCATGATTGAAGGCGTATCGTAACGGGACGGATACAGGGTAACAATGTTGAAGAATCTCTGCATATGGTAGAGACATTGCGTACATTTCTTAAGCGGTAGTGGAGGATGGGCGGAGCTAGTAGATGTGGAGGAGGCTCAAGGGAAAGTGCATAGAGATGTAGAGGTGGGAAATATGGGGATCAATTGTAATATCACTCCCCCCACCCGCCAAGTGCTTGGGGTGGAGGTTGTAAAATTGATTGTTGCAGGGGTGGACATTATACAATTGCTAATGGCGCGTGATATCTAACCTAACCCAACCTAACCCAACCTAACCTAACCTAACCTAACCTAACCTAACCTAACCTAACCTAACCTAACCTAGCCTAGCCTAGCCTAGCCTAGCCTAGCCTAGCCTAACCAAACCAAATCATATTAAGCCTATGTTAGCTGGAGTGGAGATTCCTCACTTGTTCAGTGTGTGTGGTGGGGGGAGGCATTCTACAAGTGAGTGTAGTTGGGGTGGAGATTGTAAAGTTGATCAATGTGGGGGAGAGGGGGAATTCTCCAACTGATCTATGGAGGAGGTGGAGGGTATGGGTTGTCACCTTGTGGCCTTCCAAGAGTATGTTGCTTGTGTTGCTCGATCCAGCAGCAACGTTTGATCGGGGTAGCCTATGCAGACCAAGGTACAAATGTACGCACTCAGTGTTGCACATCACCCTTCGGTGTCTGTATTAATACGCTGCCAACAGGTGATTTTATTCAGGCGAGATAATTTTTTATAGACATTAAAGATTTGATATTAACTCGGTTAACCCTTTAATATCTACTATCGACTCATGTTTATTCTAGCTGTCTCTAGCGGTTTTATCATATATGTAAATGGGTGAGAAATACACACAGAACACAACGTCCGTTTGTTCAAGCCAAACATCGGGATCACCAGAAGCTCTGGACTGATTTTGACATTATTTATCATACATTTTGGTGATTTCTATCATATGTACACTTGGAAGCAGTTCGGGTTTGTTGGGAATACAGTGGTCAAAATGGCTCGTATTCTGGCACGAGATTGCTAAAATTAGCAATACCCGGCATAATTGCCACACCTTTGTCGAGGCAGCCGCCACAGTTAACATTATCTTTCCACATGTTAAAAATGCTTACCTTGAATCTATATATCTGTATTATGCCTACAGAACTGATAGGTGACTTGGGTGTACGTGTCTCGGTTTTCAAAGCAACAATTACGCATGCCTCTGCTATGCAAACACACAAATGCACAAACTGCCTTTTTATACATTGTATTTCTATGTATCCAACATTTCCTATATAGTTTTTATTATAACTGCTTAAGTCCCAGAGAGGGAGAGAGAGAAATATGTACACTTGCGTGTGTATGCATGTGTTTGTGTACGTGTATTCACCTTGGTCTTTGGATCACATATTGGACCCGTGATCGATAGCTATTTCCCTCCCGGAAGAGAGCTCAGAGCTCGTATGACCGATCAATGGGTAATGCTATGACCTTACACACACACATACACACACACAACTCCCCGCCCACGAGAATCAAAGTAACGACCCGAAGTGCAGCGATACCGAAATAATTCCGGCCCTGGGCAGGATTTGAACCAGATACTGCAGGCACCACCGCGCTGGCAGTCCAGTGCTCTACCAACCGCGCCACCGAGTCGTGTGTGTGTGTGTGTGTGTGTGTGTGTGTGTGTGTGTGTGTGTGTGTATGTATGTATGTATGTATGTATGTATGTGTGTGTGTGTGTGTGTGTGTGTGTGTGTGTGTGTGTGTGTGTGTGTGTGTGTGATTCACGTTGGTCTTCACCTTGGTCTTTGGATCATGTGTTGAACTCGTGATCGACAGCTATTTCCCACACGGAAGAAAGCTCAGAGCTCATATGACCGATCTATGGGTGCTATGACCTTACACGCACACACACACCCAACTCCCCGCCCACGAGAGTTGGAGTAACGAATCGAAGCTCAGCGATACTGAAATAATTTCAGCCCTGGGCAGGATTCGAACCAGGTACCACCGGCACCGCCGTACTGACAGTCTGGGACTCTACCAACCGCGCCACCGAGTCGTGTGTGTGTGTGTGTGTGTGTGTGTGTGTGTGTGTGTGTGTGTGTGTGTGTGTGTGTGTGTGTGTGTGTGTGTGTGTGGTTGTGTGTGCCTGTGTATGAGTGTGTGCATATGTACACATATTTCCACCACATTTAGTGACACATAAAGACACAATATTTCATAGAATGGGTCATCTCGTAAGTGCATCTATAGGTACGTGGATAAAGAATTACGGCCGCGTGGACGAGAATACGGGTTGGACGATTCCGGAGGTAGGAGTGTTGATGCTGCGTGTATTGAAGGAGTGGCATTTTTTCATTACACTTATTAACCACATCGAGGAGTAGGTGGTATTGTTGCTCCGTATGGGGATTGCTAGGAACGCCGCGAGGAGTAAGAGGCATTGTTCAAGGCGTCCTTGTACTAAATATCACCTATGCCGGGGCTTGGTGTTATAAACTGCTGCTTCTCTCAGGTGTGGGACCTTACTGATTGAGCTTGCCTAGTCCAGTGATTGTCAATCGCGGTGGTCCAAGAATCCGTCGAGGTCCAGAGACCCCGTTGTGACCCACTGACGTTTCCAAATGGGGTCGCTGACAGTGGATACTAGGCGATTAAATTGAGTGTTGATGTGACGTCTACGAGGCCAAGAAACAGCGAAGGAACAAGCCAAGAAACAAGCGAAGATTCTGAGAGCAAATAGGTCGAGAACCAATGGGCTCGTCCGAGCATGATGACCAGGAGTCGGCGACACGCGAACCGGGCAGACACCCTCGGGCGTGGTGGTGGTGGTGGTGGTGGTGGTGGGGGGGGGCAATAGGGGAGGAGAGGGGGCCATGGGGGGGGGGTGCTAGGCCATTAGTGGAAGGGCGTGAGGTAGAGGGGGGTTAGAAGAGGTGAGGAGGGTTGCAAGGGATTCGGGTACATAGGGTGGTGGGAGAATACATGGGCGAGAAGAAGAATGGAGTGATCAACGGTGAAGGTCCGGGTTTTGGTGTGTGGAGGGGGGGGGAGTTGGTAGAGGAATAAGACAAGGGGAAGGTAGGGGGAAAGAAGATGGGATCGTGGTCATTGTTCCTGGAGGGGGAAGGGGCGTTTGGTGGCGGAGCGAAAAAGCGGAAGGAAATATAAGGATTGCCAAAGAGACACGCGGAGAGGCGGCCGCTTGGTTTATGTCCTGTGTTTTCCCCCTCCGTATGCAAACATGGGAGAAATTGCAGTAAACAAGCACGCACGTACTGCACGCGCATTTTCATAATATGGGCGTGTATCACTCCGCGCAAGTGTTGGTGGATGGGTGTCATTGCATGCATCTCCTTGTTGAGTATTCAAGGAAAATGACATCTCGGTATTCTGTACTTATTATTATTGCCATTATTATTATTGTTATTATCATTATTATCATTATCATCATTATCATTATCATTATTATTATCATTATTATTATCATTATTATTATCATTATTATTATCATCATTATTATTATTACTATTGTTAATGTTATTGTTATTATTGTTATTATTGTTATTGTTATTATTGTTATTGTTATTATTGTTATTATTATTGTTATCATTATCATTATCACAATCATATTTAGATAAATGGACAAGGAGGATCTGCTGACATGGAATGAAAGAACAGAAAAAAGCAAAATAGAAAAAGAAAGAAGGTAAATAGCTAAGATGGTATTACGATGCACAGACCTCCACATAAACATTTGTGGGATCAATTAGCAAAAGAATACAATCTAGACCAAGAAAAACATTACACACACACACACACACACACACACACACACACACACACACACACACACACACACACACACACAGACACAATAGCCTTAGAGATGGTATAGTAAAAACTGGAATTGTATATGAATTTGTAACGAGGTATGATCACGCGCGCGCACACACACACACACGCATCCACACACGCGCGCACGCACACACACACACACACACACACACACACACACACACACACACACACACACACACACACACACACACACACACACACACACACACACACACACACACACACACACACACACACACACACACACACACAGACTGCAGCAGATCCGAGGTACACACACACACACACGCAAGCACACACACAGAGGAAGAGAGAGAAAGAAAGAGAGAGAGAGAGAGAGAGAGAGAGAGAGAGAGAGAGAGAGAGAGAGAGAGAGAGAGAGAGAGAGAGAGAGAGAGAGAGAGAGAGAGAAAGTGGCAGAGTTGGAGTGGAACTGAAGAGGAAGGGAGGGAGGGAGGCGGCAGGGACAAGGGAAATGCCAGGTGGAGGAGTGAATGAGTTGTTGAGTAGAAGAGGAGAAGGGAAACAAGTGTTCTTGGAGGTTACGAGGACGGAAAGACGAAGCATCACACGGTCCACCTGTGCAATGCAAAGGGACTAGGTGAACAACTTCGTTCCAGGAAGTTCTTCAAGCAGGTTCATTGTTTGTTTGATTGCAGCAAGGTGTTAGATGCCATAGTCAGTAATGTGTTTTGATTATGGTTAGGGATGTGTTGTAGGCTGTGAATCCAGAGCTGTAGATCTGGCTAATTGTTAGAACAAATTAGAGAAAGAGGATTGGGTGAAGTTTGATGCAAAGGGACTAGGTGAACAACTTCGTTCCAGGAAGTTCTTCAAGCAGGTTCATTTTTTGTTTGATTGCAGCAAGGTGTTAGATGCCATAGTCAGTAATGTGTTTTGATTATGGTTGTAGTTAGTGATGTGTTGTAGCTGTGAATCCAGAGCTGTAGATCTGGCTAATTGTTAGAACAAATTAGAGAAAGAGGATTGTGTGAAGTTTGATGCAAAGGGACTAGGTGAACAACTTCGTTCCAGGAAGTTCTTCAAGCAGGTTCATTGTTTGCTTGATTGCAGCAAGGTGTTAGATGCCATAGTCAGTAATGTGTTTTGATTATGGTTAGGGATGTGTTGTAGCTGTGATTCCAGAGCTGTAGATCTGGCTAATTGTTAGAACAAATTAGAGAAAGAGGATTGTGTGAAGTTTGATGCAAAGGGACTAGGTGAACAACTTCGTTCCAGGAAGTCCTTCATGCAAGTTCATTGTTTGTTTGATTGCAGCAAGGTGTTAGATGCCATAGTCAGTAATGTGTTTTGATTATGGTTAGGGATGTGTTGTAGCTGTGAATCCAGAGCTGTAGATCTGGCTAATTGTTAGAACAAATTAGAGAAAGAGGATTGTGTGAAGTTTGATGCAAAGGGACTAGGTGAACAACTTCGTTCCAGGAAGTCCTTCATGCAAGTTCATTGTTTGTTTGATTGCAGCAAGGTGT
Organism: Oratosquilla oratoria; assembly: GCF_046742065.1. NCBI lineage: Eukaryota > Metazoa > Arthropoda > Malacostraca > Stomatopoda > Squillidae > Oratosquilla > Oratosquilla oratoria. Next base: position 46,759,185 of record NC_134789.1, read on the forward strand.
TAGATGCCATAGTCAGTAATGTGTTTTGATTATGGTTAGGGATGTGTTGTAGCTGTGATTCCAGAGCTGTAGATCTGGCTAATTGTTAGAACAAATTAGAGAAAGAGGATTGGGTGAAGTTTGATGCAAAGGGACTAGGTGAACAACTTCGTTCCAGGAACTTCTTCAAGCAAGTTCATTGTTTGTTTGATTGCAGCAAGGTGTTAGATGCCATAGTCAGTAATGTATTTTGATTATGGTTAGGGATGTGTTGTAGCTGTGATTCCAGAGCTGTAGATCTGGCTAATTGTTAGAACAAATTAGAGAAAGAGGATTGGGTGAAGTTTGATGCAAAGGGACTAGGTGAACAACTTCGTTCCAGGAAGTTCTTCAAGCAGGTTCATTGTTTGTTTGATTGCAGCAAGGTGTTAGATGCCATAGTCAGTAATGTGTTTTGATTATGGTTAGGGATGTGTTGTAGGCTGTGAATCCAGAGCTGTAGATCTGGCTAATTGTTAGAACAAATTAGAGAAAGAGGATTGGGTGAAGTTTGATGCAAAGGGACTAGGTGAACAACTTCGTTCCAGGAAGTTCTTCAAGCAAGTTCATTGTTTGTTTGATTGCAGCAAGGTGTTAGATGCCATAGTCAGTAATGTGTTTTGATTATGGTTAGGGATGTGTTGTAGCTGTGATTCCAGAGCTGTAGATCTGGCTAATTGTTAGAACAAATTAGAGAAAGAGGATTGGGTGAAGTTTGATGCAAAGGGACTAGGTGAACAACTTCGTTCCAGGAAGTTCTTCAAGCAAGTTCATTGTTTGCTTGATTGCAGCAAGGTGTTAGATGCCATAGTCAGTAATGTGTTTTGATTATGGTTAGGGATGTGTTGTAGCTGTGAATCCAGAGCTGTAGATCTGGCTAATTGTTAGAACAAATTAGAGAAAGAGGATTGAGTGAAGTTTGATTGCAGCAAGGGTTAGATGCCATAGTCAGTAATGTGTTTTGATTATGGTTATGTTTAGTGATGTGTTGTAGCTGTGAATCCAGAGCTGTAGATCTGGCTAATTGTTAGAACAAATTAGAGAAAGAGGATTGAGTTAAGTGGTATTAACGAAACTGAGTAATTATGGTAGGACATAAGTTAGCCAAAACGAAAACGCAGGGCTGGTTGCGATGCGGAATATTATGGGGACCAGTAGATTCAGGGGAAAAAGATTAGGGGGAAAGGGGGAATTCATTAGGGAAAAAGAGGGGAGAAGAGGGAATTTCATTTGGACTGGATGAAAATCGGAGATGATTGTTGCGAGGCTGCGTAATGGACAAAAATAGCTCGACGTTGAGGGGATATCTCTAACTTGGCGACAGAATATCCTTCCACGACCGAAAAGCTTAGAATGCAGATAGTATTGATTAGAAATCACTTTTAGTGAATTTCCATCACCAAATAATGAACACTGTATCATCTAATGGGGGAAAGCCCATGAATTCTGTTCAGATAAGGAAGGTTTCAGTAATGAAGGTGTTAATAGTCGTACTTATCTAAACTTCTTTTTCCGATAAATGATAAATATATGTGCTTTGTTGATAAAGTATCTGTTTTCCAAACCAACTGCAGGGCCAGAGAATAATTACGAATTATAATCATTGCAGGTATCGGAATAGGTAAGAAAGTTTAGTATTGTCTCATTACTAATGTTAGTTTCATCTGTTTGATACCGATGGGGCCACACGCAACTGAATAAAGAGAAAATTGCCAAAATAAAGAGATAAGTGACAATTTGTATAGGCGGGTTAAGCCTTTTGGCAGTGACACTCAGTTTTGGGACTCTTTTTTGGTGTTCATTTGATGATTTCGTTCAGTCAAGAAGGCGTTACAAAAACAAAGAACTACAAAATAATGTCGTAACACATTCGTAAAATTCAACAAGAACCCACTGTGTTGGATAAGAAGAAATGAAATAGATGATATCCATATATTTCGATCACGGACTGTGATCCTCTTCAGTGGAATACGTATTCCACTGAAGAGGATCACAGTCCGTGATCGAAATATATGGATATCATCTATTTCATTTCTTCTTATCCAACACAGTGGGTTCTTGTTGAATAACAAGGGAGTTGAGGCTTTCGGTTAACTCCTTCGGCAAAGTGACATGTTTTGGAAATCTTATCCGCCGAGTCCCTGAAGAGACATCACAATGGTTATGGTCCCCTCTCGGGCAATAAAATCACCTGGTGTCAACAAGAAGACTAAATACATTAGACTTAAGCCCTTCAGCAAATAATACTCCCTTAAAATATTTTGGTCTGGCTAACGCCAAACGATCATATTCAGCTCTGAGAAACTCCTGTTCTTTTGTGGGTTAATGAATTAATCAGGGAGCTTCTTTAATTCTGTTGCAGTTGTTTGTGGCTTGTGCCTTGTGTCTTTTAGTCTAACGCTACCAAGAAATCTTATCCGGTTGAGGATTCCTTCCCCAATCTCGTATTTATCCTATCGCTGCTAGTGACGTTTAACTTAATTTTGTCTATCTATTCAGTGGAGAGGCTTTTTGCATCTATAACTTAGTGAAATGATCAATAACTAGGAAAAACTATTACAGAAACAAATGATCAAATATAGCTAAGATGGAGGCTGGGTTAGGAGGAGCTCACTGGTGTCAGCGGGCTAAAAATCTATTTCGATTAATCCTTAAAATCTTTGTGTCAGTTCTGCAGTCGTTGGGTTTTATTCGGCTTGAGAGGCACTGTGACACTGGAGGTTTAAAACGCTCTTAATGAACACATTAGACCAGAGGTTCTTAACCAGAGCTATCCATATCCCTTGTGGGGTATGGAAACCAAATGGGTTATGGAACTCATTCTCTGGGTGCTAGCATTTATTTGATTTGATTGATCAGTTTATACTTGGGTAGAATGTAAGATTATTAATTGACAGTGTAATTCCATATCTGTTCCTATCTATCCATATCTATAGTACAGTAAATTCAAGCTATTGGCATATTTGGAAGTCATACTGGCAAGTAGTAGTAACGGGGGATTATTTAGACATTCAAGTGAAAGGACCGTATTAGACAATCCATAAGAGGTCTGGACTCATCAAAATTTTAAGAAATACTGATTTGGACCTTAAATATTTTATCCTGGCTAACGCAAAAACTGTTTTGTTGAGCTGGAGGAGGGGAGGTCGTATGCTAGAGTGTAAGAAAAAGGCACGTAGGTCGAGGGCGAGGGTCGAGGCGGATGGAAAATACTGCCTCATTGAGAAGCTACGCTAAGAGTTGGGAGCGATAAGGCTTGATTAGGCAAGGAGAGGGAACACTAATAAGTATAACTAATAGGATGAAAGGGGTGCACGCAGGTGTGATGCTGGTAGAAAGGTGGTTGGGGGAGGGAGGAGGGGGAGGGGAAGAAGGTAGGGGGAGGTTGGGGGGGAGGAGGGGGAGGGGAAGAAGGTAGGGGGAGGTTGGGGAGGGAGGAGGGGGAGGGGAAGAAGGTAGGGGGATGTTGGGGAGGGAGGAGGGGAGGGGAAGAAGGTAGGGGGATGTTGGAGGAGGGGGGAGGGGGAGGGGAAGAAGGTAGGGGAGGTTGGGGGAGGGAGGAGTTGGGAGGGGAAGAAGGTAGGGGGGAGGTTGGAGAAGGGAGGAGGGGGTGGGAAAGTAGATAGGGGGAGGTTGGGGGAGGGAGAAGGGGGAGGGGAAGAAGGTAGGGGAGGTTGGGGGAGGGAGGAGGGGGAGGGGAAGAAGGTAGGGGGAGGTTGGGGGAGGGGAAGAAGGTAGGGGAGGTTGGGGGAGGGAGGAGGGGGATGGGAGGAAGGTAGGGGAGGTTGGGGAGGGAGGAGGGGGATGGGAGGAAGGTAGGGGAGGTTGGGGAGGGAGGAAGGGGAGGGGAAGAAGGTAGGGGGAGGTTGGGGAGGGAGGAGGGGAGGGAGGAGGGGGAGGGGAAGCAGGGAGGGGGAGGTTGGGGGATATAAAAATACATTCGTGAGGAGGAACCTGGAAGAGGTTAATTGCAGCCTGCTGGAGGGGAAGAGGTTGGTGGTTGGCAAGTTCGAGCTGAGGTTTTGGGGTTAGCAAGAGGGAGAGATCGAGAGAGAAAAAAAAGAAGAGAACTTGGTGGTCTGAAGGAGGAGGAGCAACCTGCAGGGGGGGAGAGGAAGGGAGGTTAAAGGTTGGGAGAGATTTGTAGGTGGGGGAGGAGGATGGGAGGAAAGGAGGAAGTGGAGGAAAAGTACGATGGAATGAGCGAAGCGGAGAGAAAAAAAGTGTTGTGGTAATGCTAGGGTGAGACAGGGACGAGGAGGTGGAGGACGGGAGGGAGGGAGGGAGGGAGGGAAGGACGGGAGGGAAGGACGGGAGGGAAGGACGGGAGGGAAGGACGGGAGGGAAGGACGGGAGGGAAGGACGGGAGGGAAGGACGGGAGGGAAGGACGGGAGGGAGGACGGGAGGGAAGGACGGGAGGGAGGACGGGAGGGAGGAAGGACGGGAGGGAGGGAGGACGGGAGGGAGGGAGGACGGGAGGGAGGGAGGACGGGAGGGAGGGAGGACGGGAGGGACGGAGGCAGCGCGGGAGGGAGGACGGGAGGGAGGGAGGGAGGGAAGGACGGGAGGGAGGACGGGAGGGAGGACGGGAGGGAGGACGGGAGGGAGGACGGGAGGGAAGGACGGGAGGGAGGACGGGAGGGAGGAAGGACGGGAGGGAGTGAGGGAGGACGGGAGGGTGGGGATGTGGGGTGTGGGTGTGGGTCATGCTTGTGTGTATAAAAAGGAAACGGGGCAGAGGATGTTAATCACAAGTGGAACGAATGCCGGTTAAGTACGATTGACATGGTTTAAGTCTCCGGGGTGGACGGACAGCTGCAGACAACAGGAAATCATCATCGTCTGGGCCACTGGGTCATTTGGACACATTTCAAGATCCTTTTCTTACAAATGCAGGGTGGTTTCGTTTATCGACGTGAAACCTCGGGTCATTTGCTAGTTTAGAAAGAAAGAGGTCTCGATCGCCATGTTTTGACTGATCTCTTCCATGCCTACGGAGATTTTTGGCACATTAGGTCTTGGGCTGGCTAATGTCGGCTGATTCTGCAAAGCTTAGGAAAACCAATAGCCCAAAAGAGGTTCATGTTTTCAGTGCGGTGGTCATCCATGCAGTTGAGTGGCAACAAGAGGCGTTAACCTGAAATAAATGTTATGGACATGAAGCGTTGATCAAAAATGGTTTAACCATTTCAGTTCGAAAACTAATCATCACTGACAGGCAAAAAATCTTCTAAACTTTTCTAAAACAAAATCTGTGTATATATGAAATAAGCAACATTGTTGTTATTATTACTATCATCATCATAAATAAAATCATTATTATTATTAATTATTATTATTATTACTATATTACTATTACTATTATTATTACTATTATTATTACTACTATTATTCTTCTTATTATTATTATTATTATTATTATTATTATTATTATTATTATTATTATTATTATTATTATTATTATTATTATTATTATTATTATTATTATTATTAATTTTATTACTATACTATTATTACTATTATTATTATTACTATTTATTATTACTATACAATTATTTTTACCATTATTACCATTGTTACCATTACCATTGTTACCACTACCATTATTACCATTACCATAATTACTATTACTATCATTACCATTACTTTTACTACTATTATTACTATTATTACCATTACTATTATTACCATTACTATTACTCATACTACTATTATTTATTACTATTATTACTATTATTACCAATAGTATTATTACCATTATTATTACTATTACAATTACTCTTATTACTATTACTATCATTAACATTATTATTACCATCATTATTACCATTACCATTATTACCATTATTATTACTATTACTATTCTATTACCATTATAATTATTATCATTACTATTATTACTATTACCATTACTATTATTACCATTACTATTATTAATATTACCATTACTATTATTACCATTATTACTATTACCATTACTATTACCATTATTACCATTACCATTACTATTATTACCATTACTATTACTACCATTACTATCATTACCATGACTATTATTACCATTACTATTATTACTTACTATTATTACTATTTATTATTACTATTATTACTATTATTACCATTACTATTATTACCATTACTATTATTACCATTACTATTATTACCATTACTATTATTACCATTACTATTATTACCATTACTATTATTACCATTACTATTATTACTATTATTACCATTACTATTATTACCATTACTATTATTACTATTATTACCATTACTATTATTACCATTACTATTATTACCATTACTATTATTACCATTACCATTATTATTACCATTACCATTACCATTACCATTACCATTACTATTACCATTACTATTACCATTACTATTACCATTACTATTATTATTATTATTATTATTATCATTATTATTACTATTATCACTTACTATTATTACCATTACTATTACTCTAAGTACTATTACTATTATTACTATTACTAATTATTACTATACTATTACTATTATCACTTACAATTATTACTATTATCTATTACTATTACCATTACTATTATTACTATTATTACCATGACTATTATTACCATTACCATTACTATTATTACCATTACTTACCATTATCATTATTACCATTACCATTATTACCATTACCATTATTACCATTACCATTATTACCATTACCATTATTACCATTACCATTATTACCATTACCATTATTACCATTACCATTATTACCATTACCATTATTACCATTACCATTATTACCATTAATTACCATTATTATTACCATTACTATTATAACTATTACTTTTACTACTATTATTACTATTATTGCTATTTTTACTATTTTTACTATTAATACTATTATTACTATTATTATTACTTACTATTACCATTACTATTATTACCATTACTATTATTACCATTACTATTATTACCATTACCATTACTATTATTACCATTACTATTACTACCATTGCAATTATTACCATGACTATTATTACCATTACTATTATTACCATTAACATTATTACCATTACCATTATTACCATTACCATTATTACCATTACCATTATCATTATTACCAGTACCATTATCATTATTACCATTACCATTATCATTATTACCATTACCATTACCATTATTACTATTTTTACTATTAATACTATTATTACTATTATTATTACTTACTATTATTACCATTACTATTATTACCATTACCATTACTATTATTACTATTATTATTATTATTATTATTATTATTACTAATACAATTATTATTATTATTATTATTATTATTACTATTATCATTATTACTAATATATCTATTATTACCATTATTATTACCATTACTATTATTACTATTATTACTATTACTATTATTACTATTACAATTACTCTTATTACTATTATTACCATTATTATTATTACCATTACCAATATTACCATTACCATTATTATCATTTCCATTATTACCATTACCATTATTACCATTGCTATTATTACCATTACTATTACCATTACTATTACTTTGACTACTATTATTACTATTACTATTACTATTACTATTATCACTATTAATACTATAAATATTATTATTATTATTACTATTATTACCATTACTATTATTACCATTAATATTATTACTATTACCATGACTATTATTACCATTACCATTACTATTATTACCATTACTATTACTACCATTACTATTATTACCATGACTATTATTACCATGACCATTATTACCATGACTATTATTACTATTATTACCATTACTATTATTACCATTATTATTACCATTACTATTACTACCATTATTATTATTATTACCGTTATTTACCATCATTATCATTACCATTATTAGCATTACCATTGTTACCATTACTATTACCGTTATTACTATTAATACTATTATTACTATTATTACTATTATTACTACTATTACTATTATTACCATTACTATTACTATTATTACTAATATTACTATTATTACTATTATTACTATTACAATTATTTATTATTACTATCATTACTATTACTATTATCATTATTACTATTATTACTATTATTACCATTATTATTACCATTACTATTATAACTATTACTTTTACTATTACTATTACTATTTTTACTATTAATACTATTATTACTATTATTATTACTTACTATTATTACCATTATCATTATTACCATTACCATTATCATTATTACCATTACCATTATCATTATTACCATTACCATTATTACCATTACCATTATTACCATTACCATTATTACCATTACCATTATTACCATTACCATTATTACCATTACCATTATTACCATTACTATTATCATTACCATTACTATTATCATTACCATTACTATTACTATTATTATTACTACTATTACTACTATTACTATTACCATTATACTATTACCATTACCATTTTTACCATTATTATTACCATTACTATTATTACCATTACTATCTCTTACTCTTACTACTATTATTACTATTACTCTTGCTACTATTATTATTATTACTATTATCACTTACTATTATTACCATTACTATTATTACTATTTATTATTATTACAATTATTACTATTAATAATCACCATTACTATTACTACCATAATTACTATTACTACCATAATTACTATTACTTACTATTACTATTACTACTATAATTACTATTACTACCATTACTATTATTACTATTATTACCATTACTATTATTACCATTACTATTACTATTATTATTATTATTATTATTACTATTACCATTACTATTATTACCATTACTATTATTACCATTACTATTATTACCATTACTATTATTACCGTTACTATTATTACCATTACTATTACTCTTATTACTATTATGACTATTATTACTATTTATTATTACTATTACTATTATCACTTACTATTATTCCCATTACTATTATTACCATTACTATTATTACCATTACTATTATTACCATTACTACTATTACCATTACTACTATTACCATTACTACTATTACCATTACTACTATTACCATTACTACTATTACCATTACTACTATTACCATTACTACTATCACTATTGTTACTATCACTATTGTTACTATCACTATTGTTACTATCACTATTGTTACTATCACTATTGTTACTATCACTATTGTTACTATCACTACTATTACTACTGCTATTACTACTAGTACTATTACTACTACTACTTTTACTGCTACTAATACTACTTTTACTATTAATACTTTTACTGTTACTATTACTATTACTATTACTATTACTATTACTATTACTATTACTACTATTACTATTACTACTATTACTACTAATACTATTACTACTATTACTATTACTACTATTACTATTACTACTATTAATATTACTACTATTACTACCATTACTTTTACTACTATTAATATTACTATTACTATTATTACTATCATTACTATTACTATTATTACTTTTACTATTACTACTGTTACCACTATTTCTATAATTATAACTATTACCACTGTTACTATTACTATACTACTACTACTACTACTTCTACTACTACTACTATTACTAGTAATACTATTTCTACTACTACTATTACTACTATCACTACTATTACTATTAATACTAATATTACTGTTACTACTACTATTACTATTACTACTATTACTATTACTACTATTACTATTACTACTACTACTACATTACTACTTTTACTATTACTATTACTACTATTACTATTACTACTACTTTACTATTACTACTACTTTACTATTACTACTATTACTACTATTACTATTATTACCACTTACTATTATTACTATTACTACTATTACTATTATTACTAACTATTACTTTTACTACTATTTCTATTATTACTATTACTCTTACTATTAGTATTACTAATACTATTACTATTATTACTATTAATATTGTTACTATTACTATTATTGCTATTACTATTACTAATGTTACTATTACTATTATTACTATTACTATTAGTATTACCACTGATACTATTACTATTACCATTACTACTATTACCATTACTATTATTACTACTAATATTACTACTACTACTATTAATACTACTATTAATACTATTACTACTGCTACTACTACTATTACTATTATTTGTACTATTACTTCTATTACTACTACTATTACTAATATTCCTATTAATACTATTACTAATTTTACTACTATTACTAAAAATACTATTACTTCTACAATTACTACTATTACTATTACTACTACTACTACTACTACTATTACTACTATTATTACTATTATTATTACTATTACTATTATTACTATTACTATTATTACTATTACTATTACTATTATTACTTATACTGTCATTACTATTACTATTATTACTATTACTACTACTATTACTACTATTACTGCTACTACTATTGCTACTACTATTACTACTACTGTTATTATTACAATTATTACTAATATTACTATTACTGCTATTATTACTGCTACTACTATTACTACAACTATTACTATTACTATTACTCTTACTATTAATACTATTACTACTATCACTACTATTACTATTACTATCATTACTATTACTACTATTACTACTATTACTAATACTATTACTACTACTATTACTATTACTACTACTACTATTACTACTACTACTATTACTACTATTACTATTACTACTATTACTATTACTACTATTACCATTACTATTACTACTATTACTATTACTAATATTACTATTACTTTTACTACTATTACTATTACTACTACTATTACAAATATTACTGTTAACATTACCATTACTACTATTACCATTACTATTATTACTAATACTATTACTAATATTACTATTACTACTACTGCTACTAATACTATTACTACAACTATTACTAGTATTATTACTATTACTTCTATTACTACTACTATTACTACTACTTGCTATTACTATTACTATTACGATTACTACTATTACTATCACTACTATTAATACTATTACTAATATTACTACTATTATTACTACTAATATTACTACTATCACTACTACTACTATTCTACTATTACTACTACTATCACTACTATCACTACAATTATTACTACTATTACTAGTACTATTCTACTATTACTACTATTACTACCAATATTACTACTATTACTACTACTACTACTATTACTACATTTATTATTACTTCTACTACTACTATTACTACTATCACTACTATTACTATTACTACTAGTATTACTATTACTACTATTACTAGTACTATTACTACTATTACTATCACTACTACAATTACTATTATTACTACTACTATTACTATTATTACTAATTTTACTATTACAACTATTATTACTATTACTATTGCTACCATTACTATTACTACTATTACTTTTACTATTATTACTATTACTATTACTATTTTTATTATTACTATTACTATTACTACTATTACTATTACTACTATTACTATTATTACTATTACTATTATTACTATTACTATTATTACTATTACTAATATTACTATTTCTACTAATACTATTACTACTATTACTATTATTACTACTATCACTATTATTACTACTATTACTACTACTATTATTAATACTACTATTAATACTATTATTACTATTACTACTATTACTATTACTACTATTACTAATACTATTACTACTATTACTACTACTATTACTATTTCTATTATTACTACTACTATTACTACTATCACTTCTGCTATTACCAGTACTATTACTACTACTAATGTTACTATTATTGCTATTACTATTACTACTATTACTATTACTGTTATTGCTTGTACTATTACTACAATTGCTACTTCTAGTATTACTAGTATAACTATTACTCCCAGTACTAATACTATTATCATGACTACTATTATTACAAATACTATTATTACTGTTACTACTATTACTATTACTACTATTAATATTACGACTATTACGAATATTACTAATATTACTACTATTACTATCATTACTATTACTATTATTACTATTACTATTATTACATTTACTAATATTACTATTATTACTACTGCTATTATTACTAATACTATTATTACTCTTACTATTATTACCATTACTATTACTACTATTACTGCTATTACTATCAATACTACTACTATTACTATTATTACTACTACTATTAGTATTACTATTACTACAAGTAGTACTATTACTACTATTATTATTATTATTATTATTATAAATTTTACTATTACTACTATTACTACTATTACCATTACCATTACTATTACTACTATTAGTATTACTACTACTACTATTACTACTACTACTATTACTACTGCTATTACTACTAGTACTATTACTACTACTACTTTTACTGCTACTAATATTAGTATTATTATTAATACTTTTACTATTACTACTATTACTATTACTACTATTACTATTACTACTATTACTACTATTACTATTACTACTATTACTACTATTACTATTACTACTATTACTATTACTACTATTACTACTACTACTATTACTATTACTACTATTACTATTACTATTACTACTATTACTATTACTACTATTACTATTACTACTATTACTATTACTATTACTATTACTACTACTATTACTACTATTACTACTATTACTATTACTACTATTACTATTACTATTGCTAATGCTACTCTCACTATTATTACTATTGCTATTATTACTATTAGTATTGTTACTATTACTATTATTACTATTACTAATGCTATTACTACTATTACTTCTATTACTATTACTACTAATGCTATTACTACTATTACTATTAGCATTATTACTATTACTTTTATTACTATTACCATTATTACTATTACTAATACTATTACTAATGCTACTATTACTATTATTACTATTACTATTACTATTACTATTACTATTGTTACTATTATCATTATTACTATCACTATTATTACTATTAATATCACTAATATTACTATTATTACTATTACTACTATTACTGTTATTACTATTACCATTACTATTACTACTATTACTATTACTACTAATACTATTACTACTATTACTATTGCTATCGTTATTACTATTACTATTACTACTGCTACTAATACTACTACTATTACTACTAATACTACTATTACTACATCTACTATTACTATTACTACTATTACTATTACTACTACTACTACATTACTACTTTTACTATTACTATTACTACTATTACTATTACTACTATTACTATTACTACTATTACTACTATTACTACTATTACTACTATTACTATTATTATTACTACTATTACTATTACTACTACTATTACTATTACTACTATTACTACTATTACTATTACTACTATTACTACTGTTACTATTATTACTATTACTATTTTTACTATTACTATTACTATTATCACTATTACGATTAAAATTATTATTACTACTGTTACTATGACTAATATCACTATTACTATTATTACAATTACAACTATTACTATTACTACTATTACTACTACTACCATTACTATTACTACTATTACTGTTATTACTATTATTACAAATATTACTACTAATACTATTACTATTACTACTATTACTAGAATTACTATTACTACTAGTACTACTACTATACTACTATTACTACTACTGCTACTACTATTACTGCTAATACTATTATTACTATTACTATTACTACTATTACTACAATTACTATTACTGCTATTAGTTACTATTACTACTACTATCACTATTACTAATTCTATTACCACTACTACTATTACTACTACTATTACTACTATTACTTTTATTACCACTATTACTATTACTACTACTACTATTACTACTATTACTACTGTTACTATTACTATTACTACTACTATTACTACGATTACTATTATTACTATTACTATTATTACTATTACTATTACTACTTCTACTACTACTACTACTACTACTATTACAATTATTACTACTATTATTACTATTACTACTATTACTACTATTACTACTATTACTATTAGTACTATTACTATTAGTACTATTACTATTAGTACTATTACTATTAGTACTATTACTATTAGTACTATTACTATTAGTATTATTACTATTACTACTATTACTACTACTACTATTACTATTACTACTACTATTACTACTATTACTATTACTTTTACTGCTTTACTGTTACTATTACTATTACTAATTCTTATTACTACTACTATTACTATTACTACTACTATTACTACTAATACTATTACAACTATTACTATTACTAATACTATTTCTACTATTACTATTACTATTACCACTATTACTATGACTAGTACTACTATAACAACTATTACTATAACTACTATTGCTATTACTACTATTACTACTATTACTATTACTATTATTACTATGGGCGGGGAAGTGGGGGGTGGGGTAGTATGTGTGAGTAAATTTTGACGCAGCCCGAAGGGATTTCTCCCCGTCCTCGCCTTATATGCAAAGGGGGACGGAGAGGGGGGGTCGCCGATTAAATGAAGCGGCCTCGCTGTGGATGTACTGTGTCTTGCGACACTGCTTCTGACCCAGGGCGGTGGGCAGGGTGCAGGGATGACCCGTCATCCAGGAGGTGCTCAGATGAGAGGACGGGGGGGCGGGGTGTGGAGTGTATTTAGGGATGAAATGGGTGGGAGTGTTTTTATGCCTTTCCCTTTTTGGCTACCTCCCTTGGAAGGGGGAAAAAGCCTTGGTATATGTATGTATGTACTATTACTATTAATATTACTACCATTACTAATACTACTATTACTATTTTACTATTACTATTACTACTATTACTATTACTACTATTACTATTACTACTACTACATTACTACTTTTACTATTACTATTACTACTATTACTATTACTACTAGTAGCATTACTATTACTATTATTACTATTACTACTATCTCTAGTACTACTATTTTACTATTACTATTTTACTATTACTATTTTACTATTACTATTTTACTATTACTATTTTACTATTACTATTTTACTACTACTATTTTACTACTATTTTACCACTACTACTACTACTACTACTACTACTACTACTACTACTATTACTATTATGACTACTATTACTATTATTTCTTTTACTATTACTATTACTATTATCATTACTACTATTCTTATTACTATTATCATTATTATTATTATCATTGTTGTTGTTGTTATTATCAGTATTACTTTCATCATCATCTTCATTGTTATTGTTGTTATTATTATTATTATTATTATTATTATTATTATTATTATTATTATTATTATTATTATTATTATTATTATTATTATTATTATTATTATTATTGTTATTATTATCATTATTATTATAATTATTATCAGTATTACTATCATCATCATTGTTATTATTATTGTCATCATCATCATCATCATCTTCATCATCTTCATCATCATCATCATCATCATCATCATCATCATCATCATCATCATCATCATCTTCATCATCTTCATCATCTTCATCTTCATCATCATCATCATCATCATCATCATCATCATCATCATCATCATCATCATCATCATCATCATTACTATCTCTTTTATCATGAGTATTATAACTCTATTACTATCTACATGATTATTATTAGTGATAGTATTACTATCATTGTCATAATTATCATAATAATATATATGCTAAGGCTTAATATTTTCGGTATTATCATCAAGCATTTTATAATGAAGAGAGTCAGATGAGTACAAAAAGTATGGTACAACAATTCTTCAGCCCGAAAACACTCAAGTACGGGATCATTCATTAAGCGTCACGTGGATTCTTTGGTAACGCAGGGGCTAACATGGTAAATATTTTCAGAGGAAGTAACTTAGAGGGGAGTGGGTGGAGAAGGAGGAGGAGGACGAGGAGGAGGAAGGGGAGGGGGAGAAGGAAAAGGAGATGCAGGGGAAGGAGGAGAAGGGAGGAGGAAGAGGAGGAGAAGGGGGAGGAGAAGGAGGGTGGGTTTCGGGTGAGTCAGGTGTACTGAGGAGGCGACGCGCAGGTAGTTTGTTGTTGTAGTTGGAGGGTGAATGAACAGTGGAGGAAATGTGGATATAAAACATCTGCAAAAAGTTACATACATACACAAACACGCACATACGCACATACGCACACATACACATATATGCACACAATTCGTGGCGCAGTTGGTAGAATTCCCGGCTGCCACTACAGCAGTCCGGGTTCGAATCCCCCCAGGACTGAAATTGTTTCAGTATCGCTGCGCTGCGGGTTGTTACTCCAACTCTCGTGAGCGGGGAGTTGTGTGTGTGTGTGTGTGTGTGTGTGTGTGTGTGTGTGTGTGTGTGTGTGTGTGTGTGTGTGTGTGTGTGTGTGTGTGTGTGTGTGTGTGCGTGTAAGGTCACACCATTACCCATAGATCGGTTATATATGAGCTCTGAGCTCTCTTCCGGGAGGGAAATAGCTGTCGATCACGAGCACAACACGTGATCTAAGACCATGGTGAATCACACACACACACACACACACACACACACACACACACACACACACACACACACACACACACACACACAGCTCAACGGCGCAGTGGTAGCGTTCGCACCTGCTAACTTAGCACCCCGAGTTCGAATCCCGTACAGGGCTGAAATAATTTCAATATCGCTGCGCTGCGAGCTGTTACTTCAACTCTCGTGGGTAGGGAGTTGTGTGTGTGTGTGTGTGTGTGTGTGTGTGTGTGTGTGTGTGTGTGTGTGTGTGTGTGTGTGTGTGTGTGTGCGTGCGTGTGCGTGTGTATTGTATGTAAATTGTATATACATATATGTATACACTGTATATGCGTGTTTCTGTGTCTGTGTATGAACACTTACAAACATTTTATGTTGGGAATTGGGTAGCATTATTAGGTAGGTCGGTTGAGTGCGAAGAAAGGAAAGGGATGGAAAGGGAAAAGAAAACAGGGGAAGGTTAGGGAAGTGAAGGATGAGGAGGGGAAAAGGAAAAAGAGGAAGTAAAGATGATTGGATGAGGAAGGAAAATGAATTTTGAAGGGATGGGAGGAGGATGAGTAACAGGAGGAGGAGGAGGAGGAGGAGAAGAAGAAGAAGGAGGAGGAGGAGAAGAAGGAGGAGGAGGAGAAGAAGGAGGAGGAGGAGGAGGTGGTGGTAGTGGTGGTGGTGGATTAGGAAGAGAAGGAGAGGGTCAGTACCATGCAAGGTTGAGTTTGTTCCGCATGAAGTCCGGATAGTGGCTTTAGGCCCTTCCCTCCTGCGTTTCCTTCCCCCCGTCCCGTCTTCCTCCTCCTCCTCCTCCTCCTCCTCCTCCTCCTCCTCCTCCTCCTCCTCCTCCTCCTCCTCCTCCTCCTCCTCCTCCTCCTCCTCCTCCTACACTTCATCTCCTGCCTCCTTTTCCTTCCCTCATGCTTCTTCTACCTTTCTTCCTCCTCCTCCTCTCGCTCTCCACTCCCCTCCACCATTCTACCTCCTCCTACGCCCCCCCCCATCCTCTCCCCCGATACTTATATTTCCTTTTCATGGTCTGGTGGGCTTTCTGCTTGAGAGAAAGTCTTAACCTTTGCAACGCGGCTGTGCAGTTCATAGATTTCATTCTGGCATAACAGGGCGATTTTACTGAGTGGGTGTGCTTGAGCTCTATTACAACCGATCGGCCCCTGTACGAGCGAGGTCCGTAGCTAAGCTAAGCAAAAACGTCTGGCATTTTGCTGAAATCTAGTCTATCATGATGGCGAGTGTCTATGGTAAGAATGTGTTAATAAGTTAACACGTCACTTAACACGTCACTTAACACGTCACTTAACACGTTAACTTCGCCAACCTCTCAACCCTTCAACCTCCTCCTTTACCTCAACCTCCTAAGCCTTTTATTTACGCAGCTCGACGGGATAGTCGAGGAAAATGTATTATTCAAAGAAAACACTTAATCCATCTCGACTACCCCGACTCTGTGACCAGATGTATGTTGTCGGGTGATTTTATTTAACTATGGAAAAATCCTGAAACACGCAGAAACGTTTACCTGTCTGCCCAGTTCATTATTTTTTTCAATATCTCATTAGACGATTAAATTCAGTTTAATGAATTCCCCCCCCCCCCTGCATCATTCCAGAGATTAAAGGACAGAGACTTCAACACCAGGCAGGATCAAAAAGCTATTCGCTATGCCTTAATATTTGTATTCATGTACATTGGGTGGGAGTGGTTTCTATGCCTTTTTCTTTTTGCCTACCCCTCGTGTAGGGGGAAAAAGCCTTTGGTATATGTATGTATGTATGTACAAGCATCTCGCATCTACTCTTTTGGCACAATCTTCATTGTTAATGGCAGGATCAATGAATTTTTATTCTGGATACCGCAGATATCTTAATTCATCTAAGGGAAGTCTTCTACAGTCAGGTTTAGTGTTTGTCACTCAGATATCACCTAGCAACTGGATCAAATTGAGCGAATCACTTGGATGAAGAAAATAAATATTTTCTTATTGGGGGATATTTATATATTTACAGTTGCTGCCTCCAGGCTATTTCATTCAGCTGTGTGTAGCCCCTAAAGTAGTCAAGTGTTGAAGCAATTTCGATCAACTCCCTGCAGTTCTTGTGACTACCGTCAGGCTGTTCTATTCAATTCCGTGTGCAGCCCCTTGGCAATGAAGGAGTTGAGATTGAATTCCTGCAATGTATCCTTGAGTAATGAAACCACAAAGGATTTTCTCTAAACTCAGCTCGTCTGGAGATAACATAAGCCAAAATCCACGTTTACAACTGGCAAAAATGAACCTATTTAAGAACCTAAGAACGTAGTAGACTGCAAGATACCATATGGCCTACACCAGGCAGTTCCATGTTCCTTACCATATTTCGTCCCTCTCTACAAGGTTATGTGATCTTCTGTTATAACAATCTATTGTTTCAGCGCCCACTGAGTTGTTACTAAGTCTATTTAATTCATTAAACACTCTGTTGGTAAACCAGTTCTTGTTTATTTCCTTCTTAAACCTAAATTTGATAATGGTCCGTCGAGAAAGCTTTACAATTCTAATCCATAAAGGTACAGGCAGTTTTCTGTAAGATGAATGTAGTTGTTATCGTTAGTTAGAAAAGATAGACAAAATACTTTTGAGGGTTTTTAAACTGACTAATGCCAACCAATTATCCTCAACTCCGCAAAGGATTAATGTATCCCGATTAATTCGCTGATGAGCGTCGTCGCACTTGAATATTTCTATTCTAGCTAACCTCAGAGAGTTAACCTTAATCTTCTCGCGTCACTTACCTTGACATACAGTACAGGGAACGAGTTTTGGTCATTTCTGGATCTATATCAGATTGCGTGAGAGGTCAAAGAAAAATATATATATATGAGAACAAGAAGGAGGAGGAAGAGGAGGAAAAAATAAGAAGGAGGAGAAGAAGAAGAAGAAGAAGAAGAAGAAGAAGAAGAAGAAGGAAGAAGATGAAGGAAGAAGAAGAAGAAGAAAAAGAAGAAGAAGAAGAGCAAGAATAAGAATACGAAGAATAAGAAGAAGAAGAAGAAAAAGGAAGAAGAAGAAAAAGAAGAAGAAGAAAAAGAAGAAGAAGAAGAAGATAAAGAAGAAAAAGAAGAAGAAGAAGAAGAAGAAGAGTAGTTTTCGCCAGGTGAGTCTTCAGGAAAGAAGGGACGAAATAAGACTCGCCAGACAGGTTAACCCCTTCTGTACCGTGTGATGGCGCCACAGATGTGAGCAGAGTAGCCTGTTGACAACCAGAGGGAAAGATCGAGTCTCAACCGGTACAGATGAGGTTATTGGAAATGACTCACAACTTCTTTACTACCGGGGAGGCATGGTACCATGGAACAGAATAAGATAGTCCAACAGTTGCCATAATAAACCCAACAGTAATACCTATTAAGGTGGAGTTTATCTCTAAGAGCTTCTTCCTGAAAATCTTGTTTATTGTCGTCATGTGATATTCTTTAGAAATCGAATATTTTGAGTTTGTCGACTGCAGTGATCAAATATATAATTTGTAGGCAGTAGACTTACAGAGCGATGCAAAGTTGTTGGGAGTCTGGGCGCGTCACAAACGTAGAATCATCGTTATACATGTTTTCTTTGAGAATGAAACCACACAACTTCAGGGATGGCTGGAGAAAACATATGGATCATTGATCCACACCAATGATCAAGGCAAAGAAACATTCGTATGTACAGTATATATACAACTACACACACACACACACACACACACACACACACACACACACACACACACACACACACACACACACACACACACACACACACACACACACACACACATGTGTTTCTGCGCGCGAGCGTGTGTGTGTGTGTGTGTGTGTGTGTGTGTGTGTATGTGTGCGCTTGTGTGTATGTGAATGAGTGCGTATATGTTTCACAACGACTGCAGATAAGGGCAGGAAAACTTGCAGGAAAAGAAGATATGTGTGCACAATATTGGTATACACAGTATGTATATAAACTTTTCCTCTTCAATAATACACCATACATTATATTAGTAATATGCAGCTTTCTGTTAGAGGAAGAGAAAAAAATGGTTACCAAGAGAATCACGAACAAAGAGACGTATATTAAAATAATTACTACGCTAAATGCACCTCTTCAAACAATGCAAAAAATTAGCAAATGAAGTCCAGAAATACGCAATTAAATCACACCTGAAAAGGCAAATAAAGCTCGACATATCACGACACTAATGCAACACAAAAGTAGTAATGCCGAAAAGAAAAAGAACAAGTTCAAATGTTTGGAAGCAATGCTAATTAGGAATCAACAACCGGAAATAAATACACAACAGACTATGTGCACAAGCGCGGAATTATTCGGGGCTATCGTGATGATCTCGCGAGAGCCTAAGAGGTTAAAGATGTGTGTGTGTGTATGTGTGTGTGTGTGTGTGTGTGTGTGTGTGTGTGTGTGTGTGTGTGTGTGTGTGTGTGTGCGTGTGCGTCTGTGTATGTGTGTGTGTGTGTGCGGGTGTGTATGTGTATGTTTGTGTATGTGTGTGTGTGTGTGTAAGTGTGTGTGTATGCGTGTGTAAGCGCACACACATATATACACAAGCACAAAAATGTTCACACACACACACACACACACACACACACACACACACACACACACACACACACACACACACACACACACACACACACACACACACACACACAAAAGGAAGACAATGCTTGAGAAGTGTTAGAATGTACAGCTTTCCACAGTGATGCATCAATTTGTGGAATAAGAATATATAATCCAAACCAACAATATAAATGATTTTAAGACAAAATTTGATAAATGGAAACGGAAATGAGACCTCATGAATGTACTAGTAGGTACGCACGCACGCACACACACACACACACACACACACACACACACACACACACACACACACACACACACACACACACACACACGGTTCGACGGGGCAGTGATAGCGCTCGCAACTGCTAAACCAGCGGTTCGAGTTCGAATCCCGAACAGGGATGAAATAATTTCTGTATTGCTGCGCTGCGAGCCGTTACTTTAACTCTCGTGGGCGGGCAGTTTGTATGTATGCATGTGTATTGGTGTGTGTGTGTGTGTGTGTGTGTGTGTGTGTGTGTGTGTGTGTGTATGTGTGTGTGTGTGTGTGTGTGTGTGTTAGGTCACAACATTACCCATAGGTAGGTCATGCATGAGCTCTGAACCAGGAGTGTAGTAGCTGTCGATCACGAGCCCAGCACGTGATCCAAGACCATGGTGAATCACACACACACACACACACACACACACACACACACACACACACACACACACACACACACACACACACACACACACACACACACACACACACACACACACTGAATAAGTTTGGACAGGACCTAATGCAACACCCACGTCACCGTCACTTCCTCCCACCTAACACCACACCCACCCGCCATGCAACTCGGCATTCAAACAAAATCAAGCCCATCAGAGCGCCGAGGACTGACCGATACAAGAACAGTGCCATTCCATCCATTGTCCGCACAATAAACTCATTATAAATTTTAGACTAAGCATATCACTCTAATAATTACTATATTACTCATAAAAGTGCCCAATTGTATTATTGTCAGTGTATCACTGCTATCTCAATAAACCTATTATTATTATTATTCATTTATTTTTTACACACACACACACACACACACACACACACACACACACACACACACACACACACACACACACACACACACACACACACACACACACACACACACACACCTTACATCTTCGAACTTACAATCTCCCTGTAATTCTTGGTTTTCTCTTCCACGTGCAATCCCCAATTAGACTCATTTTAGCAATTCTCGGAACCCTCTCCCTGGCAACGTTGTGAGCCTCCACACGCAACACATCCTACCCTATAACCTCGTCCTTTGACCCTCTCACATGGTACAGCCTTTTGGACGCCACGTCTTCCTGCCCCTAATCCATTTTATTTGTTCCTCCCCCGCCCTGGAATGAAGGCAGCTTGATCTTCCCATATTAAGCCAGTTCAGCCCCATTCCACACAAAGTGGCTGAAAGTCCCTACTTCTTTTCTTAAGTCTTTATCTTTCTTTCCGTTCTTAGGAGAGTTAATTTGCCTCCGAAACCCATGTCTAGTAAAAACTGAAGACTTTTTAAAGACTAAGGGTGTTACTTCCTTATCCAAGTAAAATTGGTTGTAGTCTTGATTTCCTCTTCACTGGATAAGAATATAAGAACATAAGAATGAAAGAGACTGCAAGTGACCATAAGGTCTACACTAAGCAGTTCCATGGAACGACACGCAGAGTTTCACAGGTTAAAATCAATGTAATGTAGAGATGTTGTTAACCAATCCTTCGTTTGCTGTTCTATCGGTAGAAATTGAAGAAAAAATCATGAATTGACCGACTTTTGAGTGAAATTGCAAACAGACTTTCAAAGGAAAGAAACGCCATTCCTTAGTTTTAAGCGTACAGCATGGCCGTTAAATGTACTGCCGATTCCCCCCCCCCCGCGAGTCAGGTCTTCTGTAAACAACGTTCTGTATCCCTCCTATCCCTTCCCCCTCCCTCCTCTACCCCTTACTATTCTCTCAGATTTTTCCTCTTTGCCCTCTTACCCTTGATGATTGCTACTCCGAAAGCAACCCGCATCGCCCGAACCCTTAACCTGCACCCCTGGACCATTACAACTAGTTCACTTACCTCGCCACGCAAGACTGGACGAGCTCAAGGCCGCGAGGAGGCGAGATCAACGCTCTCGAGGCTCGGAGGTACTGGGGAGGGTGAGAGTAGGGGGGGGGGGATACGTGGAGGGGAGTCGGGTTGTGGAGGAGGGTGGGTGAGGGACCGGGGTAGTCGGTAGTGGAGGGGAGGAAGACGGGGGAGTGGAGGAGGAGGAGGAGGAGTAGCGGCGGAGTGGGAGGCCGGAGCGTGGAGGTGAGCAAGGATAGAAGCATGAAGGTGTTTGAACTGGAGTGGGGAACGTGGTGGTAGTAGGGGAGGGGTTCATGGAGGTGAGGGTAATGGAAAGAAGCGTAGCGCAGGCGATGTGGTACAGAAGAGCCTCAGAGCGGCGGTGGAGGAGGAGGAGGAGGAGGAGGAGGAGGAGGAGGAGGAGGAGGAGGAGGAGGAGGAGGAGGAGGAGGAGGAGGAGGAGGAGGAGGAGGAGGAGGAGGAGGAAAGGAGGAGGAGGAGGATAGAAAGGAAGTTTGGGGTGAGCAGGTGAGTGTTCGTGGTGGGAGGGGTTGTGGTGTAGAAGAGAGGATGTGGGGAAGGGTTGGGTGTTCCTGTGGGAGGATATCCTTGGGAAGGAAAGAGAGAGAGAAAACTGAGAGGAGAGACAAAGTTGGTGGGTGAAGACGGATCAGTAGTAGCTGTTCTGGAAGACAAAACAGATAAAAAAAAATATATGGCGGATGAAATGTCGTAACAATGCTGAGTACATAAGTCAGCGTGTAAGGATTCTGACGGATGAGCGATGTACACCAAAGATAATACACAGTCAGGGACAAATGCTCACCTTACAGCTCGCGTGAGCTGTCTTTAGATTGTCTTCTGGTAGCACATTTAGCTGACGTTTGATGTTTTACTTTCGCCCTTCGGAATAAAAAAAAAAAAGTTAATGTGGCAAAAAATGTTCAGTAAATTTTTGAACCACTATGCGCACACTATATATATATATATACACACATACGTATATTAATATATGTATCCAATCATCCATCTTTCCCTCCCTCCCTCCCTCCATCCATCCATCCATCCATACATCCATCCATCCATCCTTCTATCCATCCATACATCTATCCATGGATCTATCTATCCAATCATCCATTCATCTATCCATCCATCCATCCATCCATCCATCCATCCATCCATCCATCCATCCATACATATATACATACATACATACATACATACATGAATATGTGGATACATACATACATACTGCACATACATGCATGCATTCAGTAACACTGAATGGGTCCCAGTGAATAGATTTATATCTATCAACCACAGTTCATTTTAATTCTAAGCCATCAACATCGAGAAACGCGAGGAGGCATACACGCAAAAATTGAAACGTGATGCAGCCAAGGACTCGAACCTGCGCTAGCACGTGACAAGTGATAGTGACTTAACCGATATCGATTAAGTCACTAGTTTATTCTTAATTTTCTAGAAGACTTGAATGAAACTTTGGTGATAGTTATCACCAAAGTTTCATTCAGTTCCTACAGAAAATTAAGAAATGAGGCCTATTGAAAATTAGGGCCCTTTTTTGGGGGGGGAGGGTCACTCATATAATATATATATATATATATATATATATATATATGTATACATATATATGCATGTATATACATATACGTATATATGCATATATATATATATATATATATATATACATATGTGTATATATATACGTATATATGCATATATATAAATGAACGTTTAGAAGCTCTGCCAAGGGATTCGAACCCTGACATGTGCGTTGTGCGTGCATATTCATGAAGCCAAGACGCTACCAACTGAGCTATATGCGATGGTACCATCACACACACACACACACACACACACACACACACACACACACACACACACACACACACACACACACACACACACACACACACACACACACACATATATATATATATATATATATATATATATATATATATATATATATATATATATATATATATATACATATATGTATAGTTATGTATATATATATGTATATATATGTATATATAATATATGTATATATGCATATATATATGTATATATATGTATATATATACATATATATATACTGTATATATATATATATATATATATATATATATATACAGTAAATATATATATATGGTTGAGAGAAGAAAGTAAATGCCCTGGGGGATCAAAAAGCGTAATGAGAAATAGACATTTGGGAATGGATGATAACAGGAGATTGTATGAAGGCATGGTTGTGCCGACAACACTGTACGAGACAGAAACATGGAACATAAGGGAGGAAAAGAGGATGAATTTGAATGTGTTTGAGATGAGGTGTCTGAGAAGTATGATAGGGGTTACTAGGCTGGATAGAGTGAAAAATGAATTGAGGAGAGTGGGTGTGGAAAGGGAGTTGTGAGATAGGGTTGATGAAAGAATACTGGGACCGATACTTTTTTGTCAACCACAATGCACTTTAATTCTAAGCCATCAACATGGGGTGTCCCGATGAAGGCAACATGCAGAAATTGAAACGTACTTTTGATGGAGCAATGGTTTAATTCACTACAGAACTTTCTACGCGCTAACCAGGTTCGAGTCCTTGGTCGCACTGTACCACGTTTCAATTTTTGTATGTTGCCTCCATCGGGACACCCGATGTTGATGGTTTAGAATTAAAGTGCATTATGGTTTATATATATATACATATATATATAAATATATATATACATATATATATATACATATACATATATATATATGTGTGTGTGTGTGTGTGTGTGTGTGTATGTGTGTGTGTGTGTATGTGTGTGTGTATGCGCGTGTGTGTGTGCGTGTGTATCAATATTGTATATATGAAAGTAAACAAACCGGGGAATTAAATTCCAGGAAGGGGGGTGAGGCGTTAAAGACATGGGATTCTGACCAGGGGTGTAATGAGATATAGGTTTACAGATAAGTGGGCGTAGACGCGGTAAAACAGTCCTGAGTAGTGGGCGTGACGGTGAGCGGAGTATATTGACTGTTGGCGAGGAAGAGTGGAAGAGGTGAAGGGCGTCAGAGGTGAGTGGATTTGCTAAGGCAACGTGGAATGGAGGAGAGGGTGGGGGTGGGAGGGGTGTGTGTAGAGAAGGATGTGGTTAAAAGAAGGCTTGGGGGGGCAAGGGGGGTAGAAAGGGGGTCTGCATGTTGCAGAGTGAGGATGTGGTAGTGGTGAGGGGGAGGGGGGTTTACGTTAGGGGGGAGGGGGCCAGTAGCGGTGGTGGTGGTTGCCACGCCAGTGGACGGGGTGGAGGCGACGGTGGTGGAAACAAGAGTGGATGGTTGTTGTGGCGAGTCAATGATCCCGCAAACTGTCGTTGTTGTTAGTTATTTCTTATTGTTATTGTCACTGCTAATGCTTTTTCTTATTGTTATTGTTGCTGTTGGTAATGCCCTTATTTTTGTTAGCCTTATTGTTATTGTTTGTATATTCTTAGTTGATCGCTATGGTTGGGAAAATATGATAGTGGCTGCGCTGACTAAGTTTTCTTCTTCTTCTTCTTCTTCTTCTTCTTCTTCTCCTTCTTCTTCTTCTTCTTCTTCTTCTTCTTCTTCTTCTTCTTCTTCTTCTTCTTCTTCTTCTTCCTTCTTCTTCTTCTTCTTCTTCTTCTTCTTCTTCTTCTTCTTCTTCTTCTTCTTCTTCTTCTTCTTCTTCTTCTTCTTCTTCTTCTTCTTCTGCTCCTCCTCCTCCTCCTCCTCCTCCTCCTCCTTCTTCTTCTTCTTCTTCTTCTTCTTCTTCTTCTTCTTCTTCTTCTTCTTCTTCTTCTTCTTCTTCTTCTTCTCCTTCTTCTCCTCTTCCTCCCTTTTCAGGGGATTCTTGTAAATCATGTCAAGGTCAGAGGTCTTTGGACCTTGATTTGTGTCAACCTTGGGTCGGACGCGAGGCAGGAAGTAGGCGGAGCCACTTCCTGGGTTGTTCTTGCAGTTGTTGTTTTTCCTACTCGGGATGCGATCAACAGGGTGTTCCTCTAGGTAAACCCTTCCCAGTTAGGTGGTTAGTTTAACCTATTTCATATCTGGTGGTTATTTTTATTTGACTCTGGGTGCTGTGAAAATTCTTCCGGTACAGAGTGGAACGTCTCATATAATTCTGGCTACGGTCAAAATTATTCTCTTTATCAATGTTGCCCCTCATTGGTAGCAAAAGAATCAATGAATTTTTTTTTTTTTCCTACGGACAATTTCATTCAGCCTTGGATCTAAAGTGTTGAAATTTTTAATCTCGTGTAACTGTCAAGTGGTTAACTAGTGATTTTATTCTGGCTAACAAAAGACGATTTCATTCAGCTTTGTGGAAGCTTCCATGATTAGCCCCTTCTAAGTAGGTACTAGGTCTAATAATTCTATTGTGGCCAGCGTCGACCGTTTTTATTCGACTTTAGAGAAGCCTCTTAGTCTTAATGAGTTAACAAAGGTCTTAACTACTCGTACATTACTTCTAAGGCTCGTTTCACACGTATCGACTTTTCGCCGTGCGCCGTCCACGACACGACGCCATGCTCTCAAATAACCATGGGCGTCTATGGAGGTATTCAAACGTCACAACTATGACCACGTGTGAAAGTGTCTATAGACATCCATGGTTATTTGAGAGCACAACGTTGTAGAATCTATCACTAGTCATACTCCACATCCTCCTGTCGCCCCCTGCCACTCTCTTCTGTTAATTTGTTTAGCCCATTCGCTGCGGTGACTACCCCTTGGTTTAATACGACTGTCTAGCGGCAGGCAGAACAAAATCCTAAAAGATGGTATCTACTCGTGCGGTAGCCCGGTGGATACTGGGTTCGATTTCCGGGACCCGGTACGAGCTGTCATATTGGTTCCCTAAGGCCCTGGTCAGGCTTGGAGGTGACCCAACGTCGGCCTAAAAAAAAAAAAAAAAAAAAAAAGTAACAGACAGGATTTTGCTCTACCAGGGGTTTCTCACTTCCCACTGCGTGGGAGTGAGATGGTATCCACTCTTGCTATACAGTGACGTCCAGTATCGGTAAGCTGAATTAAATTGTTTGGCGCTAACCATGATAAAATCATCCGAAAGTGTCACTGTGTCGAATTGCTTAATTTGTTTTGTTCTTTATTCCTCTCCAATATTTCCCGCGCGGAGGGGGTTGGCTGTTTTCGTAATGAATACCAGCCCTCCAGAGTAAGAATGATGACTGTAGTAGATTAAAGTAATTTCCCCATCGGTTTGACGTGGTCACCACACCAGGATTTACCATTCTTGTGTGGAACGAAGCCGGTATGTAAATTCCACCATAGATCAGTGAAACTGCCACATGGGCCCCTAGCACATGAGTTGAGTGGTTAAAACTCCCTTAACTGTGACAGAAGGAGTTAAACTTCTTTCCACATACTTTGATCCCTTTAGGATGAGATCACGCTAAAGCACGACCCCACTTTAATGTGACAGTAGCCTCGCCCCGGTTGACACCGTCGCTCCGTGTGACAGCGTCGATTTGGTTCTCTTGGTTGCAAAAGCAAATATTTTTTATTTCCTCTCCCGAAAGGTCGGAAGCTCCCCAGACCTCCTGGTGCTGGAGAGGGTCGATGTGGCTGCTCCGAGTAATGGTTACATGGCGGGAGCTTCGGGGAAGCACCGGCCCCGTTGTTGAGACCCAGAAATTTGACCAGGGATTTGTGGGCAAGGTTTGTCAGCATTGTACAAGGAGCTATACAATAACAACAATAACAACAACCTTCGTTATCTTCTCTCTTTTCTCGTAATTTCTATTACCTGCGTCCACTTTTATCATCCATGCTGTGATCCTCTTGTTCTCATTCTCTTTATTCCCTCCTCATTCCACCCTCATCACCAATCTGTATCTTTCTTCCTTTTCGTTCCCAGTGTGTTTTTCTTCCACTCCCCCCTCATCTCCTTACACAGGGTCTCTCTATAGCCTCACACACAGGAACACACACACACACACACACACACACACACACACACACACACACACACACACACACACACACACACACACACACACACACACACATACACACACACACATACACACACACACACACACACACACACACACACACACACAACACACACACACACACATACACACACACACACACACACACACACACACACACACACACACACACACACACACACACACACACACACACACACACACACCACACATCACGTACTCTTCCGCTTTCCAGAAGAATACGAATATAAGCTCTTCTTTTTAATATGACTAAGAGCTTTATTCCTTTTTGTGCAGTTACAAGTAAAACCTATTAATAGCAGATCAACTCACATAGCCTTCAGTCGTCTCCTCCTCGAATTCAGATCATTCAAAGGTACAGATTTAATTTCTCTTTATTGCACATTTTGTTATTTGCACCAAGTGCTGCCACACACAACCACACCTCGAGTAATTAGACTTGTAATAATAGACTGAGCAGAACCGTGTCGATTCTGAGAACAGATCGCCTTTAGAAGGTCGTGTAAGATCAGGGGTCAGAATAGTATTTGTATCTCCTTGTAAGTTCTTTGTCTTTTTTCAAATCTTCTACCTTTCCAGTCACTTTCGTTATACATTCACCAAATTTTCTTTATCTCTATTCCCTAATTCCCGCCTTTTTCTACCCCATTTTGCCTTAATCCTTTTCATAACAATCTACTCGCCCTTTTGTTCCTAATTATCTCAGTGTTTATCCATTACTCTTTCAACTCCCGAAGCTGAATGAAATCGACTGGATTCAGCTAGGAAACTGTAAGTAAGGTTATCATTGCAATGGGGCTCACTGTGGAGGCCTGTGCTCCCTCATCATGATACCTTGACCTAAGGTTAATAATCATCTAATGCTTGTCAGAACAAAGACTACATAATGTATTCGTAATGAAGGATTCTAGTCAACTTTGGCAAGCATAAGAACATAAAAATGGAGGAGATTGCAAGAGACCATAAGGCCTACACTAGGCAGTCCCATGTCGATAATCCATAAAGATATCTCATCTTCTTTTAAAACAACCAATTGTTCCAGCACTCGTTATAATAGGGTTACTAACTCCATTCCATCTGTTAACCACTTTACTGGTAAACCAGTTCTTGCTTATTTCCTTCTGAAACCAAAATTCATCCATTTTAAATCCATTTGTTTCATGTCCTTTCTGGTCTCAATATATCCATATTTCTTTTTATTCCGTTCCATTTCCCCCTTTTTTCATGTTCCCTTGTGCTGCTAACTTACTTTTCCTTCCCTGTCCTTTATGATTACGTTCCCTCCCCTCACTACCCTCTCCTCCTTTCATCCTCATCTGTAATATCTTTCCCTGATATTCCTTTCATTATAAGTAGGCCTTTTCTCCAAGGATACCTAATCTCCAGGCCACTGGCCAATGGCCTCTCTCATTCATCTCTTAACCACCCATCATATCACTGCTCTCCACCGTTTCCGCTCCCAAGTTTCACTTACACGGAAAGACTTTATTTTCCAATTTTTTTCCTTCACTTCCCAAACCCTTCCTTCCTTTCTTCATCATCTATGATCCCTTCAGCACTTCAAACTACACTTCGAGCGTCATTTGATTCCGTTCTGTGATTCTTTTCTCCTCGTAAAACTTCCGTTTCCTTGGTTCATCCTACGCACTACATGCTTATTCCTGTGTCTGTATATACCTTTCGCAGGTTCTCTCCAGAGAATTTCTACTTGGATCCAGGGAAAACATCATAGGAAAAGAAATAACAACAGAAAAGCCTCATGTAGAAATCCTAAACTCATCTAACCTAACCTAACCAAACTAGACCTAACCTAACCTGACCAAAGCTAAGCTAGGCTTATCTAACCTAACCTAATCTAACCTAATCTAACTGAACCTAACCTAACCTAACCTAGCCTAATCTAACCTAACCTAACCTAACCTAATCTAACCTAACCTAAATCAACATAACATAACATAACATAACATAACATAACATAACATAACATAACATAACATAACATAACATCATTTTCCCAAGCTAAAGTTATGTTATTCTCTCTTTTCCCTTGCGAGTTTCTTCCATTCCCTCTCTTCTCATCCCCTTGTGCAGTTGAACACAATCAATGGGAACATGGCATTGCTAAAAATACTTTATTTGAGCATCTGATGGAGCTTGAGTATTGCACTTTAAATGGAACATCCAATGTTTACAGATTCTTTTGGTACTTTTCTAATATACCGGATACTATCTACTAATGAAGTATAATGTCTATTCACATTAAACGTGTAATAATGCAATAGATTTCAATATATTACTAGTTTAGTGTCACCCATATAAAACTATTTTATATGCATGTATATATGAATGTATGCATGCATGTGTGCGAGCGTGTGTGTGTGTGTGTGTGTGTGTGTGTGTGTGTGTGTGTGTGTGTGTGTGTGTGTGTGTGTGTGTGTGTGTGTGTGTGTGTGTGTGTGTGTGTGTTTCACCATGGTCTTGGATCACGTGTTGGATTCGTGATCGACGGTTATTAACCTTCGGATGAGAGCTCAGAGCTCGTATGACCGATCTATGGGTTGTACTGTGACCTTACGCACCCAACTCCCCGCCCACCAGAGTTGGAATAACACCCCGCAGCGAAGCGATAATGAAATTATTTCAGCCCTGGGTGGGAGTCGAAGCCGGACGGCCGTAGTGGGAGGCAAGAACTCTAACCACAGCGCCATGATGTGTGTGTGTGTGTGTGTGTGTGTGTGTGTGTGTGTGTGTGTGTGTGTGTGTGTGTGTGTGTGTGTTTATGTGTGTGTTTGTGTGTGTGTGTGTGTGTGTGTGTGTGTGTGTGTGTATGTGTGTGTGTGTGTGTGTGTGTGTTTAGAACGTGTTACGAAGGTAAACAAGTTTGGGTGCAGAAAATATAAAACAAAGGAAGAAATACAAACAAGGAAACGAACAGGTAAAATAAATGTATGGCTGAGATGTTTCTACAAATCAATCCTAAAATTACGAACTGCATTCCATTGCGTAAGCAGGAAGTTTATGCTCTTCACTGACGAAACGATGGACAAAATTCTCTCTACTTTACTTGACTGAATATATTTTCATTATCCACCTCAATCATGGCCTCCCCCTGTTTTATAACTTGTTTTTATATGCCTCTCTATTTTCACAGTTGAAAGATAACATTGGATTTGGGATCACTGTTTCCCCATCCTACGATCACATTAAGGGTATCAAATGAATAAAAGTTATCCTCATGCGAATAATAAACATAATTATTGCATAAAACGTCACTGACCTATTTTACAGTCGCATGAAATATATTTTTTGGATGTCAGGTAGAAAAGAAGGGTGTAATCTTATCCAAGAGGCTCATGAATTGCATCCATGATATCTTTGTCTCGTGACCGAAAAAAAAGGAATAAATGTTTTGGGGATTCACTGTTCTTCGATGCTTTGTCAGCATGTATCGGCCGGTAGTGGGTCTTTAGGTACATTTAACGGAGGAAGAATGGCGCCACCATAGCTCACTGGTAACGTGCGTGTCTGGTAACCGCGTGGGGATTTCGGGAGCAAGTTCAAATCCTGGCCACGGCGCAGAGGCTAGAAAGGGCATCCACTGTGAGCAATGGCCCCCAATCACTGTTCACCTCGGACCTAAGGTGACCTCAGCTTCCTTCAGGTGACGTCACTGCTTACAATGGTAAACCGTCTCCTAAGTTTACGTATGAACTTTTCCAGGCCACCTGGAAGGTTGAGGCTCGGGTGGGTACCAGCCCTGCAAACCACGAAGAAGGTCCTTTATGCATGGCCCTAGAGAAAGATGTCAATCAAAGACTTTGGTCATTGACAAAAACTCGATGGAGAGGTTTTACGTATAATTGTAATCTTAAAACTGAGAGGAACATGTTTGGTTAACTTCACGTCCTCTTTAATCTGATTAACATTTCTTTTTGTTTTCCCATTATGTTTTCATATTCTGCATTTAAAATTTAGAAACAAGATAAGAACTCAGCCTAACTTAAACAATATTAAACAATTTAACCTATTTAATCTGATTAACATTTATTTTTGTTTTCCCATTATATTTTCAAATTCTGCATTTAAAATTCAGAAATGAGATAAGAAATCAAACCTAACTTAACCAATATTAAACAATTTAACCTAACCTAACCTAACCTAACCTAACCTAACCTAACCTAACCTAACCTAACATGATCTAACTTCCCCTAAACAAAACTATGATTTTTTTTTTTTCTGGTGACATTTTCGTTCTCGGCATTTCTACCCATTTTTATCTATCACGTATCACAATCTCCTTCACATTTCACCACATTATTCATAAGCCATTTGTACCAGTGATTTTCCACCTATTCCCCGTAGATTCTTTTCCCATGTAATTATGTAGATTCTTGTAGATCGCTCCAATACAGGATAAAATAAATCTATATCAACCAAACGCATGGATTCCCTGTAGATCAGTGTAGCTGGTTTCTGTATTTCTCCTTCTGTTGGTCATCATTTGTTCTCTCACTTTTTTCCTGTGGTACACGATTCCTGTACCTCAGCCCACATATTAAATGCCACGTATACACCTATACACTTCCGTAAACGTCCACTACTTACCAACTGTAGTCCCCCTAATTCAATACCACCACCCTAATTACAGCTCTACCATCTCGCTCTCTCTGTCAAAGGCTGCCTGTACGTTTACATGAGGCTCTTGAGCATTTGCCGTCCCCAATCCGATTTAGTCTTGAATATGGCTACAACTGATGCTATTGTATCTTGTATGTAGTACTAAAGAAGATAGAAGAGAGAGAGAGAGAGAGAGAGAGAGAGAGAGAGAGAGAGAGAGAGAGAGAGAGAGAGGGTAGGGAGAGAGAGGGGGAGGGAGAGAGAGTGGGAGGTAGAGAGAGAGAGAGAGAGAGAGAGAGAGAGAGAGAGAGAGAGAGAGAGAGAGAGAGAGAGAGAGAGAGAGCGAGAGAGAGCGAGAGAGCGAGAGAGAGGTGAGAGAGAAAGATAAAGAGAGAGGAGAGAGAAAGGGAGATAGATAGAGAGAGAGAGAGAGAGAGAGAGAGAGAGAGAGAGAGAGAGAGAGAGAGAGAGAGAGAGAGAGAGAGAGAGAGAGAGAGAGAGAAGAAAAGATGAGGAACAGAGGGAGGGAAGGAGTGATAGGAGGAGGAAGAGAGAGGTTGAGAGAGGGGAGAGATAACGATGCCATTGGAACGGTCGCTCCATCGAGACATTTGTCCTTGTTAGCCTCGGCTTAGAATATTTTTTCTTTGTAGCGCTCCTCTTGGAAGCTCTTGCAATGGGGAGCTTCTGAACCATTTCTCCGAAACATTCCTTGAAGGTTAGTTCTCCTAAGACTTATATAGGTTTGTTACACCTCACCGCCTCCACCTTCTCATTTAAAAAGTTGTGTAGAATAAACAACTAAACGAGAATGTGAACAAGACCAAATAGAAAGCATATTCGTAAGATATGGTGGACGCTGGAACTATCTTCAGTGATACGAAACAAAAAAGTAGAATTAACAAGGTTCATACTCAAGACTCTAGTCCTTATGTAGAAAAATGTCAATACAAGGGTCAAAAACTGAGATCAGGTCACGTCCCAGTCTATCTCGGCTATGTTCTGGGGACTAGTTTTTGTTTATTTTATTGAACAAATCATAGCACACAACATAATACATGATACATCTTTTTTTAAAGTTAGTATGGTCCAGTATACAAGTCAATTTACAAACTATAGCATACATCGCTTCTAAATATAGAAACCCTATATAAATTATAGTATACATACACTATATATGCACGTTCCTCACGGATACTGTTACGCGCCTACAAAAAATATCCACCATACAGACATATTCAAACCCAGTAAAACATATAGAACAAATCTTATAGTATAGACCAGTAATATATTCTTACATGGTATTCATGAATATTCACACTATTACTGCTTAATGCCATTTCTTGCTGGACATTTCTAAGACAGACACCTACACTGAATTAAAACTTAAAGACTGCGGTAAGTTTTCAGTACTTATTGCTTTAAGGAATATAGTTGTGAGCTATGGTGAGGTGAAAAATAATATACATAAATTTTACAGTTGGCAAATTACCTGTTTATCCTTAATTCTAGCGACAAATCTTCTTTCAGAGCCATGACTTCTGCAAAAAGGGAGGTTTTTATTTCTTTTCCGTTCAATTTTGAAATTAAGAGAAGGTTGCATGCCTATTTACTTCCGAAAATAAATCCGTAATTCTCCTCAGTTTGAAATACCCAAATTGGTTAATGAGAACAGTATATTTTAAAGTTAGGCGGTGATATGTACCCAAAACCCTATTTGTTATAGAAGAACGTTTTGTCTTGATATCGATAACATTTGAGATCAGCAATGAAAAGTCGTTACGTTGCAACCTTGATGCAAATATTGCTTTCAAACTTAACAACCATTAAATACTTTTCAGTTAACAACTAATATAACGAGGACGCATGTGTCGGAATTTACAAAATCCCTTGCCAAGACTGTAAATTTATTTGTATTGGTGAAACAACAATACAAGTCAAATTCTTGCGAGCAGCATCAGCTGCCTGATGCACGATGATTCGATGATGCATCACAATACTCGCGTTACAAAATCTAAACTCACAGCTGTATTTCACTCTGAATATTAACAACCACAGGAAATAAAATCAATGCAGTTCGCGGAAAATGGGGGTCACTCAGCTAAACCAAAAAATAAGTATAATCAAGACGCCAATGCAGTCATCCTCACATACTTGACCCTCACGACGCCTCCGTCTGCGTCATCGTATAGAGGGGATTAATAAAGAAATGTCAGCTTATCAAAACAGGTAATACGGACAACATCCTGTTATGCTCGTATGACCGTGGAACTTAATTGCATTTGTGAAACAAGTGGAGACAGAAATGATACATACATACATACATATACCAAAGGCGTTTTCCCCCTACATGGGGGGTAGCCAAAAAGAAAAAGGCATAGAAACCACTCCCACCCATTCCATTTCCTATATATTCCACTCCCCTCCCTCCTGGATAAAGGAACATAAACAACATCGAAACAGGTAAGATAGATGGTACTCTATCCTTTCATATTTATATGAAAAACCATACAACATACATTAGTTATATGTCAATTTATTATTATTTACTATTTACCTGTTTGTTTATTATTTAGCTATACCTATGCATTTATTTATGTATTATATTTGTTATTTACATTATTATAGTTTTTATTTATTATTTTATTATTAATATGATTTTTTTTCGCATCCGACCTAGATATGGATCAAAAGGTCTCCTGTCGGTATGCTCCGCCTTTGTAATCCTTTGTAATCATACTGGCAAGGGAGCCAACTTCAGTATAGTTGTAATGATATTGCAAACCGTAGGATGATTGAAGCAGTATGTATTCATGAATATAATAATTCTAAACTCGTTGAAGAAGATTCTAAGCTTGACACAATTATGGGGGCTTTGAGAGAAAGGTTTATTGATTTTGGCCAATCCCACCAAGACTGGGCAGATCGATGTTACTTCCTGACCCGCGTACTGACATTTTAGGTTACAAAAGCAAAACATCTTGGTAGACGATCTTGTGATCGATAAGAAAGTTAGGTGTAGAAAGAGTGACAGATAAAGACAAGCAAATAAAGTATGCAGTTGAAAGAAACTACACCATATTACTCAGCATTATGATTCCCGTTGAGGTATAAAACTTCACATTATATTACATTCCATCGCCCCTGCAAAAAATTTGTTTATAAGGATAATCTTTCTAATGGAAGCCATGGTTATTCTGTTTCTCATTTATTGTTGCCGAAACTGTTTACTGAATAAATCTTTGTGTATTTTATTTAATACAAGAATAAGCACGTCACAGTGGTTCTGTCATCTACATAAACAATAATGATGTACCCTATTAAATAATTAAATTTTGTTCGATTACTATCTTTTTTATTCGCGTTTTAATTCCATTTTTCTTTATCCGATTTCCTTGTGGATAGAAAAGTAACTCGATAGTATACATTGTCATTGCAATCTATTATAAAACCTTTCAAGTAGTCATAGCAATAGGCCATAGTATGGCCTATGACCTATAAATCCTTAGGCCTATACAGCCCTAGATTCAGGTCGTTGGACGTTTGAGTTCTGCTCTCAAGCCAAATAAAAGACTAAATGGCATAGTGCTACCCCTTGTACTGCTTTGCACGCTCTGACCTTGTGATGTTCTTCCATAAAACATCGTCTTAAAAGCTTTCATCTTTTCTTTGAAGCATCGGCCGCACATCGTTCTCACCCCCCCACCCACCCCACCCACCCACACCCACACACACACGCGCGCGCCAGCGTAACGGTCATCCTTGGATATTTTTTCCTACACAGAGACGTCATGTGAAAGAATGTTTTGCAACGCTGGTCACGACAACATGCGTCGAAAATTAGATTCAAAGTATTCAACATAACAGAAACTCGAAATTAAATAATCTTCTAGTGTCTGCGAGAGGTCATGCTCTGAAGATGTATAAAGATATGTGGCATAACTCAGTGTATTATCTGTAACATAGTTCCTAGATAAATCTATTCTCTCCTTCCTGTGGTTTTCACACTACTACCGGTACAGAGATGACATCACCGGAGGAGTGCCACGTACAAGTAGATAGATTATTCTGGCGGGCAGGACTCGTAGTAATGGAATTATTAGATTGAACCAGTTTATGTTTGAGAAGGAAATAGGCAAGAACTAGTTTACCAACAAAGTGGTAGGCAAATGAAATAGACTTAGTAACTATGTAGTGAGCGCTGAAACAACTGGTTGTTTTAAGACGGGTTCTTAACCTTTTTCAGTGTCCTTAGTACCCCTTGATTATCTCAGAAAATTTTCTTGTACCCCCCAACCAGTATAAATACAATAAAAACATACGAAAAGAATAAGCAATACGAACCTTGCTGAGAAATTATTAGATATATTCCATTACTGAACAAAGGTACTTTTTTTTTTTTTTTTAAATTGAAAATGTCAGTTAGTAGGATACGATGAATTCACATTGTGCTTTCTCATGGTGAATATACATTACCATTGCACTGGTTATCATGTCTCGTAACCCCAAGGTTAAGAACCATTGTTTTAAGAGGAGATTAGATAACTTTATGGATAGAGATGACATATGGTAAGGACATGAAACTGCCTAGTGTAGGCCTTATGGTCTCTTGCAGGCTCCTCCATTTTTATGTTCTTATGGTAAGAACGGGGTTAACCTCTCCAGCACCAGGCTCTGTCTCAAACTGAATGAAATCATCAGGTGTCATGTTGAACAAAATATCTAGAGGGTTTCGTTACAAAGCAAGGACAGATATCATTTTTTGTCATTGGAAACACTCTCGAGTAAGGTATTTGCCAACGCGCCATCAACCGAAAGATTGAATTTAGCTAAAGCTGTGGTCTTGGAAAGCCTTTACAGTTGCTACAGTAAGCCCGGTTTCATCAATTTGTTGTTTAGAATCCATTGTTGTTGGCAGAGTGAGATTATTGGATCTAAGCTGACTTTTCTCCTCTCTCGTTGGACTCCAGTTCCCTCTTTGCTTTTATGATTCCAGTTTCGTTGTTTTTCCCTTTTTTATATATCCCCTCACCCCCTACACACAAAAGAAAAGGAAAAAGAAATTCCGTATAGGGTGACACATTTTCTTTCGTTGTAGTTGGTGCCTGGCAGACTTTATGTCGCTTACCTCTGTGGTGCCTCTTTGTCAGCAGATGTGTAATAAC
The DNA here is from genome assembly GCF_046742065.1 of Oratosquilla oratoria. Classification (NCBI taxonomy): domain Eukaryota; kingdom Metazoa; phylum Arthropoda; class Malacostraca; order Stomatopoda; family Squillidae; genus Oratosquilla; species Oratosquilla oratoria. The sequence continues at coordinate 46,798,255 of NC_134789.1, forward strand.
CTACCTCCGCGAACCTCTTCTGTGGTGGGGTGGCACTTGTTTCATTTCATTCTGGTTGGTGCCAAGCTAACTTCTTCATCTTCTTGGCGCCCGCTCGATAAACGAAAGGGTCAAGTGTAAAGTGGTCGAGCGAACGATTGCCCTTTGAAAGCCTTTGTGAGTTCACGGTCTCATCCTCCTGTTGCATTCCCACTTTTCATCCGCATTCCAGCCACATCGTTACATTCCCTGCGGCATTCCCACTACGGCCACATCACCCGTTTTTCGTCGCAGGGCAGCATTCCTACCTCACTAATGCATTCCCGTTCTAATGTCATATTCTCACTCTCTTCCATTCCAGGAATACCGCGACATTCTCGTTTCTTCTGTGGGTGAGGCATCACGGGAATTCCTGAAAAACCATCGCTGTTGTTGGAGGCAGGACTTGTATATTGTTCCGTTTAACAACCTCTTCGGCACAGTGGGACTATGCCCTGGCCAATGACAAACAATTTTACTCACCTTAGTGAAGCGGTTACGAGTCTTGATCAATACTATTTTACACAAATGAATGGCAAAATAAGAAATAGTAATAATAAAGGTCAATGTGATGATATATATATATAAGAATAGGAAATGGAAAAGTGACTATAAACAATATATATATATATATATATATATATATATATATATATATATATATATATACATATATATATATGATGAAGGTGGAAAAAGAAGTCACGGGTCTAGTTCCGAGTTTTTTTATTTTATTCCTGACCGGTTTCGCTCAATGCATAGAACGAAACCGGTCAGGAATAAACTCAGAAACTCGGAACTAGACCCGTGACTTCTTTTTCCACCTTCATCAACTTGTCACAATGTACCAACATATATATATATATATATATATATATATATATATACTTCATTAAAATGAATGGCAAGCTTGTTATGACAGAGCTTCTTGTCGTATTTTTCTCTCTTAGAGTGATCTTGCCTTCTGTAGGCAGTAACCTTAATAAATCTCCGTATGTCATGTTGTGGAATAACATACATAATCTATCAATAAGCCAAAACGCGTTTTCACACCTCTTGGTGCTTCCTCAGTGGCAGGTACGAATCTAAGGGCTGGGCTGGTGTGTGTGGGTATATATGGGACAGGCTGTGGGATTTTGTCTAGTTGTCGGTGTGGGATTTTGTCTGGTCGTCGATGTGGGATTTTGTCTGGTTGGCGTCGCCGGAGCTCCGTGTCGTTCTGTAGGTTGGAGGGTGGCGTGCATCTGTGTTTTTTGTCTCATTTTCACTGGGGAATGATCTTCTCACACTTGGTAGGATTTTTAAGTCCTCGAGTTGGGTATTCATTCCCGGGGATAGATCCTTGATATACAAAGCCTCTAATATAGGTAAACGTCGTGGGTCTTTGTTGTGATCTATAATCTCCGTATTCTGGGTTAGGTCTTCTCTTCTTAATTTTGCCTGATGGACTTCGCTATGATGATTTTTAGGTGCTCCTGAGTTTAGGTGATATGACAGACGACGCGAGAGCCTCATGGTGGTCATGCCGATATAGGTAGTAGGATGGGTCGCACAGTTCCCATATTTGCAGGTGTACCTATATACGACATGAGATTTTTGAAGTTCATCGACGATCTGCCTGGTGTTGTTCCTTAGGAGTAGGTTCGAGGTTTTTTTGTTTTGATAGTAAATAATGAAATTAATTTTGGAGCTTGATTCAGTGGGCTTGATGTTTCTCTTTATGATTTGTTGCATCACTCTCTCATCCTCCTTGTATGCAGTGGAGAAGAAGGATTTGTAATATATATTTATAACGTTCTGCGCTGGATTGTCTGATGCATTTGCTGATTTAATTTCCTCGTACCAATTTTCCATGATTTTCTTGGTTTCTTTTTCAATGTCTCTATTGCTAAAACCGTTGTTGATTAGGACTTGTGATGCTCTTTCTAGTTCTAGGTGCACATTTTTCCAGCTACTACAATGGCTAAGGGATCTTCGTACATATGCACTAATTGTTGAGATCTTGTACTTTTGTGGGCATTCACTCAGTCCGTTAAGGCAATGTACGGAGTTACTAGCTTTGGTGTAAACAGAGGTATGAAAAGATCCTTCCCCCTGTTTCACGAGGACATCAAGGAAAGGGAGAGATCCATTTTCACTGTTTTCGATGGTGAAGTTAAGACCTGAGGCTTCTATGAGTCTCTGTTGTAGTGCTACGACTTCTTCGTTATTTTCCGCTTTTACGAAAATATCGTGAAGTATGCTTGAGGGAAAACCTCCTGCCCATTTACACTATGAATATATATATATATATATATATATATATATATATATATATATATATATATATATATATATATATATATATATATACCTCCTTTTGCAAGGTGTCTTCCTTTATGATTTTCTTTCTGGCTAACCTCAGACTATCTTATACCTCTCAGGAAGTGTCGAAGAGGTTACCATAAGCTTGGTACAGCTTTGAGGGTTTGGGTCAGGTTAGTTTAGCTAACTTAAGCCAACTGATATAATGTTAGTTTATGCAGTGTTCAATCATGATTTATATCACGATTTGACAGTTTAGTAAGTTCAGGTTACATTACTAGGGACTTTTTCCTGTGATAACTTAGCTTATTTGCTATATCAGTGGTGTGGCATTAGCTGGGCGGAAAAAAAAAAAAAAAAAAAAAAAAAAAAAAAATTACTACCCGGCTGAGAAACGATTAATACAAACCGCAATGTGGTTGAAATTATGGTAACTACATTTCGCATTTCCCTAACACATTTTCAAAACTAGCATATTTAGTTACAACTTAGTTTAGCAACATGCTACTTGAAATGCATCTATTAGTTCTAAATTATCTCTACACCCAATCTTCACTGTCACTGTTCCTTGGGATCATCATGGTATTGTATCACCACTGTATCACCAAAGTGTCACGTCAACAACAGTGTAGTCACGAGACAAGAGCAACGTATCAATTACTACATTCTTCATCCTGCGGCTTATTCTATGTCTTCCAGAGTTGCACCCAAATCCTCACAAAGCATTTCAACACCACGACCTAGGCTATTAACACGTGATAGCCCCGCCGGCCTAATATATACAGCTACAAGACAGTTTCGAATCGGCACAAGTTAGAGGGACGTTGGTACAAGATAACCACCCAACAGACCTCAAAGTTCCGAATTGCTGAGTCCTATCTCGGGCCAAGTCGGGCTTTCACATTCCGTTATCAGGACAGAACAGTCACTACATTCCAACTTATTGTGGCCCATTCTATCTCCATCTTATAGCTCGGAATCAGGACCTTTCATATCCTCTTCAACCCCTCACATACAAATACTGTAGAACCCTGTGCGTCACCCAGCCCCTCTTTTCTTTTCTCGCAAGATCTGTATAAAAACGTCAGTTCACTTTAGAAAGATAAATATAAAAACACTGCGACAGTCGGCTTACTTGACTGAACAAATGTATCCTGCCTCAGATCCGTAATTCGAGGCAGCTTCATCATGACATCATATTGTCAGTTTTCTTTCCGAAATTAAACAACTTGTTGTTATTCAGATCTTGTTCCTTCCAGTTTCTACTTATCTTCTTCCAAGTATATCTATTACTTTCTCACACACACCAACACCCTCCTCCCTCGCGTTCCTTTCTCTCCCCGATCATCTTTGACCTAATCCTCAAGTACACACCTACGTGTCACCCAGACCCTACCTCACACCCAACACCATCTTCCTCGTATGAAAATGGCAGTTGCCGACAAGTCTATCGAAATAAACACCACGAGTGAGGACGGAATCATCATTAGTGGCTAATGAAATTTAACACAAGTAAATGCAAGGTAATGCACATAGGTAAAAATAACAGTAAGTACGATTACAAGTTATTTGGAAATTCGTTAACAAAAGTGGATAGTGAAAAAGATCTCGGCGTAATTATCAGTAACGACCTCAAATCATCCAAGCAGTGTATTTCAGCCTCTGAGAAAGCAAATAAGATTCTGGGATTGATTGCGCGATCTTTTGATTTCAAAAGTCCATCACTCATTAACAAGCTATATAAATCGTTAGTTCGTCCACATTTGGAATATGCTGTTTCCGTATGGTCACCGAATCTCATTAAAGACATTGACAGACTGGAAAAAGTACAACGGCGAGCCACAAAACTGATTCCAAATATCAAAAATAAATCATACGAAAATCGACTTAAGCACATGAATCTGTTTTCCCTAAAAAAGCGTAGACTCAGAGGTGACTTGATACAGGTCTTTAAGATTTTAAAGGGAATTGACAACATCAAAAGTGACCAAATTTTCACATTGAATGAGAATCAGACAAGAAACAATGGTCTCAAACTGTCCGGAAATAGATTCAATTTGGAAGTAGGTAGAAACAACTTTGCCAACCGTGTAGTTAATGAATGGAATAAACTTCCTGCACAGGTAGTGCAATGTAGTTCAGTTCGAAGCTTTAAGAATCATTTAGATAAATACCTAAGTAAGATGCTGTAATTATTATAATTTATGTTATATTATTTGTTTTTGTTTTGTTGTAATTTGTCTGTCTGATTTTCATTTATTATTAGTTATATGTCAATTTATTATCATTTACTATTTACCTGTTTGTTTGTTATTCAACTATACCAATGCATTTATTTATGTATTTTAATTGTTATCTACATTGTTATAGTTTTAATTTATTATTAATATGATTTTTTTTTTTTTTTTTTTTTTTTTTTTTTTTTTGCATCCGACCTAGATATGGATCAAAAGGTCTCCTGTCGGCATGCTTTGCCTTTGTAATCCTTTGTAATGACGTTTGGCTTATTACAGCTTTTCCATTTACATTGCGACTTGCGACGTGCGACGTGCGACGTGCGACTTGCGACTTGCGACTTGCGACTTGCTAGGTAAGACCACCCGCTTGCGCGGGATCGGTTTTTGTGGGAGGGGAAGAAGGTCTGTAAGAAAATGAAAAGATAGTAGTGTATAAAAGAGGGCTTTTGCCACCGGGCGATTAGGGATATTTATTTCGTGGCGTCGTGGCTTTGGAGGTATGGGTAGGAGACATAGATGTAATACACATGACTGAGATTAAATAAGAAGAACTGGGGGAACGGGGGGAGGAAGGGAGAGGGGAAGGGAGGGTGGGTGGTACGGGGGAGGGGGTCACATTTGGTCCATGTTCTCCTTAACCTTTCCTAATATTACAGCTGCAGCCTCTCTTTTCTACTTCCCCCTATCCCCTTCTGAATAGCTACAATATTCCACCTCCTATCCATATGGTATGTCTTAAATAAACATCACTCCTACGGGCTCAAACAAAGCCCGTGGGAGTGATACTTCACTAAAAAAAAAAAAAAAAAAAAAAAAAAAAATATATATATATATATATATATATATATATATATATACATATATATATATATATATATATATATATATATATATATATATATATATATATATATATATATCAGTGACCCTCTCCCCCTACCTCCCTTCCCCTCTTCCATACTTACCCCGTTCTTCCAGTTCTTCTCATTTAATCTCAGTCATGTGTATTACGACTATATACTTGAAAAAGTTGTAACAAGTGAAATGTCGTATTAACAAAGACTCAGTCCACACATGGTGTTTGTTTCAATTGACCATCTTCCTCCCAATTCACACAATGTCATTTGAGTAATATAACCACACTAATGAGATCATAAATAAATGCAAATAAAAGCCAAATTATCAGACAAAACGTGGGTTCACCATACAGTTCATGTGGAGACTGGTACCATTTACAGTGGTTAGAAACAAAAAGTATAGTACAGCTTGCATGCAGGACTTCTTTAAACAAAGATCCCAATGTACAGGTCAGCCAACGGCTGACATAAAGGTTTTCATAATAATATCTAGATTAAAATTTCATTGAATGAGGTTGAAATTACCATAATTCTTCAGTAATTATTTGTTTTTCGGATATCATTACAAAAGTAGAGAAGCTTGTTTCCTTGTCACATGGCTCGAATAAACTGATTAAGTAGAGATTTAACTATCATGATAGCGTACTTATGTTCTTTAATACTTATTTCAAAATCCTCCCATTCACAAAGTTGGTCAGGGATTTTGTTCATAAGTCCTGATTAAATCTATTTTTAACTTATAGGAATTTAATGGTGGGGTTATATCCAGGGCAGTGGACAAGGTGCAGGGATGAACCGTCATTCAGGAGGTGCTAAGATAAGAGGGAGGGTGGAGGGGTGTGGAGTTTATTCAGGGATGGAATGGGTAGGAATGATTTTATGCCTTTTTCTTTTTGGCTACCCCCCTTGTAAGGGGGAAAAAGCCTTGGTATATGTATGTATGTATGTAATGTCATAAAAACTATGACAACGATTTTGCAATATGGATCTTAAGTATGATCAAGAAAGCAAGCGTTTATTTTTAGCAGGTAGAGCTTTGTCAATGCCTGATCAACTTTTTGATCATGAACGAACATTTCAAAATAATAAAAAAAAATTCCTCTTAAAATCGCTTGTATGCCCTTCTTTGTCATTTATTTTATTGTTTCTTGTTTTCAATGTCCTAATTTTAGACTATGTGCACCATCTAGAAATTTGAACTTAGTTGATAATAGCACCTCCTAGGCAGAAACTAATCTTAAATTATTTGAATTCTAAGGTATGTTTTATTTTCAGCGACCTGAATTTCATTATTCAAACTTTGTATATATATGTTTTGTATATAGATAAATCATAGTTTGTTTTTTCATGATGTTTCCTTTCTATTTTTGATATGCAGAACATTTTATACTATTATCACGATTCTGTTATTTGTATATTTCTTGACACTTTGACCATTTAAAGACATAATAAATGCCACATACTTTATTTCTTCAATTACTTGTTTTTATGTTAGGAGTACATTTTATGATATAATGCTGCTCCTCGTCATTCTTAGCCTTCACATTTTTCAAAAGGTTAAAATCATCATAATCCTTAAACACGTTCCTTAATCGTGTGTTTTCCATTAAGAAACTCTACAGTCTCATTGTCGTCCCTGTGTATATTGCATATTTTGATCTTAGAAGTTTGTGTTTATCTTAGACTGATATTTCCATTTTACCTTTGCCATCCAAATATACCATGAAGTTGCTTTGTAAAGTATTTTCTACACTTTTCACTTTAAGTTCCACTTTGCTTATTGTTCTTATCACAATTGTTCTTGTTTTCATTGGTCGTTTTTACTATTTATATAATTTTAACTTACTGGAATATGTAATGTCTTTTTGACTTTCCTTTCTTTATAATTTATCATTTGTTTGCTACTATCGTAGAATCTAATCGATTTATATGTTGTCACTGGCCAAGTAGGTTAAAGCGTCACTACTTGCGGCGGAGGTCGTGTTGGCAATTCGACCACTACCGCCAGCGAGTTGGACCAAGGGCATGCTTCACTAAATTCCACGCTACAAAGTCCTCTGTAAAGGGGACCGTCGTAGCTTCCTGATACGATGTGTTCGCAACGTTAAATCAAATCGTTATCGGTTCTAAGCTCTCTACCGGCTATTCATGTTGGCTGTGGCATCTGTAATGAGTTTCTGACAAATTCTTTGTTTTGATAAACAGTTCTATCACTATTTAGGATCCCTTCGTGTTTATTTGTAGCTCCCGAGCATTCCTCCTTATAATGGTGTTATTTATTACAAAAAATTACAACGTGCCAATTTGCACTGAACTAACATCTCACACAAACCACATTTGTTTAACTCGGCACATTCTTATGTTGTCACTTTAGCCATTTGTTTCCTTGTTTCCGTTTTACTATTTTTCTTCTTATGCGTACTAAGTCTCTTTATATATATTTCAGCCATTTCTTTCAGTGTTTCACTTTTATTATCTTTCTTTTTTTGCGTATCAATCATCTTCACATTTCAAAGAGAATAAATACCACAAGTCTAAAGAAGGATAGATATAACAACAAATATAAAAAAATAACAACATACATGATAAATGGAGACTTGTCCGGATGACATTTTTCGGGGGTGAGGGCTTTTGCTTGCGTCTCCTATTAAACGGCATTACCCTTTACAGTTGATTGATAGTACAATATATCTGATCAAAGCATTGTTAAGCCAAAATAGGTTCACTCAAACCTTGAAACACCAGCCTTCAGTCAAGGAGGCGAGGTATCTGCCACGGTGAAAAATGAGATTACAATGCGGAAGACGGTGATTCGCTGAGTTTCTTTGCAGTCAAGCCAAACACCCGTGAAAGCGTCGCGGAAAAAATGGCCGTCAGTTACCGGTTCATGCTGCCTCCGAGACGAAGAAGAAGCCTAGGTTTGTGATATGAGGTCTGAGGTGACTCGTGCCCAGTTTCATAGGTTTTGGCTCCTCCAAGAAGGACACTTGGAGTTTAGCTCGAAGAAGGTTTTTCCAGAAAGAGGGCGCCATGTGAGAGTGGAAAACCCACATGGATCTACTCTGTTGGCAATTGTCCCATGAGAAGACTTTCGTAAGAACTTGATGGTATGTAAAGTGGGACTGTTTTCAGAAAGAATGTGAATGTGTTGGGTATTTAAACCAGTGACTCGACAAATGCTCCCATGACAAACTCACACAAGAAATCACATGACATCGAAAAAAAGAAACAAAAACATAATTTTTTTTGTCAAACGTTTTTAGTTTACATTTTTATTTCCAAATAATATGCAAATGTACACTTCTCACATTATATATGTCATATGATGCAATGGCAATATGTATACAATATGCCCAACTTTTATAAAACCAAACTCAAAATTGAATTATTGTCATGAATTGATATGATTGGGTCCGATGATATTCCTGTCGAAAACACAATTACAAATTAGTTCTAATATGCGCAAAATAAAACACACTAGATATGATCTATTCCAGCTGAATTAACTTAGTCTTTATATGTTTGTCCAATGTATTGTTTCTATAGTATTTACATTTACGTTGTCCCACAGGAAAGCTCTTGATAGGTTTGATATTCTTAGATATACGTTGATAGATATGGGGAGGTCTCACCAAATCATCGTGAAAAGGGAGATTTTTTTGTTGTTGCTCTCTTTGACACGCATATTCGAATATAGTAAAATACTGTGAGCTTTTGTCTTTTTTTCTCATTAAAAATGCGATTTTTTGCCGTCTTCTCAGTTTTTGTCATAGATTGGTACGCAGGGGAGTTTACCTCTACTGAATAAAAATGCTTGGCGACAGCCAGAATATTATTATATCATTATCAATAGCGAAAAAGTCAAGCAGAAAGGTTGTTCTCTGGTCAAATGACCAGGTGAAAGGACTACAGGCTTATGGCAACAAGAAAACAAAGCAATATAAAGACAGTATGATACAATATTATAGATAATTGCGTTTTTTTTTTTTTTTTTGTAGATACTGCCTCACAGACAAGTTTAAGTTATCTCGGTTAATTCCTTCAACTAAGTGGCATATGTGGTTTTGTCTTCGGTAGCTGATGGACCGTCTTCAGTCCGAAGGGAAGAAGTAACCCTGAAATAATGCGAGAACGTTATGGATCTAATGATCAATTGAAACAATTGAAGTGTACTGAAATGGGTTTAATATCCCCCAGAAAGATACACGTATGTTTTTGTTTTTCTTCAGAAACATGAAGCATTACTGGCCAAGTATGAAGTGATGTAGCTGAAATTAAACATAATGAATAAATGACACTATGTAATGGAAATCAAGCCTAATGGCTCCGGGGAGGAAACGTGGGGCGCTGGCGTGCGGAGTCGGGTGCGAGTTTCTCACGTAAAATGGAATGGTTTGACGGCAGCCAGAGTATAAGGGAAACTACCTCTCGATAGGGAAGGGGTTAAAGCAGTGGTTCCCAACCTGTGGGTAAATTACCCCCTGGGGGGGGGGAGATAACAAATTTTTGGGGTAATGGAGGGCTGACAAAAAAATTAAAAATAAAATAGAATAAAATAAAATCAAGAAA
>NC_134789.1:46813239-46823239 GCF_046742065.1 Oratosquilla oratoria
AGTGGGTGAGTGGGTGGCGGGTGGGATGTCCACAGTGGTTACACTTTTTGGTAGCAAAGTCCTCTCACAGCTCCTCTCTGGTGCAATAGCCCAGCCGGAGACGATGCAGCGAGACTTCTTCCGCTCTCCTTAGATCTCTGGGATTTTCGAGGCTTTGGTAGTCGTTGACCAGGGCATACCAGGCAGCCTGGTACTTGGTGTCCTCGAGCTCCCGGTGATGTAGATGCGCATGACAGGCTACGGTGCTTCTTACCAGCGTCTTGATCTGTCCTGAGGACATTGGGGCATGATGGCTGACAGATGGGAGGGCTGAAGCTGCTCGTGTCGCCGCATCTACGTCCTCGTTACCCCTTAGTTCAACCCGGCTAGGGATCCAGTTGAGTCTCGCCCGTTTCCCCGCCGTTACCTGGTTCTGGATGAGACTTAGCGTGGTCGTGATGAGGGCGATGTCTTGGGTGACTCGTGCCTGCTGACGTACCTGTAGAGTGGACCTGGAGTCGGTGTGAATGATCACCGTTTCCTCGCGGCGGTTGCTGGAGTGTCGGAGGGCGTGCTGGATGGCAACCACTTTCGTTTGTAGGTGGAGCAGTGGTCAGATGTCTTCCATGAGAGTACCTCTTCTCCCGTGACCACTGCCGACCCGGTTGTGCCTCTGCCGCGGTCAACGGATCCATCCTTAAAGTAAACCGTACTGCCAGGGTCTCAGGCCTGTGCCATGGTCACAAGGGCGAGCTGTCGTAGCTCCTCCAAAGAACACAGGGCCTTTGGTGCAGGGAGAGACGTGTACGTCACCTCAACAGGCGGTTGCTCCCACAGGGGTGGCTCTTGGTATGCCTCGGTGGGTTGGTAGAGTGCTCGTAGGATGGACGCTTCCGCTGCTTCCTCGATGGCCGCTGTCAGGTCCCTCTCACGCTGTTCAATGCTGTCGGGGTGTGTGTATCCCGCCCACCATGCATCCAACGATAACTGGAAGGCTCCCCAGTTCGCTCGTTTGATGTCCCAGCGCGGAGTGGGAAGTGGGAGTGCCGTCTGTGTGCATTGGACTGACGTGAGTACGAGGTAGTGGTCACTAGTGAGGGTGGGATGGATGCTCCAGCATGCTCCCGTGGCCAGTCCGCTGGAGAGGAAGGTGAGGTCCAACCTCCCGCCACGTGTGTGCGTGGGCTCTCCGGTGTTGAGTAGTTTGATGTTGAGTGTTCCCTCCAATATGGTGGCCAGGTGATGTCCCGCAGAGTTGGTTGGCAACGGAGACTGAAGTAAAGGGTGGTGGGCGTTGAAGTCGCCAGTCGCTAGTATATTTTCATAGTTGGCAAGTGAGAGCAACTCTTCTGCGTCTAGTCGATTCCGCGGGCTCCTGAAGATGATGAGGGGACAGTTTGGGAGGTCGAGCCGGACCGCCAACCTTTCCACCTCATCCCCACAGGGCAACAGGTCGGTGATCCGGTGTTGCGGGATATTGCTCTTCACTAGCGTCATGCATCCCCGATCGCCCTGTAACACGTGCGGCAGCGAGTAGGTGTGGAAGCCCGCCACTTTCAGTTCATACGTTGCCGGAAACAGGCCTACTGAAGCAGGATTATGTCCAGCTTGTCTTGAATAATTGCCTGCTGGACTTCGTGCCTCTTATTCCTTAGCCTCTGCACGTTTCACTGAAGGATATTCAGGGTGTTTGCGTCGGTACTTATCTCCATCATGAATATGGCTGTTCGTAGTGTGACGGCTGTCGGGGGGTGGTTTGGTGGTGGGTGCGGGCAGATCTTCCAGCAGGGCGCCCATTGTCTCCGTCAGGAGTAAGGCATGGAGGCCGGCGTTGTCGGTGGGGGCTGTGTCTGAATTCTGCAGGATCCTCCTGATGGCCACGACAAGGTAGTCGACGAGCCTGCGCAGGAGGTCCTGCTGGTTCCCGGGTGGTGTTGCTGGCTTCGGGCATGGTGTTTTCCTGGTCAACTGGGGTAATGCCTGCTGCAGGACCACGGCTGGTGATGCGGTGGGGGCCTGTTGTAGGGGAGTACTGGTTGCCGCCTTTGGCTTCCTAGTCCGTCTCTTCTTCTGTGGTTCGGCTTTCTGTTTAACGCCCCCTTGTGATTCTCCTGGAAGCTGCTGTGGTGTCGAGGGGCTGGCTGGTAGGGTGCTGTCCAACCTTTGCCATGCAGGTCGGGTGGGCGGTGGTGCGGGAACGAAGCGATGGCTGAGGAGCGGGTGCTGCTGGTGTGCTTCTTTCCTGGAGGGTAGGCGCTTGATGTGTTCGGAACATCGCAGGTTCCACGCGTGGTGTCCCTTGCCACAGTTTGGGTATCTTGCGGTGGTGGTTTCTTTGGCTTTGTTGCGTTGAATGTAGTCTTCGCTCGGGTGGTGCAAGCTGCCGACGCCACACCTGCTGTTGTGTGGGCAGCGCATCTGTAGGTGTCCAAAGCGCTGACATTTGAAGCACCGCACAGGTTCTCTGGTGAATGGGTGTAGGGGATACCTACCCCCAGGCCCCTAGGTCGAGTTTTGCCGGTGCTGTGCCCTGAAGGACCACCAGCACCTGTCGTGTGACCACCTTGTCTGACCTGGCCTGTAGACATTCAGCGGTTACCACGCAGGGGTGGGCCCTGATTGCCTCCAGTGGGAGGTTAAGAGGATACTTCTGAACCACGGCCTTGGTATGCTTCTCGGTGGGATCAAGACAAACTAGCCTACAGCCTGCCCCGGGTCCCGTACGGGCCACCATCTTCATTGCCGACTCCCTGTCCCTGGGGATGAGTATGTACTCACCCTTTAGGTTAGCGCTGAGCGTGATCTTCAACCCCGGGTTGTCCCTTTCCAGCGTTACAATTGCCTGGTAGGGGCTTGGGAAGGCTTCAGGGTTCCGTAGTTTGAACTTGGGGAGAGGTGCGGTCATGCCTTCCTCCGCGTTTTTACGTTTTTTTTTTTTTTTTTTTCATCCCGCTACTTGCCACCCCTCTTCCTCCTGGGCCTGGAGGTGGCTCCGGTTGTCGTTGCCGTCACTCACATTCTTCTCCGGGTTGTCGTGGTCTGATAGATGGGAGTTCTCGCCCCCATCGTCGGTTCGTCTTGTCTTGGTGGCTGTTTTCAGTTCCACCGCAAAGTCTTCATCGCCGTCATCGAATATACTTCGCTTGCGAAAGGCTTCAGCCATGGTGTTTCATGTCCGAGGGAGACTACGCGGTCGATTGGATGCACTGTATATCTTCACTTTTACACTGTCACCAAATGATGGATGAATGTAACTGCCTCGACTTACCCGGTCGGGGTAGGCGATATATATATCCAGGCCTGATCTGACGCCTTGACCAGACGCGGCCTAATTGGGGCGACCCATCATAGCCTTCGAGCGTCGAGTCAGGTCAGACTGCCATACAACTCTGCATGCATCAATTTGCACCTTCAAGCATACTTGTGGGGTACATGTACACCGCACGGGAGTACGTCGCACGAGTCCCCCCCCCCTCCCCGTAAGGCCCTTAGGATTAATTGTCATGTGTACATTATCCTTCTCTTTTCTTTGCACCTGTCTGATAAAAGACCCCTCTCTCTCTGTGACACACACACACAAACACACACACACACACACACACACACACACACACACACACACACACACACACACACACACACACACACACACACACACACACAAGCACACCACACACACACACACACACGCACGCACGCACGCACGCACATACACATACGCACGCGCGCGCGCGCACGCAATATGCAGAAATAGCAACATTCCTGTTTTTTTCTTTAGCACCTATATCAATGTGATGAAAGCGTCATCATTAGTACGTATGCATATATTCTCTACGATAATAAAAACTTTAAAGGTGATAATAATGAAATTAATTTACCTAGTTCAGGCTTATGACATTCGCTTTCGAGGAGTTGCCACGGAGATGAATGAAATAATCAGGTGATAACCAGAATGAAACGGAAAAAGTTCTACCTATTACGTAAGGGATTAAGTGAGATAAGCTATGGCCTCTTTGTTCCCGAGGGGGTGCCATGGAGTTGAATAAAATCGTCTGGCGGCAGACTGAATTCGAAAAGTCTCACCTGGTACCGAAGGGGCTAAGTCATTCTTTCTTGAAGGCCGCTGCGTCGCGCTTCATGAAGCCGTGACTCGAGCTCGTCGACGTCGTTGCCATTATCTGACGAAGCAGCAAGAATTCGGTACAGGGGTTGTCACGTACTCTCGAAGGTAAATTTGATCCTGCAAGACACAGGCGTTGAAAATAACATTCACGAGGCTCGTCGAGATTGCTTTTACCGTCATAACAGAAGTGTAATAAGCTCATTCGTGGTGGGTGACACTTTTACTTTTATCTTTATTTTTTTTATTTTTTTTTATTTTCATTTTTTATTTTTTTGTCAAACTATTCTATTATTTCCGTGGAGATCCCCGGTATCGAGCAGGTAACCTCTTTCTTGACAAGCTATACTTTTCTTTTGATCTTGTTGTCACAAGGCTGAGTGATTGCTTCCTGAGACATCCCTTTAGTCATCCATAGAAAATAACTCTGCATTGCTTTACTCAGTGTACATTATTTTGCAATTCGATGAGAATGTGTCTGATCCATCACTGAAACAATGATAGTTCGTGTCCTCAAAGGCTTCCAATAACTTTGGGCTGTCAGACCGGATTGAGCTTAGTATTACATAAATACATTGCGCGTCTAAGTAATGAAAAGGATCAAAGCGTACTCATTTATTACAAAGTCCTGAGCACGCACACGCACACACACACACACACACACACACACACACACACACACACACACACACACACACCCAGGCCTGTACAGTTTGTGCATGTAAATCACCATCGTCTTAAACTATGTGTTAGACTCGTGGTCTGGTGTTGTTATTTTCCAGCATAACGGAAAACTCAGTTTATGTAACTAAGTTAATATACAAAATGTTTATGTGTATGTATGTGGCCTTGCGTGTGTGTAGAGTTCATGAATGTTTGCCAATGTGCTTTTGTTTCTGTAGACGTTTAACATTCTTGTTTTATTAACTTTTTTTTTTTTTTTTTTTTTTTTTTTTTTTTTTTTTTTCATCCGACCTAGATATGGATCAAAAGGTCTCCTGTCGGCATGCTTTGCCTTTGTAATCCTTTGTCTCTCTTTTACTCTGCTTACGAAACTGCTGCTCACTCGTTCCCTCCCTTATATTCTTCCAAGCTTGTTAGGTTAATTGCTTGTGTCTTTCCGAATGTATCTTTATGAGAAGAGGAACCGCAAGAAAACGGGTCACACGTCACGAAGCTGCCAATAGTTTGGAATTTGCATAATAATGATAAATATTTTTGGAAGGTTGAAGCCTTATCAACAAACTTTTCTTCCAAGTTTCTTTAAATGAGTTTTTTCATCAAAGTTGCAGATAAAAGTATAAGATTAACGTTGGATATTTTGTGGACGGTCAGAATCACTGAAGTGTGGGGAAGAGGAGGCTTTGTTGGTTGAATGGCAGCCACAAAGAATGGCACTGGGGGACTACAAGTTTTTGTCTTTGTTCGTCGACGGGAAACAATACGTGCGTGTGTGTTTGAGGAGATTTGGATTGAAAAATGTGTTAAATATGTAAATGTATATGTAATGCTATGTATACTGTATATGTAAATGTGCACACACACACACACACACACACACACACACACACACACACACACACACACACACACACACACACACACACACACACACACACACACACACACACACACACACACACACACACACACACACACACACACACACACACACACACACACACACACACACACACACACACACGAATATATACATACATACAGTCAGGCCCGGCCGTCGCCTAGCTTTGAACACGGGTCCCTCAGAGTGCGAGTCCAGCCACTCAGGTCGTACAAATGTTTCGATACCTGATACGATGTCTTGTACCCAGGATTAGGCTGATTGAAATCTACAACCCTTAAGCCCACTTTCTACGAAACCCAACGACACTAGAGAGTAAGGCGGCAACTAAGCTTGTATTCATTTTACCGTTGTAACTATTATGAAACAAATCGCTATTGGCAGCGATGTAATTCATCAGGCCCGGCCGACGCATAGCTTTGAAAACAGATCTCCGATTCCCGCGCGTTACCGTCTCGCCAACAGACTAATGTAATGTATATATATATATATATATATATATATATATATATATATATATATATATATATATATATATATATATATATATATATATACTGTATGTGCATGTGTATTGGGAAAAGGCCGTCTGAAGTAGAGGGTGCGGTGACTGCATTGTTTATTTTTAGAGATTGGTCTTTTAATTCTTCTGGTAAAACAACGATTATCTTCGGAACAGTTGCTGGAGAACAATTCAAAACTTCGTCTCCTGTTCTCAAGACTTCTTTTGGTCTGCATAAGACCATCTTCAGAAGAATGAGTATTGGTGGTGAGGGGACATTTTATGTGGGAGACGTACGTATATACGTATGCATATATATATATATATATATATATACATATATATATATATATATATATATATATATATATATATACATATATATATATAATATATATATATACATATGTATATATATATATATATATATATATATATACATATCTATATATGTATACATATATGTATATATATATGTGTATATGAGACTTATTGACCCACTGTCGGAGAATGAGATAAGATGGACAGAAAATCTGTATATTTCGACCACTATCTGTGGTCCTCTTCTGCTGAAGAGGACCACAGATAGTGGTCGAAATATACAGATTTTCTGTCCATCTTATCTCATTCTCCGACAGTGGGTCAATAAGTTTCATTTTACAAATGTGCCACTACATTATACCTTCCTACACACACACACACACACACACACACACACACACACACACACACACACACACACACACACACACACACACACACACACACACACATGTATATATATATATATATGTATATACACTATATATATTATATATGTATGTATATGTATATAATACATATACATCTATCAAAAGAGTCTTTCACCTTTATCAATGTAAAAAGGAAAAACAAGAACTAATGTGAGGGAATATTAAAAAAAGAAGGAAGATAAGAACGAAGGAAGTAGATATGCTGGTGCATGGCAGGGGTGCATGGAGATGGAAAAGGAGGGGGAAGCAGGAGGAACTTGTGAGGAATGTGAGCGGATGTTTGGGCCGCTACACGAATGTTTGGGGTATGAGCTACCGCCCTAGGACATTTGGGCAAGAGAGAACCACTAATAAGGACGTTTGGGCCACAAAAATACATTTATTTTCTTAATGTTGTGTTTGGTAATGTTATCTTTTAATGTCCTTATGCACTGGAGGTGTTGTCGAAAGTGTGCTAGTCTCACATTCGCCTCGTTGTGGGTTCGAATCCCGCACTTCTCTCCAATACCCAGGCAGTGACTGTTACATGACTCAGCAGTCCCCAAAGAGCATAACAGGGCACAAGTGACGGCCTCGCCCGCATCTAAGCGCCTCCTGTCGTAAGCTCCTTACTACCTTCTTATGCTTGTATTTTGTATATATTGTCATCTTTTTCTTGTGTTCTATTTATATATTGTAGTTTATTGCCATTTTTTTTTTATATATAAGTGTTTTGTTAATATGATTTGTAATGTTCTCTTGCTCATATTCTGTAGTTTGTTGTACATACATACATATACCAATGGCGTTTCCCCCTTACAAGGGAGGTAGCCAAAGTTAAAAGCATAAATCCACTCCCACCCATTTCATCCCCACATATTCCATTCCCATTGATCACTATCCCCTCCCTCTTTTCTTGGCTCATACTGGATGAGGGTCATCCCTGCATTTCGTTCATTGCCCTGGGTCAGAAGCAATGTAGCAAGACAGGATATCCACAGCCAAGGCCACTTCATGTAATCGGCGACCTCCCTCTCCGTTCCCTCATGCAGAATAAGAGAAGACGGGCTGCGCTAGAATATCATTCACACATCTACCTCCCCCCTCCCCCACCCACTCCCTTCCATGCATCACAGCAACATCCATACACAACCATTCCCCACTCACCCCTATCTTCGGTTTTCTCCCTTCCTTCCTCGACAGACATTCCACTCTTTTCTTAATACATCTTTTACCTCTTTTCTAATGCTTTTTATTCTATATTCATTATTTCATATGCTCTGTAAATATATGTAGATATCAAACTGTGATATGTAATAGAATGTTCATTATATTTAAAATATATATATGTTTTCATATTTTGTTCCGTAGATCAAATGTCCTACCTTCCTTGGCCCAGACGTCCTAGGGTGGTCTCTCTTTGGCAAAAGCTCCGTGGCCCAAGCGCCCTACATTTGGTGAGGAAGATGAAGAAGAGGACTAGATGGAGTAAGGGAGAGGAAGAAGAGGAGGCGGCAAGAAAATGTGGACGAGAAAGAGTAGGGGTAGAAGGGAAAGGAGGAGGAGGAGGAGAAGGAGAATGTGGAGGAGGAGAAAGAGGATAGGAAGTGGAGATGGAGGCAGAGGAGGAAGAGGAAAAAGGGGGGAAGGGGGAGGCATATGAATAGGAGGTGAGATTGAGAGTAACGGAAAGAAGAATGATAGATCTAATAGAGGTGTTCAAGTGGATCAAAGGCTTTAACAAGGGTGATGCAAACAAGGTCATCATAATAAAACAACAGGGCAGGACTCGCAGTAATGGTTATAAACTGGACAAATTTAGATTTAAAAAGGAAATAGGCAAGAATTGGTTTACTAATAGAGTGGTCGACGAATGGAATAAACTTAGTAACCATGTAGTAAGCGCTGAAACTATCAGTTGTTTTAAGAAGCGATAACACAACTTTATGGATGGGTATGACAGGTGATGATGGATACGGATCTGCCTAGTGTAGGCCTTATGGTCTCTTGCAATCTCCTTCATTCTTATGTTCTTATGTAAGAAGTTGACTTTGTGTTTCATTGTGTGAGAAGAGAAAAATAAAACGATTACCGAAGGTTAGTATGTTAGTATGAAACATGAAGGACACAAAAGATATTTGTATTCATTACGAATGGCATGTGGGTTCTTAGGATGTGTATGACAGAGGCACGAAGAATGCGGAGTAGGCTGATGTACAGGAAACGCAAGAGTTTGCGCACAAGAACTCCGTACCTGGTTACTCTGTGGAATTGCGGGGGTTGGAAGCGATGCTAGTTACAGTGATCGCAGCGGTGGTAGTTTTGATGGTATATACATTTAGTATGGTAATGATAGAGTAGGCCATGATTATTTCGTGATGATAGCGGTGATAATGGTGAAGACATTTTTGTTGATGATAAGTTGACCTACTTATTTTTTTCTCTCTCCTTCATGTGGGGGCTGACAGTATAATGATAGTTCTATCTTTGCGTGGAGAGGAAACCTGCTTCAGGACTTGGGCGCACGCACGGTGTATCCAGGATGTGGTTCCATTTGGACAATTCTGAAATGGATGCTTCCTATACAGACGTTTCCAAACCTAGCCAAACCTAGCCTAACCTAACCTAACCTAACCTAACCTAACCTAACTTAATCTAACCTAACCTAACTTAACCAAACCTAACCTAACTTAACCTAACCTAACCTTTATTAATCATAGCATTTTTTATAATTGATTAATTTATCATCATTTTTAAGCGTCCAAGTAGGAACCGTCCATTCTAGACAACACCGTATCTGGCAGGGGTGAGGCAAGTGGGAGGTGCAAGGCGATATGACATTGATATTAGAAGGAGCCCATGGGCCGTGGTCCTTGCCTAGTGGGGAAGGCGGTCTTTTGGGTGTGGCTGAAGGATGATTGGCTCTGGTGGCGGGGCTTCGGGGCGACATGTGGGGGCTCAGGAGGCTTTGTGTGAATTGTTTAGGTGAAAGATGAGCTCACCAGCTGTTGTGCAAGGTGGCGAAGGAGTAGAGAGATATACTTTTGTAAATCGGATTAAGAAGTGATACTCAGAGAGCTTGCACT
>NC_134789.1:46828239-46830739 GCF_046742065.1 Oratosquilla oratoria
GGCTGCCGGCGGGTCATTACTGAGAACGAAGTCGAAGCATGTTAGTATGGCTTTCTTGCCCTCAGGCTGCGACACCGACCTTGCCGCCGCGACCTGCGCTGGAATGCGAAGGGGGCGGCGGTGGCGGCGGCGGCGGCGGCGGCGGCGGCGGCGGTGGCCGTGGCAGCAGCAGCAGCTGCATTGCGAAAATGCGCAGTACAGTTGCATGATCCATTCGCGGGAATAAAAACTCGGTGCATGGCAATATTTCTGAATATTTAAGGGCTGAGCCTTGCACGTGTACTGAAAAGGAGGCCGGTTCGTTTATGAAAGGAAAGATTCTTTGTCATTCGCACACAAATAACACTTACTGTACTTCACTTGATTAAGATTTCCATACGAGGGAGGTGATACTAAGATAAGTAAAACAGTCTGTCAACAGCCAAAATAAGAGTACAAATTATCAGCGATTATTCTTTTCAATTTAGTTTCGTCCCCAAATGGTAGAATACGGTTTTATTCTGTCTTTGAATCTAAATCGTTATTTTACCAATTTTGAATCTGGCTGTTGCCAAGCAATTTTATTCAGCTTTAAAGAAATCTATCGGCCGTAAGGGGGTTAAAACGAAGTAATCATTCCGTTTGAATGCCGAGTAAGCAATTTCAATTTGATGCTTGAACAGTGGAGAGAAATTGCATCAGATGCACACAACCTGATTACTTTTCTCTAGAATATGTTATGACGTGTTATGAGGAAATGCCTTCAAACGAGAACGGGGGCGTCCGTTCTGGAACGTTCTGGCTGTCTCCGGTTAGAGAGCTGGGGGGGGGGGGGTGTAGGGGTAGGGGGGGTAGGGGTAGGGGTGGGTGGGGGTGGGGGTACCACGGAGATGAATTTAGGATTAAGAAGGAAACAGGCAAGAACTGGTTTACCAATAGGGTAGTTACCGAATGGAATAGAGTTAGTAACCATGTAGTAAGCGCTAAAAGTATTGTTTGTTTAAAGAGGTTAACTTTATGGTTGGGGATGATAGGTGGCAATGGGCATGGAACTGCCTGGTGTAGGCCTTATGGTCTCTTGCAGTCTTCTTCATTCTTATGCTCTTGTGAACTGAAAACGTGTCACCCGGTGCAGAAGGATCGAGAAAGGTGTGATATGAAAATTAATAAGTTCACTTGACGGTAGCCAGGACAGAAGGGAGTAACATCCTGTTTTTAGCCCGTCTGAAGAATTTACTGTCAGTCTTCAGAGCCCTCAAAGAGAATTTAGAGTAATTCAAGACAGAGACTGTGACAGCGATGATGTCGAGTGCTGGTAGTAACGTTGATTGTCTTCATTACTTTTATCATGGTCATCATCATTAACATCATCACTGTCACCCGTCATCACCAGAGCCATTGACATCATCATCATAATCATTATTATCGCCATCATCGTTTTCATCATCATTATCATCATCATCATCATCATCATCATCATCATCATCATCATCATCATCATCATCATCATCGTCATCATCTTCATCATCATCATCAACATCATTATTTTCATCATCACCATAACTACCGTCATTACCATTACTATAAATAACACAACATTTAAGAACACGGCTAAAATGTGTTATTAAAGACTAATTATTTCATAGATACAATATTGATTATGATAATGAAATAAAAGATATATATATATATATATATATATATATATATATATATATATATATATATACATATATTACAAAACACATGGAACGACCAACAATGAATGCTTAAATTCAAATACGACGTATTATCATTGATAACATACAATTTTTTTCGTATGTGCCTACCTCGGCCAACCCTTTTCTTATCGTTAACACCTTTCTCTTTTAATTTGGATGCTACCAGTCTATCCTTCATCTCTGCAATGGTTGCCCCCTTTCTCTCTATAGAGTATTAGTTACCGCCAGGCGACCTCATTAGTCTCTATACCACCCACTCAGTAGTAAGAGGATCAACGTGTAGAGACACCAGGATCATTCACCCAAAGGACCGGATCCTGCTCTGTGCTCGAAGTGCTATTTTTAACATAACATTGTCGTTGTTGTTAAGCGATGGATATCGGGGGGCAAATTATGTCTGGTATCAGCACACTGTCTTATGTGTCTCAGTGTCTCAAGACGGCGCACATGTCGTTAGGAAACGTTTTCCAAGTGTTGGTGCCGTTTGTTCAAACCTAATTATCGATGACCGCGATAATGTCTACGGGCGGAATCTCGACAGTCGAGTCTGGTTGAACGCCCGGCCCCTTCAGCGGACCTTTCTTGCCTCGGCTCTTTGTCCTAAATCCCCCCTAATCAGTAGACAAATCAATCATCAACTGGCGTCCATTTTCGTATGATGTCGTAATTAACCTTTAATGTCCAGAGATATCTCTCTAAGCTAAATAAAACCGTCTGGTTTCTTTACAATTCTCACGTTTCAATGAATTTACACTTTTCATTTTTCCTTTCGCGTTAACCTCTTCTGTATGGGGTCCAGC
>NC_134789.1:46838239-46845739 GCF_046742065.1 Oratosquilla oratoria
TCCCTGAAGGTGTGAAAGAGCCCCTGGAAGTGTGAAAGTGTCCCTGGAAGTGTGAAAATATCTCTGGAAGTGTGGAAAGAGTCCCTGGAAATGTGAAAGCATCCCAAGAAGTGTGGAAAGAGTCCCTGAAGGTGTGAAAGCGTCCCTGGAAGTGTGAAAGTGTCCCTGGAAGTATGGAAATATCCCTGGAAGTGTGGAAAGAGTCCCTGGAAATGTGAAAGTATCCCTAGAAGTGTGGAAAGAGTCCCTGAAAGTGTGAAAGAGCCCCTGGAAGTGTGAAAGTGTCCCTGGAAGTGTGAAAATATCCCTGGAAGTGT
Source organism: Oratosquilla oratoria (assembly GCF_046742065.1). Lineage (NCBI taxonomy): Eukaryota > Metazoa > Arthropoda > Malacostraca > Stomatopoda > Squillidae > Oratosquilla > Oratosquilla oratoria. The sequence continues at coordinate 46,838,557 of NC_134789.1, forward strand.
GGAAAGAGTCCCTGGAAATGTGAAAGTGTCCCTGGAAGTATGGAAATATCCCTGGAAGTGTAGATGTGTCCCTGGAAGTATCCCTGAGAATGTAGAAATGTCCCTGGAGGTGTAGCACTCTCGATGGCTTTGTTCCTGTGGGATTCGAAGCACGAAGGGAGACTTGTATCCTTTTGGGATTTTACATCCTGGTGGCACTGGGGTTTTGTAGAGTCCGACTATTGGTTCTAAGGTCCGTTTATCACGTATAGACCTTTCTCTGTGGGCCATCCACGACACGACGTCGTGTTCTTTAGTAACCATAGGTGCCTATGACATTTTTACGCGTCACGGCCACAACCGCGTGTGAAAGTGTCCATAGACACTCATGACTTTTTGAGAGCACGACGTCGTGTCGTAGACGGCGCACGGCGAAAAGTCGATACGTGTGAAACGATCCTATGCTGTGCTCTATCGGTCGTGGTAGTGGTGCTTACATTAGGAGACGCTTAACTGCGTCAAGAATACATCTGCCCTATGTGCTTTGATAGTCAGTCACTTTAAGTTGTTGGGATTCATCTCAGTATCTACTCTTTTTTTTTTATTTGACTTTTTCTTCATGCTCCACGTGCTAATGTGGATAAACTAACACAGATATGGACAGACTGCCTGCCATCTATTCCCCAAAATCTTGTCGCCGCCTCTGTTGAATTCAATTATGAATATTCAACCTCCAGATCTTTATAAATCAATTTACAAAACTGTCTTTTACTGTAAGACGATTTTTCTAAAAGACGATACAGTGCGTTGAGCAAGAAAATTTCTATTTGCATATTCAAAATTCAGGAGCAGGAGCATAGTCTAGAAAGGGTGTGCACACAGAAAATAATATTTCATTTATAGTTTTAAAGAACATATGTGTGTATAACTATGAATGTGTACATGTGCGCGCAAGAGTGTATGTATGTGTATTTGCGTTTTATTCACGTAGATTAATTCTATGTGAGTGGGACTCATTTAATATATTTTTTTTTTTTTTTTTTTTTTTTTTTTTGCGCTCGCGTCAGTTTCACCTGACAAAAATTGTTTTCAACTCTCAGTGTTGTGGATATAGATAACTCTTCCATCCGGTCTTTGATCAATCACCCTTCCATATACCAAAAGTTAGGTGTGCTTAGTCTTTGTCTTATTGGTGGTTTTACTTCAATTCCAAGAAGGCGGAACTGCAGGGCCAACACAACTCGAGCAAAGGAATAAAGGTTGGAAGTCTCAAGCATCGTATGCTTTGTGTGTACATGTGTGTGCGTGCGTACATGTGTGTGTGTGTGTGTGTCTGTTTGTGTATGTGTGTGTGTATTTGTGTGTGCTTGGTTGTGTGGTGTGTGTGCGTGTCTTCATACATCGAATTGTACAAGGGTGCACTTATTATAGATTCGTAATCTAATTGTGATATATTCCTTTATTCATTTACCTATGTATTTTTGTAAAGTGTATATATATATATATATATATATAATATATACATATATATATATATATATATATATACATATATATCTGTATAGAATCGCCGATGACGGCAATGTCAATCAAATAATTCCGACAGTCGTCCCCGACAGTCGAACCGAGGTTTTGCAAGATGCAAAGCCGACGCTCTACCAACTTAGCTACCGAGACTCTAAAACTCTCCAACTTGGTAGTTAATCTAACTCCCGAAGAACTAAATCGACAACTTAACCAAGAGCTATGAGTGGGCTTAGTTCTCCGTGAAATTAAGTTAGGACAGCAGTTAGCAGTCGACTAGCTATTGTCAAGTCATAAACCTCCTTTCAAAGGAAAACAAGTCCTAAGTCATATGGAAAATACTCTCAAGAAAATAATAAGTGCACAACAAGCCATCATTCTCAATGAGGTACCCATAAGACAAAATCTGTCAAAAAAAAAAAAAAAAAAAAAAAAAAAAAAAAAAAAAATATATATATATATATATATATATATATATATATATATATATATATAATTCCGACAGTTATCCCCGGACTCGAACCGAGACTTGCGCTGTGGCAGGCCGTCGTTCTACCGACTATGCTACTGAGACTATAAGATTCTCCAGCCTTAGGGTTAATCTAAATCCCGCAGGATTTGAGTCGACTGCGGGAGTTAGAATAACGCCGAGGTTGGAGAATCTTAAAGTTTCAGTAGCATAGTCGGTAGAGCGACTATGTGTGTGTACACACACACACACACACACACACACACACACACACACACACACACACACACACACACACACACACACACACACACACATATATGTGTATATATGTGTGTGTGTGTATTCTATCTGTGTTGTCTTTTCTTTGTTTTTATTTGCTTCTTAGATAACGTATTAGTTAATATTTTTTATTCTATTTACAATATCTTTAATTATCCATATTCGGATGCATTATTTATATTTATCTATTTAACTAAGAACTTGTTTTTAAACAGATGTATTTATATTTTTTCTATGGGACCAACAATTGATATCTGTAATTTATGGTCCTGCCTCCAGGTTTTTGAGTCTTATCAATACCTTTATCTCTTTCTGGTAGTGCGGCCCCAAGGGTCTGACACTTGATCTCCAGACAAGGTTTAAGATTCCTACCAACCTTGATTTTATTTCCTTTGCATTTTTACACAGGGAGAGCCGAGAACTCCGACTTTTACCGTTCATCTGTTATTATAAGCCGGTGATATAAAACGTAATACAGTTATACAATAGACAGTAGTTAACAATTCTTTCTGTAGAGATCTACGTGACAAACTGTTGCCAGCCGGTGAAACCTGAGGTACAAGTTTTCATTATTCCATTTGCATAATGATTTATTCAGTTGTAAATATATTTGATTACTTATTTATTCATTCATTAATTTATTCATTCAATTAACTATTCACTTAATTATCTATTTACTTACCTATGCGTTCATGTACTAATTTTGTATGTTTATTTGTCTATTTACCTGTGTGTTTGTCTATTCATCTATTCCTCAACTACATTTAGGTTGCAGACATGATCTTTGGGGTTACCATTTGTTTTAATGCTGTTTCATCTAGTCTCGCCTAAATCTCTCTTTAAAGAGACGAATATATTGAGCGTTCTTGTCCCTTCATTATTCTCACTCACTCCTAAGCCGCGTCCACACTTGTTGCATTTTCGCGTATCGTATCATCTTTGCGTACCACCTAGTGATACAATACGGTGCAACAGGGTATTGTACTCACTTGTTGCGTATTCGTATACAGCAGGCGGATACGCAACAAGTGGGTACAATACCCTGTTGCACCGTATCGTATCACTAGGCTAGGTGGTACGCAAAGATGATACGATACGTGGAAAGGCAACAAGTATGGACGCGGCTTTAGACGTGGGGAACACTGAGGACCTGTGTAGTACATAGAGAGTAAACAGTACAGCACAATGTTGACAATGTTAATTGCACTAAAATGGTAACCACGACTTACGAGAGTTTCTTCGATGTCTGATGTCGAGGGAAAGGTTTAAGCACGAAGGTGGCCTACTAATATAGCTTTCCGTCGCTCGGCATCGTGTTACGTTCAGAATGTACATCTTTCACCGAAGTGAAGTCGCCTACCATTAACTGGGACAAGGGAAAAGGAACTTTAGCGGACAATTGACCCTTGATTTAGAGTATCTCGATTTAAAGGATTTCGAATTTAAGGTACTCCATATTGAAAGGCGAGTGATTCGGTTTAACGTCGCGAGGCTAGATCGGTGCCTCTTACTGTGTAGCGTGGTTAGAACCAAGATCGAGAGAATACAAGGTCTGCTCGCGCGCATGTTGTGACGTCATCTGAAGGGGAGCCCACAGAGAAAATGGTGAAAACGTAAGTGAAAATGTTAGGTAAGGTAAAAGAGAAAACGTACAGGCACCACAGAGTTTCTGGGAGACTTACCTATTTCATGTTCTGCAACCGTTAAAATGGGGGTTTCATTTTGGAAAAATGTTCTTGTGGTTTATCTTTGACATATTTAATAAAGAAACAGACGATGCAGTTAAAACTGGTGATTGACGTAAACGCCATCTAGTGAGAGAGCCGCACAGTAAAATGTATGTGGACGATGCGGCTCTCCGTGAGCTTTCCCGTCTTTCCTATATAGTCTTTGGGCCAAGCACTTCTAGTGACGTCAATGCGCAAACGACCTAAATACTGGATAGCTGTTGAGTAGACCTTGTATTCTCTCGATCTTGGTTAGAACCACCACCTCGACCTCCGTCGCAAGTTGCGACGCTCTAATCAGTTCGTCCAGCGAACACCCATACTGTAAGGTAATTAATATAAAAACAGTTCCTCTGCATGAAACTTAAATTTTCTTTATATCTTGTGAAGTACCTTACATCCAAAATCCTTTAAATCGAAGTCCCTTAAAATCAAAGGTCGAGTGCATATAAGAGCCAAAAATATCTTTCTTGGTTGTAGCATTAATACATTTTACAGTAAATGAACTTCATTACAATAGGTTAGTATATACAAAAAGGCCGAATATTTAATTGCATATGATACGTTGACATGTTCATGATATATCATACGTTACACTGGGTATGACGTATTATAATTCGTGATAAAAATAAGAAAAGTTATATGATAAATTAATGAGTTAATGGTTGAACAAATAGATAAAGATAAAGAGATACAAGTATAGCTACTTAAGAAAGATAATTGCTCAAGTTTATGCCCAGGAAATATCTTTACTACTTATGTATAAAAGCCTGCAGCCATCTAACCCCTCTTGTGGTACTTTTCTGATTATTCTGGCTGTCTTCAAACTTTTAAATTAATTTTCGTGTTACCCATTCGATAGTGGCATGGGTGGTAACGACTCTTCTCGGTTATCTGTTTCCAACCGGTTGTTTTTTGTCTTCTGTTCTGGCTGTTCTGTTCTCTTCTGTTCTGTTATGTCTTCTGTTCTGCTCCCTCTAATTTTTTGCTGTGAGTCTGCGCAGAAATTTGCTTGTGTGCAAACTTTGCCTTCTCTGAAAAGTACTGTATGTGCGCATCCATGGAGGCAATTTAGTTTGCAATGGAAGAAAGACTTAAAAAAAGAAAAAAAAAAAAAAACAACATTGATTCAAAAGCTTAGGATCTAGCAATCAAGTACGGAGCTTATCGTAGAACAAGCGATATTAGGGTCTGTCGTCGGCTAAGGAAAGGCTGAAAAAGCTTGTAGTCAATTACGACAAAGGAGATGGCCTACAATTTTTAAGGGCATGTGCTCATGATTGTATGTAAGAGTTTATAATTACCTTGTTTGACTGTATTCTACAAATAATTGTTTTATTTTTCTTTAATTACGACAAAGAGGATGGCCTACAATTTTTAAGGGCATATGCTAATAATTGTATGTAAGAGTTTATAATAAAATGGTATTCCTTTTTTCTTCCATTTTAATTAAATAGCCTTTTCTGACAAATGTTATAATAAATAAGTATAAATAAGATAAATCAATGAAAATTAAGTAAATAAAATAAATAAAAAATATATGACAAATGTCTGCATAAAACTATTTTTGGTCAAGTGTCGGCTAATTGTCCCATCTACCAGTTGTCTAAACTACCAATTGTCCTGTCGCCCAATTGTCTGTCGACGAATTGTCCGCACACGTATGTGTGTGTGTGTGTGTGTGTGTATATATATATATATATATATATATATATATATATATATACACATATGCAAAGTAGACCACTTGGAAAAAGAAACTAACGAAGCAGAGCGCTTTCGTATATCAAATCTTCAGTGTAAAAGAAGATGTAATATACAAAAGCGCTCTGCTTCGTTAGTTTCTTTTTCCAAGTGGTCTACTTTGTATAAGTGAAATCACGTACCCGTGTTCTTATTAGCATATACATATACATATATGTATATATATATATATATATATATATATATATAATATGTATATATATACATATATATATATATATATATATATATATATATATATATATATATATATATACATATATCACCGATGTCTCCTATTCTTCTATTCGGCGATCACGGTGAGCTCGAAGTACCCGCCAGTTGTGACCCTCTCATATTACATCACTGATGCCCGAGCTCTCATCATTGTCAGGTATTGTCCCGCCAAGGTCCTCGCATTATGAACCTGATGTCAACTACTAAAGTCAACCCATGCACATATTGGAAGAGCTTGTATGCTGCATCATTGGTACATGTAATGTGCGTTGAAACAAATAGTTGTTTTAAGAAAAGATCAGACTTTTTGGATTGGGATGACAGGTGGTAAGGGATATGGATGCCTAGTGTAAGCTTTATGATCTCATGAAGTTTATTTCATTCGTATGTTCATAAGACGTCCCAAGACCGTAATAGGAGGCTGGCCTGGACACGGTGAGATCGTGCGGGCACTAAAGCATACACTCCACAGTTTACAAGCCCACCCATGGTCAAGTACTCAGTTGGTATATCGGACCATATGACGTAGTTCCTGTACTCCGCCCGTGCGTCGACTGGTACGAGTTGTGAAGGGAGAAGGAGCTGACTTGATACTGGTAGACTTATTATGATTAGTTTGGCAAAAGTGGAAGTTTTAATGTTTATGATCCTGTCGTATGTGCATGCATGTATACAGTATATATATATATATATATATATGTATATATATATGTATGTATATACATATATATGTATATACATATATATATGTATATACACACATATATATACATATATGAATATATATATATATATTATATATATATGTGTGTGTGTGTGTGTGTGTGTGTGTGTGTGTGTGTGTGTGTGTGTGTGTGTGTGTGTGTGTGTGTGTGTGTGAGTGTGTGTGTGTGTGTGAGTGTGTGTGTGTGTGTATCCAAGTGTATGCGAACGTGTTGTATGTGTGCTTATATATGTATACGTATTATGTGTATGTATACACACACACACACACACACACACATACACACACACACACACACACACACACACACACACATATATATATATATATATATATGTATATATATATATATATATATATATATATAATATATATATGTATATATTTATGTATATGTATAAATATAAGAGTATGTATATGTATTTGAATACGTTTATGCATATATGCAATGCTGCAAACAGCAGCCCACACGTGGTTTCTCCGCAGATATCTGTGGAA
>NC_134789.1:46860739-46865739 GCF_046742065.1 Oratosquilla oratoria
CATTCATGAACACGATCATAAACGTAACCTAGAATTATAACTCTAGTGGCTTTGTTCGTTGTACAATGGCTGCCAAGAGGGACGGCGACCGTTAGATTCCGTTGGCCGTTGCCGCGTCCTCAACTCCCGCGCCTAGTAAACAGAGGAGACGAAAAGTCAAAGGTCGAAATATCCTTAGATCTTGGGTCGAACTAAGTACGTTGTCGGGCGTGAGTAGTTGTACGCGGAGAGGGTGTAAACATATGCTTGGTCTCGAAGGGAAATCCCAAGTGGTCAAGATACCGGACTAGGCGTTTATCAAGGGTTTACATGAACTCACACAGGCATCCGGTAGGGAAGTCCACGATGAAGATGAAATGGTGCAATTCACGCTACGTTTTTTGGCTTTTGTAGGTGATTCAAACTACGAAGAGAGAAAACATTTGAAGTATCTTTTATACCACCTTATACGTTAGTGCATATTTGAAGGAAAGGATTTTGTTGTATTAAGATAGGTAGATAGATGGATAGAAAGATAGTGCGAAGGTAGACAGACATAGACACAGCTAAATAGGTGTGTAGGGAGGTAAATGCAGATACAGTTGATCAACCATACATATAAAAGTGGTGATAGATAAACAGATAGATTAATGTTACGATAGAGAGATGGATTCAAAGAGAAAAAGAAAAATAGAATAGGGGTAAAGAGAGAGAGAGAGAGAGAGGGAGAGAGAGAGAGAGAGAGAGAGAGAGAGAGAGAGAGAGAGAGAGAGAGAGAGAGAGAGAGAGAGAGAGAGAGAGAGAGAGAGAGAGAGAGAGAGAGAGAGAGAGAGAGAGAGAGAGAGAGAGAGAGAGAGAGAGAGAGAGAGAGACTGTTGTTGAAGTGCATAGACCGTTGGATTTATTATGGTTTCAGCGCCTCCAAAGGGCAGGAAGACACGTGAGGCTCCAGTTGGAGGACGTCAACTTTCCTTCTTCTGCAGAAGAAAAAGGATAATGATTAGGATGTGGGATTGGGAAAAGAAGAAAAACAGAGTGAGCAGAGGAAAAAGAGGAAAAGGAGGAGGGGATAACAAAAATTAAGGGAGTAACAAGAGGAAGGAGAGGAAGATTAGAGACAAGAAAAGGAGTAGGAGGAGTTGAAGGAATAGGAAGAGGAGAAGGGAAAAGTGTAGGAAGGAAGGCTCAATCGCTCTGGGTTCATTAAACAGCGCAAGCCACTGACCGGGTGGGGCAAGGGAGGTGGGTTAAGGGGTCGCGGCACAATTACTTCCTCTTAGTATTTTCATTTCGATATACTTTTAATTAATGAAGAACTAAATATATCAAATAACTGGAGGAAAGGAATGCCATAATTCATCCTCTCAGAGGACATACACAACCTGAGCAGGTCTCGCTACAAATTGTTAGTTGGTTTTAAGTGGTAGGATGTCCCTTTTTCAAATTTTTCTTCAGTGACTTAGCGATGCAGCTAGTTCACATTGTTACTGATGGTGAAGAAGAAGAAGAGGAAGAAGAGGAAGAGGAAGAGGAAGAGGAAGAGGAAGAGAAAGAGTAAGAGTAAGAAGAAGAGGAAGATGAAGAGAAGAAGAAGAGAAGATGATGAAGATGAAGAAGAAGAAGAGGAAGAGGAAGAGGAAGAGTAAGAAGAAGAGGAAGAAGAAGAAGAAGAAGAAGTACTCAGGAAAGAAAAAAATAGGCAAACTGTAAAAGAAATGTAGTTTGACTAAAAACCAAAACATTGAAGATAAATTTTGAAGGAGATTCTAGATGGAACATGAAGATGAATATTCAGAAAACAGAAATTTTATAGTCAGCAGACTGGAAGAACAGAAATTAATCATTAATATCGGAGCAAGGAAGTAAAGAAGACAGAAAACTTAGGATATCTGGGAAGTGTTACAAAATCGGAGAGAATAAGGACATTTTAAAGATGATAAAAAATATTTATTTCGAATGAGGATGCACTACTCCCGTTACTAAAAGAACAACAAATACTATTCGTAGTTAAGAGAGACATTTCCAACAGCGTGTGGTGGCTAACCTTAACTTACGGATCAGAGAGTTGGGATGCAAACAACAGCGACAGGATTCAGGCATCAGAAATGAGGCCACTAAGAGCCACGATCAGAGGTCGGTGGGGCAGAGAGAGGGATGAAGATATGTGAGAAAGAATTGGAGTTAACCCTGTTTTAAACAAGATGTAGGTTAGTTGAGCTAGTTCGGATATCAGGAAAGGCATCAGAAATAAGGTCACTAAGAGCCATGATCAGAGGTAGGTAGGACATAGAGGAGTTAAGGTATGTGAGAAAGAATTGGAGTTTACCCTGTTTTAAACAAGATGTAGTTTAGTTGAACTAGTTCGGATATCATGAAAAAAGGCGTAATGGTGTGCTGGGGGTGAATCACAAGAGGGCCTAGAGAATGACAGAATTATATACTGTTGAAAAAGCCTCAGGAGTCATGGCTTGCCAAACCTGGAAAGTCTGCGGAAGAAGGAAGTCTTCCATGAACTAGATGGAGGAACAAGCTGGAAGCATTGAAAGGTATTGAGCTTGCATTTAAAGAAGAAGAAGAAGAAGAAGAAGAGGAAGAGGAAGAGGAAGAGGAAGAGAAATAGGAAGAGGAAGAGGAAGAAGAAGAAGAGGAAGAGAAAGAGAAAGAGAAAGAGGAAGAGATAGAAGAAGAGGAAGAAGAGGAGGAGGAAGAGGAAGAAGAAGAGGAAGAGGAAGAAGAAGAGGAAGAGGAAGAAGATGGAGAAGAAGAAGAAGAAGAAGAGGAAGAGGAAGAAGAAGAAGAAGAAGAAGAAGAAGAAGAATAGAAAGAAGAAGAAGAAGAAGAAGAAGAATAGAAAGAAGAAGAAGAAGAAGAAGAATAGAAAGAAGAAGAAGAAGAAGAAGAAGAAGAAGAAGAAGAAGAAGAAGAAGAAGAAGAAGAAGAAGAAGAAGAAGAAGAAGAAGAAGAAGAAGATGGCGACGACGACGAAGACGACATCCTTCGATGTAACCCCTGAGGAGACATGGCTTGCCAAATCTAGAAAGTCTGAGGAAGAATGATGTCTTCCATAAGGTAACCAGATGGAGGAGCAAGCTGGAGGCATTGATAGATTTTTGAGCCTCCACTAAGCGATGGCGAAGACGAAGAAGAAGACATCCTTCATTGTAAGGCAAAGGTTGGGAGAGTTCTGTGTATCTGGGCCCAGGTCACGTTCCTAGACCTTCCGGTCATATCGTGACCTTTTAACCACTTATGTACCGGGTGAAGCCTTTTCCTTTTATGCCGAATGCTACCAGGCATTTTTTCTTTTCCGTGAACCCCATTTGGTGGTGAGGGCATTATAGCATTTTTCGATTACCTCTTTCGTAATAGGTGATGCTTTTCTATTCTTAGCTACCAAGAGGCTAGATTATTCGTTCCCGTGTCATCTCCCTCTGTAGTGAAGGAATCATACAAAACCGTAAAGAAAACCGGAGATTAGACACTCCGATGTTGATGAAACGATCAGGGGCAGAAGTGAAAGGGTACATATTGTACTTGAGAGTATGAAGCCGTGAGAAATCGAAATGCCATATGTTGAAACGTACACACAAAAATTACCCCACCTTTAGCACTGTCATTTTTATTTTTATTTGTTTATTTATCTACTTAGTTATTCGTTTATATATCTTATTTATTTATTTATTTATTTATTTATTGATCTATTTATTCATTTATCTATTTTCAATTTCTTTTATTTATCTACTTATTTTCCTATTTTGTACAGAACGGCACGTTTCCTTTTATACTGGCTGCTATCAGATTATTTTCTAAATTTCCGTGGAACACCTTCTGTTGCTAAGAGTTTTCAACTTACTCGATTAAATTCACTCCATCAACTTAGGCACATTTGTTATTCTGCTGACTCCATGTAACCCAGTACTACCTAGTGCATATTCGTGTTGTCGGCGACTAAGACTGCTCTGCTCCCCAGCTAGTTTCCTGGTAATGGGTGTGTCGGACATCCAGATTAAAAAAAAAAAAAAAAAAAAAAAAAAAAAAAAAAAAAAAAAAAAAAAAAAAAAAAAAAAAAAAAAAAAAAAAAAAAAAAAAAAAAAAAAAACATTAAGGGCAATCGAACTCCTTATCGGTCAACGGCCATCCAGCCCCGTTATGGGTCACTAACAAACGTGCTTGCCATGCATAGCATTCCAGCAAGGACTGGAGTCAGGAGTCCTGGGAACTGATTGATACCCCACTGGCTGCGCTGATAGCACGACTTTTGGTCCCCGACTCAAACCAGAACTGATAACTCTCTCTGGGTCGGAGAAGTAAATCGGTTGAGTTCCTGAATTTAACCATAATTTAAGACACGTTCTGAACTAAGCAGCTACTTCCTAGGTTGCAACTTCTGTGTCTACGGATATCTCCTCTCAGTGCCAAGGTTGTGAGTGGATATACTCTCCCCCGACTTCTGGACTGTTTGATTAGGAATGACAGTTACTGACACTTAGACTTCCCTCATTGGACTCAGTGATGGGTGGGAGCGTGGAAAGTGGGAAATTGTATACATATATATATATATATATATATATATATATATATATATATATATATATACATATGTATACATATATATACATATGTATACATATATATACATATATATATATATATATATATATATATTATGCAACAGATTACAAAAAAGAAACATTAAACCGGTCAATCCAGAGAAAATACTCAACCTGGTGATTTATTATATATATATATATATATATATATATATATATATATGTATATATATATATATGTATATATATATATATATATATATGAAGGTGGAAAAAGAAGTCACGGGTCTAGTTCCGAGTTACTGAGTTTATTCCTGACCGGTTTCGCTCTATGCTTCTTCAGAGGAATGTGACTCTGGAGTGAAGCTGGCGGTATACATAGTCTGAGTAAGACCGCGTTCCCTCCTTGGAGGTGGGTTACGTTTGGTTGTACAATGGTTTTTAATACAATAGTGATAAAAATACAATAAA
>NC_134789.1:46870739-46888239 GCF_046742065.1 Oratosquilla oratoria
ATATATGTAAAGACAGACAAATATGGAGGTGAGGTGGCAAAATGTAACGTTAAGGCTAGAGTATGGAGCTTTATTCCGAACCAGACGTTACGACCGCTTGGCCCTTCCTCCGTGAACTGAGGAAGGCCTAAGAGGTCGAAACGTCTGGTTCTGAATACAGCTCCATACTCTAGCCTCGTTTCATTTTGCCACCTCATCTCCATATATGTATATATATATATATATATATATATATATATATATATATATATATAATATTATATAATATATATATATATATATATATATATATATATATTTATATGTACATATGTCATATATGTATATGACATCCAGACATGACGGTACTGGCGGAGTTGCTCTTGCAACGTGCCCAGTCAAATTCACCAGACGCACTACGCTGTTCCTGGGTAGGCCTCCAACACGCTCTCAACATGAATACTAGGAACATTCTTTCTCTCTCTCCTTTTCAGTGGTGGAGCTTAGGAGGCTCAATATGGATATAGAGGCTCTCTCTGGGGTGAAGGGATATTGCAGGAATGAGATCAAGAGGGTTGCACCTGCTATTGGTCGGGTCACAGCAATTGGCCCCACCTCAGATGTGGGTGGGAAGGGGGCCGTAGTTGTAGTTGTGGGGCACTTAGCAGTTTTCTCCTAGATTTTGCAGACCAGAAGGCTAAAGATTCTTGGTTTCTGGCTCCAAAGGCAAAAACCCTACTGATGGATTTGGTATTGCAATGCCGAAGGTGTTGGAAAAGTGATTGATCACAAATTTGCTGGTACTCTTTGTAGGACACTACAGAGCTACAGGATTTACACTAGCACTGAATTATTTAAGACCGATTTTAGGCTTGTGGTTGTAACACTCAGACTACGTGTCAGACCCAGGAGAATCCTGAGACACTGTTCATTTGGATTTCATCCGGAGAAACTCGTGGTTTATACTGTACATGTGCCAGGAGTATGCGGTAACAGTCTCTACTCGCTCCGAATTGTTTAGTGCTCTTGAGCATTCTGATGAACTGTGGAATACCTCAAAACCTGAAACTCTGAAAGCTGTCGAGAAGTGTACCGTCCAAGGCCGAGTAGTGGTGTGGCGTTGATTGAAATACTAGAGAATTTGGAGATAAATCGTGCTGCCAGATTGGCTGAGGACCTGGACCTATAAGAACGTCTGAAACGGCATATCAGAGAAAGGAAAGTGAGCAAGACTTTGTTCCACTGAAGAAATCTGATAGTTCAGGAATTTTGGATAATCTTTGAAGTTGGATGAGGCGTTACCTTGGGTACCTTGCTGCAAAATTTAATTGCATTTAAATCTAATGTATTTTCTTTAGATGAAGACACCTGAAAAAAGAGGATCATGAGGTACCACTGGAGTGACTATATCAGTTTAGGAAATATACAGAATTGAAGCAATTGACTTGACTTTCCAGCAGAAGACTGCAGTCCAATTGGTGATGACCGTGGTAACAGTTTATAAGAAATATGACTGACAGGGCGAGGTCAGAGAGACTCGCACTTACAAGAGATGTGAATGTGGCAAATAAATTTCATTATACTGGAGTCACAGGGGATGAACCGGAAGTCTCTCTGGGAGATTAGTAGAGATGATCCATAGAGATAGAGGAGAAGATTGAGTAAGATTTTTACAGTGTCGTGGTGTTTGCTCCACTGGCTAATAGATTATGATTTAAGAAAAAATTCCTACAGGTTGTTGTACTTATATAAACAGTACAAAACAAACATACTTAACGTTCGATAGCACAACAAATCCTTGACTGAGTTTCATTATGGCGCGGATCTTCCCACTGGTCCAGGTTAGCTCATCTGCTCAGCAGCTGTAGATGATTGAAGTGCTGTTGTTGTCGATAGTCCACACGTAAGATCTGTGTTTGACAGTTTAGTTAGAGGTGTGAGTGGGTCAGAGTTATGATGCTTCATATTTCGTATCCAAATAATCTTTCACGCTTGCTCACCATCTCCCACGAGTGGGTAGGCGTATAAAAGTGCACACAAGTGGACAAATAAACACACACATACGTCCCATTCCACACGCACAAACACACGCACGCGCGTTTTGCTAGTGAAGTGGTTAGTGTTGAAGGCTGCCTACGTTGTAGATTTAAGTGCGCGCCTCGCTCAGGGCGAACCGTTACGACACACACACACACACACACACACACACACACACACACACACACACACACACACACACACACACACACACACACACACACACACACACACACACACACACACACACACACACACACACACACACACACACACACACACACACACACACGAGCTCATGCGCTGTATACATGCAAGGCATGTCGCATTCCAAAGAGATTACAATTACAGTATTACGCATTATCTAGGTATAGAGTGTCCCCAAACAGATATAGTTGCAGTATCTGCCTAGAGACAGGCGGATAAAACTGGCTCTTCACTGGTCGAGACGTACTCATGAATTTTTCCTCATTGGGGTTACGAATGCCTTTTGTGCTGTGATGCTGGTGTTGCAATCAATGACAATAACAATCAATAACAAGAACAATGCATTGCGATAGGTATAGTAACTCCCGTTTTTCTTTCTAAAGGTTATTTAGATCTCTGAAGTGTTTACTGCCTGTGGATAGACGGAGATAGTTTTCAGTATATTGTTCAAGTTGGTGGCGGGTGACAACTGCCTAGGATGACGTCGCGAGCTTTCAAGGAAAATTTCCTGTCCACGTGGATTGAGAGTGACCAGTTAGGCGTATTTGTTTGTTTGGTATGCGTACGTAGTCGGGTGAATATGTGTGTGTGTGCGATTGTGCGTATGTGTGTTCGTTTGTTCTTTGTGTGTGCGTGTTTGTGTGTGTGTGTGTGTGTGTGTGTGTGTGTGTGTGTGTGTGTGTGTGTGTGTGTGTGTGTGTGTGTGTGTGTGTGTGTGTGTGTGATTCACCATGGTTCACCATGGTCTTGGATCACGTGTTGGACTCGTGATCGACAGCTATTTCCCTCCCGAAAGAGGACCGGTCTATGGGTAATGCTGTGACCTTACACGCACACACACCCACAGCTCCCCGCCAACGAGAGTTGGAGTAACGACTCGCAGCGCAGCAATACTGAAATCATTTCAGCCCTGGGTGGGATCCGAACTCGGACCGCCTTAGTGGCGGGCGCGGACGCTACCATTGCGCCATGCAAGTGTGTTTGTTTGTTTGTTTGAAGGTTTGTTTGTTTGTTTGTTTGTGTGGTTGTGCGTGTATGTTTGTGTGTGTGGTTGTGCGTGTATGTTTGTGTGTGTGGTTGTGCGTGTATGTTTGTGTGTGTGGTTGTGCGTGTATGTTTGTGTGTTTGTTTGTCTGTTTGTTTGTGTGGTTGTGCGTGTATGTTTGTGTGTGTGGTTGTGCGTGTATGTTTGTGTATATCTGATTCACCATGTTCTTGCATCACTTGCTGAACTCATGATCAGCTACTACTGTAGTTCACAGTCACGAGGGAAGTGGGTGACTGGAACCAACGATTACCAAGTTGTGAGACCCGTTAGGTAAACAACTTCTTAAATGATCCAGTTTGCTTACAATGACCATGAGGAATGTGAATAACATGAAAGCAAGAAACACAGGGCAAAGTATCTTGCAAACCATCTGTCCCGGAATTATCTGGTCATCTTCCCAGACATGGTTACTTGATTAATTGACTAAATGATTGACTAGTGGAAATATTTGATTGGTTGAATGAGTGATTGATTGTATGGTAAATTAGAAATCTTTGAAGGGAAGTTGTTGAATCTAACGCAAGTTCAGACATCTGTAGAAGCTGTACGAGTGTAAGAGGCAGTTTAAAGGTTTTTATTTTTATCAATGAAAAGCTGCAAGTTCTTGCAACAATCTCCGGATGTAACCATTCTAGTTCCTCTAACATCCACTGAATGCATCTCCTTCAGTCATCTCCAAAACCCGATTTTAATGTAATATAATTATATTTTAATATTGTAATGATTTCAATTTGTGATATCTGAAGGTTCTTGTATTTAAACTTGTATCAAAACCACAATAATGAAATGCTCTACAAATTTGCAATTATTCAGTAACAAAGCTAAAAAAAAACCTGATTGACTAAAACAGAAATCCGATTTCTGGAGTCTTTCATTTCCTTTTTTTTTTTTTTTTTAATCTTACTCATTTTATTCTGACTGCTGCCGAGGAATACGAATATCATTTAAGCAAGAAACACAGGGCAAGGTATCTTGTAAGCCATATATTCCATTCTGAGGCAGCCCTGTGGTGGACAAGCCCCCCACATGTGCTACGACGCGGTATTTTGGCTTATAGCATCGCCGCCTCAGAAATGGGATGGACCAGGAATTGATAGTTTGTGTAGAAGTAGCTGGCCTTCGGCCTTATAGTAATTGTATGTAGGCTAAGTCTATAGTACGCCTGTATTACATGTATTTGTATCCTCTTGAAAGCACAACCTAAGCCCTGCCGAGCCATGTTTCGGTCAGGTTGGGTCGTTTGCTACTTTAACGTACGCATGACACCTATATAAGATGCCAGGTTCTGGTGTCTCCGTTCAGTTCCTTTCAGCACTTGTACCCAGCAGTGCCCGGCCGAGGCTCGCGGTTACTCTTATGGTTTAGGGCAGGGTCCTGAGCCCTGCCCGCGTCGACCCAGCCTAGGTCGGCACTCGCGCTAACCAGAATAAAGCCACGAAACTCACCGGAGTCTCCTTCACTCCCTCGGCACCTAAGCGCAAGAAACGTTCGCGTAATGTTACAGCCCCTTTGTGGCAAAAATGGGTGCCATATTCCGAAAGACCTAAAATATATTTAAATGAGCTCCATCCATAGCGAGTAAAGTCTTTTATTTTGGATATTGCCAGTTTCTTTTTATTTCATTTGATTCCTGTAACATCCTCTCAGAAGGAAAGAGGTGAAAGACTACTTCGTTTAATCCGTTTCATACCTGTTGTCACTTTTGCATGTGTTCTGGCCGCTGCCTGCTTAACCTTCGTGACATGTCCTCTATAGCAAACGAGTTCCCGTTTGTGCCCGTGATGTCTATCAATCAATAACTCAATCAATCAATCAATCAATCAATCAATCAATCAATCAATCAATCAATCAATCAGCCATACTGAGTCCACTGCTGATCAAAGGCCTCTTTCATAGCATTCCATGACTCGCACGATTGCGTTAACCTCTGCCACGTCACCCCTGCAAACTTCTCTATCTCGTCTCTCCACCTTCTGTCTGGTCTCCCTCTTGCACGCTTCCCATCTCGCGGCGTAACCATTGGATAGCATGTTTTAGCTAATCCCAGATGATTTCATTCAGTTAAAGGGTAACCCCAGATACGAATTGGTTAAATGTATATCATCTAACCTGTTTATGTTCATTTTTTTCTGTAGATATTCTTCTCTCGCTATCCTCAGACAAATGAAGAAGGGGTTCTTGGTAGGTGAGGAGTCTACGCTAGGAGTCGCGTAGCTGTGGCTGAAGCCGTCACCTTTGTGCTACGCGCCTGGGCTTTTGGGGCAGGTAACAGTCACTGCTGGGAATCGGATAAGTGTGCGGGACTCGAACCCACGACTAAGCGAATACAAGATTAGCACGCTTCCGATTACGCCACCAGCGAAATGTGTACTGTTGGTTGAATTCCTAGGGACTGTTCTTTTAAGCACATATATGAAGATCATTGGGTGGAAGAGCTAGTAATAAGCTTTGGGGAGGATGAAAAAGAAAGGAGGAAGTTGAGAGGGAGGGTGGAGGGTGGAGGGTGGAGGGTGGAGGGTGGAGGGTGGAGGAAGTCTCTGCAGTAGATGTTGCAACATGTCATACTATACGCTGGGCAACCCCCAACCTTATTAGGGAACTTTAGGGAAAACCCAATTGTCGAGGGTGTTTTTTTTCTCTTCTGGTGGCGTAATCGTAAGAATGTTGGCTACGCATTTGTTTAGGTGTGGGTTCGAATCCCGCACTTCCTTCCGATTCCAAGCTGTACTTGTTCCCTGCCCCAACAGTCCAATTGCATAGGGTAAAGGTGACGGCTTCGGACGCAGCTACTCAGCGCCTCCTGACGTGGGCTCCTCCTCACCTTCCCATATAACACATCCATGGGCCCTCCTTCATCAACACAGAAGGCGTACAGTGGGAGTGGATGGGGAGATGAAACACAAAACGAAAAGGAAATGCGGAAGGTTTGGTGAGATGAGAACGTTTAAGGAAAAAATGAAGAGAAAGAAAGATAAGCTAGTGCGTAGAAGGAAGGGAGGGAGGGAGGGAGGGATATGAAGGGAGGAGTGGTTGCCAAGGGAGGGATCAGGGTAGAGAGGACTGGGAGGGAGTGGAATTCGCCGAGGAGGAGTGGGAGGAAACCGCAGACGATCATTTTTGTTTTCCCGACACCAAGGCAAGCCACACATGGCTGTGCGGCAGGCATACCCAAAGGGGTTGACGAGGTTAGGTTAGGTTAGGTTAGGTTAGGTTAGGTTAGGTTAGGTTAGGTTAGGTTAGGTTAGGTTAGGTTAGGTTAGGTTAGGTTAGGTTAGGTTAGGTTAGGTTAGGTTAGCCAAACTAAACTCAACCAGAGGCTGATAAGAAAAATATAAAAGAAAAAATCAGTGTCGGGGAAAAAATGCCCCAACGCAGCTATTGGGATGGAGAGGCAAGTCTGTCTGAGTGGTTCGAGGAAAGCTAAGGTTAAGGGGAGGAAGGGCGGGGGATGAGGGAAGGGGGAAGGATAAGTCAGAGGCAAGGGGAAGAAGGGGGAGGATAATCTAGGGGCGGGGAGAGGGAATGAGAGTGGAAGGGGGAGGTAGAAGGAGACAGGAGCAATAGGCTTTGGTGTGAATTCTAGATTACAACTTTGGTATTCCAAGCATCGAGAATCGGGTGATATACATAGCCTCGGTTGAGTCTAAACGAGCCTGGCCAACAGGAAATCTATACTTTATTTTTCGTCTGTCCCCCCCACCCGCCATTTGTTCGTCCGTTCATCAGTCTGTCTGCCTACCTGTTTTTTCTGTCTGTTTATCTCAGGGTCGTTTCACAGGTATCGACTTTTCACCGTACACGACACGACGTCGTGCTCTCAAATACCCATGAGTGCCCATGGACGCTTTCACACGTCACGGACACGACCACGTGTGAAAACGTCCATAAACACCCATGGTTATTTGAGAGCACGACGTCGTGTCGTGGATGGCGCACGGCGAAAAGTCGATGCATGTGAAATGGCCCTAAACGTTACTTTTTGTCCCTCCATCCGTCTATCTGTCTGTCTGTCTGTCTGTTTGCCTCTTTATCTTCTCTGCCTATAGTCATAGTTAAGCATGATGTTATTCATTCTTTTATCACCATTTCGGGTTAAATTTATTTTGTCTGGCCGACACCAGAGGGTTTGATTCAGGTGCGTGGAACCCTTATCCAGTGGTTCTTAGTCTAGGGGTTTTGATCCCCAAGGAAATCATGACAAGAATTTAAGGAGGTGGGAGATCATGGCCTACTGTTACAAATTATACATTTCTATATAATGTGAGGAATCTGACTTAAAAAAATAATTCTGTCCTGGCAGAAGATAATTATGATTGTCAACTTTGTAATGAAGCAAAGGATTTATCTTCATCAACATCTAATGATAATTTTTATTTCTTACTTTTTTTGGGGGGGGGGAGAAAAGTTAATTTGAACAACACGAATGTTGATAATTCATGAAGGGGTGGGATGGAGTGAAAAGGGTTGAGAACCACGAAGCCGCTAAACCATATGCATCTACGTTGACCTTTAGAGATTTGATTTTAACTAAAACCAAAAGATTCTTTTCAGGTGAAGGGGAAACCCCGAGGATGATTAGGTAGAGACTATCTCGATTGACCCATTTCAGTCCTTTCACTCTTCAGAGTTTTTACCTTAGCTCACGTCAGGTAATTTTATTTACATCAGTGGGGACACCTGGAATGAATAAGTTAGAGAATTGTATTGGGTGTGCCTAGTGTAGGCCTTATGGTCTTTTGCAGTCTCCTTTATTTCTTATGTTCTTATGTTCTTATGGGTGGTAAAGCCACACGGTAGCACTAGTCCTCTTGGCCGTGAAGGATTTACATTAGCTGATGTCATCCAGAAATAGGTCGGTTTATGAATAATATGGCGAACTCATATGATGCAATGGAGCAAGGGGCGAGGAATGGTGAGTGAATGAATGTATGAATCAAAGAGCTTGACGTCAGCAAGGATAAAAGGAAAACTATGGCTTGGCACGGGAAATGTTGTCATCGCAATTTTAATGTAATACTGTAAAAAAAATTACATTCGCATCATTATCGTGTTTTCTATTTTGATAACAATTGTTTAATGTTTAAAGCATAGATTTAAAAATAAAATCATCCCGTGTTTTTCTTGGTATTATTTTCTTTCTCAGAGAGAGAGAGAGAGAGAGAGAGAGAGAGAGAGAGAGAGAGAGAGAGAGAGAGAGAGAGAGAGAGAGAGAGAGAGAGAGAGAAAGAGAGAGAAATCTATTGTTTATCCATCCCATACTTTTTAAGACTTAATATATGTTTTTCAAAAGCCCAGACTCTTTATCCTCGTATGAATAAATTTTCACATAGATTACTGTGCAGTGGCAGTCTAAATATATACAACGTGGTTTTATCAAACAGCTGACTGACAGGCTCCAGATTGAATGGGGGTCTCGATCGACCGAGAACTCTCTCAGGTCAGGGTCGGTCCTGAATAGAATCATTTGAGGTCATCTGAAGTGAAATTCATCTGAAGTGAAATTCATACGGAGCCCCAAGGTGCAGCGAGTTCGTATTGACGAAATCCCTGAAAGGATTTTCAAGGCTCCACTCGCTGTCACACAAGGCAAGAGGTGCAAGTATGTATTCGTTTTATTTTGTTTTTATTCATTCTATTCTACTCGTTCTTTTATTTAACTTGATTTCATCTTTTCCTCATATTATCTAATTTTATTGTATTTCATTTTGTTTTACTTTAGCATATTCTATATGACATTTCAATCTACTTCATTCTATATAAGTTTGATTTATTTCGTTCATATACCTTTTATTCGATTTGTTTTTGTTTTATTCTAATCTATTTTCTTATGTTTTATATTTCACTATATTATAGAATAAATCACCAGTTGCCGTGGTGTCCTAAAAAGAAAAAAAAAAAAAAAAAAAAAAAAAAATATATATAATATATATATATATATATATATATATATATATATATATATATATCAAATCCAGCCGACGCAGTCTCGAACCCGGGGCTTCATCATTGGGAGTCCAGCCAGCTACCATCTTGCCTTATTTCATTTGATCTTATTTCCTGTAACTTTATTTTAGTTTGCATTATTTTAATTTCATTTAATCCATTTTATTTGTTCTTATATTCATTAATCTATTTCGTCTTTTTGTTTTGTTGCACTAAATTTGAGTTATATATTTTTATGTACCTTTCTCTACATCCGACGTCAATTGGAAAGGAAAAGGTTTCATGTTAACTTTTGACGTTATAGTTCTTTGTAAATATTTTTTTTCTGTTTTTTTCTGTGTAACATAATCCTTATGTATTTATGTTGAGTGACCTCTCCTGTTCTCTACACTATTGTATTTAAGCTGTACTTTGTTGTGATATTATATACTTTGAAAATGTCTTGAATAGACGAAGATGTTCAGTATTCCGATATTTGATTTCCTCGTGGTTTCAAGCAAAACATCTTTTTTTTCTTCTATTTTTTCGGTGTAACACAATCCTTATGTATTTATGTTGAGTGACCTCTCCTGTTCTTTACACTATTGTATTCAAGCTGTACTTTGTTGTGATACTATATACTTTGAAAATGTCTTAAATAGACGAAAACGTTCAGTATTCCGATATTTGATAATCTCGTGGTTTCAAGCAAAATATCTTTATTTACGTGTTTTATGTGATTACTGTTGCTCTTTGTAAATATAATCAATTATTATCTGATCTTTTAACTTCCAACCAGTTGCTGTTGAATGGGTGTTACGGAGATGAATAAATTCGTTTGACGGCAGCCAGAATTAAAGCAAAAGTACCACCCGGTAAGAAAGGAGGTAATCGAGAATATTAAAAACTTGGCAGATGTTTAGGAAAATAATTTATTTCAGTTGATTGTGATTTGCAAACTTAACATAAAAGTGGACTTAGATTAAATAAGATTTGAGAATAATTGTGAACTGTCACTTTGGCGGTACAACGAATGGAATAGACTTAGCAACCAAGTTGTGATCACTGAAAGAATTGGTTGCTTTAAGAGAAGATGAGATTACTTTATGGATACGAATGACAGATGGTAAGGGTCACGGGACTGCCTAGTGTAGGCCTTATGGTCTCTTACGTTCTTATCCCTGTGGGACCACCGCCTTAGTGGCGAAGGGGACGTGACGAGCCGTTGCAGTGCACTATCAGGCGTGCATGTTGCATGGGACCTTGATAGCACGTCACGTCATGATCTGCATGACGATATCAACAGAATCTCCGCAACGATGCAGCTCAGGGCGGAAGTCGCATTAGCGCCCATCTCGATTAATCCCTTCCGCCCTGGACGGCGTCGGCGCTCTTCCTCCTTGTGTTCCGCTTGCCGCCAGGCGATTTTATTCATTCATGTGGCACACTCGTAAGCAAAGGAAGGGCGGAAGTTGCATTAAAGATTGTCTTTCTTAATCCCTTACGTCCTGGGCGGTACTCTTTCTTATATTACACTTGCCGCCAGGCGATTTTATTCATTCATGTGGCACACTCGTAAGCAAAGGAAGGGCGGAAGTCGCATTAAAGATTGTTTTTCTTAATCCCTTACGTCCTGGGCGGTACTCTTTCTTATATTACACTTGCCGCCAGACGATTTTATTCATTCATGAAGCACACTCGTAAGCAAAGGAATTGCGGAAGTCGCATTAATGGATGTATTTATTAATCCCTTACGTCCTGGGCGGTACTCTTTCTTATATTACACTTGCCGCCAGGAGATTTTATTCATTCATGTGGCACACTCGTAAGCAAAGGAATGGCGGAAGTCGCATTAAAGGTTGTCTTTCTTAATCCCTTACGTCCAGGGTGGTACTCTTTCTTATATTCCACTTGCCGCCAGGAGATTTTATTCATTCATGAAGCACACTCGTAAGCAAAGGAATGGCGGAAGTCGCATTAAAGGTTGTCTTTCTTAATCCCTTACGTCCTGGGCGGTACTCTTTCTTATATTCCACTTGCCGCCAGACGATTATATTCATTCATGAAGCACACTCTTAAGCAAAGGAATGGCGGAAGTCGCATTAAAGGTTGTCTTTCTTAATCCCTTACGTCCTGGGCGGTACTCTTTCTTATATTCCACTTGCCGCCAGGCGATTTTATTCATTTATGTGACACACTCGGAGGTGATGGAATACGAGAGGTCTTAGCATCCATGTCATGACTACGCTTTCCACACGCCGTAGAGGACGGGGCGACACCAAAGCAATCTGAAAGCCGTCACATTACCAAAGAAGACGTGACAATCTATTCCCGTCCCTGACCTTTCCCGGGAAAAGGTCAGCAGTACCTCAATAAATCAAAATGATCCCCCAGCATAATTTGTGGATTTCGTCGTCGTTTCATTTTTACAAAAATCCTCATGAGCATGATCTGGCAACATCCTGTGGAGAGCGGAGGTAGGGCTTCGGGTTGGAGGTAAATAATTACCAGGGAGTTGGGTATATAAATCTATTGTTAGAATTAAAGATGGAATTGAACAGCAGAGTTAGTTGAAACGAGTATCAAAATTTCCATTTAATTATCAATTTCCATTTAATTATCAATCAATTGATTGAATGAGTGATTTATTGGTCATGCGAGTTGCTTGTTTATCTATTTATTTATTCATTTGTTTATTTCTATTGATTGGTTCATTGATTTGATTATTAATCTATTTATTTATCTACTTATTTACATATATATTTATCATATTCATTTATTTATTTATCTATTTCTTTATATACTTATTCAAATATTCATTGATTATTTTCTGTTCCTTTATCATTCTTTATATACTTATTCAAATATTCATTGATTATTTTCTGTTCATTTATCATTCTTTATATACTTATTCAAATATTCATTGATTATTTTCTGTTCATTTATCATTCTTTATATACATATTCAAATATTCATTGATTATTTTCCGTTCCTTTATCATTCTTTCTATACTTATTCAAATATTCATTGATTATTTTCTGTTCCTTTATCATTCTTTATATACTTATTCAAATATTCATTGATTATTTTCTGTTCCTTTATCATTCTTTATATACTTATTCAAATATTCATTGATTATTTTCTGTTCCTTTATCATTCATTCTATACTTATTCAAATATTCATTGATTATTTTCTGTTTTATTATTCTTTATATACTTATTCAAATATTCATTGATTATTTTCCGTTCCTTTATCATTCTTTCTATACTTATTCAAATATTCATTGATTATTTTCTGTTCCTTTATCATTCTTTATATACTTATTCAAATATTCATTGATTATTTTCTGTTCCTTTATCATTCATTCTATTCTATTTCTCATCTGGAAGGAACAGTGGGCGTAGAAGCAGGCACGAACTATTAAGGAGTCATAGAGAGCAATGCCTAATTACAATAGGGGTCATAGATAGTATGGGAAGGGGGCAGATGTTAATTACTTTGGTTGGCATGGTAGTTAAAAAAAGAGTGTTTCATCTATTTCCTCCCAGCCACTGTCTAATGCTTTTCCTTTGTTCCCCACCTTCTTATCTGCTAGTTAAACCCTCCCCCTCCACTCACTCTCTTCCTTCTCCTTCAACCTCAATGCCTCCGTTTCCGCACCCACTGTCGTTCTCTGTCATCCGCATGCCTTCCATGCTCGCCTCTTCTAGTTTTTTTTTCTCATAATTTTCTAGATTTATCCTCCTCCCTCCTCACGCTTACCTATAGGATATCTCCCTCCAAACCTCTCCGTGCGCTGTCCACGATACGACGTCGTGTTTTCAAATAACCATGGGTGTCTATAGACTATTTCACACGTGGTCGTGGCCGTGACGTGTGAAAGGGTCCATAGACCCATATGGTTATTTGAGAGCACGACGTCGTGTCGTGGACGGCACAAAGTGAAAAGTTGATACTTGTTAAACGAGCCTTAGTTGGTTCCCCTATTTCTCTCTCCCTCTCTGTTCACTCACATCCACACTCCACTTTTCATTTACGTTCCTTTTCTCCTGTTTTTTTTTCCCCTGCGCTATATTTTGCCTTATTCCTTCGTCTTCTTTCGACATTCATCCCTTCGCACTAAAAATGGGCACCATGATAGATGTGAAAAAGTTTGGTGGCAACCACTGCGGAATGGGTTGATAGTCATACAATATTTCTTCCTGTTACTTGTTTCAGGAAGTATCAAGATAAGAGGGAGGGAGGAGGGTGGAGGGGAGTGGAATATATAGGAAATGGAATGGGTGGGAGTGGTTTCTGTGCCTTTTTCTTTTTGGCTAGCCCCCCCCCCCCCGGTGTAGGGGGGAAAAGCCTTTGGTATATGTATGTACTCGTTTCAGTTGTCTCGCCACCTCTTCTAACCTGAGTTGGCTATGGAGTATGGATTAATTATCTAGGACGGACCACCCGCGAGCGTGTGATCGGTTTTTGTGGGAGAGGGAGAGTCTGTAAGAAAATTAAATGGATGGCGTGTATAAAAGGGGACTATTGTCACTGAGCGCTTTTAAGGGATTTTTATTAGGAGACTTGTGTCATGGCTCAGGAGGAATGTGGCAGGAGAAGTTGCACATCGAGACTTGTAACTACATCAACCAAAATCGGGGGAAATGGTCGGAGACATACAAGTAGTTGTAGAGAAAGGTAGGAACTCGGATTTTTTTTTTTTTTTTTTTTTTTTTTTTTTTTTTTTGGTGGGAGGTAAACTGAAATGAAATGTCGTATGAGAGAAAGAAGAAATGAAGTGAATTTTAGTCGAAGAAAGATTAATTTTGTTAGTGGGAAGTGTGTGTGAGAAGTGAATCGAATTCACTTCCCGCTTCCCTTCTTCCTATCCTTTGTCGTCTCTCGTCTATTTCCAAACCTGCGAACTCACCATTGTCTTTCTCTTTCAGTCTTCGCGTTGCTCTCTCTCTCTCTCTCTCTCTCTCTCTCTCTCTCTCTCTCTCTCTCTCTCCCCTTCCTTAATTAGTCCCATCCCGTTCTTGTTCTCGCCCTTGCCTTCTAACAAATATACATGGTTCACTTTGTGAAGTTGCATCAGCGTCTTATGATACTCGTAGCCAAATTACTTTAGCCCCTTAGAATGCATCAAAACAATCTTCTCATTTGGATAATAATTTGTGCTAATCTGCTCCTGATGTGGACAGTAGAGACCTCCTTGTCTATCTAGTTCTCCTCATTTCCTTATGGACAAAGTTCTAGAGAGTATTATTCTGAGTCCTGACCATCTAGTATATCACTCTGCATATTATCTAATCCTTTGTTCCTAGATTCTAGAACAGTTCATATGATTACACTCGAAAAAGACACTTTGAAGATGAAATTTCACGACACTTGTATCACCCTAACCTATAGCACATGGGGCTTGCAATTAAAATAACTCTTCCCGTTGGACCTTTCTAGTATGAAAACCCAACTAGACGTTCCGATCATCGTAGAAATTTCAACAGTATATATAAAACCAATTGTAAGCAATAACAAGAGCAAGAGGAATAATATCACATCCGCCAAAAACACTAGCAAAAGCAAAACAACAATAGCAAGAAAAAGAGGAGCTAAAGCAACAACGATAGCAAAACAGTAGCAAGAGGGGGCAATAACTACGGCACAACAAAGTCTTCGATAAAAACAGCAGCAGCTCACATTTTCAAGCCCTACGAACTTCGAAAATACCAAGAAATTTCCCGATGGAGAAAACTTCCGGTGGGCGCTCTTCGTCCCTGAAACCTCGCCGATGGAGGGGGAAGCCCCTTGCGGACCTCGCCGTGACGCAAGTTCAGAGCAAATCAGTATTTTGAAGGTTAACGCAGTTTTCTTGCAAGGTTTTGCTTTGGGCACTATAACTTTTGAAATAAGATAGTCTCAAATGCTCGACAATTATTTGTATAATATACTTAAACACAGGGCAATCAGTATTTTGAATGTTAACGCAGTTTTCTTACAAGGTTTTGCTTTGGGCACTATAACTTTTGAAATAAGAGTCTCAATTGTTCGACAATCATTTGTATAATATACATAACAACACCCAAAAAGCAGTATCTTAATGAATATATCAGTGATGCGTAAAGACCATACCAATATCATGATAATGGCAAGTACAAAGTATGTGTACAAATAAGAAATGCAATGATAGGGATAATATTTAGAGCAAAAGTAGTCATGTAGACTGCTGCGAAAGACCGTTTTCCTTTGCAAGGAATAACCTTTTATGTATTCTGTACGTATGTCGCCAAGTATGTAACCATTTACTTTTCTCAGAGGCTGTGAGAACAACTGCTTCTCTTAGGAGAACGTGAGTCCGCAACCAGTCTTCTCATCGCATTGGTGACTATACCAACCATGTTTTCTCCCACTCTACGTTTTCTTTTCCTTCTCTTCCGTTCCCTTGTCACCGCTTGTCTATTCTAACACCCTACATACGAACTAGCCATTGTCTTTGTCGTTCTTAACAATGCGTGGTGAGTCATATGTAGGATGTCCAGTCCACAAAGGATATCCATCTTGAGTTCTGGGGAAATATGTTAACATCCGACTGGGATGACTCACAAAGGATTACAAAGGATTACAAAGGCGGAGCATGCCGACAGGAGACCTTTTGATCCATATCTAGGTCGGATGTAAAAAAAAAGAAAAAATAAGAAAAAAAAAAAAAAAATCATATTAGTAATACAATAATAAATAAAAACTATAATAATGTAAATAACAAATAAAATACATAAATAAATGCATAGGTATAGTTAAAATGATAAACAAACAGGTAAATAGTAAATAATAAATTAACATATAACTAATGATAAATTAAAATCAGACAGACAAATTATAACAAAACAAAAACAAATAATATAAGATAAATTATAATCATTACAGCATCTTACTTAAGTATTTATCTAAATGATTCTTAAAGCTTTGAACTGAACTACATTGCACTACCTGTGCAGGAAGTTTATTCCATTCATTAACCACACGGTTGGCAAAGTTGTTTCTACCTACTTCCAAATTGAATCTATTTCCGGACAGTTTGAGACCATTGTTTCTTGTCTGATTCTCATTCAATGTGAAAATGTTGTCACTTTTGATGTTGTCAATTCCCTTTCAAATCTTAAAGACCTGTATCAAGTCACCTCTGAGTCTCCGCTTTTTTAGGGAAAACAGATTCATGTGCTGTAGTCGATTTTCGTATGATTTATTTTTGATATTTGGAATCAGTTTTGTGGCTCGCCGTTGTACTTTTTCCAGTCTGTCAATGTCTTTAATGAGATTCGGTGACCATACGGAAACAGCATATTCCAAATGTGGACGAACTAACGATTTATATAGCTTGTTAATGAGTGATGGACTTTTGAAATCAAAAGATCGCGCAATCAGTCCCAGAATCTTATTTGCTTTCTCAGAGGCTGAAATACATTGCTTGGATGATTTGAGGTCGTTACTGATAATTACGCCGAGATCTTTTTCACTATCCACTTTTGTTAACGAATTTCCAAATAACTTGTAATCGTACTTACTGTTATTTTTACCTATGTGCATTACCTTGCATTTACTTGTGTTATATTTCATTAGCCACTTTTCAGACCATTGCTGTAATTTATCTAAATCTTCTTGAATATCTAATTGGTTTGAGTGATCATTTGCCACTCCGCACAGTTTTGTATCATCAGCAAATTTGGAAACAGTAGATTTTAGTCCATGGTCTATATCATTTATATATACTATGAATAGAAGTGGCCCAAGAACGGAACCCTGAGGAACTCCACTTGCAACACTTTTCCATCCAGAAGTTTTTCCATTTAAAACAACTCTCTGTTTTCGACCATTCAACCAATTACTAGTCCAACCTAATAGGCTACCACTTATTCCATGCAAAGCTAGTTTAGTAAGTAGTCTTTCGTGTGGGACGGTATCAAAAGCTTTTGCAAAGTCTAGATATATTAAATCTATATTGTTTCTTTTGTCATAATTGGAGATAACTGTGTTGTAGAATTCGAGTAAGTTAGTCACGCAAGAACGTTTCCGTCTGAAACCATGCTGGCTATCATTTATCAAACGATTACTTTCTAAATGATGTTCGATAGCATCTCTGATGATAGTTTCCATTATTTTTCCTACGATTGAAGTCAAACTTATAGGCCTATAGTTATTTGGTTTCTTTTTGTCACCTTTTTTGAATATGGGAGTAATGTTAGCTAGCTTCCATTCTCTTGGGACATCTCCGGATATGATGGATTTCTTGAAAATTATTTCTAATGGAACAAAAATCTCATTTTTCA
>NC_134789.1:46893239-46898239 GCF_046742065.1 Oratosquilla oratoria
CAAGCGCATAGGGCAAAGGTGGTGGCTTCGGCCGCAGTTACACTCCTTCTGGCGTTGGTATCTCTCCTTATTTGAACTGTTGTTACAACATGGCTTATGCAAGTATTGATGGGTAACAGGGCCACTTTTCTTTTTCGTCCTTTGCTTTCACGCTCTCACCTACATGTAATCTTTACTTCTTTCTTTGTTTGCTGACATCAGTAAAGCTTGTAATCATGGTGTGGTTCTCCAGTTTTATATATGTATTTCCCTGCCTCGTCACTCGTTTTCCAACTTCTTTATTGCATCATTCCGCTTGTGACTTAGAGGGTGCAAAAATTGTTCTAAACATTATTATACTTGGAAATTGATATGTTATAACACATTTGTAAAAGTTCACTATAAACCCACGATCGGAGAAATAATAACGGAAAGTACAGGGAAACTGTATATTTCGACTACTATCTGTAGTCCTCTTCAGCAGAAGAGGACAACAGGTAGTAGTCGAAATATACAGTTTCCCTGTACTTTCCGTTATTATTTCTCCGATAGTGGGTTTATAGTGAACTATTATACTTTATAATGAATATTCCTTTTTTGGTGTAGTGCTGTGTGTATATTGTCAATGATGACGAAGAGATGTGAAGTGAAGGTATATATAATTGTTCAATGTCTATTTTTTTCTATTTGAGCTGAAAAAAGTAAGGTGTTAGCCCAAAAGAAATTTGTTGAATGTGTCAAATATGATGTAAAACATCAATTGAGATAGCTCAATCGTAAAGTTCGGTTTGGCTTTTACGGAACCACTTCTTCTAAGCAAAAGAAGATAGCCATAAAAATCCATAAATGCGCAATCTGCACATCAGTGTGAAGTGATGGTGGGCTATGCCAATAAAAATGCAATAATAGAGAAAAAAAATCGAGGTGCTACTTGTAGTGTGAGTTAGAATTATCATTGATTATTCATTCAAGGTAACTTAAAGTATAACACCATAGACGTAGTGGACATTTCATCAGATTCCCTGGATTAATATATGGGAAATTTCATCCCATTACATTTTTACCCCCGCATTTACACAGAAGAACAGTAAAGTACAGTATAACATTACCATTACAAAACAAATTATATTTGCTACTGTTTCATTCAGTGTGTATATACGAACACAAAGCAGACGTACTTTATCATCATGCTGTATATATAAGAATGTGATCATTCATTCAAAAGTACCATGGCTGAAAGCAGTACAATGACGCATGGGGAATAACAATTGTCGTAAATTTGTAGTTATTCAACATGAAAACAGGAATAAATACACACGCACACACACACACACACACACACACACACACACACACACACACACACACACACACACACACACACACACACACACACACACACACACACACACACACACACACACACACACACAACCTTGTGTGGCAGTGGTTAGAGTTCCCGCCTGCCACTACTGCGGTCCAGGTTCGAATCCCGCCTAGGGCTGAAATAATTTCAGTACTGCTGCGTTGCGGGTTGTTACTCCAACTCTCGTAGGCGGGGAGTTGAGTGTGTGTGTGTGCGTGTAAGATTACAGTATTACCAATAGATCGGTCATACGAGCTCTGACCTCTCATCCGAAAGGTTAATAACTGTCGATCACGAGTCCGACACGTGATCTAAGACCATGGTGAATAACACACACGAAAAAATTGGGGGATGCATGTGCATCAGGTCACAACATTATCTATAGATCGGTCAATATACTCGTATGAACTATGAGCTTTTTCAGGGAGGGTAGTAGCTGTCGATCACGAGTCCAACACGTGATTCAAGACCGTGGTGAATCACACACACACACACACACACACACACACACACACACACACACACAAACACACACACACACACACACACACACACACACACACACACACACACACACACACACACACACACACACACACACACACACACACACACACACACACACACACACACACACACACATACACACACACACACACACACACACACACACACACACACACACACACACACACACACACACACACACACACACACACACACACACACACACACACACACACACACACACACACACACACACACACACACACACACACACACACACACACACACACACACACACACGCACTCGAATTCGCACCCGTACACGTAGAATACAATATATCATAGTGGAACATATATTATGATATATGATATACTATGATATGATACATAATATAATTTTATATGATGTAATATAATGTAACATAATATAATATAATATATAATATGATATCGTATATATGATATAATATAATATAATATAGTATAATATAATATAATATAATATAACATAATATAATATAATATGATAGAATCGAATAGAATATATTGTAATATAATATAATATAATTTCATACGAAATGAGATAGTATAACAACAAACTAATATATATTATGTGTATTCATGTGTGTGTGTATCAAGTAGAAATGCATAACTGGTGAATGGGTAGATCCATTTTTCCCATATAAAGTAGTGTGTGAAGAAGATCATAATACATTTTCTCATCCATCGAAGAATACATCCATATGATAGTATTTTTATGTTGCGACAGACCCGCTTTTTTTTTTTTTTTTACCTGTATGAATTTTCCTCGAAGGATAGAGAGATGTCATTTGCACTTTATATACCATGTAGAAAAAGAATGCATTTACTGTTAAAACCGAAATTGGATATGGTTCTTTTTGCTACACAGCATTATATAACCCTTGAAGGACATACATTTTCCCACTACGGAACCATTTAACAGTACAGCTAACGTGGGGTACGAAGCAGAAGCAGAATTAAATCCAAAGTTTCTTAACTGAAGATCGAACGATCTCGAGACTCCTTGACTTCTTGGCGATGGGGTTAACTCACTCCGACAAGAAGCCAACATCTTCAGTAGTCCCAGGTGTCAGAGCATGTCATTTAGACAAATGGGCAACGCCCCGTTAGGCAAAAGTGTTGGTAAATTTCATTGACAGTGGAGCTCGATTAAATACCCAACAACACCTTGCAAAATAGGTTTATGATAATGCTTCAGTAGAGAGCGTTAGATGTTGAAAAAATAGCACTAATATTGCAGACATGTGTTGATATAACGTATATATATATATATATATATATATATATATATATATATATATATATATATATATATATATATATATATTATATATATGTTAATAACAATAATCAATTACTTTGCTTAGGTTACGCAAGTCAGGGGAATAGAAATCTTTGCAAATAACTTTCTGATAATGAAGATTGGAAGTATTGAAAGTGAACATTACTAATATTCTGGAGAAATAAAAATGTAAAGCTTCAGATGGTCTAGCCAATTAGAGATAATATAAACCAAATAGTTGGAACATATGTTTAGAGTCGCTTAGGTGGTTGGGAACTGAGATAAGACTGATAGCACAGGAGAGGGAAAACCTATTGAGCATAGGAAGATCGATTTCAAGGACGAATATATGTCTTATGATGAAGTATCTCGAGTGACCTTTGTCAAACGGTTACATAATATCCTGGGTATCTTTCTTATCAGATTCTACCATAGGTAGAATATCTGCGATTGTAAACACGGACATAAACAAACAGTAAGCTATTGAAGGAGTAATCTTCATGTTGTCAATTTATAACAAATGAATTTAGAAGCTACGCCGCTGGGACTCGAAACTTCGGCTGTGCTAACCATAGCCAAAAGGCAAGGACACTAACCAATACTCAGCGACAATAGTACAAAAGAGGTTGACCAATTCCCTGCGAATATCATCGAGGAACTGGTCGGTTGCTTTTGTACGATTGTCGATGAGTATTGGTTATTATCCTTGCCTTGTGGTAACGGTTAACACAGCCAAGGGTTCCATTCCAGCAGTATAGCTTCTAAAAACTAATCTTCATATTTAGTTATATCTACGGTCACAAGCGTATGTGATTTCTGTGGCATTTTAGTATATGTAACCACATATTAGTGTATACACATATTTACTTGTATACATTAATTCCTGTTGTGTTTCATCGACCCAGCTCATAGATATTTTCAGTTCAAGAATGTTCAGATCGTGTTGGAGCATAACTGAAAGGTAATCTAAAAAGTGACAAATACGACGTGAAAACGGAGCTGATCTTCTGATGACGATGGACCTGAAGCTGATGAACGTCAAGATGCGCGTAGCCGCGGTCGAAGCCGTCACCTTTGCCCTATGTGCTTTGGGAACTGTTGGAGTAAGTAACAGTCACTACTGGGAATCGGAGAGGAATGTTGGATTCAAACCCACTACTAGGCGAATCCGAGAGCAGCACGCTTCCGTTAACGCCACCAAGGCATTAATGACCTAACTGGTTTCACAGCAATTGATCTTGACGAATGACCTGATCTGTTAACCCATTAAACTCCGATGACAAGATGTCTTGTCATTTGGTCAAATAAAACAAAAAATCATAAAACACCAAAATGTTTGATCAAACATTTTGGTGTTTTATGATTTTTTTTTTTTTTTTTTTTACCAAATGACAAGACATCTTGTCATCGGAGTTGAATGGGTTAACTGTCAATGTTTCGGGGGCCAGTGAATACTTATTCGTTTCCGATCAAGAGAGTAAGCGCCTCATCTAAATTCTACATCTACTTTGGCAATATTAGTACAAAAAAATGAAACATTTTAGATCAGGTTAGTGACCCTATATCCTATCTCATTGATCATTAAAAAAAAATTCCTTTGAATACAGGAGGGATTTATCACAGATGAATAGAATCAACCGGATAGCTGCTAAAGTAAGGGTCTAAGTCGAAAGAAGATATTGTATTTTGTTGCACATGATTCACCAGTGGTTCTATCCTAATGGAAAAAATCGCTCCTGTTGTTTCATTCCAGGGGTTCAACCTGACGCAGAATCGTTGTGCGCCTGGCTGGCTGGTCGGCGGCGTGACACAAAGATAATGACT
>NC_134789.1:46903239-46923239 GCF_046742065.1 Oratosquilla oratoria
AGGTTGTCGCTGATGGTGGACCCCATGCATGTGAACTGGTGTACGACTTCGAGTTGGTAGTCGTCGATATAGATAGCTGGTGGAGTGTCCACATCCTGACTCAGCACATTGGTCTTTTTTAGGCTGATGGTCATTCCGAAGTCTTTGCTGGCCTGGGAAAACCTGTCCATGAGGCGCTGGAGTTCTTGCTCATTGTAGGAGGTGACAGCGGCATCATCAGCAAAAAGCATGTCTCTGATGGTTATCTCAGTCACTTTGCTTTTTGCTTTCAGTCGAGCCAGGTTGAAAAGTCGGCCGTCAGATCTTGTGCGAAGGTACACTCCTTCTGTTGATATTCCAAAAGCATGCTTTAAGAGCATAGCAAAGAAGATGCCGAAGAGGGTTGGAGCCAGTACACATCCTTGCTTGACTCCACTCTTGATGTCAAAGGGGTTGGACATGTTGCCTTCATACTGGATCGTTGCCTTCATGTCATCGTGAAAGGATCTGATGAGACTGTGGAGTTTTGGAGGGCAACCGATCTTTGGAAGGATGTCGAACAGCCCTTCCCTGCTGACCAGGTCAAAGGCCTTAGTCAGATCTATAAAGGCTATGTAGAGGGGCTTGCGTTGTTCCCTGCATTTCTCCTGAAGTTGACGAAGGGAGAATATCATGTCCACTGTGGACCGTTCTGCTCGGAAGCCACACTGAGACTCGGGGTAGACGCGCCCAGCGAGTTTCTGGAGACGCACAAGCACGACGCGGGCGTAGAGTTTCCCAACAATACTCAAGAGCGAGATGCCTCTGTAGTTGTTACAATCACTCCTTTCACCCTTATTAATGTAGAGGGTGACAATCTTGGCATCTCTCATGTCTTGCGGCACGGCTCCCTCTTTCCAGCACTGGCATAGGACGTCATGGAGGGGCTGCAGTAGAGTGTTTTTACAGCACTTGATGAGATCAGGGGGAATACCATCATTGCCAGGTGCTTTGCCGCTTGCTAGGCTGTCGATTGCTTTGCAGAGTTCTGTAATGGTTGGTTCAGCATCTAGTTCTTCCATGATAGCCAGGGGCTCAATGGCATCCAGGGCTGAGGGGGCAACGGTGTTCTCTCTGGAGTAGAGCTCAGAGTAGTGCTCCACCCATCTGTCCATCTGCTTGCCCTTGTCGGTGATCACTTCCCCACTGGTAGTCTTGAGGGGGGCTGTTTTGCTCTGTGGTGGGCCTAGAGCTGTCTTGATGCCTTCATACATTCCTCTGATGTTACCCGAAACAGCTGCAAACTGGATGGAATCGCTGAGCTGTTGCCAGTATTCATTTGCACAACGTCTTGCAGTTTGTTGCACTTTGCTTCTTACTGTTCCGAGTGCTTGCAAGGTTTTCTCGTTGGGAGAGCGCTTGTATTCAGCAAGGGCAGCACGCTTTGCATCAATAACAGGGGACATCTCACTGAACTTAGCGTCAAACCAGTCGTTGTTCTTGGAGGTTTTCTTCCCAAAGGTTGCAAGGGCTGTTTTCTGAATGGTATCGCGGAGGTGGTTCCACTTCTCAGCTGCAGAGCAGTGCTGGTGTTCGACGGACAGAGCTTTTTGAAGGGACTTGGCAAACTCTTCGACTTTCTCAGGGAGATGCATACCCATGGTGTTCATGCGAGGTTTGCCTTTCTGCTTAGACTTGTGAAGCTTCTTAGGTTGAAACCTGATCTT
The DNA here is from genome assembly GCF_046742065.1 of Oratosquilla oratoria. Classification (NCBI taxonomy): domain Eukaryota; kingdom Metazoa; phylum Arthropoda; class Malacostraca; order Stomatopoda; family Squillidae; genus Oratosquilla; species Oratosquilla oratoria. The sequence goes on from NC_134789.1 coordinate 46,904,925, forward strand.
GCAGCAGACGAGAGAGTGGTCGGTGTCGCAGTCTGCGCTGTGGTAGGTGCGGGTAATCTGCACGAGCTTGATATTGCTACGACGGATCAGGATCAAGTCCAGCTGATGCCAGTGCTTTGAGCGAGGGTGACACCATGACACCCCTGTGTTGAGGCTTGGTCTGGAAGAAGGAGTTGGTCCACGCAGAGACTGTTGTAGGAGCAAAACTCCAGCAGGCGCTGCCCGTTGTCGTTGATCTTGCCAATTCCAAAATGTTACAAGACAGGAAGGCCAGGAGTCATGGTCGGCACCCACTCTAGCGTTGAAGTCTCCCAGGATGATGACATGTTCCTTGGGGGGTATGTTCTTCACGATGTTGCTGATGTTGATGTAAAACTCGTCCTTTGCTTCTGCTGTGGATGTCAGAGTGGGAGCGTAGGCGCTGACGAGAGTGACAGGACCTTCGGAGGTGTGGAGGCGGAGTGTCATCAGGCGTTCAGATCCCTTGTCTCCTGGTTCGACCATACTCAGCAAAGTGTTCCTGACAGCGAATCCAACTCCATGCTCACTTCGATCCTCTGCACTCTTCCCATGTCAGAAGAAAGTGAATTCCTTCTCCTTGAGGGTTCTGCTGTCGGCAAGGCGAGTCTCTTGTAAAGCTGCTATGTCTACCTGTAGTCTCAGCAGCTCGCTGCTGATGACAGCTGTTTTTCTCGCATCACTGATGCCTTGAAGGTCTTCGGACTGTCCGGGTGTCATCGTTCGGACGTTCCAGCTTCCCAGTTTTAGGACTGGGCACCTGTTCTTTGAGTTTCTTGAGTTCTTGCCTGGTGCGGGTTTTTCAGCCTGCTTGTCGGTTTGATCCTAATCCCCAAGCCCCCAATGAGGAAGACAGGCTGTGGCGGGACAACACCTTATTGACTGGGGGCTGCCCAGCTAAAGGCGGGCGGTAGCTGTCCAGTAAGATCCGAGGATCTTTCCCACCGTCGACACATTCTACGCCAATCGAACATTGTGACTTATAACCGGTAACTGCTGCTTCCCGTGTTGGTTCAATGCTGTGAGGCGAAGCTGGAGTGACCACTCCAGGGCGCAAGCCAGGGCAGAAGATTATGGAAGATAAGCAGTTGCCCATGCAACAGATCCCCCCTCTCCACACTGAAGATGGTTCCAAAGGAACAGCAAGAACTGGTACATTTTGGGCACCAACAGTGTCGCAGGAGTTGCCGGAACGTTACTGAGGTCAGCATCGAACCGCCTTAGGGACTCCATCTCCGGATTTTTCCTCAGGGTTTACTCCCGAAGCACTTCCCTTGGTGGGCAATCCACAAGGCAATGGAGGTTTGGGGTCAGAGTTTTCCTTCTCCTAGATGAGTTGCCTTACTGGGCTGGGTCCCATCTACCCATGCGGCAGGTTGTATATACATACATATATGGATATATACGTATATATATATATACGTATATATATATATATACGTATATATATATATATATGGATATATACGTATACATATATGTATGTATGTATATATATATATATGTATATATATATGTATATATATATACAAATATATATATAAATATATATATATATATATATATATATATATATATATATATATATGTACAACATTGAATGGGTCCCAGTGATTAGAGATACCAAATACGATATCAAGAGAGATCACTGCGTCACTTGCCATGTGATAGCTGAGTTCGAGTCCTCGGCAGTACCACATTTCAATATCTGGTTGTGGCCTCCATTGGGTCTTCCGGTGTTTCTGGCTTATAAATATAGTGATTTGTGGTTGTTCATATATATATATATATATATATATATATATATATATATATATATATATATGTATATATATTATACATATGTATATATATATGTATATATATATATATTATACATATGTATATATATATTTATATATATATATATATACATATATATATATATATATATACATATATATATATACATATACCATATATATATATATATATATATATATATATATATATATATATATATATGATTAATGCATTTGCATTTGTATGTCAGGCTCTCCTCTATGCCTCGGGGTATACATTCTTTCATTGTGACTGCCGCCCAGGCAATTCATTTAACTGTAAATATACCAGTGCCAACTGAATTAAACCTTCCCTTGCTGGGAATATTTTTTCATTTATTTTGTTTTACTCCTACGTATCTATTTACGTATTCATTTACTTATTTATTCATTTTGTTTATTTGTTTATTTTTATTCCTTTATTCGCTTATTCATTCATATTGTTTGCTTATCTATTTATTTATTTACATATTCATCAGTTCATATTCATCTTTTTCTAGCAATTTAGGAGTACGAGTTACTTTAACTTGATTGAAATTGTGTTACGTTACATCAAAAAACTCTCTCAAATATTAAAAATTCTTTCCTCATTTAGAGTAATCATTTCGTTGATTTATGAGGATCTCGCCACCACCCGGTATTGTCTCTGTATTTCCCGCCTCTTCCTTCTCCTCCTCCTCCTCCTCCTCCTCCTCCTCCTCCTCCTCCTCTTCCTCCCAAACACCGCCTTTCGTAATACTGCACTCACGTGGCATCAGCTGACGATGACCGAGCATGTGGTCATCCCTGCGGTCATGTGCTCGCGCGATTGCTTAGGATGTATGCGTACTAATGTGAATCCGAACCAGGAGGGTCAAACACGCATTTATATGAACGCATGCACTGTTTTACAAGTGGGTAGTTAAACATTTGAGTATACACATATAGACATACATACACGCACACACACACACACACACACACACAAGAGGACTCCTTACAATTGGTTATATACTATCGTAACCCCAGAACTGCATCACTTATCATGAAAAACAACTTATCAGGAGAAAAAGATATTTCAAAACAAAGTTACGTTGTGTACAAATACTCATGCCCTTTGCTTTGCAATGACGAGTACATTGGACACACAACTCAAACGTTGTCTCAAAGGCTTACTTTTCATATGCAGAAGGGTGCCAATAAAATCGCACATTTCTACAATTCATAAGATGAATATTTCGCGGGAAGTTTTGAATAGTAGTAGCAACGATTTTAGCAAAGAACACCAATAAGAGAAAATTAAAATGTATGGAAGCTGTATTAATAAAGAATCACCTACCAGCAATTTAATATACAATTAAAATGTGTGGAACCCTGGAGCTGTTCGGGGCATCCCACGGGGCGCCAAGAAGAATTTAAACAAAAAGTACCTATCCTAGTTCATTTTGTATACATTGTATATATGATCATGATTTGTAGATTTAAAAATTAAAATTACTAGAAGATGCCTAAAGCATAGGCGAAACGTTGTAAAGTAATGAATTTGTTTTTATTTTTCCAAAATCACTATGGTTCCATTTGGTGATATTGTGTTCTCCCTTCCTCCTACAGAAAGGAAAATAGCGAGAAGGATAGAAAGTTTAAGGAAGAAGATTTTCCAGTGCTGAATATGCTGTATTATTTAATAGAAAATTACACACACACACACATATATATATAGATATATATATATATATACATATATATATATATATATATATATATATATACATATGTCATAATTTAAATCAACATATATATATATGTATATATATTTATATATATATATATATATATATACACATACATATGTCACAATTTAAATCAACATATATATATATATATATATATTCATATAATATATACATATATATTTATACATATATGTATATGTTTATGTATATATACATATATATATATATATATATATATATATATATACGTATATACATTTTCATTCCTGCATGTAAACATGCGCACAAATATATTAGGTATATATATATATATATATATATATATATATATATATATATACATATATATAAATATACATATATACATATATATATGTATATTATATATATGTATATTTATATATATATATATGTTTGTATGTATATATATGTATGTGTGTATATGCATGTGTATAAATATATATATATATATATATATATATATACATATATGTGTGTGTGTGTAGGTATGCATATATGTATATATATATATATATGTATATATAGCCTACATTATATATGTATGTATATATATAAATATACATATATATATACATATATATATATTATGCATATATGTATATATATGTATGTATATATATATATATATATCTATATATATATATATATATATATATATAATATTATATATATATATATAATGTGTGTGTGTGTGTGTGTGTGTATTGAATGGTATCGTGACATAATTTCCATCTATGGACGAATTCAGAATGGAGGCATCTTCTCAACAGTTATGTTCTCCCGTTGATGATTGAAAAATTTCTCAAACTGAACAAGAGCATTTGTTGTAATTTAGAAAAGAAATAATTGTAACATAGTTGCGGACAATCCTCAGTACAATTAAGTGAAGAGGAGTTTTACAAAGGAAAAGCATTACCAGGCCCAGGCGAAGACCTTTTGGTCCATGACTAAGATCCGAGATGTTATAGTACAGTTAAACGAAGAAATGAAGTAGACCATGCAAAGAGTCAAAAATTGGCTGGCTCAGTTGCAGTATAGACTGCTTAGGTGTTTATCCAGAATAAAATCTTGAAACATCGAACTCTCGTACTACGTTCTGCACTGGCGAGGGTCAAGTAGCAGAAGGAAAAAACCAAAACAAAAAGGGTTGGGGGGTGGGGGGGGGGGGGGGGGGGGGGTAAAACCTCTTCTGCATTTCTCATTGAGGAGGGAAAACGGATCGGTTATTTCCGTCGATTGAATATCGTCGCTGGCGTCTAAAAGAATTGAGATAGTCTCCAAAAAGAACGAGCGGCGGCGTGCTAACGAAAGAGGGATTAAGTGTAGATGAATCAGATTAGACTGTAGCAATAGGCATGGATAACAAGATGAGTTATTTTATTTTTTATAGTTCTTATACTTGACGACACCCCCCGTGCCAGAGGTACAGTTAATTGAAAATCTTGGTTGTACGAGTTATAAATGAGAAATAACATTTCATAAATCTCTCATTTTCTTAACAAAGAAGCATATTGCTGACTCATTTTGTTAGAACTAAAGATCGGTAAGGGTTGCTTTGGTCCTTACCCGTTTGGTTATTGTTGTAGTTTTTTCAAAAGTACGACATGGATTGAGAAAAAGAAAAAGGGGAAGATGAATTTTTTTTTATTTTTCCGTTCATATTTGGTACATATTTTAATAAAGGTCCAAGGGCTAGGCGCTGCAAGGTCCCGAGCTCACCTGCCCAAGCAGGGAACTGACTTGTAAACTAGAAATGAGAAACAGATCTCACGTAGCCTTCGTGGCTTCTGCAACAGAAGATGAAGAATTTGCATAAACCGGCAGAGATGGAGATTGCCTTGAGAGGCGCGTAAATGGACTTAGGAAAAATAGAGATTTGAGGGAAGAAAGGTGAAGCTTTGAGAGGACGCTCAACTCTGGAGAAGTGTAGCTGGCCCGACTGACAGGCTGAATAGCCTACCTGGGGGTGAGCAAGAAGTAAGATAGTAGAGAGATGGAAAATGATGAATGATAAGTAAAGGCAACTGAATGAATATGGGTTGTCATTCACAAATACCACTTGCGAAACTGCCGTAATTGATAGTTTTAACCTAGATTATTAATACCAGGCGTCCTTCCACATTTTAATAAAATTCCACTCTCCGTTAATTATAAGGTAACCGGGGCACATTTGTAGTTAAATTGAAAATAGTCTTACTCATAATTCTGGTATGAGTGGCCATCCTCAGTTGAATAAGAATCTGTGTGATGGGAGGTTTAAGAATTAAATATCTGAATTACAAAAGCAGGCAGAATGAGTTAGTAAGAAGCCCACCCAGTAGGTAAGAAAATGTTTTTACCAATAGAGACTACGTCCAAAGTTAATGATAATGGACTTTAGTAACCATTTAAGTGAGCACTGAGTACAATTGTTTTATTTTAAGAGAAGATAGGGATATACCATGTGATAAGGGACATGAGAACTGTCCTAGATAGAGGTTTTTATGGTCTGTTTGTAGTGTCGTCTTCATTCTGTTATATATATATTTTTAAATGGACTTTGTATAGTAAAACGCATTTAAGTGAGAGCAGTGAATGACCAATTGGTTATTTTTAGAGAAGATAGGAACAAACAGGTGATAACGGGACATGGAATACTTGCCGTATGTATGAGGTTTTATGGTTCCTTTTGTAGTCGTCTTCATTTAACTTATCATATTTGTTTTTTCATAAAAATAATAATGATAATAACAATAATGGAATAAGAATAAATAGAGTAAATGCAATCTGTGACTCTCGCTCCGACCCTTGTTTTGTGTTTTATATTTTTGTGTTTGTTTCCGACTTCGAACTTCTTGATCCAAGTGAACCGACCCTTTCCGAAGTCTTCCACTGTCCTGTTTTCTATTTACTTCGATGCTATTTTTGTTGCCTAGTCTTGAGGGTCGCCGTTGTGAACCCCCCCCGCAAGGGTTGAATTTTTATTCTTATGTTTTAAAAATTTTTTTGTTGTCTTCTGCTCATTGTGACGAAAGTACTGTGGGCCAGTCTTAGCCCGGTCAAGGGGTGCACTTACGCTGTGGCCATTGGCTTTTTGTTGTTGTCAGTGGGGCCCCCCACCCCCACCCCTCACACACACCCCAAGATGGGCTTACCTGCCGTCTGTTCCATGATTCTATCTTTGTTCCCATTGTCTGAGGATAAAGCAGGACAGGGTTCTCCACATAACCCTTCTCCTTCCGAAAGGACACCACAATGTTTAAATAAACACTTTCATGTTGTTTAGGAGTAAAGCCGTAACGCTCGGAAGAGGTGTTATGGTAAGATGGGGATGATGTTTCACTCTATATACCTGGAGGGGCAACTGTATAACTCAGTAATCCCCCCCTTCTGGCGTCAACTGGATATAAAAACTGAATGAATCGGACGGGGGTTAATCGAGGAATAATGTTACCGCCCCCGTCCCCTTTTAATCCACCATCTCTCAGTACCTCTACTCGTCCACCCTCAACACTTCTACCGCCCCCCCTCCCGTCACCCGCTGCACCGAAATCTGAAAGCTCTGCTCAAGAAACACACCAACGATGCCGCTCTCTCAGTTCCAGGGAGGTTCATGGTGGGCCAGTGGGTAGCCTCACCTGGGGCACCCCGCGCCCTAAAATGTCCAGTGTTGAAGTCCAGAGCCAAGGCGTTTTTATAGTTTGCAAGACATTTGGTTCTAGAGACAAGTCCTATGAAACCCGATTCGAGGTCCCCAAAAGAAGAGGGAAAGTCATGGCCGCGAAAACGGAGAGATAGAGTCGCACTCAACAAGAACGGTTACGGGAACGCTAAAAAAAAAAAACGAAAAAAAAAAAGTCCTCCATACCTGATTGGGTTCTCTTTTGTGCTCTCATAGGCCCCGCGACCTCAGGAACTACAACTACCTGGTCCGTTATCCAGGTGGCACGTCTGTTGCGCCATGACGGCTCAAGATGCTGCTCGTCCTTATCCCGAGAGGATGGTCGTGTTGCGGGTGACACCTCAGTTGCTCCGGCCACGTGCGAAGCGACCAATACCCTACCAGGGAAGTTCCCAGAGTACTTCTCAGCTTGAGATCCTCATAGCAGTGAGGGGTCTTCGTGTTGCGTGGGAATACCCGTGAGCACAGGAAGTCCTCCTCAGGATAACAGGTGAGCTTCTTGGATCGTTATAGTCCGGTGCTGGTTGTGAGATCTAAAATACCGTGGTGGGACCGGGGACTCAGCCATTCAGAAGGACTCAGTAAGACGAGAAAGCCGTGTCAATCAAGATCATTTGAAGTTCCACTAGCTTAACAAAGTCCTCGCCCAATTTTTTCCTTACGAACTGCAAGGCTTATCTCTGCATTGTCACTTCTGCAAACTACTTTATTTCTTCCGCGTCGCGCCACAGCCCCTTCATCCTCTTCTGCGCTTACCATCTCTTGGCATCCATTAAGGTAAACACACTTAATAAACTTGTCATCTTTTTTCGTGGCTGTCTGTACCCACTCAATCTCCTCTTCGGCTCCTTATACATCTGTGTAATTTTCGTTCGAAAGTGTCGGTGACAAAAGGTTTTCGCTTCTCAAATGGCGGACTGGGTTAACATTGTCTGTTTCCCGCTATAAATGGACATCTGGTATTCAACAAATTATACCCTGACTCACATTTATAGGGATATTCTGGTATATTGTTCACTATCCAGAACTTGGGTTGAATGAGCAGAAAAAAAAACATGAAGGAAGAAAGAAAGAGAGAATGAAAGAAAAATGAAAGAAATGAAAGAAAAATGAAAAAACAAATGAGATATATAAATATATATAAATATATATATATATATATATATATATATATATATTATATATATATAATATATTCTTTCTGTTTTTCACTTTTCTTTTCCATTTCACCTTTATTTTTCTTTCCTTCTCTCTTTCTATTCTTCCTTCTTGTTTTTTTTTTCTCACATCAACCCAAGTTCTGGATAGTGAACAAATACCAGAATATTCCCAATAAATGTGGAGTCCCAGGGAATAATTTGATGAAGTACCCGACTGTCCATTTATATGAAACAGACAATGTTAACCCAGTCCTCCATTTGAGAAGCGAAACCTTTTGTCACCGACACTTTCGAACGAAATTTCACAGATGTAAAAGAGAGCCGAAGAGGAGATGAGTGGGACGAGACAGCCACGAAATAAGATTGACAAGTTTATTAAGTGTGTTACTAACTGGATGCCAAGAGATGGTAAGCGCAGAGAAGGGTGGATACAGGGCAGTGGGCGACGGGAAGAAATAAAGAAGTTTGCAGAAGTGACAATGCAGAGATTAGCCTTGCCGTTCGTAAGGAAAATTGGGAGAGGCCGTTGTTAAGACTGTGGACTTCAAATGTCTGATGACACGGCCTTTCTCGTCGTACTAAGTCCATCTGAATGCTGAGTCCCCGGTCCCACCACGGTATTTAGATCTCACAACCAGCAACAGACTAGAACGATCCAAGAAGCTCACCAGTATCCTGAGGAGGACGTCCTGTGCTCACGGGTATTCCCACGCAACACGAAGACCCCTCACTGCTATGAGGATACTCAAGCTGAAGTAACTCAGGGACTTTCACCTGGTAGGGTATTGGTCGCTTCTCACGTGGTCGATCAGTGGAGGGGTTGGTGCCGAGCACGAGAGACCGCAACGGGATCGTCTCGGACTAAGGACGAGAGCTCTTGAGCCGTCTTGGGCAACAGACGTGCACCTGGTAAACGGGCAGGTAGTTGTAGTTCCTGAGGGTCGCGGCCTATGACAAAAGAGAACCCAATTCAGGTATGGAGGAACTTGTTTTCTTTCTTTCTTTCTTTCTTTTAGCGTCGTAACCGTTCCATGTGGAGTGCGACTCTATCTCCGTTTTCGGCATGACTTTCCTCTTCTTTGGGTACCTCAATCGGGTTTTCATAGACTTGTCTCTAAACCAATGTCTTGCAAATAATAAAAACCCTTTGCTCTGGACTTCAACCTGGACATTTCAGGGCGCGGGCCCCAGGTGAGCTTACCCACTGGCCCACCATGAACTCCCTGGAATTGAGAAGGGCATCGTTGGAGTTTTCCTTGAGCAGAGCTCTCAGATTTCGTGCGCGGTGGGGGAGGGGAGGGGTTAGAAGTGTTGGGGGGCAGTGGAACTGGGATGGTGGATAAAAGGGGACGGTGTAACTTTATTCTCGATTAACCCCCGTCCGTCATTGTTTTATTCCAGTTGACGCCAGAAAAATTTGGTTATACAGTTGCCCCTCCGGTATAGAGGTAACATCATCCCCATGCAATACCTACCGCCTTCCGAGCTTGCTTTACTCTACACACAGAAAGTTTTAATTTTAACTGTGTGGTGTCCTTTCGAAAGAGAACGGTTATGGGTACCTGTGCTTATCCTCAGACAATGGGACAAAGATAGATCATGGAACAGCGGCAGGAAGCCCGTCTTGGGGTGGGGTGAGGAGGTGGGGGAGCCCCACTGACCCACAACAAAAGCCAATGGCCACAGCGTAAGTGCACCCATGACCGGGCTGAACTGGCCCCAGTACTTTCGTCACAATAGCAGAGACAACAACAAAATACCATCAGAATAAAAAATCGAAACCCTTGCGTCAACACGGCGAAGGGCAACAAAAATCGCATCGAAGTAAATAGAAAAAGGACGTGGAAGACTTCGGAAAGGGTCACTTGGAAAGAGTCGAAGTTGGGAAGGGGTCGGAAGAGTCAGATTGATTTATCTATTTATTTATTCCATTATTATTAATATCATTATGATTTTTATGAAAACAAAATATATAAGAAATGAATACGACTACAAAAGACCATAAAACCTCTACAAGGCAGTTCCATGTCCCTTATCACCTGTTATTCCTATCTTTTCTCTAAAAATAACCAATTGTTTCACTGCTCACTAAATGGTTACTAAGTCCATTTTAAAAATATAGTATATAAGAATGAAGACGAACAACAAAAGACGCATAAAACCTCTACTAGTGCAGTTTCCTGTCCCATATCACCTGTTTATCCCTATCTTACTCTTAAAATAAACAATTGTTTCAGTGCTCACTAAATGGTTACTAAATTCCATTTCATTCCTTGACTAGTCTATTGGTAAAACATTTCTTACCTACTGGGTGGGCATCTACTAACTCATTCTGCCTGCTTTGTAATTCAGATATTTCAACATCTATAACTCCCATCACACAATCTTATTCCAAACTGAGGAGGCACTCATACCAGATATGAGTAAAACTATTTCAATTAACACAAATGTGCCCAGGTTACCTTATAACTAACGGAGAGTGATTTTTATTAAAATGTGGAAGGACGCCTGGTATAAATAGGTAAACTATCAATACGGCAGTTTCCGCAAGTGTTTTTTGTGAATGGTACGGGGGGGGGGGGGGGGGGCCCATATCATTCAGTTGCCTTTACTTATCGTTATCAACTCCATCTCCTTACTTACTTCTGCTCCCCAGGTAGGCTTTCAGCCTGTCAGTCGAGGGCCCGCACACTTCTCCAGATTGTCCCCCCTCAAAGCTTCCTTCTTCCCTCAAATCCTCTATTTTTCCTAATCCATTTGCCTCTAGGCATATTCCGTCTCTGCCGGTTGCAATTCTTCATCTTGTTGCAGAAGTCCACGAGGCTACGGTGAGATCTTTTTCATTTCTAGTTTACAAGTCCGGACCCCTGCTTTGGCAGGTGGCTTGACCTTCAGTGCCTAGCCCTTGGCCTTTATTAAATATGTACAATATGAAGTAAAAAATAACAAAAATACTCTCCTTTTTTTATCCTGTCGTCTTTGAAAAACTACAAATAACCAAAGGGTAGGCAAAACAACTTTTACCGATCCAACTAACAAAATGTCACAATATGCCCTTTCTTTTTAAAAAAATTAGAGATTTTTGAAATGTTATTATCTCATATATCCTCGTACACCAAGATTTACAATTAACCTGCTCTGGCACGGGGTGCCCCCCCAAAATAAATTTTAAAAAAAAAAAATTTCTTTTTATATTCTAGCATATTGCTAGTCTATCTGATTCATCTACACAATCCTCTTTCGTTAGCACGCGCCGTCATTTTTGAGACTTCATTCTTTCAGACGCCAGACGATATTCATCGACAGAAAGAACACCTTCCCTCTCAATGAGAAATGCAGAGGTAGTGCATTTTATTACAGTTCGTATGTGTTCAAGATTTATTTTGATAAACACCTAAGCAGTATACTGCAATGCCTGCCAATTTTTGCTTTGCTTGTCTACTCATTTCTTCGTTTTTAACTGTCTTAACATCTGACTTAGTCATGGACCCAAAGGTCGCCTGCCGGGATGATTTTCCTTTGTAAACTCTCTTCATTAATTTACATGAGGATTGTCGCTACTATTGCAATTTCTTTTCTAAATTACAACAAATGCTCTTGTTTCAGTTTGAGAAATTGTTCAATCATCAACGGGAGAACATAGTGGTGGCATGTACTTCAACCCTGAGAAAAGCCAACCTTTACTAAATTGTCGCGTCGTCACCTAACTGTTGAGAAGATTCCTCCATTACTGAATTCCGTCCATATATGAAAATTATGTCAACGATACCATTCAATCCACACACACACACTGCACACATTATATATATATATATACTATATATATATATAAAATTATAAAGTAAATATATATATATATAAATATACATACATATATATACATATATGCAATACCTATATATATAGATATATATATATGTATATATATACATATATATTATATATATAATGTAGGGCAATATATACATATAAATATAAATATATATATATATATACATACATATATGCATACCTACACACACACACATATATGTATGTATATATATATAAATATATATATATACATATATATTTATACACATGCATATACACACATACATATAAATACATACAAACATATATATATATATATATATACATATACATATATATATATATACAAATATATATATATATGTATATATATATATATATACTATGTATATAGCAAATATATATATATATATATATATATATACCTAATATATTTGTGCGCATGTTTACATGCAGGAATGAAAATGTATATACTAAACGTATATATTTTATATATATATATATTCTATAAATATACTAAATATATATACATATATACTATACATAAAAAATACATATATGTATATATATATGAATATATATATATAATATATATATGTTGATTTAAATTGTGGACATATGTATGTGTATATATATATATATATATATAAATACAAATATATATATATATATGTTGATTTTAAATTATGACCTATGTATGTATAAATATATAAATATATATATATACATATATATATATATATGTGTGTGTATATATATATATATATATATATGTGTGTAATTTCTATTAAATAAATACAGCATATTCAACACTGGAAATCTTCTTCCTTAAACTTTCCTATCCTTCTCGCTATTTTCCTTTCTGTAAGAGGAAGGGAGTACACAATATCACCAAATGGAACCATAGTGATTTTGGAAATAAAAACAAATTCATTACTTACAACGTTTCGCCTATGCTTTAGGCATCTTCTCGTAATTTTTAATTTTTAAACTCTACAACATCAAAGATCATATATACAATGTATGACAAAATGAACTAGGATAGGAACTTTTTGTTTAAATTCCTTCTTGGCGCCCCGTGGGATGCCCCCGAAACAGCGCCAGGGTTCCACCCCCAACATATTTATTTGTATATTAATTTTCTGTTAGGTGATTCTTTATTAATACAGCTTCCTTACATTTTAATTTTCTCTTATTGGTGTTCTTTGCTAAAATCGATGTACTACTATTCAAAACTTCGCCCGCGAAATATTACATCTTATGAATTTTAGAAATGTGCGATTTTATTGCACCCTTCTTGCATAAGAAAAGTAATCCTTTGAAGACAAAGTTTTGAGTTGTGTGTCCAAATGTACTCGTCATTGCAAGGGGCACCGTCTTTGTTGAAAGGGCATGAGTATTTATACACAACGTAACTTTGTTTTGAAAAATCTTTTTCTCCTGATAAGTTTTTTTTCATGATAAAGATGCAGTTCTGGGGTTACGATAGTATATAACCAATTGTAAGGAGTCCTCATGTGGTGTGTGTGTGTGTGTGTGTGTGCGTGTATGTTGTGTCTAAATGTGGGATACTCAAATGTTTAACTACCCCCACGTTGTAAAACAGTGCATGCGTTCATATAACTGCGTGTTTGACCGTCCTGAGTCGGATTCACCTTTAGAACGCATACATCCTAAGCTATCGCGCGTGCACATAGACCGCAGGAATGACCAAATGCACGGTCCTCGTCCAGCTGATGCCACGTGAGTGCAGTAATTACGAAATGGCGGTGTTTTGGGAGGAGGAGGAGGAGGAGGAGGAGGAGGAGGAGGAGGAAAAGAGGAGGAGGAGGAGGAGGATGGGAGGAGGAGGAGAGGAGGATGAAGGCAGGAGGAGAAGGAAGAGGCGGGAAATACAGAGATAATACCGGGTGGTTGGCGAGATCCTCATAAATCAACGAAATGATTACTCTAAATGAGGAAAGAATTTTTAATATTTGAGAGAGTTTTTTGATGTAACGTAAAACACAATTTTCAATCAAGTTAAAGTAACTCGTACTCCTAAATTGCTAGAAACAGATGAATTATGAACTGATGAATAAGTAAATAAATAAATAGATAAGCCAAACTATTATGAATGAATCAGCGAATAAAGGAATAAACATAAACAAATAAACAAAATGAATAAATAAGTAAATGACTACGTAAATAGATACGTATGAGTAAAACAAAATAAATGAAAAAAATATTCCCAGCAAGGGAAGGTTTAATTCAGTGGCCACAGGTATATTTACAGTTTAAATGAATTGCCTGGCGGCAGTCACAATGAACGAATGTATACCCCCAGGCATAGAGGAGATCCTGACATACAAATGCAAATTCATTACTCATATATATATATATAAATATATATAGATATATATATATAATATATATATATATATGTATATTGTATATATATACGTATATGAATAAATAGTATAAATATATATATGTATATGTAAATAATCAGTACAAATACAAAAAATATATATGTATATATAGATGTATATATAATAATCCACATATATGTACATTACATATATATATATAAATATAAATATATAGTACATATATATGTACATTAGTATATATATATATATATTATAGTATATATATATTATAAAGAACAACCACAATGCACATTAAATTCTAAGCCATCAACACCGGAAGACCCAATAGAGGCCACAACCAGATATTGAAATGTGGTACTGCCGAGGACTCGAACTCAGCTATCACATGGCAAGTGACGCAGTGATCTTCGTCTTGATATCGTATTTTTATCTCTAAATCACTGGGACCCCTTCAATGGTGTGAACATATAGATATATATATATATATATATAAATATATATATATATAAATAAATACTATTTATATATATATATGTATATATATATACTTATATATATATATATATATATATATATATACATACATATATATGAATACGTAAATATCCATATATATATATGTGTCTATATATATTATATATATATATATATCTATATATATATATATAATTACGAACTATATATATACGAAAAATATCCATATATGTATGTTATAAACAACCTGCCGCATGGGTAGATGGGACCCAGTCCATTAAGGCAACTCAACTAGGAGAACCGGAAAAACTCTGACCCCAAACCTCCATTGCCTTGTGGAATGCCCACCAAGGGAAGTGGCTTCGGGAGTAAAACCCTGAGGAAAAATCCGGAGATTGGAGTCCCTAAGGCGGTTCGATGCTTGACCTCCGTAACGTTCCCGCAACTCCTGCGACACAGTTGGTGCCCAAAATGTTCCAGTTCTTGCTGATCCTTTGGAACCATCTTCAGTGTGGAGAGGGGGGATCTGTTGCCATGTGCAACTGCTTATCTTTCCATAATCTTTCTGCCCAGGATTGCGCCCTGTAGAGGTCACTCCAGCTTCGCCTCACAGCGTTGAACCCCAACACGGGGGAAGCAGCAGTAACCCGGTTATCAAGTCACAATGTTCGATTGGCGTAGAATGTGGCGCCAGGGGCTGCTATTCGACGGTGGGAAAGATCCTCGGATCTTACTGGACAGCTACCGCCCACGCCTATCTGTGGGCAGCCCCCAGTCAATAAGGTGTGTGTCCCGCCACAGCCTGCATTCCACATTGGGTGCTTGGGGATTAGGAATCATACCGACCAGCAGGCTGCAAAACCCGCACCAGGCAAGAACTCAAGAAACACAAAGAACAGGTGCCCAGTCCTACAAACTGGGAAGCTGGAACGTCCCCGAACGATGACACCCGGACATCCGAAGACCTTCAAGGCATCAGTGATGCGAGACAAAACAGCTGTCATCAGCAGCGAGCTGCTGAGACTACAAGTAGAACATAGCAGCTTTACAAGAGACCCGTCCCTTTGCCGACAGCGGAACCCTCAAGGAGAAGGAATTCACTTCTCTCTTCTGACAGGTAAAGAGTGCAGAGGATCGAAGTGAGGCAAAAAATGGAGTTGGATTCGCTGTCAGGAACACTTTTGTTGAAGTATGGTCGAACCAGGAGACAAGGGCTCAGACCGCCTGATGACCCCACTCCCGCCTCCACACCTCCGAAGGTCCTGGCCACTCTCGTCATCGCCTACGCTTTCCACTCTGACCATCCACAGCAGAATCAAAGACCGAGATTTACATAAACATCAGCAACATCGTGAAGAACATACCCCCCCAAGGAACAAGTCATCATCCTGGGAGACTTCAGCGCTAGAGTGGGTGCCGACCATTACTCCTGGGCTTCCTGTCTTTGTACATTTTGGAATTGGCAAGATCAACGTCAACGGGCAGCGCCTGCCCTGGAGTTTTGCTCCTACAACAGTCTCTGCCGTGACCAAACCCTACTTCCTGACCAAGCTCTCAACACAGGGTGTCATGGTGTCACCCTCGCTCAAAAGCACCTGGCATCAGCTGGACTTGATCCTGATACCGTCGTAGCAATATCAAGCTCGTGCAGATTACCCGCAATTACCACAGGGCAGACTGCGACACCGGACCACTCTCCTCGTCCTGCTGCAAGATCAGGTTTCAACCTAAGAAGCTTCACACGTCTAAGCAGAAAGACAAACCTCGCATGAACACCATGGGTATGCCCTCTCCCTGAGAAAGTCGAAGAGTTTCCCAATCCCCTTCAAAAAGCTCTGTGCCGTCGAACGACCAGCAGCTGCTCTGCAGCTGAGAAGTGGAACCACCTCCGCGATACCATTCAGAAAAACAGCCCTAAGCAACCTTTGGGAAGAAAACCTCCAAGAACAAACGACTGGTTTGGAACGCTAAGTTCAGTGAGATGTCCCCCTTTATTGATGACAAAGCGTTCTGCCCTTGCTGAATACCAGCGCTCTCCCAACGAGAAAACCTTGCAAAGGCACTCAGAGCAGTAAGAAGCCAAGTGCAACAAACTGCAAGACCGTTGTGCAAATGAAGTACAGCAACAGCTCAGCGATTCCATCCAGTTTGCAGCTGTTTTTCGTAACATCAGAGGAATGTATGAAGCAATCAAGACAGCTCTAGGCCCACCACAGAGCAAAACAGCCCCCCCTCAAGACTACCAGTGGGGAAGTGAATTCACCGACAAGGGCAAGCAGGGTGGACAGATGGGGTGGAGCACTACTCTGAGCTCAACTCCCGAGAGAACACCGTTGCACCCTCAGCACCTCGTATTGCCCATTGAGCCCCTGGCCTATCATGGAAGAACTAAGATGCTGAACCAAACATTGGCAGAACTCTGCAAAGCAATCGACAGCCTAGCACGCGGCAAAGCACCTGGCAATGATGGTAATTCCCCCCTGATCACATCAAGTGCCTGTAAAAAACACATCTTACTGCAGCCCCTCCATGAACCGTCCCTATGCCAGTGTTTGAAAGAGGGAGCCGTGCCGCAAGACATGAGAGATGCCAAGATTGTCACCCTCGTACAAGACTAAGTGGTGAAAGGAGTGATTGTAACAACTACAGAGACATCTCGCTCTTGAGTATTGTTGGGAAACTCTAACGCCCCGCGTCGTGCTTGTGCGTCCCCTCCAGAAACTCGCTGGGCGCGTCTGACCACCGAGTTCTCAGTGTGGTTTCCGAGTCAGAACGGTCCACAGTGGACATGATATTCTCCCTTCGTCAACTTCAGGAGAAATGCAGGGAACAACGCAAGCCCCTCTACATAGCCTTTATAGATCTGACTAAGGCCTTTGACCTGGTCAGCAGGGAAGGGCTGTTCGACATCCCTTCCAAAGATCGGTTGCCCTCCAAAACTCCACAGTCCTCATCAGATCCTTTCACGATGACATGAAGGCAACGATTCCAGTATTGAAGGCAACATGTCCAACCCCTTTGACAACAAGAGTGGAGTCAAGCAAGGATGTGTACTGGCCTCCAAACCCTCTTCGGCATCTTTCTTTGCTATGCTCTTAAAGCATGCTTTTGGAATATCAACAGAAGGAGTGTACCTTCGCACAAGATCTGACGGCCGACTTTTTCAACCTGGCTCGACTGAAAGCAAAAAGCCCAAGTGACTGAGATAACCATCAGAGAACATGCTTTTTGCTGATGAATGCCGCTGTCACCTCCTACAATGAG
>NC_134789.1:46928641-46951141 GCF_046742065.1 Oratosquilla oratoria
GGGTTTAGGTTAAGTTAGGTTAGGTTAGGTTAGGTTAGTCTTTAGGTTGGGTTAGGTTAGTTTATTCTTTAGGGTTGGTTAGGTTAGGTTAGTTTAGGTTAGGTTAGGTTAGGTTAGATTAGGTGTAGGTTAGGTTTTGAGGTGTGGTGAGGTTAGGTTAAGTTGGTTAGGTTAGGTTAGGTTAGGTTAGGTTAGGTTAGGTTAGTTAGGTTAGGTTAGGTTAGGTTAGGTTAGGTTAGGTTAGGTTAGGTTAGGTTAGGTTAGGTTAGGGTGGTTAGGTTAGGGTTAGGTTAGGTTAGGTTGGGTTAGGTTAGGTTAGTTTAGGTTAGGTTAGGTTAGGTTAGGTTAGGTTAGGTTAGGTTAGGTTGGTTAGGTTAGGTTAGGATCGATTAGGTTAGTTATGTTAGCTTTGGATTGGTTAGGTTAGGTTAGGTTAGGTTAGGTTAGGTTAGGTTAGGTTAGGTTAGGTTAGGTTAGGTTAGGTTAGGTTAGGTTAGGTTAGGTTAGGTTAGGTTAGGTTAGGTTAGGATAGGTTAGGTTAGGTTAGGTTAGGTTAGGTTAGGTTAGGTTAGGTTTGGTTAGGTTAGGTTAGGTTAGGTTAGGTTAGATTTGGTTAGGTTAGATTTGGGTAGGTTAGGATCGGTTAGGTTAGGTTAGGTTAGGTTAGGTTAGGTTAGGTTAGGTTAGGTTAGGTTAGGTTAGGTTAGGTTAGGTTAGGTTAGGTTAGGTTAGGTTAGGTTAGGTAGGTTAGGTTAGGTTAGGTTAGGTTAGGTTAGGTTAGGTTAGGTTAGGTTAGGTTAGGTTAGGTTAGGTTAGGTTAGGTTAGGTTAGGTTAGGTTAGGTTAGGTTAGGTTAGGTTAGGTTTGGTTAGGTTAGGTTAGGTTAGGTTAGGTTAGGTTAGGTTAGGTTAGGTTAGGTTAGGTTAGGTTAGGTTAGGTTAGGTTAGGTTAGGTTAGGTTAGGTTAGGTTAGGTTAGGTTAGGTTAGGTTAGGTTAGGTTAGGTTAGGTTAGGTTAGGTAGAGTTAGGTTAGGTTAGGTTAGGTTAGGTTAGGTTAGGTTAGGTTAGGTTAGGTTAGGTTAGGTTAGGTTAGGTTAGGTTTTAGGTTAGGTTAGGTTAGGTTAGGTTAGGTTAGGTTAGGTTAGGTTAGGTTAGGTTAGGTTAGGTTAGGTTAGGTTAGGTTAGGTTAGGTTAGGTTAGGTTAGGTTAGGTTAGGTTAGGTTAGGTTAGGTTAGGTTAGGTTAGGTTAGGTTAGGTTAGGTTTGGTTAGGTTAGGTTAGGTTAGGCAGGTTAGGTTTGGTTTGGTTAAGTTAGGGTTAGGTTAGAGTAAGGTTAGGTTAGGTTTGGTTTGGGTTGGTTAGGTTATGTTAGGTTCGGGTTAGGTTTTAGGTTAGGTTAGATAAGGTTAGGTTAGGTTATTAAGGGTTAGGTTAGGTTAGGGTTAGGTTAGGTTTGGTTAGGTTTGGTTTAGTTAGGTTTTCGGTTAAGGTTTGGTTAAGGTTAGGTTAGGTTAGGTTAGGTTTAGGTTAGGTTAGGTTAGGTTAAGTTAGGTTAGGTTAGGTTAGGTTAGGATATGTTAAGTTAGGTTAGGATACGTTAGGTTAGGTCTGGGTTAGGTTAGGTTAGGTTAGGTTTGGTTAGGATACGTTAGGTTAGGTCTGGGTTAGGTTAGGTTAGGTTAGGTTTTGTTAGGTTAGGTTAGGGTTAGGTTAGGTTAGGTTAGGTTAGGTTAGGTTAGGTTAGGTTAGGTTAGGTTAGGTTAGGTTAGGTTAGGTTAGGTTAGGTTAGGTTAGGTTAGGTTAGGTTAGGTTAGGTTAAGGTTAGGTTAGGTTAGGTTAGGTTTGGTTTGGGTTAGGTTAGGTTAGGTTAGGTTAGGTTAGGTTAGGTTAGGTTAGGTTAGGTTAGGTTAGGTTAGGTTAGGTTAGGTTAGGTTAGTTAGGTTAGGTTAAGTTAGGTTAGGTTTGGTTAGGTTAGGTTAGGTTAGGGTAGGTTAGGTTAGGTTAGGTTAGGTTAAGTTAGGTTAGGTTAGGTTTGGTTAGGTTAGGTTAGGTTAGTTAAGGTTAGGTTAGGTTAGGTTAGGTTAGGTTAGGTTAGGTTAGGTTAGGTTAGGTTAGGTTAGGTTAGGTTAGATAAGAATAGCTTAGTTTAGGGTAGGTGAGGTAAGTATAGTTTAGGGTAGTTTAGGTTAGGTTAGGTTAGGTTAGGTTAGGTTAGGTTAGGTTAGGTTAGGTTAGGTTAGGTTAGGTTAGGTTAGGTTAGGTTAGGTTTATGTTAGGTTAGGTTAGGTTAGGTTAGGTTAGGTTAGGTTTGTTACGTTAGGTTAGGTTAGGTTAGGTTAGGTTAGGTTAGGTTAGGTTAGGTTAGGTTAGGTTAGGTTAGGTTAGGTTAGGTTAGGGTAGGTTAGGTTAGGTTAGGTTAGGTTAGGGTTAGGGTTAGTTTGTGTTAGGTTAGGTTAGTTTAGGTTAGGTAAGGTTACGGTTAGGTTTTAGGTTAGGTTAGTAGTTAGGTTAGGTATTAGGTTAGTTATTTGGTTAGGTTAGGTTGGTTAGGGGTTATGGTTAGTTGGGTAGTTAAAGGTTAGTTAGTATAGGTTAGGGGTTAGGTAGAGTTAGGTAGGATTATGTTAGGTGATTTTAGGTTAGGTGGTTAGTGAGTTTGGTGAGGTTAGGTGAGGTTAGTTTAGGTTAGGTAGAATGGAGGGTAGGTAGAGGATGAAGTTTGTTAGGTTAGGTTAGTTAGTTATAGGTTAGGTAAGTTAGGGGTTAGGTTAGGTTAGGTAGGTTAGGTTAGTTTAGGTTAGCGTTGGTTTGGTTAGAGGTAGGTTAGGTGGTTAGGTTAGGGGTTAGGTTAGGTTAGGTGGTGGTGAGGTGAGGTTAGGTTAGGTAGGTGAAGGTTTATAAAAAAAATATAATACATAAAAAGGATAGTATTTGTTAGGTTAGTTGTATGGATTAGGTTAGGTTAGGTTAGTTGGGGTGGTTAGGTTAGGTCAGGTTAGGATTAGGTTAGGTTTAGGTTAGTTGTTAGGTTAGTAGTATTAGGTCTTAGGTTAGGTTAGGTTTAGTTAGGTTAGGTTAGGGTTAGGTAGGTATGCATTAGGTCAGGGTTTGGTTAGGTTAGGGTTGGGTTAAGGTTAAGTTAGGTTAGCGTTCTAAGTTAGGTTTAGGATAGGTTAGTATACGTAAGCGTTAGGTAGGGTTAGGTTAGTTTAGGTTAGGTTAGGGTTGGTTAATTAGGTTAGGTTAGGTTTTTTTAGGTAGGTTAGGGTTAGATTAGGTTAGGTTAGATTAGCATTAGCGTTAGGTTAGGTAAGGTCATATTTAGTTTTGGATTAGGTTAGGTTAGGTTAGTTAAGAGTAGGGTAGAGGTTTAAGGTTAGGTTAGGTTAGGTAGTAGGTTAGGTTAGGTTTAGTTAGTGTTAGGTTAGGTTAGGTTAGGTTAGATTAGGTTAGGTTAGGGTTAGGTTGGGTTAGGGTTAGGTTTAGGTTAGGTTAGGTTAGTGAGGTCATTTAGGTTAGGTTAGGTTAGGTTAGGTTAAGGTACGATTTAGTGTTGAAGTTTTGGTTAGTTAGGTTAGAGTTAGGTTAAGGATAGGATTAGGTTAGGTTAGGTTAGTTATTGTTAGGTTGAGGTTTAGGTTTACGAGTTAGCGTTTAGGTGTAGGTAGGTTAGGTTTACGTTAGTTAGGTTAGGTTAGGGTTGGGTTACTTAGGTTTAGGTTAGGTTAGGTTAGGTAGTGATTAGGTTAGGTTAGGTTAGGTTAGGTTAGGTTAGGTTAGGTTAGGTTAGGTTAGGTTAGGTTAGGGTTTGGGTTAGGTTAGGTTAGGTTAGGTTAGGTTAGGTATAGGTTAGGTTTGCTAGTTAGGTTTAGGTTTAGTTTAGGTTAGGTTAAGGTTAGGTTTTAGGTTAGGTTAGGTGAGGTTAGGTTAGGTTAGCGTCGGTTAGGTGAGTTTAGGGTTAGGGTTAGGTTAGGTTAGGTTAGGTTAGGTTAGCGAGTTAGGTTAGGTTAGGTTAAGTACGGTTAGGTTGGTTAGGTTAGGCTAGGTTAAGGTGTAGGTTAATGGTTTAGGTTAGGTTAGCGTTAAGGTGTGGTTATAGGTTAGGGTTAGGTTAGGTTTCTTGGTTAGGTTAGGTTTAGTCTAGGTTTTTTTAGGATCTTTAAGTTAGGTACTGGTTAAGTGTAGGTTAGGTTAAGTTAGATTAGGTTAGGTTAGGTTAGGTTAGGTTTGGTTAGGTTAGTTAGGCTAGATTAGTTAGGTTTTAGGTTAGGTTAGGTTAGGTTAGGTTAAGTGTTAGGTTAGGTTAGGTTAGGTTAGGTTTAGGTTAGGTTAGGTTAGGTAGTTCGGTTAGGTTAGGTTGGTTTAGGTTAGGTTAGGTTAGGTTAGGTTAGGTTAGGTTAAGGGTAGGTTAGTTGTTAGGTTGGTTAGGTGTTAGGTTAGGTTAGGTTAGGTTAGGTTAGGTTAGGTTAGGTTAGGTTAGGTTGGTTAGGTTAGGTTAGGTTGGTTAGGTTAGGTTGGTTAGGTTAGGTTGGTTAGGTTAGGTTGGTTAGGTTAGGTTGGTTAGGTTAGGTTGGTTAGGTTAGGTTAGGTTAGGTTAGGTTAGGTTAGGTTAGGTTAGTGTTGGTTTGGGTTTGGTTAGGTTAGGAACTGGTAGGTTAGGTTAGTTTGGGTAGGTTAGGTTAGGTTAGGTGAGGTTAGGTTAGGTTAGGTTACGTTAGGTTAAGTGTTAGGTTAGGTTAGTTTAGTTACGTTAGGTTAGGTTAGGTTAGTTTAGTTAGTGGTTAGGTTAGGTTAGGTTAGGTTAGGTTAGGTTAGGTTAGGTTAGGTTAGGTTAGGTTAGGTTAGGTTAGGTTAGGTTAGGTTAGGTTAGGTTAGGTTAGGTTAGGTTAGGTTAGGTTAGGTTAGGTTAGGTTAAGGTTTGTTTAGGTTAGTTTTTAGGTTAGGTTAGGTTAGGTTAGGTTAGGTTATAATGTTAGGTTAGGTTATAGGTTAGGTTAGGTTAGGTTAGGTTAGGTTAGGTTATAGGTTAGGTTAGGTTATATGTTAGGTTTGGTTAGGTTGGTTAGGTTAGGCTTTGTTTGTTAGGTTAGGTTAGGTTAGGCTAGGGTAGGTTAGGTTGGGTTTGGTTAGGTTAGGTTAGGTTGGTTAGGTTAGTTTAGAATTGGTTAGCTTAGGTTAGGTTCGGGTAGGTTAGGTTAGGTTAGGTTAGGTTAGGTTAGGTTAGGTTAAGTTAAGTTAGGTTAGGTTAGGTTAGGTTAAGGTTAGGTTAAGTTAGGTTAGGTTTAGGTTAAACTTAGGTTTAGGTTAGGTTAGGTTAGGTTAGGTTAGGCTAGGCAAGGCAAGAGACAGGTTAGGTTAGGTTAAGTTAATGTTAGGTTTAGGTTAGGTTAGGTCAGGTTTAGGTTAGGTTAGGTTAGGTTAGGTTAGGTTAGGTTAGGTTAAGTTAGGTTAGGTTAGGTTAGGTTAGGTTAGGTTAGGTTAGGTTAGGTTAGGTTAGGTTAGGTTAGGTTAGGTTAGGTTAGGTTAGGTTAGGTTAGGTTAGGTTAGGTTAGGTTAGGTTAGGTTAGGTTAGGTTAGGTTAGGTTAAGGTTAGGTTAGGTTAGGTTAGGTTAGGTTAGGTTAGGTTAGGTTAGGTTAGGTTAGGTTTAGGTTAGGTTAGGTTAGGTTAAGTTAAGTTAGGTTAGGTTAGGTTAGGTTAGGTTAGGTTAGGTTAGGTTAGGTTAGGTTAGGTTAAGTTAGTTTAGGTTAGGTTAGGTTAGGTTAGGTTAGGTTAGGTTAGGTTAGGTTAGGTTAGGTTAGGTTAGGTTAGGTTAGGTTAGGTTAGGTTAGGTTAGGTTATGTAAGCTTAGGTTAGGATAGAATATGTTAGGTTAAAGTGAGTTAAGCTAGGTTAGGTTAGGGTAGGTTAGATTACGTTAAGTTAGGTTAGGTAAAGTTGTGTAAAGTTAGGTTATGTTAGGTTAGGTTAGGTAAGGTTAGGTTAGGTTAGGTTAGGTTAGGTTAGGTTTAAGTTAGGTTAGGTTAAGTTAGGCTAGGTTAGGTTAGGTTAGGTTAGGTTAGGTTAGGTTAGGTTAGGTTAGGTTAGGTTAGGTTAGGTTAGGTTAGGTTAGGTTAGGTTAGGTTAGGTTAGGTTAGGTTAGGTTAGGTTAGGTTAAGTTAGGTTAGGTTAAGTTAGGTTAGGTTAAGTTAGGTTATGTTAGGTTAGGTTAGGTTAACTTAGGTTAGGTTAGGTTAGGTTAGGTTAGGTTAGGTTAGGTTAAGTTAGGTTAGGTTAGGTTAGGTTAGGTTAGGTTAGGTTAGGTTAGGTTAGGTTAAGTTAGGTTAGGTTAGGTTAGGTTAGGTTAGGTTAAGTTAAGTTAGGTTTGGTTAGGTTAGGTAAGGTTAAGTTAGGTTAGTTAGGTTAGGTTAAGTTAGGTTAGGTTAGGGTAGGTTAGGTTACGTTAAGTTAGGTTAGGTTAAGGTTAGGTTAGGTTAGGTTAGGTTAAGTTAGATTAGGCTAGGTTAGCTTGGGTTAGATTAGGATAGGTTAGATTAGGTTAAATTAGGTAAGCTTGGGGTAGGATAGGTTAGGTTTGGTTAGGTTAGGTTAAGTTAGGTTAAGTTCGGTTGGGTTAGGTTAGGTTTGGTTTGGTTAGGTTAGGTTAGGTTTGGTTAGGTTAGGTTAGGTTATTCTAAGATAGGTTAGGTTAGGTTAGGTTAGGTTAGGTTAGGTTAAGTTAGGTTAGGTTAGGTTAAGTTAGGTTAGGTTAGGTTAGGTTAGGTTAGGTTAGGCTAAATTAGGTTAGGTTAGGTTAGGTTTAAGTTAGGTTAGGTTAGGCTAAGCTAGGTCAAGTTAGGTTGGGATAGGTTTAAGTTAGGTTAGGTTAGGCTAAGTTTGGTCAAGTTAGGTTAGGATAGGTTTAAGTTAGGTTAGGTTAGGTTAGGTTAGTTAGGTTAGGTTAGGTTAGGTTAGTTAGGTTAGGTTAGGTTAAGTTAGGTTAGGTTAGGTTAGGTTAGGTTAGGTTAGGTTAGGTTAGGTTAGGCTAGGTTAGGTAAAGTTAGGTTAGGTGAAATTAGGTTAGGTTAGGTTAAGTTAGGTTAGGTTAGGTTAAGTTAGGTTAGGTTAGGATAGGCCAGATCAGGTCTGGTTCGGTTAGGTTAGGTTAGGCTAGGTTAGGTAAAGTTAGGTTAGGTTAGGTTAGGTTAGGTTAGGTTAGGTTAGTTTAGGTTAGGTTAGATTAAATTAGGTTGGTTAGGTTAGTTATGTTAGGTTGATTAGATTGGTTAGGTTAGTTATGTTAGGTTGATTAGATTGGTTAGGTTAGTTATGTTAGGTTGATTAGGTTAGGTTAGTTAGGTTAGCTTAGTTAGGTTAGGTTGGTTAGGTTAGGTTAGTTAGGTTAACGTTAGGTTATGGTAGATTAGATTTAGGTTAGATTAGGTTAAGTTAGGTTAGGTTAGGTTAGGTTTGGTTTGGTTAGGTTAAGGTTAGGTTTAGATTAGGTTAAGGTTGGTTAGGTTAGGTAGGTTTGGTTAGGTGGTTAGGTTAGGTTGGTTAGGTTAGGTTGGTTAGGTTAGGGTTGGTCAGGTTGGGTTAGGTTAGGTTGGGTTAGGTTAGGTTTGTTAGGTTAGGTTTGGTTAGGTTAGGTTAGGTTAGGTTTGGTTAAGGTTAAGTTAAGGTTAAGTGTTAGTTAAGTTTAAGTTAGGTTAGGTTAGGTTAGGTTAAGGTTAAGTTTTAGTTAAGGTTAGTTAAGGTTAGGTTAGGTTAGGTTAAGGTTAGGTTAGGTTAGGCTAGGTTAGGTTTAATTAGGTTAGGTTAGTTAAGTTAGATTAGGTTAGGTCAGGTTACGGTTAGGTTAGTTAAGGTTAGGTTAAGGTTAGAGTTAGGTTAAGGCTAGGTTAGGCTGGTTAGGTTAAGTTAGGTTAAGTTAAGTTTGTTAGGTTAAGTTAAGTTAAGGTTAGTTAGTTAAGTTTTAGTTAAGTTAGTTAAGGTTAAGTTAAGTTAAGTTAAGGTTAAGTTAAGTTAAGTTAGTTAAGTTAAGTTAGTTAGGTTAGTTAAGTTAGTTAAGTTAGTTAAGTGTTAAGTTGTAAGTTAAGTTAAGTTAAGTTAAGTTAGGTTAGTTGTTAAGTTAGTTAAGTTAGTTAAGTTAAGTTAGGTTAGGTTAAATTAGGTTTGTTAGATTAGGTTAGGTTGGTTAAGTTAAGTTAGGTTAGGTTAGGTTAGTTAGTGTTAAGGTTAGTTAAGTTAGTTAGGTTAAGTTAGTTAGTTTAGGTTAGGTTAAGTTAGTTTAAGGTTAGTTAAGTTAAGTTAGGTTAAGTTAAGTTAAGTTAGTTAGGTTAGGTTAGGTTAAGGTTGGTTAGGTAAGTTAGTTAAGTTAAGTTAAGTTAAGTTAGTTAGTTAAGTTAGGTTAAGTTAAGGTTAAGTTAAGGTTAGTTAAGGTTAAGGTTAAGTTTAGGTTAAGTTAAGGTTAGGTTAAGTTAGGTTAGTTAGTTAGGTTAGGTTAGGTTAAGTTAAGGTTAAGGTTAAGTTAGGTTAAGTTAGGTTAGGTTAAGTTAAGTTAGTTAAGTTAGTTAAGTTAAGTTAGTAGTTAGGTT
The DNA here is from genome assembly GCF_046742065.1 of Oratosquilla oratoria. Lineage (NCBI taxonomy): Eukaryota > Metazoa > Arthropoda > Malacostraca > Stomatopoda > Squillidae > Oratosquilla > Oratosquilla oratoria. Next base: position 46,937,213 of record NC_134789.1, read on the forward strand.
AGTTAAGTTAAGTTAAGTTAAGTTAGGTTAGTTAGTTAAGTTAGTTAAGTTAGTTAAGTTAGTTAGTTAGGTTAAGTTAAGTTAAGTTCGTTAAGTTAAGGTTAGTTGTTAGTTAGTTAGTTAGTTAAGTTAAGTTAAGTTAGTTAAGTTAAGTTAAGTTAGGTTAAGTAAGTTAAGTTAAGTTAAGGTTAAGGTTAAGGTTAAGTTAGTTGTTAGTTAAGGTTAAGTTAAGTTAGTTAGTTGTTAAGGTTAAGTTAGTTGTTAAGGTTAGTTAGGTTAAGGTTAAGTTAAGTTAAGTTAGGTTAAGTTAAGTTAGTTAGGTTAAGTTAGTTAGGTTAGGTTAAGTTAAGTTAAGGTTAAGGTTAGTTAAGGTTAAGTTAGTTAAGTTAGTTAGGTTATAAGTTAAGGTTAGGTTAAGGTTAAGTTAGTTAGTTAAGGTTAAGGTTAAGGTTAGTTAAGGTTAGGTTAAGGTTAAGTTAAGTTGTAAGTTAAGTTGTTAAGGTTAAGTTAAGTTAAGGTTAAGGTTAGTTAGTTAAGGTTAAGTTAAGTTAAGTTAAGGTTAAGGTTAGTTAAGTTAAGGTTAAGGTTTAAGGTTAAGTTAAGTTAAGTTAAGTTAGTTAGGTTAAGTTAGTTAAGGTTAAGTTAAGTTAAGTTAGTTAAGGTTAAGTTAGGTTAGTTGTTAAGGTTAAGTTAGTTTAAGTTAAGTTAGATTAAGTTAAGTAAGTTAGATTAAGTCAGATTAAGTTAGTTAGGTTAAGGTTAATGTTATGTTAAGGTTAGGTTAAGTTAGGTTAGTTAAGTTAAGTTAGTTAGTTAAGGTTAGTTGTTAGTTAGGTTAAGTTTAAGGTTAGGTTAGTTAGGTTAAGTTAGTTAAGTGTTAGGTTAGTTAGTTAAGTTAAGTTAAGTTAGTTAAGGTTAGGTTAAGGTTAAGGTTAAGGTTAGTTAAGTTAGGTTAGTTAGTTAAGTTAAGGTTAAGTTAGTTAGTTAAGGTTAAGGTCAAGGTTAAGTTAAGGTTAAGTCAAGGTTAAGTCAAGGTTAGTTAAGGTTAGGTTAAGTTAAGTTTAAGGTTAAGGTTAAGTTAAGTTAGTTAGGTTAAGGTTAGTTAGTTGTTAAGTTAAGGTTAAGTTAGTTAGTTAAGGTTAAGTTAAGTTAAGTTAGTTAAGTTAAGTTTAAGGTTAGGTTAGTTAGTTAAGTTAGGTTAAGTTAGGTTAAGTTAGTTAAGGTTAAGTTAAGTTAGGTTAGTTAAGTTAAGTTAAGTTAAGTTAGTTAGTTAAGTTAAGTTAGTTAAGTTAGTTAAGTTAAGTTAAGTTAAGTTAGTTAAGTTAGTAGTTAAGTTAAGTTAAGGTTAAGTTAGTTAGTTAGTTAAGTGTTAAGTTAGTTAGTTAGTTAGTTAAGTTAGTTAAGTTAGTTAGTTAAGTTAGTTAAGTTAAGTTAAGTTAGTTAAGTTAGTTAGGTTAGTTAAGTTAGGTTAGTTAAGTTAAGTTAAGTTAAGTTAGTTAAGTTAGGTTAAGGTTAGTTAAGTTAAGTTAAGGTTAGTTAAGGTTAAGTTGTTAGGTTAAGTTAAGTTAAGTTAGGTTAGGTTAAGTTAGTTAAGTTAGTTAAGTTAAATTAGTGTTAAGTTAGTTAAGTTAAGTTAGTTAAGTTAGTTAAGTTAGTTAAGGTTAAGTTAGGTTAAGTTAAGTTAAGTCGTTCGTAAGTTAAGTTAAGTTAAGTTAAGTTAAGTTAAGTTAAGTAAGTTAAGTTAAGTTAAGTTAAGTTAAGTTGTTAAGTTAAGTTAAGTTAAGTTAAGTTAAGTTAAGTGTTAAGTTAAGTAAGCTAAGTTAAATTAGTGTTAAGTTAGTTAAGTTACCTTAGTTAAGTTAGTTAAGTTGTTAGTTAAGTTAAGTTAAGTTAAGTTAAGTAAGTTAAGTTAAGTTAAGTTAAGTTAAGTTTAAGTTAAGTTAAGTTAAGTTAAGTTAAGTTAAGTTAAGTTAAGTTAAGTTAAGTTAAGTTAAGTTAAGTTAAGTTAAGTTAAGTTAAGTTAAGTAAGTTAAGTTAAGTTAAGTTAAGTTAAGTAAGTTAAGTTTAAGTTAAGTTAAGTTTAAGTTAAGTTAAGTTAAGAAGTTAAGTTAAGTTAAGTTAAGTTAAGTTAAGTTAAGTTAAGTTAAGTTAAGTTAAGTTAAGTTAAGTTAAGTTAAGTTAAGTTAAGTTAAGTTAAGTTAAGTTAAGTTAAGTTAAGTTAAGTTAAGTTAAGTTAAGTTAAGTTAAGTTAAGTTAAGTTAAGTTAAGTTAAGTTAAGTTCAGTTAAGTTAAGTTAAGTTAGTTTAAGTAAGTTAAGTTAAGTTAAGTTAAGTTAAGTTAAGTTAAGTTAAGTTAAGTTAAGTTAAGTTAAGTTAAGTTAAGTTAAGTTAAGTTAAGTTAAGTTAAGTTAAGTTAAGTTAAGTTAAGTTAAGTAAGTTAAGTTAAGTTAAGTTAAGTTAAGTTAAGTTAAGTTAAGTTAAGTTAAGTTAAGTTAAGTTAAGTTAAGTTAAGTTAAGTTAAGTTAAGTTAAGTTAAGTTAAGTTAAGTTAAGTTAAGTTTAAGTTAAGTTAAGTTAAGTTAAGTTAAGTTAAGTTAAGTTAAGTTAAGTTAAGTTAAGTTAAGTTTAAGTTAAGTTAAGTTAAGTTAAGTTAAGTTGTTAAGTTAAGTTAAGTTAAGTTAAGTTAGTTTAAGTTAAGTTAAGTTAAGTTAAGTTAAGTTAAGTTAAGTTAAGTTTATTTAAGTTAAGTTTAGTTAAGTTAAGTTAAGTTAAGTTAAGTTAAGTTAAGTTAAGTTAAGTTAAGTTAAGTTAAGTTAAGTTAAGTTAAGTTAAGTTAAGTTAAGTTAAGTTAAGTTAAGTTAAGTTAAGTTAAGTTAAGTTAAGTTAAGTTAAGTTAAGTTAAGTTAAGTTAAGTGTTAAGTTAAGTTAGTTAAGTTAAGTTAAGTTTAAGTTAAGTTTAAGTTAAGTTAAGTTAAGTTAAGTTAAGTTAAGTTAAGTTAAGTTAAGTTAAGTTAAGTTAAGTTAAGTTAAGTTAAGTTAAGTTAAGTTAAGTTAAGTTAAGTTAGTTAAGTTAAGTTAAGTTAGTTAAGTTAAGTTAGTTAAGTTAAGTTAAGTTAAGTTAAGTTAAGTTAAAGTTAAGTTAAGTTAAGTTAAGTTAAGTTAAGTTAAGTTAAGTTAAGTTAAGTTAAGTTAAGTTAAGTTAAGTTAAGTTAAGTTAAGTTAAGTTAAGTTAAGTTAAGTTAAGTTAAGTTAAGTTAAGTTTAAGTTAAGTTAAGTTAAGTTAAGTTAAGTTAAGTTAAGTTAAGTTAAGTTAAGTTAAGTTAAGTTAAGTTAAGTTAAGTTAAGTTAAGTTAAGTTAAGTTTAAGTTAAGTTAAGTTAAGTTAAGTTTAAGTTAAGTTAAGTTAAGTTAAGTTAAGTTAAGTTAAGTTAAGTTAAGTTAAGTTAAGTTAAGTTAAGTTAAGTTAAGTTAAGTTAAGTTAAGTTAAGTTAAGTTAGTTAAGTTAAGTTAAGTTAAGTTCAGTTAAGTTAAGTTAAGTTAAGTTAAGTTAAGTTAAGTTAAGTTAAGTTAAGTTAAGTTAAGTTAAGTTAAGTTAAGTTAAGTTAAGTTAAGTTAAGTTAAGTTAAGTTAAGTTAAGTTAAGTTAAGTTAAGTTAAGTTAAGTTAAGTTAAGTTAAGTTAAGTTAAGTTAAGTTAAGTTAAAGTTAAGTTAAGTTAAGTTAAGTTAAGTTAAGTTTAAGTTAAGTTAAGTTAAGTTAAGTTAAGTTAAGTTAAGTTAAGTTAAGTTAAGTTAAGTTAAGTTAAGTTAAGTTAAGTTAAGTTAAGTTAAGTTAAGTTAAGTTAAGTTAAGTTAAGTTAGTTAAGTTAAGTTAAGTTAAGTTAAGTTAAGTTAAGTTAAGTTAAGTTAAGTTAAGTTAAGTTAAGTTAAGTTAAGTTAAGTTAAGTTAAGTTAAGTTAAGTTAAGTTAAGTTAAGTTAAGTTAAGTTAAGTTAAGTTAAGTTAAGTTAAGTTAAGTTAAGTTAAGTTAAGTTAAGTTAAGTTAAGTTAAGTTAAGTTAAGTTAAGTTAAGTTAAGTTTAAGTTAAGTTAAGTTAAGTTAAGTTAAGTTCAGTTAAGTTAAGTTAAGTTAAGTTAAGTTAAGTTAAGTTAAGTTAAGTTAAGTTAAGTTAAGTTAAGTTAAGTTAAGTTAAGTTAAGTTAAGTTAAGTTAAGTTAAGTTAAGTTAAGTTAAGTTAAGTTAAGTTAAGTTAAGTTAAGTTAAGTTAAGTTAAGTTAAGTTAAGTTAAGTTAAGTTAAGTTAAGTTAAGTTAAGTTAAGTTAAGTTAAGTTAAGTTAAGTTAAGTTAAGTTAAGTTAAGTTAAGTTAAGTTAAGTTAAGTTGTTAAGTTAAGTTAAGTTAAGTTAAGTTAAGTTAAGTTAAGTTAAGTTAAGTTAAGTTAAGTTAAGTTAAGTTAGGTTAAGTTAGGTTAAATTAGGTTAAATTAGGTTAAATTAGGTTAAGTTCAGTTAAGTTAAGTTAAGTTAAGTTAAGTTAAGTTAAGTTAAGTTAAGTTAAGTTAAGTTAAGTTAAGTTAAGTTAAGTTAAGTTAAGTTAAGTTAAGTTAAGTTAAGTTAAGTTAAGTTAAGTTAAGTTAAGTTAAGTTAAGTTAAGTTAAGTTAAGTTAAGTTAAGTTAAGTTAAGTTAGTTAAGTTAAGTTAAGTTAAGTTAGTTAAGTTAAGTTAAGTTAAGTTAAGTTAAGTTAAGTTAAGTTAAGTTAAGTTAAGTTAAGTTAAGTTAAGTTAAGTTAAGTTAAGTTAAGTTAAGTTAAGTTCAGTTAAGTTAAGTTAAGTTAAGTTAAGTTAAGTTAAGTTAAGTTAAGTTAAGTTAAGTTAAGTTAAGTTAAGTTAAGTTAAGTTAAGTTAAGTTAGTTAAGTTAAGTTAAGTTAAGTTAAGTTAAGTTAAGTTAAGTTAAGTTAAGTTAAGTTAAGTTAAGTTAAGTTAAGTTAAGTTAAGTTAAGTTAAGTTAAGTTAAGTTAAGTTAAGTTAAGTTAAGTTAAGTTAAGTTAAGTTAAGTTAAGTTAAGTTAAGTTAAGTTAAGTTAAGTTAAGTTAAGTTTAAGTTAAGTTAAGTTAAGTTAAGTTAAGTTAAGTTAAGTTAAGTTAAGTTAAGTTAAGTTAAGTTAAGTTAAGTTAAGTTAGTTAAGTTAAGTTAAGTTAAGTTAGTTAAGTTAAGTTAAGTTAAGTTAAGTTAAGTTAAGTTAAGTTGTTAAGTTAAGTTAAGTTAAGTTAAGTTAAGTTAAGTTAAGTTAAGTTAAGTTAAGTTAAGTTAAGTTAAGTTACGTTAAGTTAAGTTAAGTTAAGTTAAGTTAAGTTAAGTTAAGTTAAGTTAAGTTAAGTTAAGTTAAGTTAAGTTAAGTTAAGTTAAGTTAAGTTAAGTTAAGTTAAGTTAAGTTAAGTTAAGTTAAGTTAAGTTAAGTTAAGTTAAGTTAAGTTAAGTTAAGTTAAGTTAAGTTAAGTTAAGTTAAGTTAAGTTAAGTTAAGTTAAGTTAAGTTTAAGTTAAGTTAAGTTAAGTTAGTTAAGTTAAGTTAAGTTAAGTTAAGTTAAGTTAAGTTAAGTTAAGTTAAGTTAAGTTAAGTTAAGTTAAGTTAAGTTAAGTTAAGTTAAGTTAAGTTAAGTTAAGTTAAGTTAAGTTAAGTTAAGTTAAGTTAAGTTAAGTTAAGTTAAGTTAAGTTAAGTTAAGTTAAGTTAAGTTAAGTTAAGTTAAGTTAAGTTAAGTTAAGTTAAGTTAAGTTAAGTTAAGTTAAGTTAAGTTAAGTTAAGTTAAGTTAAGTTAAGTTAAGTTAAGTTAAGTTAAGTTAAGTTAAGTTAAGTTAAGTTAAGTTAAGTTAAGTTAAGTTAAGTTAAGTTAAGTTAAGTTAAGTTAAGTTAAGTTACGTTAAGTTAAGTTAAGTTAAGTTAAGTTAAGTTAAGTTAAGTTAAGTTAAGTTAAGTTAAGTTAAGTTAAGTTAAGTTAAGTTAAGTTAAGTTAAGTTAAGTTAAGTTAAGTTAAGTTAAGTTAAGTTAAGTTAAGTTAAGTTAAAGTTAAGTTAAGTTAAGTTTAAGTTAAGTTAAGTTAAGTTAAGTTAAGTTAAGTTAAGTTAAGTTAAGTTAAGTTAAGTTTAAGTTAAGTTAAGTTAAGTTAAGTTAAGTTAAGTTAAGTTAAGTTAAGTTAAGTTAAGTTAAGTTAAGTTAAGTTAAGTTAAGTTAAGTTAAGTTAAGTTAAGTTAAGTTAAGTTAAGTTAAGTTAAGTTAAGTTAAGTTAAGTTAAGTTAAGTTAAGTTAAGTTAAGTTAAGTTAAGTTAAGTTAAGTTAAGTTAAGTTAAGTTAAGTTAAGTTAAGTTAAGTTAAGTTAAGTTAAGTTACGTTAAGTTAAGTTAAGTTAAGTTAAGTTAAGTTAAGTTAAGTTAAGTTAAGTTAAGTTAAGTTAAGTTAAGTTAAGTTAAGTTAAGTTAAGTTAAGTTAAGTTAAGTTAAGTTAAGTTAAGTTAAGTTAAGTTAAGTTAAGTTAAGTTAAGTTAAGTTAAGTTAAGTTAAGTTAAGTTAAGTTAAGTTAAGTTAAGTTAAGTTAAGTTAAGTTAAGTTAAGTTAAGTTAAGTTAAGTTAAGTTAAGTTAAGTTAAGTTAAGTTAAGTTAAGTTAAGTTAAGTTAAGTTAAGTTAAGTTAAGTTAAGTTAAGTTAAGTTAAGTTAAGTTAAGTTAAGTTAAGTTAAGTTAAGTTAAGTTAAGTTAAGTTAAGTTAAGTTAAGTTAAGTTAAGTTAAGTTAAGTTAAGTTAAGTTAAGTTAAGTTAAGTTAAGTTAAGTTAAGTTAAGTTAAGTTAAGTTAAGTTAAGTTAAGTTAAGTTAAGTTAAGTTAAGTTAAGTTAAGTTAAGTTAAGTTAAGTAGTTAAGTTAAGTTAAGTTAAGTTAAGTTAAGTTAAGTTAAGTTAAGTTAAGTTAAGTTAAGTTAAGTTAAGTTAAGTTAAGTTAAGTTAAGTTAAGTTAAGTTAAGTTAAGTTAAGTTAAGTTAAGTTAAGTTAAGTTAAGTTAAGTTAAGTAGTTAAGTTAAGTTAAGTTAAGTTAAGTTAAGTTAAGTTAAGTTAAGTTAAGTTAAGTTAAGTTAAGTTAAGTTAAGTTAAGTTAAGTTAAGTTATAAGTTAAGTTAAGTTAAGTTAAGTTAAGTTAAGTTAAGTTAAGTTAAGTTAAGTTAAGTTAAGTTAAGTTAAGTTAAGTTAAGTTAAGTTAAGTTAAGTTAAGTTAAGTTAAGTTAAGTTAAGTTAAGTTAAGTTAAGTTAAGTTAAGTTAAGTTAAGTTAAGTTAAGTTAAGTTAAGTTAAGTTAAGTTAAGTTAAGTTAAGTTAAGTTAAGTTAAGTTAAGTTAAGTTAAGTTTAAGTTAAGTTAAGTTAAGTTAAGTTAAGTTAAGTTAAGTTAAGTTAAGTTAAGTTAAGTTAAGTTAAGTTAAGTTAAGTTAAGTTAAGTTAAGTTAAGTTAAGTTAAGTTAAGTTAAGTTAAGTTAAGTTAAGTTAAGTTAAGTTAAGTTAAGTTAAGTTAAGTTAAGTTAAGTTAAGTTAAGTTAAGTTAAGTTAAGTTAAGTTAAGTTAAGTTAAGTTAAGTTAAGTTAAGTTAAGTTAAGTTAAGTTAGTTAAGTTAAGTTAAGTTAAGTTAAGTTAAGTTAAGTTAAGTTAAGTTAAGTTAAGTTAAGTTAAGTTAAGTTAAGTTAAGTTAAGTTAAGTTAAGTTAAGTTAAGTTAAGTTAAGTTAAGTTAAGTTAAGTTAAGTTAAGTTAAGTTAAGTTAAGTTAAGTTAAGTTAAGTTAGTTAAGTTAAGTTAAGTTAAGTTAAGTTAAGTTAAGTTAAGTTAAGTTAAGTTAAGTTAAGTTAAGTTAAGTTAAGTTAAGTTAAGTTAAGTTAAGTTAAGTTAAGTTAAGTTAAGTTAAGTTAAGTTAAGTTAAGTTAAGTTAAGTTAAGTTAAGTTAAGTTAAGTTTAAGTTAAGTTAAGTTAAGTTTAAGTTAAGTTAAGTTAAGTTAAGTTAAGTTAAGTTAAGTTAAGTTAAGTTAAGTTAAGTTAAGTTAAGTTAAGTTAAGTTAAGTTAAGTTAAGTTAAGTTAAGTTAAGTTAAGTTAGTTAAGTTAAGTTAAGTTGTTAAGTTAAGTTAAGTTAGTTAAGTTAAGTTAAGTTAAGTTAAGTTAAGTTAAGTTAAGTTAAGTTAAGTTAAGTTAAGTTAAGTTAAGTTAAGTTAAGTTAAGTTAAGTTAAGTTAAGTTAAGTTAAGTTAAGTTAAGTTAAGTTAAGTTAAGTTAAGTTAAGTTAAGTTAAGTTAAGTTAAGTTAAGTTAAGTTAAGTTAAGTTAAGTTAAGTTAAGTTAAGTTAAGTTAAGTTAAGTTAAGTTAAGTTAAGTTAAGTTAAGTTAAGTTAAGTTAAGTTAAGTTAAGTTAAGTTAAGTTTAAGTTAAGTTAAGTTAGTTAAGTTAAGTTAAGTTAAGTTAAGTTAAGTTAAGTTAAGTTAAGTTAAGTTAAGTTAAGTTAAGTTAAGTTAAGTTAAGTTAAGTTAAGTTAAGTTAAGTTAAGTTAAGTTAAGTTAAGTTAAGTTAAGTTAAGTTAAGTTAAGTTAAGTTAAGTTAAGTTAAGTTAAGTTAAGTTTAAGTTAAGTTAAGTTAAGTTAAGTTAAGTTAAGTTAAGTTAAGTTAAGTTAAGTTAAGTTAAGTTAAGTTAAGTTAAGTTAAGTTAAGTTAAGTTAAGTTAAGTTAAGTTAAGTTAAGTTAAGTTAAGTTAAGTTAAGTTAAGTTAAGTTAAGTTAAGTTAAGTTAAGTTAAGTTAAGTTAAGTTAAGTTAAGTTAAGTTAAGTTAAGTTAAGTTAAGTTAAGTTAAGTTAAGTTAAGTTAAGTTAAGTTAAGTTAAGTTAAGTTAAGTTAAGTTAAGTTAAGTTAAGTTAAGTTAAGTTAAGTTAAGTTAAGTTAAGTTAAGTTAAGTTAAGTTAAGTTAAGTTAAGTTAAGTTAAGTTAAGTTAAGTTAAGTTAAGTTAAGTTTAAGTTAAGTTAAGTTAGTTAAGTTAAGTTAAGTTAAGTTAAGTTAAGTTAAGTTAAGTTAAGTTAAGTTAAGTTAAGTTAAGTTAAGTTAAGTTAAGTTAAGTTAAGTTAAGTTAAGTTAAGTTAAGTTAAGTTAAGTTAAGTTAAGTTAAGTTAGTTAGTTAAGTTAAGTTAAGTTAAGTTAAGTTAAGTTAGTTAAGTTAAGTTAAGTTAAGTTAAGTTAAGTTAAGTTAAGTTAAGTTAAGTTAAGTTAAGTTAAGTTAAGTTAAGTTAAGTTAAGTTAAGTTAAGTTAAGTTAAGTTAAGTTAAGTTAGTTAAGTTAAGTTAAGTTAAGTTAAGTTAAGTTAGTTAAGTTAAGTTAAGTTAAGTTAAGTTAAGTTAAGTTAAGTTACGTTAAGTTAAGTTAAGTTAAGTTAAGTTAAGTTAAGTTAAGTTAAGTTAAGTTAAGTTAAGTTAAGTTAAGTTAAGTTAAGTTAAGTTAAGTTAAGTTAAGTTAAGTTAAGTTAAGTTAAGTTAAGTTAAGTTAAGTTAAGTTAAGTTAAGTTAAGTTAAGTTAAGTTAAGTTAAGTTAAGTTAAGTTAAGTTAGTTAAGTTAAGTTAAGTTAAGTTAAGTTAAGTTAAGTTAAGTTAAGTTAAGTTAAGTTAAGTTAAGTTAAGTTAAGTTAAGTTAAGTTAAGTTAAGTTAAGTTAAGTTAAGTTAAGTTAAGTTAAGTTAAGTTAAGTTAAGTTAAGTTAAGTTAAGTTAAGTTAAGTTAAGTTAAGTTAAGTTAAGTTAAGTTAAGTTAAGTTAAGTTAAGTTAAGTTAAGTTAAGTTAAGTTAAGTTAAGTTAAGTTAAGTTAAGTTAAGTTAAGTTAAGTTAAGTTAAGTTAAGTTAAGTTAAGTTAAGTTAAGTTAAGTTAAGTTAAGTTAAGTTAAGTTAAGTTAAGTTAAGTTAAGTTAAGTTAAGTTAAGTTAAGTTAAGTTCACGTTAAGTTAAGTTAAGTTAAGTTAAGTTAAGTTAAGTTAAGTTAAGTTAAGTTAAGTTAAGTTCAGTTAAGTTAAGTTAAGTTAAGTTAAGTTAAGTTAAGTTAAGTTAAGTTAAGTTAAGTTAAGTTAAGTTAAGTTAAGTTAAGTTAAGTTAAGTTAAGTTAAGTTAAGTTAAGTTAAGTTAAGTTAAGTTAAGTTAAGTTAAGTTAAGTTAAGTTAAGTTAAGTTAAGTTAAGTTAAGTTAAGTTAAGTTAAGTTAAGTTAAGTTAAGTTAAGTTAAGTTAAGTTAAGTTAAGTTAAGTTAAGTTAAGTTAAGTTAAGTTAAGTTAAGTTAAGTTAAGTTAAGTTAAGTTAAGTTAAGTTAAGTTAAGTTAAGTTAAGTTAAGTTAAGTTAAGTTAAGTTAAGTTAAGTTAAGTTAAGTTAAGTTAAGTTAAGTTAAGTTAAGTTAGTTAAGTTAAGTTAAGTTAGTTAAGTTAAGTTAAGTTAAGTTAAGTTAAGTTAAGTTAAGTTAAGTTAAGTTAAGTTAAGTTAAGTTAAGTTAAGTTAAGTTAAGTTAAGTTAAGTTAAGTTAAGTTAAGTTAAGTTAAGTTAAGTTAAGTTAAGTTAAGTTAAGTTAAGTTAAGTTAAGTTAAGTTAAGTTAAGTTAAGTTAAGTTAAGTTAAGTTAAGTTAAGTTAAGTTAAGTTAAGTTAAGTTAAGTTAAGTTAAGTTAAGTTAAGTTAAGTTAAGTTAAGTTAGTTAAGTTAAGTTAAGTTAAGTTAAGTTAAGTTAAGTTAAGTTAAGTTAAGTTAAGTTAAGTTAAGTTTTAAGTTAAGTTAAGTTAAGTTAAGTTAAGTTAAAGTTAAGTTAAGTTAAGTTAAGTTAAGTTAAGTTAAGTTAAGTTAAGTTAAGTTAAGTTAAGTTAAGTTAAGTTAAGTTAAGTTAAGTTAAGTTAAGTTAAGTTAAGTTAAGTTAAGTTAAGTTAAGTTAAGTTAAGTTAAGTTAAGTTAAGTTAAGTTAAGTTAGTTAAGTTAAGTTAAGTTAAGTTAAGTTAAGTTAAGTTAAGTTAAGTTAAGTTAAGTTAAGTTAAGTTAAGTTAAGTTAAGTTAAGTTAAGTTAAGTTTAAGTTAAGTTAAGTTAAGTTAAGTTAAGTTAAGTTAAGTTAAGTTAAGTTAAGTTAAGTTAAGTTAAGTTAAGTTAAGTTAAGTTAAGTTAAGTTAAGTTAAGTTAAGTTAAGTTAAGCTAAGCTAAGTTAAGTTAAGTTAAGTTAAGTTAAGCTAAGTTAGGTTAAGTTGAGTTGAGTTAGATTAAGTTGAGTTGAGTTAGGTTAAGTTAGGTTAAGCTAAGTTAAGTTACGTTAAGTTAAGTTAAGTTAAGTTAAGTTAAGTTAAGTTAAGTTAAGTTAAGTTAAGTTAAGTTAAGTTAAGTTAAGTTAAGTTAAGTTAAGTTAAGTTAGTTAAGTTAAGTTAAGTTAAGTTAAGTTAAGTTAAGTTAAGTTAAGTTAAGTTAAGTTAAGTTAAGTTAAGTTAAGTTAAGTTAAGTTAAGTTAAGTTAAGTTAAGTTTAAGTTAAGTTAAGTTAGTTGTTAAGTTTTAAGTTTAAGTTAAGTTAAGTTAAGTTAAGTTTAAGTAGTTAAGTTAAGTTAAGTTCACGTTAAGGTTAAGTTTCGTTAAGTTAAGTTAAGTTAAAGTTAAGTTCAATTTAGTTAAGTTAAAGTTAAGTTAGTTAAGTTAAGTTTAAGTTAAGTTTAAGGTTAAGTTAATTAATTGTAAGTTAAGGTTAAGTCTCAGTTAGCAGTTAAGTTTCAAGTTAAGTTAAGTTTAAGTTAAGTTACGTAAGTTAAGTTAAGTTAAGTTAAGTTAAGTTAAGTTAAGTTAAGTTAAGTTAAGTTAAGTTAAGTTAAGTTAGTTAAGTTTAAGTTAAGTTACGTTACGTTAAGTTAAGTTCGTTCAAGTTTAAGTTAAGTTAAAGTTAAGTTGAAGTTAAGTTAAGTACGTAAGTTAAGTTACGTTAAGTTACGTTTAGTTTAAGTAAAAATATTAAAGTAAGTTAACGTTAAGTTAACGTTAAGTTAGTTAAGTAAGTTAAGTTAAGTTAAAGTTTAAGTAAGTTAAGGTAATTTAAGTTCAGTTAAAGTTAAGTTAGTTTAAGTTAAGTTAAGTTCAGTTAAGTAAGTTAAGCAGTTCAGTTAAGGTTAAGTTTAAAGTTAAGTTAAGTTCAAGTTAAGTTAAGTTAAGGTTAACGTTAGTTAAGTTAAGTTAAGTTAAGTCAGTTAAGGTTAAAGTTAAGTTAAAGTTTAAGTTACAGTTAAGATTCAGTTAGTTAAGTTAAGTTAAGTTAAGCTTAAGTTTAAAGTTAAGTTAAGTTAAGTTAAGTACGTCTAAGTTAAGTTAAGTTAGTTAAGTTAAGTTAAGTTAAGTTAAGTTAAGTTAAGTTAAGTTAAGTTAAGTTAAGTTAAGTTAAGTTAAGTTAAGTTAAGTTAAGTTAAGTTAAGTTAAGTTAAGTTAAGTTAAGTTAAGTTAAGTTAAGTTAAGTTAAGTTAAGTTAAGTTAAGTTAAGTTAAGTTAAGTTAAGTTAAGTTAAGTTAAGTTAAGTTAAGTTAAGTTAAGTTAAGTTAAGTTAAGTTAAGTTAAGTTAAGTTAAGTTAAGTTAAGTTAAGTTAAGTTAAGTTAAGTTTAAGTTAAGTTAAGTTAAGTTAAGTTAAGTTAAGTTAAGTTAAGTTAAGTTAAGTTAAGTTAAGTTAAGTTAAGTTAAGTTAAGTTAAGTTAAGTTAAGTTAAGTTAAGTTAAGTTAAGTTAAGTTAAGTTAAGTTAAGTTAAGTTAAGTTAAGTTAAGTTAAGTTAAGTTAAGTTAAGTTAAGTTAAGTTAAGTTAAGTTAAGTTAAGTTAAGTTAAGTTAAGTTAAGTTAAGTTAAGTTAAGTTAAGTTAAGTTAAGTTAAGTTAAGTTAAGTTAAGTTAAGTTAAGTTAAGTTAAGTTAAGTTAAGTTAAGTTAAGTTAAGTTAAGTTAAGTTAAGTTAAGTTAAGTTAAGTTAAGTTAAGTTAAGTTAAGTTAAGTTAAGTTAAGTTAAGTTAAGTTAAGTTAAGTTAAGTTAAGTTAAGTTAAGTTAAGTTAAGTTAAGTTAGTTAAGTTAAGTTAAGTTAAGTTAAGTTAAGTTAAGTTAAGTTAAGTTAAGTTAAGTTAAGTTACGTTAAGTTAAGTTAAGTTAAGTTAAGTTAAGTTAAGTTAAGTTAAGTTAAGTTAAGTTAAGTTAAGTTAAGTTAAGTTAAGTTAAGTTAAGTTAAGTTAAGTTAAGTTAAGTTAAGTTAAGTTAAGTTAAGTTAAGTTAAGTTAAGTTAAGTTAAGTTAAGTTAAGTTAAGTTAAGTTAAGTTAAGTTAAGTTAAGTTAAGTTAAGTTAAGTTAAGTTAAGTTAAGTTAAGTTAAGTTTAAGTTAAGTTAAGTTAAGTTAAGTTAAGTTAAGTTAAGTTAAGTTAAGTTAAGTTAAGTTAAGTTTAAGTTAAGTTAAGTTAAGTTAAGTTAAGTTAAGTTAAGTTAAGTTAAGTTAAGTTAAGTTAGTTAAGTTAAGTTAAGTTAAGTTAAGTTAAGTTAAGTTAAGTTAAGTTAAGTTAAGTTAAGTTAAGTTAAGTTAAGTTAAGTTAAGTTAAGTTAAGTTAAGTTAAGTTAAGTTAAGTTAAGGTACGTTAAGTTAAGTTAAGTTAAGATAAGTTAAGATAAGTTAAGATAAGTTAAGATAAGTTAAGATAAGTTAAGATAAGTTAAGATAAGTTAAGATAAGTTAAGATAAGTTAAGATAAGTTAAGATAAGTTAAGTTAAGTTACGTTAAGTTAAGTTAAGTTAAGTTAAGTTAAGTTAAGTTAAGTTAAGTTAAGTTAGTTAAGTTAAGATAAGTTAAGATAAGTTAAGATAAGTTAAGATAAGTTAAGATAAGTTAAGATAAGTTAAGATAAGTTAAGATAAGTTAAGATAAGTTAAGA
>NC_134789.1:46956141-46963641 GCF_046742065.1 Oratosquilla oratoria
AGTTAAGTTAAGTTAAGTTAAGTTAAGTTAAGTTAAGTTAAGTTAAGTTAAGTTAAGTTAAGTTAAGTTAAGTTAAGTTAAGTTAAGTTAAGTTAAGTTAAGTTAAGTTAAGTTAAGTTAAGTTAAGTTAAGTTAAGTTAAGTTAAGTTAAGTTAAGTTAAGTTAAGTTAAGTTAAGTTAAGTTAAGTTAAGTTAAGTTAAGTTAAGTTAAGTTAAGTTAAGTTAAGTTAAGTTAAGTTAAGTTAAGTTAAGTTAAGTTAAGTTAAGTTAAGTTAAGTTAAGTTAAGTTAAGTTAAGTTAAGTTAAGTTAAGTTAAGTTAAGTTAAGTTAAGTTAAGTTAAGTTAAGTTAAGTTAAGTTAAGTTAAGTTAAGTTAAGTTAAGTTAAGTTAAGTTAAGTTAAGTTAAGTGTTAAGTTAAGTTAAGTTAAGTTAAGTTAAGTTAGTTAAGTTAAGTTAAGTTAAGTTAAGTTAAGTTAAGTTAAGTTAAGTTAAGTTAAGTTAAGTTAGTTAAGTTAAGTTAAGTTAAGTTAAGTTAAGTTAAGTTAAGTTAAGTTAAGTTAAGTTAAGTTAAGTTAAGTTAAGTTAAGTTAAGTTAAGTTAAGTTAAGTTAAGTTAAGTTAAGTTAAGTTAAGTTAAGTTAAGTTAAGTTAAGTTAAGTTAAGTTAAGTTAAGTTAAGTTAAGTTAAGTTAAGTTAAGTTAAGTTAAGTTCAGTTAAGTTAAGTTAAGTTAAGTTAGTTAAGTTAAGTTAAGTTAAGTTAAGTTAAGTTAAGTTAAGTTAAGTTAAGTTAAGTTAAGTTAAGTTAAGTTAAGTTAAGTTAAGTTAAGTTAAGTTAAGTTAAGTTAAGTTAAGTTAAGTTAAGTTAAGTTAAGTTAAGTTAAGTTAAGTTAAGTTAAGTTAAGTTGTTAAGTTAAGTTAAGTTAAGTTAAGTTAAGTTAAGTTAAGTTAAGTTAAGTTAAGTTAAGTTAAGTTAAGTTAAGTTAAGTTAAGTTAAGTTAAGTTAAGTTAAGTTAAGTTAAGTTAAGTTAAGTTAAGTTAAGTTAAGTTAAGTTAAGTTAAGTTAAGTTAAGTTAAGTTAAGTTAAGTTAAGTTAAGTTAAGTTAAGTTAAGTTAAGTTAAGTTAAGTTAAGTTAAGTTAAGTTAAGTTAAGTTAAGTTAAGTTAAGTTAAGTTAAGTTAAGTTCAGTTAAGTTAAGTTAAGTTAAGTTAAGTTAAGTTAAGTTAAGTTAAGTTAAGTTAAGTTAGTTAAGTTAAGTTAAGTTAAGTTAAGTTAAGTTAAGTTAAGTTAAGTTAAGTTAAGTTAAGTTAAGTTAAGTTAAGTTAAGTTAAGTTAAGTTAAGTTAAGTTAAGTTAAGTTAAGTTAAGTTAAGTTAAGTTAAGTTAAGTTAAGTTAAGTTAAGTTAAGTTAAGTTAAGTTAAGTTAAGTTAAGTTAAGTTAAGTTAAGTTAAGTTAAGTTAAGTTAAGTTAAGTTCAGTTAAGTTAAGTTAAGTTAAGTTAAGTTAAGTTAAGTTAAGTTAAGTTAAGTTAAGTTAAGTTAAGTTAAGTTAAGTTAAGTTAAGTTAAGTTAAGTTAAGTTAAGTTAAGTTAAGTTAAGTTAAGTTAAGTTAAGTTAAGTTAAGTTAAGTTAAGTTAAGTTAAGTTAAGTTAAGTTAAGTTAGTTAAGTTAAGTTAAGTTAAGTTAAGTTAAGTTAAGTTAAGTTAAGTTAAGTTAAGTTAAGTTAAGTTAAGTTAAGTTAAGTTACGTTAAGTTAAGTTAAGTTAAGTTAAGTTCAGTTAAGTTAAGTTAAGTAAGTTAAGTTAAGTTAAGTTAAGTTCAGTTAAGTTAAGTTAAGTTAAGTTAAGTTAAGTTAAGTTAAGTTAAGTTAAGTTAAGTTAAGTTAAGTTAAGTTAAGTTAAGTTAAGTTAAGTTAAGTTAAGTTAAGTTCAGTTAAGTTAAGTTAAGTTAAGTTAAGTTAAGTTAAGTTAAGTTAAGTTAAGTTAAGTTAAGTTAAGTTAAGTTAAGTTAAGTTAAGTTAGTTAAGTTAAGTTAAGTTAAGTTAAGTTAAGTAAGTTAAGTTAAGTTAAGTTAAGTTAAGTTAAGTTTAAGTTAAGTTAAGTTAAGTTAAGTTACGTTAAGTTAAGTTAAGTTACGTTAAGTTAAGTTAAGTTAAGTTAGTTAAGTTAAGTTAAGTTAAGTTAAGTTAAGTTAAGTTAGGTTAAGTTAGGTTAAATTAGGTTAAATTAGGTTAAATTAGGTTAAGTTCAGTTAAGTTAAGTTAAGTTAAGTTAAGTTAAGTTAAGTTAAGTTAAGTTAAGTTAAGTTAAGTTAAGTTAAGTTAAGTTAAGTTAAGTTAAGTTAAGTTAAGTTAAGTTAAGTTAAGTTAAGTTAAGTTAAGTTAAGTTAAGTTAAGTTAAGTTTAAGTTAAGTTAAGTTAAGTTAAGTTAAGTTAAGTTAAGTTAAGTTCAGTTAAGTTAAGTTAAGTTAAGTTAAGTTAAGTTAAGTTAAGTTAAGTTAAGTTAAGTTAAGTAAGTTAAGTTAAGTTAAGTTAAGTTAAGTTAAGTTAAGTTAAGTTAAGTTAAGTTAAGTTAAGTTAAGTTAAGTTAAGTTAAGTTAAGTTAAGTTAAGTTAAGTTAAGTTAAGTTAAGTTAAGTTAAGTTAAGTTAAGTTAAGTTAAGTTAAGTTAAGTTAAGTTAAGTTAAGTTAAGTTAAGTTAAGTTAAGTTAAGTTTAAGTTAAGTTAAGTTAAGTTAAGTTAAGTTAAGTTAAGTTAAGTTAAGTTAAGTTAAGTTAAGTTAAGTTAAGTTAAGTTAAGTTAAGTTAAGTTAAGTTAAGTTAAGTTAAGTTAAGTTAAGTTAAGTTAAGTTAAGTTAAGTTAAGTTAAGTTAAGTTAAGTTAAGTTAAGTTAAGTTAAGTTAAGTTAAGTTAAGTTAAGTTAAGTTAAGTTAAGTTAAGTTAAGTTAAGTTAAGTTAAGTTAAGTTAAGTTAAGTTAAGTTAAGTTAAGTTAAGTTAAGTTCAGTTAAGTTCAGTTAAGTTAAGTTAAGTTAAGTTAAGTTAAGTTAAGTTAAGTTAAGTTAAGTTAAGTTAAGTTAAGTTAAGTTAAGTTAGTTAAGTTAAGTTAAGTTAAGTTAAGTTAAGTTAAGTTAAGTTAAGTTAAGTTAAGTTAAGTTAAGTTAAGTTTAAGTTAAGTTAAGTTAAGTTAAGTTAAGTTAAGTTAAGTTAAGTTAAGTTAAGTTAAGTTAAGTTAAGTTAAGTTAAGTTAAGTTAAGTTCAGTTAAGTTAAGTTAAGTTAAGTTAAGTTAAGTTAAGTTAAGTTAAGTTAAGTTAAGTTAAGTTAAGTTAAGTTAAGTTAAGTTAAGTTAAGTTAAGTTAAGTTAAGTTAAGTTAAGTTAAGTTTAAGTTAAGTTAAGTTAAGTTAAGTTAAGTTTCAGTTAAGTTAAGTTAAGTTAAGTTTAAGTTAAGTTAAGTTAAGTTAAGTTAAGTTAAGTTAAGTTAAGTTAAGTTAAGTTAAGTTAAGTTAAGTTAAGTTAAGTTAAGTTAAGTTAAGTTAAGTTAAGTTAAGTTAAGTTAAGTTAAGTTAAGTTAAGTTAAGTTAAGTTAAGTTAAGTTAAGTTCAGTTAAGTTAAGTTAAGTTAAGTTAAGTTAAGTTAAGTTTAAGTTAAGTTAAGTTAAGTTAAGTTAAGTTAAGTTCAGTTAAGTTAAGTTAAGTTAAGTTAAGTTAAGTTAAGTTAAGTTAAGTTAAGTTAAGTTAAGTTAAGTTAAGTTAAGTTAAGTTAAGTTAAGTTAAGTTAAGTTAAGTTAAGTTAAGTTAAGTTAAGTTAAGTTCAGTTAAGTTAAGTTAAGTTAAGTTAAGTTAAGTTAAGTTAAGTTAAGTTAAGTTAAGTTAAGTTAAGTTAAGTTAAGTTAAGTTAAGTTAAGTTAAGTTAAGTTAAGTTAAGTTAAGTTAAGTTAAGTTAGTTAAGTTAAGTTAAGTTAAGTTAAGTTAAGTTAAGTTAAGTTAAGTTAAGTTAAGTTAAGTTAAGTTTAAGTTAGTTAAGTTAAGTTAAGTTAAGTTAAGTTAAGTTAAGTTAAGTTAAGTTAAGTTAAGTTAAGTTAAGTTAAGTTAAGTTAAGTTAAGTTAAGTTAAGTTAAGTTAAGTTAAGTTAAGTTAAGTTCAGTTAAGTTAAGTTAAGTTAAGTTAGTTAAGTTAAGTTAAGTTAAGTTAAGTTAAGTTAAGTTAAGTTAAGTTACGTTAAGTTAAGTTAAGTTAAGTTAAGTTAAGTTAAGTTAAGTTAAGTTAAGTTAAGTTCAGTTAAGTTAAGTTAAGTTAAGTTAAGTTAAGTTAAGTTAAGTTAAGTTAAGTTAAGTTAAGTTAAGTTAAGTTAAGTTAAGTTAAGTTAAGTTAAGTTAAGTTCAGTTAAGTTAAGTTAAGTTAAGTTAAGTTAAGTTAAGTTTAAGTTAAGTTAAGTTAAGTTAAGTTAAGTTTAAGTTAAGTTAAGTTAAGTTAAGTTAAGTTAAGTTAAGTTAAGTTAAGTTAAGTTAAGTTAAGTTAAGTTACGTTAAGTTAAGTTAAGTTAAGTTAAGTTAAGTTCAGTTAAGTTAAGTTAAGTTAAGTTAAGTTAAGTTAAGTTAAGTTAAGTTAAGTTAAGTTAAGTTAAGTTAAGTTAAGTTAAGTTAAGTTAAGTTAAGTTAAGTTAAGTTAAGTTAAGTTAAGTTAAGTTAAGTTAAGTTAAGTTAAGTTAAGTTAAGTTAAGTTAAGTTAAGTTAAGTTAAGTTAAGTGTTAAGTTAAGTTAAGTTAAGTTAAGTTAAGTTAAGTTAAGTTAAGTTAAGTTAAGTTAAGTTAAGTTAAGTTAAGTTAAGTTTAAGTTAAGTTACGTTAAGTTAAGTTAAGTTAAGTTAAGTTAAGTTAAGTTAAGTTAAGTTAAGTTAAGTTAAGTTAAGTTAAGTTAAGTTAAGTTAAGTTAAGTTAAGTTAAGTTAAGTTAAGTTAAGTTAAGTTAAGTTAAGTTAAGTTAAGTTAAGTTAAGTTAAGTTAAGTTAAGTTAAGTTAAGTTAAGTTAAGTTAAGTTAAGTTAAGTTAAGTTAAGTTAAGTTAAGTTAAGTTAAGTTAAGTTAAGTTAAGTTAAGTTAAGTTAAGTTAAGTTAAGTTAAGTTAAGTTAAGTTAAGTTAAGTTAAGTTAAGTTAAGTTAAGTTAAGTTAAGTTAAGGTTAAGTTAAGGTTAAGTTAAGTTAGTTAAGTTAAGTTAAGTTAAGTTTAAGTTAAGTTAAGTTAGGTTAGTTAAGTTAAGTTTAAGTAAGTTAAGTTAAGTTAAGTTAAGTTAAGTTAAGTTAAGTTAAGTTTAGGTTAAGTTAAGTTAAGTTTAAGTTAAGTTAAGTTAGTAAGTTAAGTTAAGTTAAGTTAAGTTAAGTTAAGTTAAGTTAAGTTAAGTTAAGTTAAGTTAAGTTAAGTTTAAGTTAAGTTAAGTTTAAGTTATTAGTTTAAGTTAAGTTAAGTTTTAAGTTAAGTTAAGTTAAGTTTTTAGGTTAAGTTAAGTTAAGTAAGTTAAGTTAGTTAAGTTAAGTTAGGTTAAGTTAAGTTAAGTTAAGTTAAGTTAAGTTTAAGTTTTTAAGTTAAGTTAGTTAAGTTAGGTTAAGTTAAGTTAGTTAAGTTTTAAGTTAAGTTAAGTTAAGTTAAGTTAAGTTAGTTAAGTTAAGTTATTAGTTAAGTTAAGTTAAGTTAAGTTAAGTTGGTTAAGTAAGTTAAGTAAGTTAAGTTAAGTTAAGTTAAGTTAAGTTAAGTTAGGTTAAGTTAAGTTAAGTTTGGTTAAGTAGGTTAAGTTAAGTTAAGTTAAGTTAAGTTTGGTTAAGTTAAGTTTTAAGTTAAGTTAGGTTTAAGTTAAGTTAAGTTAAGTTAAGTTAAGTTAAGTGGTTTAAGTTAAGTTAAGTTAAGTTAAGTTAAGTTAAGTTAAGTTAGGTTAAGTTAAGTTTAAGTTAAGTTTAAGTTAAGTTAAGTTAAGTTAAGTTAAGTAAGTTTGGTTAAGTTAAGTTAAGTTTGGTTAAGTTAAGTTAAGTTAAGTTTAAGTTAGGTTAAGTGGTTAAGTTAAGTTAAGTTAAGTTAAGTAAGTTAGTAAGTTAAGTTAAGTTAAGTTAGGTTAAGTTAAGTTAAGTTAAGTTAAGTTAGGTTTAAGTTAGGTTAAGTTTGGTTTAAGTAGGTTAGGTTAAGTTAGTTAAGTTAAGTTAAGTTAAGTTAAGTTAAGTTAGGTTTAAGTTAAGTTAAGTTTAAGTTAAGTTTAGGTTAAGTTAAGTTAAGTTAAGTTAAGTTTAAGTTAAGTTAAGTTAAGTTAAGTTAAGTTAGTTAAGTTAAGTTTAGGTTAAGTTAAGTTAAGTTAAGTTAAGTTAAGTTTTTAAGTTAAGTTAAGTTATTAGTTAAGTTAAGTTTAAGTTAAGTTTTTAAGTTAAGTTAAGTTAAGTTAAGTTAGGTAAGTTAAGTTAGTTTAAGTTAGGTTTAGGTTTAAGTTAAGTTAAGTTAAGTTAAGTTAAGTTAGGTTAAGTTAAGTTAAGTAAGTTAAGTTAAGTTAAGTTAAGTTAAGTTTAAGTTAAGTTTAAGTTAAGTTAAGTTAGGTTAAGTTAAGTTAAGTTAAGTTAGGTTAAGTTAAGTTAAGTTAAGTTAGTTAAGTTTGGTTAAGTTAAGTTAAGTTAAGTTAGGTTAGTTAGGTTAAGTTAAGTTTAAGTTAAGTTAAAGTTAAGTTTTATTTAAGTTAAGTTAAGTTAAGTTAGTTAGTTAGTTAAGTTATTAGTTAAGTTAGTTAAGTTAAGTTTAAGTTTAAGTTTAAGTTAGGTTAAGTTATTAAGTTAAGGTTGGTTAAGTTTTAAGTTAGTGGTTTAAGTTAGGTTAGGTTAGTTAGGTAGGTTAAGTTAGTAAGTTAAGTTAAGTTAAGTTTGGTAGTTAAGTTTTAGGTTAAGGTTAAGTTAAGTTTTAAGTTAGTTAGGTTAATGTTAGGTTACGTTAGGTTAGGTTAAGTTAAGTTAAGTTAAGTTAAGTTAGGTTAAGTTAGTTTTAAGTTAGGTTAGGTTAGGTTAAGTTAAGGTTAAGTTAAGTTAGGTTAAGTTTAAGTTAAGTTAGGTTAAGTTAAGGTTAGGTTAGGTTAGGTTAGGTTAAGTTAAGTTTTTAGGTTAGGTTAAGTTAAGTTAGGTTAGGTTAAGTTAGGTTTGGTTTAAGTTGGTTTGGTTAAGTTAAGTTAGGTTAGGTTAAGTTAGGTTAGTTAGGTTGGTTAGGTTTTGGTTAGGTTAGGTTTAGTTAGGTTATAGTTTAGGTTATTAGGTTTAAGTTTAAGTTTGGTTAAGTTAAGTTAGTTTTATTAAGTTAGTTTTTAAGTTAAGTTAAGTTAGGTTAGGGTAAGTTAGGTTAAGTAGGTTAGGTTAGGTTAAGTTAAGTTAGGTTAAGTTAAGTTTTAAGTTTAAGTTAAGGTTAAGTTAAGTTAGTTAGTTTGGTTTAAGTTAAGTTAAGTTTTTAGGTTAGGTTTAAGTAGGTTAAGTTAAGTTTGGTTAGGTTAAGTTAAGTTTAAG
>NC_134789.1:46978641-47001141 GCF_046742065.1 Oratosquilla oratoria
TAGGTTAGGTTAGGTTAGGTTAGGTTAGGTTAGGTTAGGTTAGGTTAGGTTAGGTTAGGTTAGGTTAGGTTAGGTTAGGTCAGGTTACGTTAGGGTTAGGCATGGTTGGGTTAGGTCAGGTTAGGTCAGTTTAGGTTAGGTCAGGTTAGAGTTAGAGTTAGGCATGGTTAGGTTAGGTTAGGTCAGTTTAGGTTAGTTTAGGTTAGTTTAGGTTAGTTTAGGTTAGTTTAGGTTAGGTCAGGTTAGGTTAGGTTAGGTTAGGTTAGGTTAGGTTAGGTTAGGTTAGGTTAGGTTTGGTTAGGTTATGTTTAGGTTAGGTAATGGTTAGGTTAGGTTAGGTTAGGTTAGGTTAGGTTAGGTTAGGTTAGGTTAGGATAGGTTAGGTTAGGTTAGTGTAGTTAGGTTTAGGTGTAGGTTAGGTTAGGTTAGGTTAGTAGGTTTGGTTAGGTTAGGTCTAGGTTAGGTTAGGTTAGGTTAGTGTTAGGTTAGGTTAGGTTTAGGTTAGGTTAGGTTGGGTAGGTGAAGTTTAGGTTAGGTTAGGTTTTAGGTGGTTGGTTAGGTTAGGTTAGGTTAGGTTAGGTTAGTAGTGGTTAGGTTGGTTAGGTTCGGTTAGTGGTTAAGGTTAGGTCTAGGTTAGGTTAGGTTAGTGGTTAGGTTAGGTTAGGTTATGGTTAGGTTAGGGTTAGTGTTAGGTTAGGGTTAGGGTTAGGTTAGGTTAGGTTAGTGGTATAGGTTAGTGTTTAGGTATAGGTTAGGTATAGGTTAGGTTTGGTTAGGTTAGGTTAGGTTAGGTGTAGGTTAGGTCTAGGTAGGTTAGGTTAGGTTATAGGTTAGTTTAGGTTAAGGGTTAGGTTAGGTTAGCGTTAGGTTAGGGCTAGGTTAGGTTAGGTTTAGGTTAGGTTAGGTTAGGTTAGGTTAGGGTTAGGGTTAGGTTAGGTAGTTAGGTTAGGGTTAGTGGTTAGGGGTGGTTAGGTTAGGTTCAGGTTAGGTAGGTGCTAGGTGGGTTAGTGGTTAGGTTAGGTTAGGTTAGGTTTGGTTAGGTTAGGGGTTAGTGAGTTAGGTTAGGTGAGGTTGGTGTAGGTTAGGTTAGGTTAGTGGTTTAGGGTTAGGTTTAGGTTAGGTTAGGTTAGTTTAGGTTAGGTTAGCGGTTAGGTTAGGTTAAGGTTAGGGTTAGTGGTTTAGGTTAGTGGTTAGGTAATGTTAGGGTTAGGTTAGGTTATGGTTAGGTTAGGTTAGTGGTTAGGTGGTGGTTAGTTTAGGTTTGGTTAGGTTAGGTCTAGGTTTGGCTAGGTTAGGTGGTTAGTGGTTAGGTTTGGTGTAGGTTAGGTTTGGTCTAGGTAGGTTTAGGTTAGGTTAGGTTTAGGTTAGGATTAGGTTAGGTAGGTTAGGTTAGGTCTAGGTTAGGTTAGGTTAGGTTAGGTTAGGTTAGGTTTAGGTTAGGTTGGGTTTAGGCTAGGTTAGGTTAGGTCTAGGTTAGGTTGGTAGGTTAGGGTTAGGTTAGTTGGTTGACGGTTAGGTTAGGTTAGGTTAGGTTTAGGTTTAGTTAGGTGGTTAGGTTAGGTTAGTGGTAAGGTTAGTAGGTTAGGTTAGGTTAGGTTAGGTTAGGTTAGGGTTAGGTTAGGTTTAGGTGTAGGTTAGGTTAGGTTAGGTTAGGTTAGGTTAGGTTAGGTTAGGTTAGGTTAGGTTAGGTTAGGTTAGGTTAGGTTAGGTTAGGTCTAGGTTTGGTTAGATTTACGATAGGGTAGGTTAGGTTAGGTTAGGTTAGGTTAGGTTAGGTTAGGTTTGGTTAGCTTAGGTTAGATTAGGTTAGGTTTAGTTTAGGTTAGGTTTAGTTTAGGTTTAGTTTAGGTTAGGGCTAGGTTAGGTTAGGTTAGGTTAGGTTAGGTTTGGTTAGGTTAGGTTTGGTTAGGTTAGGTTTGGTGAGGTTAGGTTAGCTTAGGTTTGGTTAGGTTTGGTTAGGTTAGGTTAGGTTACGTTAGGTTTGGTTAGGTTAGGTTTAGGTCAGGTTTAGGTGTAGGGTTAGGGGAGGTTAGGTTAAGGTTAGGTTAGGCTAGGTTAGATTAGGCGTTAGGTTAGGTTAGGTTAGGTTAGGTTAGATTAGCGTTAGGTTCGTGTAGGTTAGGGTAGGTTAGGTTAGGTTAGGTTAGGTTAGGTTAGGTTTTGGTTAAGGTGAGTGTTAGGTGTAGGTTAGGTTAAGTCTAGGTTAGGTTAGGTTTGGTTAGGTTAGGTTTAGTTTAGGGTTAGGTTAGGTTAGGTTAGGTTAGGTTAGGTTAGGTTAGGTTAGGTTAGGTTAGGTTAGGTTAGGTTAGGTTAGGGTTAGGGTTTGGTTAGGTTTAGGTTTGGTTAGGTTTAGGTTAGGTTAGTTTAGGTTAGGTTAGGTTAGGTTAGTTTAGGTTAGGTTAGGTTAGGTTAGGTTAGGTTAGGTCTATGTTTGGTTAGGTTAGATTAGGATAGGTTAGGTTAGGTGTAGGTTAGATAGGTTAGGTTAGGTTAGATTAAGATAGGTCAGGTTAGGTTAGGTTTAGGTTATATTAAGATAGGTCAGGTTAAGTTAGGTTTAGGTTAGGTTTAGGTTATATTAAGATAGGTCAGGTTAAGTTAGGTCAGGTTAAGTTAGGTTTAGGTCTGGTTTGGTTAGGCAAGGTTAGGTTTAGGTTAGGTTAGGTGTAGGTTAGGTGAGGTTAGAGTAGGTGAGGTTAGGTTAGGTAAGGTTAGGTTTGAGTTAGGTTAGGTTTAGGTTAAGGTTAGGTTAGGATGGGCTAGGATAGGTTAGGTTAGGTTAGGTTAGGTTAGGTTTAGGTTAGGTTAGCGTTAGGTTAGGTTAGGTATAGGTTAGGTTAGGTGTTGGTTAGGTTAGGTTAGGTTAGGTTAGGTTAGGTTAGGTTAGGTTAGGTTAGGTTAGGTTAGGTTAGGAGATTAGGTTAGGTCTAGGTTAGGTTATGTTTGGTGAGGTTAGGTTAGGGCTAGGTTAGGTTAGGATTCGGTTAGTTTTGGTTAGGTTAGGTTAGTGTTAGGTTAGGTGTAGGTTAGGTGAGGTTTGGTTATGTTTGGTCAGGTTTGGTTAGGTTAGGTTAGGTTAGGTTAGGTTAGGTTATGATCTAGGTGTAGGTTAGGTTTAGGTCTAGGTTAGGTTAGATAAGGTTAGGTCTGGGTTAGGTTAGGTTTGTTTAGGTCTGGGTTAGGTTAGGTTAGGTTAGGTTAGGTTAGGTTAGGTTAGATTAGGTTAAGTTAGGTAAGGTTAGATTAGGTTAGGTTAATCTAGGTTAGGTTAGGTTAGGTTAGGATAGGTTAGGATAGGTTAGGTTAGGTTTGGTTAGGTTAGGTTAGGTTAGGTTAGGTTAGGTTAGGTTAGGTTAGGTTAGGTTAGGTTAGGTTAGGTTACGGTAGGCTAGGTTAGGTTAGGTTAGGTTAGGTTTGGTTAGGTTAGGTTAGGTTAGGTTAGGTGTAGGTTAGGTTTGGTTAGGTTAGGTTAGGTTAGGTTAGGTTAGGTGAGGGTAGGTTAGGTTAGGTTAGGTTAGGTCTAGGTTAGTTAGGTTAGGTTAGGTTAGGTTAGGTTTAGGTTAGGTTAGGTATAGGTTTGGTTAGCGTTAGGTTAGGTTAGGTTAGGTTAGGTGTAGGTTAGGTTAGGTTAGGTCAGGTTAGGTGTCGGTTAGGTTAGGTCAGGTTAGGTATAGGTTATGTTAGGTTAGGTCAGGGTAGGTTAGGTTAAGTCAGGGTTAGATTAAGTTACGTTAGGTCAAGGTAGATTAGGTTACGTTAGGTCAGGTTAGGTATAGGTTAGGTTAGGTCAGGTTAGGTTAGCTTAGGTTAGGTTAGCTTAGGTCAGGTTAGATTAGGTTAGGTTAGGTTAGGTTAGGTTAGGTTAGGTTAGGTTAGGTTAGGTTAGGTTAGGTTAGGTTTAGGTTAGGTTAGGTTAGGTTAGGTTAGGTTAGTAGGTTAGGTTAGGTTAGGTTAGGTTTGGTTAGGTGTAGGTTTAGGTGTATGTTAGGATAGGTTAGCGTGGTTAGGTTAGGTTAGGTTAGGTTAGGTTAAGGTTAGGTTACGTTTGGTTAGGTTATGGTAGTTTAGTGGTTAGGTTAGGTTAGGTTAAGGTTAGGTTATGTTAAGGTTAGGTTATGTTAAGGTTAGGTTATGTGAAGGTTAGGTTATGTTAAGGTTTGGTTATGTTAAGTTTTGGTTTGGTTAGGTTAAGGTTAGGTTAAAGTTAGGTTAAAGTTAGGTTTGGTTAGGTTAGGTTAGGTTAGGTTAGGTTAGTTTAGGTTGAATTGGGTTCGGTTAGGTTAGGTTAGGTATTAGGTTAGGGGTTAGGTTAGGTTAGGTTAGGTTAGGTTAGGTTAGGTTGAGGTTAGGGGGTTAGGTTTGGTTAGGTTAGGTTAGGTTAGGTTAGGTTTTAGGTTAGGTTAAGGTAAAGTTTGGTTAGGTTTAGTTAGATTAGGTTAGGTTGGTTAGGGTAGGTTAGGTTAGGTTAGGTTTGGTTTGGGTTAGGTTAGGTTGGTTTGGTTAGGTTAGGTTAGGTTTGGTGTGGTTAGGGTTAGGTTAGGTTAAATTAGGTTTGGTTTATTAGGTTAGGTTAGGTTAGGTTAGGGGTTAGGTTAGGTTAGGTTAGGTTGGGTTAGGTTAGGGTTAGGTTAGGTTTAGCTTAGGTTGGGTTAGGTTAGGTTTGGTTAGATTGGGTTCTGTTAGGTTTGGTTAGGTTAGGTTAGGTTAGTTAGGTTAGGTTAGGTTAGGTTAGGTTTGGTTAGGTGGGTAGGTTAGGGTTTGGTTCAGGTTAGGTTAGGTTAGGTTAGTTAGGGGTTAGGTTAGGTTAGTCTAGTCTAGGTTAGGTTAGGATAGGTTTGGCTTGTTTTTAGGTTAGGTAAGGTTAGGTTAGGTTTGGTTAGGTTTGGCTAGGTTAGGTTAGGTTAGGTTGGGTTAGATTTGGTTAAGTTAGGTTAGGTGAGGTTAGGTTAGGTGAGGTTAGGTTAGGTAGTTTGGTTAGGTAAGGGTTGGTTAGGTTAGGTTAGGTTAGGTTGGTAGGTTGTAGGTTAGGTTAGGTTAGGTTAGGTTATGTTAGGTGTAGGTTAGGTTTAGGGTTAGGTTAGGATTAGGTTAGGTCTAGGTTAGGTTAGGTGTAGGTGTAGGTTAGGTTAGGTTAGGTATGGTTTTAGGTTGGTTAGGTTAGCTTTAGGTTAGGTTAGGTTAGGTTAGGGTTAGGTTAGGTTAGGTTAGGTTAGGTTTGGTTAGGGTAGGTTTTAGGTTAGGTTAGTTAGGTTAGGTCTAGGTTATTTTGGTTATAGGTTGGTTAGGTTAGGTTAGGTTAGGTTAGGTTAGGTTAGGTTAGGTTTGGTTAGGTTAGGTTTGGTTAGGTTAGGTTTGGTTAGGTTAGGTTGGGTTAGGTTAGGTTCTAGGTTAGGTTAGGTTAGGTTAGGTTTTAGCTTAGGTTTGGTTTTAGGTTAGGTTAGGGTTGGTTAGGTTAGGTTTGATTTAGGTTAAGTTAGGTTAGGTTAGGTTAGGTTGTGTTGGGTTAGGTTAGGTTGAGATGGTTAGGTTAGGTTGAGATGGTTAGGTTAGGTTAGGTTGAGATGGTTAGGTTAGTGGTTAGGTTACGGTTAGGTTAGGTTTTGTTAGGTTATGGTTAGTAGGTTAGTAGGTTAGGTTAGGTTAGGTTAGGTTAGGTTGGTTAGGTTAGGTTAGTTAGGTTAGGTTAGGTTAGGTTAGGGGAGTTGTATGTTCGGTTAGGTTAGGTTAGTGGTTAGGTTAGGTTAGGTAGTGGTTAGGTGGAGGGTAGGTAGGTTAGGTTAGGTTAGATTAGGGTTAGGCTAGGTTTGAGGTTTGGTTAGGTTAGGTTAACTTAGGTTAGGGTTAGGTTTGGTTAGGTTAGGGTTAGGTTTGGTTAGGTTAGGGTTAGGTTGGTTAGGTTAGGGTTGGTTTGGGTTACGTTAGGTTAGGGTTGGGTTAGGTCAGGTTAGGTTAGGTTGGATTCTGTTAGGTTAGGTTAGGTTTGGTTAGTTAGGTTAGGTTAGGTTAGGTTAGGTTAGGTGGTTCGGTTAGGTTAGGTTAGGTAGGTAGGTTAGGTTAGGTTAGGTTAGGTTTAGGTTAGGTAGTTAGGTTTTAGGTAGTTAGGTTAGGTTAGGGTTAGGTTAAGGGTTAGGTTAGGTGTAGGTTAGGTTAGGTTAGGTTAGGTCTAGGTTAGGGTTAGGTCTAGGTTAGGTTACGGTTAGGTATAGGTTAGGTTAGGTTAGGTCTGAGGTTAAGGTTAGTAGTTTAGGTGGTTGGTTAGTTAGTTTAGGTGGGGTTAGTAGGTGTAGGTTAGGTTAGGTTAGGTTAGGTTAGGTTAGGTTGTAGGTTAGGTTAGGTCTAGGATAGGTTTTAGGTGTAGGTTAGGTTAGGTTAGGTTAGGTTTAGGTTAGGTTTTAGGTTAGGTTAGGTTAGGTTAGGGTTAGGTTAGGTTAGGTTTAGGTTAGGTTAGTGTTTAGGATTAGGTTAGGTGTAGGTTAGGTTAGGTTAGGTTAGGTATAGGTTAGGTTACGTAGGATAGTTAGGTTAGTTAGGTTAGGTTAGGTTAGGTTAGGTTAGGTTAGGTTAGGTTTAGGTTAATTTAGGTTAGGTTAGGTTAGGTTAGGTTAGGTTTAGGTTAGGTTAGGTTAGGTTAGGTTAGGTGTAGGTTAGGTTTGGTTTGGGGGGTTAGGTTAGGTTAGGTTAGGTTAGGTTAGGTTAGGTTGGTAGGTTAGCTTTAGGTTTGGTTAGGTCTAGGTTAGGTGTTAGGTTAGGTTAGGTTAGGTTTAGGTGTTGGTCTAGGTTTTAGGTTAGGTTAGGTTAGGTTAGGTTAGGTGTAGGTTAGGTTAGGCTTAGGTTGGTTAGGTTGAGGTTGGTTAGGTGGGTTAGGTTAGGTCTAGGTTAGGTTAGTTAGAGAAGTGTTAGGGTTAGGTTAGGTTTAGGTTTAGGTTAGGTTAGGTGGTAGGTTAGGTTAGGTTTAGGTTAGGTTAGGTTAGGTTAGGTTAGGTTAGGTTAGTTAGGGGGTTAGGTTAGTGGTTAGGTTAGGTTAGGTTAGGTTAGGGTTAGGTTAGGTTAGGGTTAGGTTAGGTTAGGTTAGGTTAAGTATAGGTTAGGTTAGTTATGGTTAGGTTAGGTTAGGTTAGGTTAGGTTTAGGTTAAGGTTAGGTTAGGTCTAGGTTAGGTTAGGTGAGGTTAGTGGTTTAGGTTTAGGTTAGGTTAGTAGGTAGGTAAGGTTAGGTTAGGTTAGGTTAGGTTAGGGGGTTAGGTTAGGTTAGGTTAGGTTAGGTTAGGTTAGGGTAGTAGGTTAGGTTAGAGTTAGGTTAGGGTTAGGTTAGGTCCTTGGTTAGGTATTGGGTTCGTGAGGTTAGGTTAGGTGAGGTTAGGGGTTAGGTTAGGTTAGGTTAGGTCTGGTTAGGTTTAGGTTAGGGTGGTGGTTAGTTAGGTGTAGGTGAGGTAGAGGTTAGGTGTAGGTTAGGTTAGGTTAGGGTTAGGTCTAGGTTAGGTTTTAGGTTAGGTTAGGTTAGGTTAGGTTAGGTTAGGGTTAGGTTAGGTTAGGTTAAGGTTAGTTAGGGTTAGGAAAGGAGAGGTTAGGTTAGATATGGTTAGTTATGGTTAGGTTAGGTTAGGTTAGGTTAGGGTAGGTTAGGTTAGGTTTAGGTTAGGTTAGGTTTGGTTAGGTTTGGTTTGGTGAGGTTAGGTGTAGGTTAGGTTAGGTTTAGGTTAGTTTAGGTTTAGGTTAGGTTTAGGTTAGGTTAGGTTAGGTTTGTTCTAGGTTAGGTTAGGTTAGGTTAGGTTAGGTTAGGTTAGGTTAGGTTAGGTTAGGTTTTGGTTAGGTTAGGTTAGGTTAGTTAGGTTTAGGTTAGGTTAGTGGTTAGGTTAGGTTAGGTTAGGGGGTTAGGTTGGTTAGGTTAGTGGTTAGGTTAGGTTTGGGTTAAGTTAGGTTAGGTTAGGTTAGGTTAGGTTTAGGTTTAGGTTAGGTTAGGTTAGGTTAGGTAGGTTAGGTTAGGTCTAGGTTAGGTTAGGGTAGGTTAGGTAGGTTAGGTTAGGTTAGTGTTAGGATAGGTGTATGGGGTTAGGTTAGGGTTAGGTTAGGTTAGGTTTAGTTTAGGTTAGGTTTGGGTAGGTTAGATTAGGATAGGTTATGTTAGGTTAGGTTAGGCTAGGTTAGGTTAGGTTAGGTTAGTGTAGGTTAGGTTAGGTTAGGTTTGGTTTTGGTAGGTTACGTTAGGTTAGGGTTATATTAGGTTTGGTTAGGTTAGGTAAGGTTAGGGTAGGTTAGGTTAGGTCTTAGGTTAGGTTTGGTTAGGTTTAGGTTAGGTTAGGTTGAGGTTAGGTTAGGTTAGAGTCTAGGTTAGGTTAGGTTAGGTTAGGTTAGGGTTAGGTTAGGTTAGGTTAGGTTAGGTTAGGTGAGGTTAGGTTAGGTTTTGGATGGTTAGGTTAGGTGTATGTTTAGGGTTAGTCTAGGTTTGGTTTGGTTAGGTGGGTGTAGGGTTAGGTTAGGTTTGGTTAGGTTAGTTAGGTTAGGTTTGGTTTGGTTTATGTTTGGTTAGGTTAGGTTAAGTTAGGTTAGGTTCACAGGTTAGGTCAGGTCACGTTAGGTTAGGGCATGTAAGGTCAGGTAAGGTTAGGTTAGGTTAGATTAGGTTAGGTTAGGTTAGGTAAGGTTAGGTTAGGCTAGGTTAGGTTAGGTTAGGTTAGGTTAGGTTAGGTTAGGTTAGGTTATGCTAGGCTAGGTTAGGTTTGGTTAGGTTAGGTTAGGCTTGGCTAGGTTAGATTAGGCTACGTTAGGTTAGGTTAGGTTAGGTTAGGTTAGGTTAGGTTAGGTTAGGTTAGGTTTGGTTAGGTTAGGTTAAATTATGTTAGTAAAGGTTTGGTTAGGTTAGGTTAGGTTAGGTTAGGTTAGTTTAGGTTAGGTGTAGTTAGGTTAAGGTTAGGTTAGGTTAGGTTAGGTTAGGTTAGGTTAGGTTAGGTTAGGGTTAGGTTAGGTTAGGTCTAGGTTAGGTTAGGTTAGGTTAGGTTAGGTTAGGTTAGGTTAGGTTAGGGTCTAGTTAGGTTAGAGTTACGTTAGGTCTAGGTTAGGTTAGGTTAGGTTAGGTTAGGTTAAGGGTTTAGGTTAGGTTAGGTTAGGTGTAGGTTAGGTTAGGTTAGTTAAGGTTTGGTTAGGTTTGGGTAGTTAGGGTTAGGTTAGGTTAGGTTAGGGTAAGGTTAGGTTAGGTTAGGTTAGGTTTAGGTTAGGTCAGGTTAGGTTTGGTTAGGTTAGAGTTAGGTTAGGTTAGGTTATGGGTAGTGGTTAGGTTAAGTTAAGGTTAGGTTAGGTTAGGATAGGCTAGGGTTAGGTTAGGGTTTGGTTAGGGTTAGGTTAGGTGAGGTTTGGTTAGGTTAGGTTAGGCTAGTTAGGTTACGTTAGGTTTGGTTTGGTTAGGTTAGGTTAGGTTAGGGTTTAGTTAGGTTAGGATATAGGTTAGGTTAGGTTAGGTTTGGTTAGGTTAGGTTGATTAGGTTAGGTTATGTTGGTTAGGTTAGGTTAGGTTGGGTTAGGTTAGGTTAGGTATTGGTTAGCGTTTGCAATGTTAGTTAGGTTAGGTTAGGGTATGGTTTGGTTAGGTTAGGAGGTTAGGTTAGGTAGGTGAGGTTAGGTTAGGTTAGGGTTAGGCTAGGTTAGGTTAGGGTTAGGTTTGTTTAGGTTAGGTTTGGTTTGGTTAGGGTAGGTTAGTTTAGGTGAGGTTAGAGGGTATGGTGAGGTTCAGGTTAGGTTAGGTATAGGTTAGGTTGGTTGAAGTTTGGGGTGGTTTTAGGTTAGGTTAGGGTAGGTTAGGGTTAGGTTAGGGGGTTAGGTATTAGGTGAGGTTAGGTTAGTGGTGGTTAGGTTTGGTGTAGGTTAGTGGTTAGGTTAGTTTAGGTTAGGTTACGTCAAGTTAGGTTAGGTTTGATTTAGGTTAGGCTTAGGTTAGGTTAGGTTAGGGGTTAGGTTTAGGTTAGGTTAGGTTAGGTTAGGGTTAGGTTATGGTAGGTTAGGTTAGGTGAGGTTAGGTTTGGTTTGCTTTAGTTAGGTTAGGTTAGGTTAGGTTTGGTTACGGTTAGGTTTGGTTAGGTCTAGGTTAGGTATAGGTGTAGGTTAGGTTGGTTAGGTAAGGTTAGGGTTAGGGTTAGGTTAGTGGTTAGGTTAGGTTAGGTTAGGTTTGGTTAGGTTAGGTTTTGGTTTGGGTTATGTTTGGGTTTTGGTTAGGTTAGGTTAGATTAGGTTAGGGTTAGGGCTAGGTTAGGTTAGGTTTAGGTTAGGTTAGGGCTAGGTTAGGGCTAGGTTAGGTTTAGGGCTAGGTTAGGTTAGGGTAGGGCTAGGTTAGGTTAGGGTTAGGGCTAGGTTAGGTTAGGGTTAGGGCTAGGTTAGGTTAGGGTTAGGGCTAGGTTGGGTTAGGGCTAGGCTAGGTTAGGGCTAGGCTAGGTTAGGTTAGGGCTAGGTTAGATTAGGTTAGGGTTAGGTTAGATTAGGTTAGGGTTAGGGCTAGGTTAGGTTAGGTTTAGGTTAGGTTAGGGCTAGGTTAGGTCTGTGTGTTAGGTGTAGGTTTAGGTTTAGGTTTTAGGTTAGGTGTAGGTTAGGTTAGGTCTAGGTTAAGTCTAGGTTAGGTTTAGGTTAGGTTAGGTTAGGTTAGGTTAGGTTAGGTTAGTATAGGTTAAGGTTAGTGTTTGGTTTGTTTAGGTTAGGTTAGGTTAGGTTAGGTGTCTACGCCGCTCCCTAGGGTGTGAGAGTTAGATCAGGTTACGTAGGCGCCTCTCGCGCGCGAGCCGTTAGTGTTGTAGGTTAGGATCTAGGTAGGTTAGGGTAGGTCTAGGTTAGGTTAGGTGAGGTTAGGTTAGGTTAGGTTAGGTTAGGTGTAGGTTAGGTTAGGATTAGGTTAGGTTAGGTTAGGTGTAGGTTAGGTTATGGTTAGGTTAGGTTAGGTCTTTAGGTTAGGTTAGGTGTGAGGTTAGGTTAGGTTAGGTTAGGTTAGGTTAGGTTAGGTTAGGTTAGGGTTAGGGAGGTTTGGTTAGGTTAGGTTAGGTTTTAGGATTAGGTTAGGAATAGGTTAGGTTAGGTTTAGGTTAGGTTAGGTTAGGTTAGGTTAGGTTTTAGGTTAGGTTAGGTCTAGGTTAGGTTGGTAGGTTTGGTGGTAGGTTAGGTTAGGTCGGTAGGTTAGTTTGTTAGGTTAGGTTAGGTCTAGGAGCGTTACGGTTAGGTTAGGTTAGGTTAGGTTAGGTTAGGTTAGGTTAGGTTAGTTAGGTCTTGGTGTATAGGTTAGTTAGGTTTGGTTAGGTTAGGTGGTTAGGTTAGGTTAGGTTAGGTTAGGTTCTAGGTTAGGTTAGGTATATGTGAGGTTTAGGTTTGGTCTAGGTTTGGTCTAGGTTAGGTTAGGTTAGTTAGGTTAGGTATAGGTTAGGTTAGGCTAGGTTAGATTAGGTTAGGTTAGGATAGTGGTTAGGTTAGGTTAGGTTAGGTTAGGGTTAGGTTGGGTTAGGTTTAGGTTAGGTATAGGTTAGGTTAGGATTATGGGTTAGGTTAGGTCTAGGTTAGGTCAGATTAGGTTAGGCTAGGTTAGGTATTTAGGTTGGGTTAGGTTTGTTTAGGTTAGGTTAGGTGTAGGTTAGGTTAGGTTAGGTCTAGGTTAGGTTTAGGTAGGTTTGGTTAGGTAAGGTTAGTGGTTAGGTTAGAGGATTAGGTTAGGTTAGGTTAGGTAGTGGTGGGGGTAGGTTAGGTTAGGTCTAGGTTAGTGGTTAGGTGTAGGTTAGGTTAGGTTAGGTGGTTAGGTTAGGTTAGGTTCGATTAGGTTAGGTTAGAGTGGTTAGGGGGTTAGGTATAGGTTAGGTTAGGTTAGGTAGCGTTAGGTTAAATTAGGTTAGGTTAGGTTAGGTTAGGTTAGGTTAGGATAGGTTAGGTTAGGTGAGGTTAGGTTAGGTTAGGTTTGGTTATGTTAGGTTAGGCTAGGTTTGGTTAGGTTTTGGTTAGGTTAGGTTAGGTTTTGGTTAGGTTTTGGTTAGGTTAGGTTAGGCTAGGTTATGTTAGGTTAGGTGTAGGTTGGGTTAGGTTAGGTTAGGTTAGGTGTAGGTTAGGTTAGGTTTGGTTAGGTTAGGTTTGGTTAGGTTAGGTTTTGGTTAGGTTAGGTTCGGTTAGGTTAGGTTTATGTTAGGTTATGTTAGGTTTATGATAGGTTAGGTTAGTTTGTAGGTTTAGGTTTGGTTTAGTTAAGTTAGGTTAGGTTAGATTAGGTTAAGTTAGGTTAGGTTAGGTTAGGTTTGGTTTGGTTAGGTTAAGGTTAGGTTTAGATTAGGTTAGGTTAGGTTAGGTTTGGTTTGGTTAGGTTAAGGTTAGGTTTAGATTAGGTTAGGTTACGGTAGGTTAGATTTAGGTTAGGTTGCGTTAGGTTAGGTTAGGTTAGGTTAGGTTAGGTTAGGTTAGGTCAGGTTTATGTTAGGTTAGGTTCGGTTTATGATAGGTTAGGTTAGGTTAGTTTAGGTTAGGTTTGGTTAGGTTAGGTTTGGTTAGGTTTTAGGTTAGGTTTTGGTTAGGTTTGGTTTTAGGGTTAGGTTAGAATTTAGGGTTAGGTTAGGTTTGGTTTTAGGGTTAGGTTTGGGTTAGGTTAGGGTTAGGTTTGGTTAGGTTAGGTTGGTTAGGTTTGGTTAGGTTAGGTTTGGGGGTTAGGTTAGGTTAGGTTTTGATGGTTTGGTTAGGTTAGGTTAGTTAGGTTAGGTTTGATTAGGTTAGGTTGGTTAGGTTAGGTTAGGCTTGGTTAGGGTTAGGTTAGGTCGTAGGGTTCTTCGGCGTTAGGTGTAGGTTAGGTTAGGTTAGGTCTGGGTTGGGTTAGATTAGATTAGGTTAGGTCTAGGTTAGGTGAGGTTAGGTCTAGGTTAGGTTAGGTTAGGTCTAGGTTAGGTCTAGGTTAGTTAGGTTAGGTTAGGTGTAGGTTAGGTTAGGTTAGGTTAGGTATTGTTAGGTGTAGGTTAGGGTTAGGTTAGGTTGGGTTAGGTTTAGGTTAGGTTAGGTTAGGTTAGGTTAGGTTAGGTTAGGTTAGGTTAGGTTAGGTTAGGTTAGGTTAGGTTAGTAGAGGTTAGGTATAGGTTAGGTTTGGTTAGGGGTTAGGTTAGGTGTTGGTTCGTGGTAGTCGTTCGGTTTAGGTTAGGGGTTAGGTTAGGTTAGGTTAGGTTAGGTATAGGTTTTTAGATTACGGTTTGTAGGTTAGGTTAGGTTAGGTTTTGGTTAGGTTAGGTAGGTTCGGTCTAGGTTAGGTTAGGTGGTAGGTTAGGTAGTTAGGTTAGGTAGTAGGTGGTAGGTTAGGTTTGGTTAGGTTTGGTGAGGTTAGGTTTCGTAGTGTCCTAGGTTAGGTTAGGTTTGGTGTTAGGTTAGTAGTTAGGTTAGGTTAGGTAGTAGGTTAGGTAGTCGTGGTTAGTGGTTAGGTAGTGGTAGGTTAGTGTGTAAGGTTAGGTTAGGGTTTGGTTAGGGTAGGTTGTGGTGGTAGGTGTAGGTTACGGTTATGGTTAGGTAGTGGAGGTCGAGGTTGTAGGTTAGGTTAGGTTTGGTTAGGTTAGGTTAGGTTAGGTTAGGTTAGGTTAGTTAGTTAGGTTAGGTTAGGTTAGTGGTTAGGTTAGGTTAGTGTATGGTTAGGTTAGGTAGGTTAGTGTTAGGTTTGGTTAGTAGTTAGGTTAGGTTAGGTGTAGGTTAGGTTAGGTTAGGTTAGGTTAGGTTAGGTATAGTGTAGGTCTAGTTAGGTTAGGTAGTAGGGTTAGGTTATGGGTTGGTTAGGTTAGGTCTAGGTTAGTGAGTTTGGTAGGTAGGTGGTAGGTTTGGTTAGGTTTGGGTTAGGTGTAGGTTAGGTTTGGTTAGTTTAGTGTTAGGTTAGGTGGCTAGGTTAGGTTGGTAGTGGTTTGGTTAGGGTAGTAGGTAGGTTAGGTTAGTTGTAGTAGTGGGGGTAGTGGTGGTACGTGGTAGTGGGGTAGGT
Organism: Oratosquilla oratoria; assembly: GCF_046742065.1. Classification (NCBI taxonomy): domain Eukaryota; kingdom Metazoa; phylum Arthropoda; class Malacostraca; order Stomatopoda; family Squillidae; genus Oratosquilla; species Oratosquilla oratoria. Next base: position 46,992,585 of record NC_134789.1, read on the forward strand.
TAGGTTTGGTAGTGGTAAGTGGTAGTGGTAGTAGTGGAGGTGGTGGTCGTGGTAGAGGTCGTAGGTAGTGGTAGTAGTGGTTAGTGGTAGTGGTGGTTCGGTAGTAGTGTGTAGGTGTGGTAGTTGGTCGTGGTGGGAATAGGGTCGTGGTTAGTGGTTAGGGGTGGGTAGTGGTTGTAGGTGGTAAGTTATGTCGTTTTGGTAGTAGTGGTCGTTGTATGTGGTATGGAAGTGGTAGTGGGTAGTAGTTTGTCGTGGGGGTGTAGTGTTCGTGTTCGTGATCGGTAGTTGGTAGGGGTTATGATGGATTTCGTAGTTTGGTAGTAGTTTTAGGTAAGTCGTTGATCGTATATGGTTTACAGTGGTCTTGGGTATTGTGGTCTAGTACGTGGTACGTCATGTCGACGTTCGTATAGACTATTTCTTTATGTATAGTTGTTCTATTTAGTAAAGTATTTCTATTACTACTATTTTCTATTACTGGGTACTATTACTTATACTACTAGTTACTATTACAACTTACGTATTACTACTATTACTATTACTACTATTACATGTTACTATTACTACTTTTTAAACTATTAATTACTACTATTACTACTACTATTTATTACTATATTACTATTACTATTACTATTATTACTATATACTATTATTACTATTACTATTGTTACTTATTATTATTACTATAATACTATTACTACTTATTACTATTACTACTATTACTACTATTACCTATTTACTATTATTACTATTCTTACTATTACTACTTATTACTACTATTACTACTATTACTAATACTTACTATTACTATTAATACTATTACTACTTATTACTACTACATTACTATTTAATTACTACTATTACTCTATATTACCTATTTTTAACTATTACTAAGTTTTATTTATTATTACTATTATTACTATTACTATGTATTACTACTATTACTAATTACTATTACTATTACTACTTACTATTACTACTATTACTACTATTACTAATTATTACTAGTTACTAATATTACTATTACTATTATTCTACTATTACTATTACTAATATCTACCATTACTACTATTACTATTTACTATTACTATTACTACTATTTTATTACTTTTACTATTACTATTACTTTACTACTATTACTATTATTACTATTATTATTACTATTACTACTATTTTATTACTAATATATTACTATTACTACTATTACTATTTATTACCATATTACTTATATTACCAATCTTATTATTATATTTTATTACTACTATTATTATTATTATTCTTACTATTATATTATTTTATTACTATTTATTATATGTTTATTACTATTTTATTATTACTAATTACTTACTATTACTACTATTACTTATTACTATTATATTACTATTACTATTATTACAATTACTATTACTACTACTGTTACTATTACTACTACTGTTACTATTACTACTAAAGTTACTATTACTACTAATAGTACTAGTATTACTATTACTACTATTACTATTAATATTACTAGTATTACTACTATTACTTATTACTTTATACTATACTATTACTATTACTTACTATTACTATTTATTACTATTACTATTACTATTATCATTTATTATCATTACTATCTTACTACTATCATCATTAGATGTTATTATGTTATTACTATTATCATCATATATATCAGCATTGTTGTTATTATTATTATTATTTTATTGTTATTATTATTAATAATTGTTATTATTATTATTATCATTATTATTATTATTATTATTATTATTATCATTATTATTATTATTATTATTATTATTATTATTATTATTATCATTATTATTATCATTATTATCAGTATTACTATAATCATCATTGTTATTATTATTGTCATCATCATCATCATCATCATCATCATTGTCATCATCATTATCATCATCATCATCATCATCATCATCATCTTCATCATATCTCTTCATCATCATCATAATCATCATCAATCATCATCATCCTATCTTTTCATCATGAGTATCATCATCATCATCATAACTATCTTCATCATAATTATATCTTATACTATGATATTTACTCTATTATCATGATTATTAATAGTATAATAATATATAATATGCTAAGGGTTAATATTTTCTTATTATCATCAAGCATTTTATAATCAGAGGATAACAGTAAAGTAGGGTACAACAAATTCTTCAAAACACCCAAGTACGGGATCATTCATAAGCGTCACGTGGTTGGATTTGGTAACGCAGGGGCTAACATGGTAATATATATTTCAGAGGAAGTAACTTAGAGGGGAGTGGGTGGAGAAGGAGGAGGAGGACGAGGAGGAGGAAGGGGGAGAAGGAAAAGGAGATGCAGGCGAAGGAGGAGAAGGGAGGGAGAAGAGAGGAGGAGAAGGGAGGAGGAGAAGGAGGGTGGTTTCGGGTGAGTCAGGCGACGCGCAGGTAGTTTGTTGTTGTAGTTGGAAGGTGAATGAACAGTGGAGGAAATGTGGATATAAAACATCTGCAAAAAGTTACATACATACACAAACACGCACATACGCACACATACACATATATACACACAATTCGTGGCGCAGTTGGTAGAATTCCCGGCTGCCACTACAGCAGTCCGGGTTCGAATCCCCCCAGGACTGAAATTGTTTCAGTATCGCTGCGCTGCGGGTTGTTACTCCAACTCTCATGAGCGGGGAGTTGTGTGTGTGTGTGTGTGTGTGTGTGTGTGTGTGTGTGTGTGTGTGTGTGTGTGTGTGCGTGTAAGGTCACACCATTACCCATAGATCGGTTATATGAGCTCTGAGCTCTCTTCCGGGAGGGAAATAGCTGTCGATCACGAGCACAACACGTGATCTACGACCACACACACACACACACACACACACACACACACACACACACACACACACACACACACACACACACACACACACACAGAGCTCAACGGCGCAGTGGTAACGTTCGCACCTGCTAACTTAGCACCCCGAGTTCGAATCCCGTACAGGGCTGAAATAATTTCAATATCGCTGCGCTGCGAGCTGTTACTTTCAACTCTCGTGGGTAGGGAGTTGTGTGTGTGTGTGTGTGTGTGCGTGTGCGTGTGTGCGTGTGTATGTATATTGTATATACATATATGTATACACTGTATATGCGTGTTTTCTGTGTCTGTGTATGAACACTTACAAACATTTTATGTTGGGAATTGGGTAGCATTATTAGGTAGGTCGGTTGAGTGCGAAGAAAGGAAAGGGATGGAAAGGGAAAAGGAAACAGGGGAAGGTTAGGGAAGTGAAGGATGGAGGAGGGGAAAAGGAAAAAGAGGAAGTGAAGATGATTGGATGAGGAAGGAAAATGAATTTTGAAGGGATGGGAGGAGAATGAGTAACAGGAGGAGGAGCAGAAGGAGGAGGAGGAGAAGAAGAAGGAGGAGGAGAAGAAGAAGGAGGAGGAGGAGATGAAGGTGGAGGGAGGAGAAGGAGGAGGAGGAGGAGGAGGAGGTGGTGGTAGTGGTGGTGGTGGATTAGGAAGAGAAGGAGAGGGTCAGTACCATGCAAGGTTGAGTTTGTTCCGCATGAGGGCCGGATAGTGGCTTTAGGCCCTTCCCTCCTGCGTTTCCTTCCCCCCGTCCCGTCTTCCTCCTCCTCCTCCTCCTCCTCCTCCTCCTCCTCCTCCCTCCTCCTCCTCCTCCTCCTCCTCCTCCTCCTCCTCCTCCTACACTACATCTCCTGCCTCCATTTCCTTCCCACATGCTTCTTCTACCTATCTTCCTCCTCCTCCTCTCGCTCTCCACTCCCCTCCACCATTCTACCTCCTCCTACGCCCCCCCCCATCCTCTCCCCCGATACTTATATTTCCTTTTCATGGTCTGGTGGGCTTTCTGCTTGAGAGAAAGTCTTAACCTTTGCAACGCGGCTGTGCAGTTCATAGATTTCATTCTGGCATAACAGGGCGATTTTACTGAGTGGGTGTGCTTGAGCTCTATTACAACCGATCGGTCCCTGTACAAGCGAGGTCCGTAGCTAAGCTAAGCAAAAACGTCTGGCATTTTGCTGAAATCTAGTCTATTATGATGGCGAGTGTCTATGGTAAGAATGTGTCAACCTCTCAACCCTTCAACCTCCTCCTTTACCTCAACCTCCTAAGCCTTTTATTTACGCAGCTCGACGGGATAGTCGAGGAAAATGTATTATTCAAAGAAAACACTTAATCCATCTCGACTACCCCGACTCTGTGACCAGATGTATGTTGTCGGGTGATTTTATTTAACTATGGAAAAATCCTGAAACACGCAGAAACGTTTACCTGTCTGCCCAGTTCATTATTTTTTCAATATCTCATTAGACGATTAAATTCAGTTTGGTGAATTCCCCCCCCCCTGCATCATTCCAGTGGTTAAAGGACAGAGACTTCAACACCAGGCAGGATCAAAAAGCTATTCGCTATGCCTTAATATTTGTATTCATGTACAATGGGTGGGAGTGGTTTCTATGCCTTTTTCTTTTTGGCTACCCCCCGTGTAGGGGGAAAAAGCCTTTGGTATATGTATGTATGTATGTACAAGCATCTCGCATCTACTCTTTTGGCACAATCTTCATTGTTAATGGCAGGATCAATGAATTTTTATTCTGGATACCGCAGATATCTTAATTCATCTAAGGGAAGTCTTCTACAGTCAGGTTTAGTGTTTGTCACTCAGATATCACCTAGCAACTGGATCAAATTAAGCGAATCACTTGGATGAAGAAAATGAATATTTTCTTATTGGGGGATATTTATATATTTACAGTTGCTGCCTCCAGGCTATTTCATTCAGCTGTGTGTAGCCCCTAAAGTAGTCAAGTGTTGAACCAAGTTCGATTAACTCCCTGCAGTTCTTGTGACTACCGTCAGGCTGTTCTATTCAATTCCGTGTGCAGCCCCTTGGCAATGAAGGAGTTGAGATTGAATTCCTACAATGTATCCTTGAGTAATGAAACCACAAAGGATTTTCTCTAAACTCAGCTCGTCTGGAGATAACATAAGCCAAAATCCACGTTTACAACTGGCAAAACTGAACCTATTTAAGAACCTAAGAACGTAGTAGACTGCAAGATACCATATGGCCTACACCAGGCAGTTCCGTGTTCCTTACCATCTTTCGTCCCTCTCTATAACGTTATGTGATCTTCTGTTATAACAATCTATTGTTTCAGCGCCCACTGAGTTGTTACTAAGTCTATTTAATTCATTAAACACTCTGTTGGTAAACCAGTTCTTGTTTATTTCCTTCTTAAACCTAAATTTGATAATGGTCCGTCGAGAAAGCTTTACAATTCTAATCCATAAAGGTACAGACAGTTTTCTGTAAGATGAATGTAGTTGTTATCGTTAGTTAGAAAAGATAGACAAAATACTTTTGAGGGTTTTTAAACTGACTAATGCCAACCAATTATCCTCAACTCCGCAAAGGATTAATGTATCCCGATTAATTCGCTGATGAGCGTCGTCGCACTTGAATATTTCTATTCTAGCTAACCTCAGAGAGTTAACCTTAATCTTCACGCGTCACTTACAGGGAACGAGTTTTGGTCATTTCTGGATCTATATCAGATTGCGTGAGAGGTCAAAGAAAAATATATATATATGAGAACAAGAAGGAGGAGGAAGAGGAGGAAAAAATAAGAAGAAGAAGAAGAAGAAGAAGAAGAAGAAGAAGAAGGAAGAAGATGAAGGAAGAAGAAGAAGAAGAAAAAGAAGAAGAAGAAGAAGAAGAAGAAGAGCAAGAATAAGAATACGAAGAATAAGAAGAAGAAGAAGAAAAAGGAAGAAGAAGAAAAAGAAGAAGAAGAAAAAGAAGAAGAAGAAGAAGATAAAGAAGAAAAAGAAGAAGAAGAAGAAGAAGAAGAAGAAGAGTAGTTTTCGCCAGGTGAGTCTTCAGGAAAGAAGGGACGAAATAAGACTCGCCAGACAGGTTTACCCCTTCTGTACCGTGTGAGGGTGCCACAGATGTGAGCAGAGTAGCCTGTTGACAACCAGAGGGAAAGATCGAGTCCCAACCGGTACAGATGAGGTTATTGGAAATGACTCACAACTTCTTTACTACCGGGGAGGCATGGTACCATGGAACAGAATAAGATAGTCCAACAGTTGCCATAATAAACCCAACAGTAATACCTATTAAGGTGGAGTTTATGTCTAAGAGCTTCTTCCTGAAAATGCTGTTTATTGTCGTCATGTGATATTCTTTAGAAATCGAATATTTTGAGTTTGTCGACTGCAGTGATCAAATATATAATTTGTAGGCAGTAGACTTACAGAGCGATGCAAAGTTGTTGGGAGTCTGGGCGCGTCACAAACGTAGAATCATCGTTATACATGTTTTCTTTGAGAATGAAACCACACAACTTCAGGGATGGCTGGAGAAAACATATGGATCATTGATCCACACACACACACACACACACACACACACACACACACACACACACACACACACACACACACACACACACACACACACACACACACACACACACACACACACACACACACACACACACACACATGTGTTTCTGCGCGCGAGCGTGTGTGTGTGTGTGTGTGTGTGTGTGTGTGTGTGTATGTGTGCGCTTGTGTGTATGTGAATGAGTGCGTATATGTTTCACAACGACTGCAGATAAGGGCAGGAAAACTTGCAGGAAAAGAAGATATGTGTGCACAATATTGGTATACACAGTATGTATATAAACTTTTCCTCTTCAATAATACACCATACATTATATTAGTAATATGCAGCTTTCTGTTGGAGGAAGAGAAAAAAATGGTTACCAAGAGAATCACGAACAAAGAGACGTATATTAAAATAATTACTACACAGAATGCACCTCTTCAAACAATGCAAAAAATTAGCAAATGAAGTCCAGAAATACGCAATTAAATCACATCTGAAAAGGCAAATAAAGCTCGACATATCACGACACTAATGCAACACAAAAGTAGTAATGCCGAAAAGAAAAAGAACAAGTTCAAATGTTTGGAAGCAATGCTAATTAGGAATCAACAACCGGAAATAAATACACAACAGACTATGTGCACAAGCGCGGAATTATTCGGGGCTATCGTGATGATCTCGCGAGAGCCTAAGAGGTTAAAGATGTGTGTGTGTGTGTGTGTGTGTGTGTGTGTGTGTGTGTGTGTGTGTGTGTGTGTGTGTGTGTGTGTGTGTGCGTGTGCGTCTGTGTATGTGTGTGTGCGTGTGTGTGTGCGGGTGTGTATGTGTATGTTTGTGTATGTGTGTGTGTGTGTGTGTAAGTGTGTGTGTATGCGTGTGTAACCGCACACACATATATACACAAGCACAAAAATGTTCACACACACACACACACACACACACACACACACACACACACACACACACACACACACACACACACACACACACACACACACACACACAAGGAAGACAATGCTTGAGAAGTGTTAGAATGTACAGCTTTCCACAGTGATGCATCAATTTGTGGAATAAGAATATATAATCCAAACCAACAATATAAATGATTTTAAGACAAAATTTGATAAATGGAAACGGAAATGAGACCTCATGAATGTACTAGTAGGTACGCACGCACACACACACACACACACACACACACACACACACACACACACACACACACACACACACACACACACACACACACACGGTTCGACGGGGCAGTGATAGCGCTCGCAACTGCTAAACCAGCGGTTCGAGTTCGAATCCCGAACAGGGATGAAATAATTTCTGTATTGCTGCGCTGCGAGCCGTTACCTTAACTCTCGTGGGCGGGGAGTTTGTATGTATGCATGTGTATGTGTGTGTGTGTGTGTGTGTGTGTGTGTGTGTGTGTGTGTGTGTGTGTGTGTGTGTGTGTGTGTGTGTGTGTGTGTGTTAGGTCACAACATTACCCATAGGTAGGTCATGCATGAGCTCTGAACCAGGAGTGTAGTAGCTGTCGATCACGAGCCCAGCACGTGATCCAAGACCATGGTGAATCACACACACACACACACACACACACACACACACACACACACACACACACACACACACACACACACACACACACACACACACACACACACAAGTTTGGACAGGACCTAATGCTACACCCACGTCACCGTCACTTCCTCCCACCTAACACCACACCCACCCGCCATGCAACTCGGCATTCAAACAAAATCAAGCCCATCAGAGCGCCGAGGACTGACCGATACAAGAACAGTGCCATTCCATCCATTGTCCGCACAATAAACTCATTATAAATTTTAGACTAAGCATATCACTCTAATAATTACTATATTACTCATAAAAGTGCCCAATTGTATTATTGTCAGTGTATCACTGCTATCTCAATAAACCTATTATTATTATTATTATTATTTATTTATTTTTTACACACACACACACACACACACACACACACACACACACACACACACACACACACACACACACACACACACACACACACACACACACACCTTACATCTTCGAACTTACAATCTCCCTGTAATTCTTGGTTTTCTCTTCCACG
>NC_134789.1:47006141-47026141 GCF_046742065.1 Oratosquilla oratoria
TGTGTGTGTGTGTGTACGTATGTGCGTGCGTTTGTGTGTGTGTGTGTGTGCGTGAGTGTGTGTGTGTGTGTGTGTGTGTGTGTGTGTGTGTGTGTGTATGTGTCTGTGTGTGTGTATGTGTGTGTGTATGCGTGTGTGTGTGCGTGTGTATCAATATTGTATATATGAAAGTAAACAAACCGGGGAATTAAATTCCAGGAAGGGGGGTGAGGCGTTAAAGACATGGGATTCTGACCAGGGGTGTAATGAGATATAGGTTTACAGATAAGTGGGCGTAGACGCGGTAAAACAGTCCTGAGTAGTGGGCGTGACGGTGAGCGGAGTATATTGACTGTTGGCGAGGAAGAGTGGAAGAGTGGAAGAGGTGAAGGGCGTCAGAGGTGAGTGGATTTGCTAAGGCAACGTGGAATGGAGGAGAGGGTGGGGGTGGGAGGTGTGTGTGTAGAGAAGGATGTGGTTAAAAGAAGGCTTGGGGGGGCAAGGGGGGTAGAAAGGGGGTCTGCATGTTGCAGAGTGAGGATGTGGTAGTGGTGAGGGGGAGGGGGGTTTACGTTAGGGGGGAGGGGGCCAGTAGCGGTGGTGGTGGTTGCCACGCCAGTGGACGCGGTGGAGGCGACGGTGGTGGAAACAAGAGTGGATGGTTGTTGTGGCGAGTCAATGATCCCGCAAACTGTCGTTGTTGTTAGTTATTTCTTATTGTTATTGTCACTGCTAATGCTTTTTCTTATTGTTATTGTTGCTGTTGGTAATGCCCTTATTTTTGTTAGCCTTATTGTTATTGTTTGTATATTCTTAGTTGATTCTTCTTCTTCTTCTTCTTCTTCTTCTTCTTCTTCTTCTCCTTCTCCTCCTCCTCCTCCTCCTCCTCCTCCCCCTCCTCCTCCTTCTTCTTCTTCTTCTTCTTCTTCTTCTTCTTCTTCTTCTTCTTCTTCTTCTTCTTCTTCTTCTTCTTCTTCTTCTTCTTCTTCTTCTTCTTCTTCTTCTTCTCCTTCTTCTCCTCTTCCTCCCTTTTCAGGGGATTCTTGTAAATCATGTCAAGGTCAGAGGTCTTTGGACCTTGATTTGTGTCAACCTTGGGTCGGACGCGAGGCAGGAAGTAGGCGGAGCCACTTCCTGGGTTGTTCTTGCAGTTGTTGTTTTTCCTACTCGGGATGCGATCAACAGGGTGTTCCTCTAGGTTAACCCTTCCAAGTTAGGTGGTTAGATTAACCTATTTCATATCTGGTGGTTATTTTTATTTGACTCTGGGTGCTGTGAAAATTCTTCCGGTACAGAGTGGAACGTCTCATATAATTCTGGCTACGGTCAAAATTATTCTCTTTATCAATGTTGCCCCTCATTGGTAGCAAAAGAATCAATGAACTTTTTTTTTCCCTACGGACAATTTCATTCAGCCTTGGATCTAAAGTGTTGAAAATTTTAATCTCGTGTAACCGTCAAGTGGTTGACTAGTGACTTTATTCTGGCTAACAAAAGACGATTTCATTCAGCTTTGTAGAAGCTTCCATGATTAGCCCCTTCTAAGTAGATACTAGGTCTAATAATTCTATTGTGGCCAGCGTCGAACTTTTTTATTCGACTTTAGAGAAGCCTCTTAGTCTTAATGAGTTAACAAAGGTATTAACTACTCGTACATTACTTCTAAGGCTCGTTTCACACGTATCGACTTTTCGCCGTGCGCCGTCCACGACACGACGCCATGCTCTCAAATGACCATGGGCGTCTATGGAGGTATTCACACGTCACAACTATGACCACGTGTGAAAGTGTCTATAGATATCCATGGTTATTTGAGAGCACAACGTTGTAGAATCTATCACTAGTCTTTCTCCACATCCTCCTGTCGCCCCCTGCCACTCTCTTCTGTTAATTTGTTTAGCCCATTCGCTGCGGTGACTACCCCTTGGTTTGATACGACTGTCTAGCGGCAGGCAGAACAAAATCCTAAAAGATGGTGTCTACTCGTGCGGTAGCCCGGTGGATACTGGGTTCGATTTCCGGGACCCGGTACGAGCTGTCATATTGGTTCCCTAAGGCCCTGGTCAGGCTTGGAGGTGACCCAACGTCGGCAAAAAAAAAAAAAAAAAAAAAAAAAAAAAAAAAAAAAAAAAAAAAAAAAAAAAAAAAAAAAAAAAAAAAAAAAAAAAAAAAAGTAACAGACAGGATTTTGCTCTACCAGGGGTTTCTCACTTCCCACTGCGTGGGAGTGAGATGGTATCCACTCTTGCTATACAGTGACGTCCAGTACCGGTAAGCTGAATAAAATCGTTTGGCGCTAACCATGATAAAATCATCCGAGAGTGTCACTGTGTCGAATTGCTTAATTTGTTTTGTTTTTTATTCCTCTCCAATATTTCCCGCGCGGAGGGGGTTGGCTGTTTTCGTAATGAATACCAGCCCTCCAGAGTAAGAATGATGACTGTAGTAGATTAAAGTAATTTCCCCATCGGTTTGACGTGGTCACCACACCAGGATTTACCATTCTTGTGTGGAACGAAGCCGGTATGTAAATTCCACCATAGATCAGTGAAACTGCCACATGGGCCCCTAGCACATGAGTTGAGTGGTTAAAACTCCCTTAACTGTGACAGAAGGAGTTAAACTTCTTTCCACATACTTTGATCTCTTTAGGATGAGATCACGCTAAAGCACGACCCCACTTTAATGTGACAGTAGCCTCGCCCCGGTTGACACCGTCGCTCCGTGTGACAGCGTCGATTTGGTTCTCTTGGTTGCAAAAGCAAATATTTTTTATTCCCTCTTCCGAAAGGTCGGAAGCTCCCCAGACCTCCTGGTGCTGGAGAGGGTCGATGTGGCTGCTCCGAGTAATGGTTACATGGCGGGAGCTTCGGGGAAGCACCGGCCCCGTTGTTGAGACCCAGAAATTTGACCAGGGATTTGTGGGCAAGGTTTGTCAGCATTGTACAATGAGCTATACAACAACAACAATAACAACAACCTTCGTTATCTTCTCTCTTTTCTCGTAATTTTTATTACCTGCGTCCACTTTTATCATCCATGCTGGGATCCTCTTGTTCTCATTCTCTTTATTCCCTCCTCATTCCACCCTCATCACCAATCTATATCTTTCTTCCTTTCCATTCCCAGTGTGTTTTTCTTCCACTCCCCCCTCATCTCCTCACACAGGGTCTCTCTATAGCCTCACACACAGGAACACACACACACACACACACACACACACACACACACACACACACACACACACACACACACACACACACACACACACACACACACACACACACACACACACACACACACATACACACATACACACACACACACACACACACACACACATACACACACACACACACACACACACACACACACACACACACACACACACACACACACACACACACACACACACACACACACACACACACACACACCACACATCACGTACTCTTCCGCTTTCCAGAAGAATACGAATATAAGCTCTTCTTTTTTATATGACTAAGAGCTTTATTCCTTTTTGTGCAGTTACAAGTAAAGCCTATTAATAGCAGATCAACTCACATAGCCTTCAGTCGTCTCCTCCTCGAATTCAGATCATTCAAAGGTACAGATTTAATTTCTCTTTATTGCACATTTTGTTATTTGCACCAAGTGCTGCCACACACAACCACACCTCGAGTAATTAGACTTGTAATAATAGACTGAGCAGAACCGTGTCGATTCTGAGAACAGATCGCCTTTAGAAGGTCGTGGAAGATCAGGGGTCAGAGTAGTATTTGTATCTCCTTGTAAGTTCTTTGTCTTTTTTCAAATCTTCTACCTTTCCAGTCACTTTCGTTATACATTCACCAAATTTTCTTTATCTCTATTCCCTAATTCCCGCCTTTTTCTACCTCATTTTGCCTTAATCCTTTTCATAACAATCTACTCGCCCTTTTGTTCCTAATTATCTCAGTGTTTATCCATTACTCTTTCAACTCCCGAAGCTGAATGAAATCGACTGGATTCAGCTAGGAAACTGTAAGTAAGGTTATCATTGCAATGGGGCTCACTGTGGAGGCCTGTGCTCCCTCATCACGATACCTAAGGTTGATAATCATCTAATGCTTGTCAGAACAAAGACTGCACATAATGTATTCGTAATGAAGGGTTCTAGTCAAGTTTGGCAAGCATAAGAACATAAAAATGGAGGAGATTGCAAGAGACCATAAGGCCTACACTAGGCAGTCCCATGTCGATAATCCATAAAGATATCTCATCTTCTTTTAAAACAACCAATTGTTCCAGCACTCGTTATAATAGGGTTACTAACTCCATTCCATCTGTTAACCACTTTACTGGTAAACCAGTTCTTGCTTATTTCCTTCTGAAACCAAAATTCATCCATTTTAAATCCATTTGTTTCATGTCCTTTCTGGTCTCACTATATCCATATTTCTTTTTATTCCGTTCCATTTCCCCCTTTTTTCATGTTCCCTTGTGCTACCAACTTGCTTTTCCTTCCCTGTCCTTTATGATTACGTTCCCTCCCCTCACTACCCTCTCCTCCTTTCATCCTCTTCTGTAATATCTTTCCCTGATATTCCTTTCATTATAAGTAGGCCTATTCTCCAGGGATACCTAATCTCCAGGCCACTGGCCAATGGCCTCTCTCATTCATCTCTTAACCACCCATCATATCACTACTCTCCACCGTCTCCGCTCCCAAGTTTCACTTACACGGAAATACTTTATTTTCCAATTTTTTTCCTTCACTTCCCAAACCTCTCCTTTTCTTCATCATCTATGATCCCTTCAGCACTTCAAACTACACTTCGAGCGTCATTTGATTCCGTTCTGTGATTCTTTTCTCCTCGTAAAACTTCCGTTTCCTTGGTTCATCCTACGCACTACATGCTTATTCCTTTCTGTGTCTGTATATACCTTTCGCAGGTTCTCTCCAGAGAATTTCTACTTGGATCCAGGGAAAACATCATAGGAAAAGAAATAACAACAGAAAAGCCTCACGTAGAAACCCTAAACTCATCTAACCTAACCTAACCAAACTAGACCTAACCTAACCTGACCAAAGCTAAGCTAGGCTTATCTAACCTAACCTAATCTAACCTAATCTAACCTAACCTAACCTAACCTAACCTAACCTAACCTAACCTAACCTAACCTAACCTAACCTAACCTAACCTAACCTAACCTAACCTAACCTAACCTAACCTAACCTAACCTAAATCAACATAACATAACATAACATAACATAACATAACATCATTTTCCCAAGCTAAAGTTATGTTTTTCTCTCTTTTCCCTTGCGAGTTTCTTCCATTCCCTCTCTTCTCATCCCCTTGTGCAGTTGAACACAATCAATGGGAACATGGCATTGCTAAAAATACTTTATTTTAGCATCTGATGGAGCTTGAGTATTGCACTTTAAATGGAACATCCAATGTTTACAGATTCTTTTGGTACTTTTCTAATATACCGGATACTATCTACTAATGAAGTATAATGTCTATTCACATTAAACGTGTAATAATGCAATAGATTTCAATATATTACTAGTTTAGTGTCACCCATATAAAACTATTTTATATGTATGTATGTATATATGAATGTATGCATGCATGTGTGCGAGCGTGTGTGTGTGTGTGTGTGTGTGTGTGTGTGTGTGTGTGTGTGTGTGTGTGTGTGTGTGTGTGTGTGTGTGTGTGTGAGTGTGTGTGTGTTTCACCATGGTCTTGGATCACGTGTTGGATTCGTGATCGACGGTTATTAACCTTCGGATGAGAGCTATGGGTTGTACTGTGACCTTACGCGCACACACACACCCAACTCCCCGCCCACCAGAGTTGGAATAACACCCCGCAGCGAAGCGATAATGAAATTATTTCAGCCCTGGGTGGGAGTCGAAGCCGGACGGCCGTAGTGGGAGGCAAATACTCTAACCACAGCGCCACGATGTGTGTGTGTGTGTGTGTGTGTGTGTGTGTGTGTGTGTGTGTGTGTGTGTGTGTGTGTGTGTGTGTGTGTGTGTGTGTGTGTGTGTGTGTGTGTGTGTGTGTGTGTGTGTGTGTGTGTGTGTGTGTGTGTTTAGAACGTGTTACGAAGGTAAACAAGTTTGGGTGCAGAAAATATAAAACAAAGGAAGAAATACAAACAAGGAAACGAACAGGTAAAATAAATGTATGGCTGAGATGTTTATACAAATCAATCCTAAAATTACGAACTGCATTCCATTGCGTAAGCAGGAAGTTTATGCTCTTCACTGACGAAACGATGGACAAAATTCTCTCTACTTTACTTGACTGAATATATTTTCATTATCCACCTCAATCATGGCCTCCCCCTGTTTTATAACTTGTTTTTATATGCCTCTCTATTTTCACAGTTGAAAGATAACATTGGATTTGGGATCACTGTTTCCCCATCCTACGATCACATTAAGGGTATCAGATGAATAAAAGTTATCCTCATGCGAATGATAAACATAATTATTGCATAAAACGTCACTGACCTATTTTACAGTCGCATGAATTATATTTTTTGGATGTCAGGTAGAAAAGAAGGGTGTAATCTTATCCAAGAGGCTCATGAATTGCATCCATGATATCTTTATCTCGTGACCGAAAAAAAAGGAATAAATGTTTTGGGGATTCACTGTTCTTCGATGCTTTGTCAGCATGTATCGGCCGGTAGTGGGTCTTTAGGTACATTTAACGGAGGAAGAATGGCGCCACCATAGCTCACTGGTAACGTGCGTGTCTGGCAACCGCGTGGGGATTTCGGGAGCAAGTTCAAATCCTGGCCACGGCGCAGAGGCTAGAAAGGGCATCCACTGTGAGCAATGGCCCCCAATCACTGTTCACCTGGGACCTAAGGTGACCTCAGCTTCCTTCAGGTGACGTCACTGCTTACAATGGACGTATGAGCTGTTCCAGGCCACCTGGAAGGTCCTTTATGCATGGCCCTAGAGAAAGATGTCAATCAAAGACTTTGGTCATTGACAAAAACTCGATGGAGAGGTTTTACGTATAATTGTAATCTTAAAACTGAGAAGAACATGTTTGGTTAACTTCACGTCCTCTTTAATCTGATTAACATTTCGTTTTGTTTTCCCATTATGTTTTCACATTCTGCATTTAAAATTTAGAAACAAGATAAGAACTCAGCCTAACTTAAACAATATTAAACAATTTAACCTATTTAATCTGATTAACATTTCTTTTTGTTTTTCCATTATATTTTCAAATTCTGCATTTAAAATTCAGAAATAAGATAAGAAATCAAACCTAACTTAACCAATATTAAACAATTTAACCTAACCTAACCTAACCTAACCTAACCTAACCTAACCTAACCTAACCTAACCTAACCTAACCTAACCTAACATGATCTAACTTCCCCTAAACAAAGCTATGATTTTTTTTTCTGGTGACATTTTCGTTCTCGGCATTTCTACCCATTTTTATCTATCACGTATCACAATCTCCTTCACATTTCACCACATTATTCATAAGCCATTTGTACCAGTGATTTTCCACCTATTCCCCGTAGATTCTTTTCCCATGTAATTATGTAGATTCTTGTAGATCGCTCCAATACAGGATAAAATAAATCTATACCAACCAAACGCATGGATTCCCTGTAGATCAGTGTAGCTGGTTTCTGTATTTCCTTACCTATCTTCTGTTTGTCATCATTTGTTCTCACACATTTTTTCCTGTGGTACACGATTCCTGTACCTCAGCCCACATATTAAATGCCACGTATACACCTATACACTTCCGTAAACGTCCACTACTTACCAACTGTAGTCCCCCTAATTCAATACCACCACCCTAATTACAGCTCTACCATCTCGCTCTCTCTGTCAAAGGCTGCCTGTACGTTTACATGAGGCTCTTGAGCATTTGCCGTCCCCAATCCGATTTAGTCTTGAATATGGCTACAACTGATGCTATTGTATCTTGTATGTAGTACTAAAGAAGATGAGAGAGAGAGAGAGAGAGAGAGAGAGAGAGAGAGAGAGAGAGAGAGAGAGAGAGAGAGAGAGAGAGAGAGAGAGAGAGAGAGAGAGAGAGAGAGAGAGAGAGAGAGAGAGAGGGGGAGAGAGAGAGAGAGAGAGGGGAGGGAGAGAGAGAGAGAGAGAGAGAGAGAGAGAGAGAGAGAGAGAGAGAGAGAGAGAGAGAGAGAGAGAGAGAGAGAGAGAGAGAGAGAGAGAGAGAGAGAGAGAGAGAGAGAGAGAGAGAGAGAGAGAGAGAGAGAGAGAGAGAGAGAGAGAGAGAGAGAGAGAGAGAGAGAGAGAGAGAGAGAGAGAGAGAGAGAGAGAGAGAGAGAGAGAGAGAGAGAGAGAGAGAGAGAGAGAGAGAGAGAGAGAGAGAGAGAAGAAAAGATGAGGAACAGAGGGAGGGAAGGAGTGATAGGAGGAGGAAGAGAGAGGTAGAGAGAGGGGAGAGATAACGATGCCATTGGAACGGTCGCTCCATCGAGACATTTGTCCTTGTTAGCCTCGGCTTAGAATATTTTTTCTTTGTAGCGCTCCTCTTGGAAGCTCTTGCAATGGGGAGCTTCTGAACCATTTCTCCGAAACATTCCTTGAAGGTTAGTTCTCCTAAGACTTATGTAGGTTTGTAACACCTCCCCGCCTCCACCTTCTCATTTAAAAATTTGTATAGAATAAACAGCTAAACGAGAATGTGAACAAGACCAAATAGAAAGCATATTCGTAAGATATGGTGGACGCTGGAACTATCTTCAGTGATACGAAACAAAAAAGTAGAATTAACAAGGTTCATACTCAAGACTCTAGTCCTTATGTAGAAAAATGTCAATACAAGGGTCAAAAACTGAGATCAGGTCACGTCCCACTCTATCTCGGCGATGTCCTGGGGACTAGTTTTTGTTTATTTTATTGAACAAATCATAGCACACAACATAATACATGATACATCTTTTTTAAAGTTAGTATGGTCCAGTATACAAGTCAATTTACAAACTATACCATACATCGCTTCTAAAGATAGAAACCCTATATGAATTACAGTATACATATACTATATATGCACGTTCCTCACGGATACTGTTACGCGCCTACAAAAAAAAAAAAAAAATCCACCATACAGACATATCCAAACCCAGTAAAACATGTAGAACAAATCTTATAGTATAGACCACTAATATATTCTTACATAGTATTCATGAATATTCACACTATTACTGCTTAATGCCATTTCTTGCTGGACATTTCTAAGACAGACACCTACACTGAATTAAAACTTAAAGACTGCGGTAAGTTTTCAGTACTTATTGCTTTAAGGAATATAGTTGTGAGCTATGGTGAGGTGAAAAATAATATACATAAATTTTACAGTTGGCAAATTACCTGTTTATCCTTAATTCTAGCGACAAATCTTCTTTCAGAGCCATGACTTCTGCAAAAAGGGAGGTTTTTATTTCTTTTCCGTTCAATTTTGAAATTAAGAGAAGGTTGCATGCCTATTTACTTCCGAAAATAAATCCGTAATTCTCCTCAGTTTGAAATACCCAAATTGGTTAATGAGAACAGTATATTTTAAAGTTAGGCGGTGATATGTACCCAAAACCCTATTTGTTATAGAAGAACGTTTTGTCTTGATATCGATACCATTTGAGATCAGCAATGAAAAGTCATTACGTTGTAACCTTGATGCAAATTTTGCTTTTAAACTTAACAACCATTAAACACTTTTCAGTTAACAATAGATATAACGAGGACGCATGTGTCGAAATTTACAAAATCCCTTGCCAAGACTGTAAATTTATTTGTATTGGTGAAACAACAATACAAGTCAAATTCTTGCGAGCAGCATCAGCTGCCTGATGCACGATGATTCGATGATGCATCACAATACTCGCGTTACAAAATCTAAACTCACAGCTGTATTTCACTCTGAATATTAACAACCACAGGAAATAAAATCAATGCAGTTCGCGGAAAATGGGGGTCACTCAGCTAAACCAAAAAATAAGTATAATCAAGACGCCAATGCAGTCATCCTCACATACTTGACCCTCACGACGCCTCCGTCTGCGTCATCGTATAGAGGGGATTAACAAAGAAATGTCAGCTTATCAAAACAGGTAATACGGACAACATCCTGTTATGCTCGTATGACCGTGGAACTTAATTGCATTTGTGAAACAAGTGGAGACAGAAATGATACATACATACATACAAAAATATACCAAAGGCTTTTCCCTCTACATGGGGGGTAGCCAAAATGAAAAAGGTATAGAAACCACTCCAACCCATTCTATTTCCTATATATTCCATTCCCCTCCCTCCTGGATAAAGGAACATAAACAACATCGAAACAGGTAAGATAGATGGTACTCTATCCTTTCATATTTATATGAAAAACCATATAACATACATTAGTTATATGTCAATTTATTATTATTTACTATTTACCTGTTTGTTTATTATTTAGCTATACCTATGCATTTATTTATGTATTTTATTTGTTATTTACATTATTATAGTTTTTATTTATTATTTTATTATTAATATGATTTTTTTTTCGCATCCGACCTAGATATGGATCAAAAGGTCTCCTGTCGGTATGCTCCGCCTTTGTAATCCTTTGTAATCATACTGGCAAGGGAGCCAACTTCAATGTAGTTGTAATGATATTGCAAACCATAGGATGATTGAAGCAGTATGTATTCATGAATATAATAATTCTAAACTCGTTGAAGAAGATTCTAAGCTTGACACAATTATGGGGGCTTTGAGAGAAAGGTTTATTGATTTTGGCCAATCCCACCAAGACTGGGCAGATCGATGTTACTTCCTGACCCGCGTACTGACATTTTAGGTTACAAAAGCAAAACATCTTGGTAGACGATCTTGTGATCGATAAGAAAGTTGGGTGTAGAAAGAGTGACAGATAAAGACAAGCAAATAAAGTATGCAGTTGAAAGAAACTACACCATATTACTCAGCATTATGATTCCCGTTGAGGTATAAAACTTCACATTATATTACATTCCATCGCCCCTGCAAAAAAAATTTGTTTATAAGGATTATTTTTCTAATGGAAGCCATGGTTATTCTGTTTCTCGTTTATTGTTGCCGAAACTGTTTACTGAATAAATCTTTGTGTATTTTATTTAATACAAGAATAAGCACGTCACAGTGGTTCTGTCATCTACATAAACAATAATGATGTACCCTATTAAATAATTAAATTTTGTTCGATTACTATCTTTTTTATTCGCGTTTTAATTCCATTTTTCTTTATCCGATTTCCTTGTGGATAGAAAAGTAACTCGATAGTATACATTGTCATTGCAATCTATTATAAAACCTTTCAAGTAGTCATAGCCATAGGCCATAGTATGGCCTATGACCTATAAATCCTTAGGCATATACAGCCCTAGATTCAGGTCGTTGGAAGTTTGAGTTCTACTACCCCTTGTACTGCTTTGCACGCTCTAACCTTGTGATGTTCTTCCATAAAACATCGTCTTAAAAGCTTTCATCTTTTCTTTGAAGCATCGGCCGCACATCGTTCTCACCCCCACCCACACACACACACACACGCGCGCGCCAGCGTAACGGTCATCCTTGGATATTTTTTCCTACACAGAGACGTCATGTGAAAGAATGTTTTGCAACGCTGGTCACGACAACATGCGTCGAAAATTAGATTCAAAGTATTCTACATAACAGAAACTCGAAATTGAATAATCTTCTAGCGTCTGGGAGAGGTCATGCTCTGAAGATGTATAAAGATATGTGGCATAACTCAGTGTATTATCTGTAACATAGTTCCTAGATAAATCTATTCTCTCCTTCCTGTGGTTTTCACACTACTACCAATGGGGTGTCAAGGGAAACAACATGACCTTTGGTAGTTTGATTAAACTACAGAGATGACATCACCGGAGGAGTGCCACGTACAAGTAGATAGATTATTCTGGCGGGCAGGACTCGTAGTAATGGAATTATTAGATTGAACCAGTTTATGTTTAAGAAGGAAATAGGCAAGAACTAGTTTACCAACAAAGTGGTAGGCAAATGGAATAGACTTAGTAACTATGTAGTGAGCGCTGAAACAACTGGTTGTTTTAAGACGGGTTCTTAACCTTTTTCAGTGTCCTTAGTACCCCTTGATTATCTCAGAAAATTTTCTTGTACCCCCCAACCAGTATAAATACAATAAAAACATACGAAAAGAATAAGCAATACGAACCTTGCTGAGAAATTATTAGATATATTCCATTACTGAACAAAGGTACTTTTTTTTTTATTTGAAATTGAAAATGTCAGTTAGTAGGATACGATGAATTCACATTGTGCTTTCTCATGGTGAATATACATTACCATTGCACTGGTTATCATGTCTCGTAACCCCAAGGTTAAGAACCATTGTTTTAAGAGGAGATTAGATAACTTTATGGATAGAGATGACATATGGTAAGGACATGAAACTGCCTAGTGTAGGCCTTATGGTCTCTTGCAGACTCCTCCATTTTTATGTTCTTATGGTAAGAATGGGGTTAACCTCTCCAGCACCAGGCTCTGTCTCAAACTGAATGAAATCATCAGGTGTCATGTTGAACAAAATATCTAGAGGGTTTCGTTACAAAGCAAGGACAGATATAATTTTTTGTCATTGGAAACACTCTCGAGTAAGGTATTTGCCAACGCGCCATCAACCGAAAGATTGAATTCAGCTGAAGCTGTGGTCTTGGAAAGCCTTTACAGTTGCTACAGTAAGCCCGGTTTCATCAATTTGTTGTTTAGAATCCATTGTTGTTGGCAGAGTGAGATTATTGGATCTAAGCTGACTTTTCTCCTCTCTCGTTCGACTCCAGTTCCCTCTTTGCTTTTATGATTCCAGTTTCGTTGTTTTTCCTTTTTTTTTTATATATCCCCTCACCCCCTACACACAAAAGAAAAGGAAAAAGAAATTCCGTATAGGGTGACACATTTTCTTTCGTTGTAGTTGGTGCCTGGCAGACTGTATGTCGCTTACCTCTGTGGTGCCTCTTTGTCAGCAGATGTGTAATAACCTACCTCCGCGAACCTCTTCTGTGGTGGGGTGGCACTTGTTTTATTTTATTCTGGTTGGTGCCAAGCTAACTTCTTCATCTTCTTGGCGCCCGTTCTGTTAACGAAAGGGTCAAGTGTAAAGTGGTCGAGCGAACGATTGCCCTTTGAAAGCCTTTGTGAGTTCACGGTCTCATCCTCCTGTTGCATTCCCACTTTTCATCCGCATTCCAGCCACATCGTTACATTCCCTGCGGCATTCCCACTACGGCCACATCACCCGTTTTTCGTCGCAGGGCAGCATTCCTACCTCACTAATGCATTCCCGTTCTAATGTCATATTCTCACTCTCTTCCATTCCAGGAATACCGCGACATTCTCGTTTCTTCTGTGGGTGAGGCATCACGGGAATTCCTGAAAAACCATCGCTGTTGTTGGAGGCAGGACTTGTATATTGTTCCGTTTAACAACCTCTTCGGCACAGTGGGACCCCTGGCCAATGACAAACAGTTTTACTTACCATAGTGAAGCGGTTGCGAGTCTCGATCAACGCTATTCTACACAAATAAATGGCAAAATAAGAAATAGTAATAATAAAGGTCAATGTGATCTTGTATATTGTTCCGTTTAACAACCTCTTCGGCACAGTGGGACTATGCCCTGGCCAATGACAAACAATTTTACTCACCATAGTGAAGCGGTTGCGAATCTCGATCAACGCTATTCTACACAAATAAATGGCAAAATAAGAAATAGTAATAATAAAGGTCAATGTGATCTTGTATATTGTTCCGTTTAACAACCTCTTCGGCACAGTGGGACTATGCCCTGGCCAATGACAAACAATTTTACTCACCTTAGTGAAGCGGTTACGAGTCTTGATCAATACTATTTTACACAAATGAATGGCAAAATAAGAAATAGTAATAATAAAGGTCAATGTGATGATATATGTAAGAATAGGAAATGGAAAAGTGACTATAAACAGTATATATATATATACCTCCTTTTGCAAGGTGTCTTCCTTTATGATTTTCTTTCTGGCTAACCTCAGACTATCTTATACCTCTCAGGAAGTGTCGAAGAGGTTACCATAAGCTTGGTACAGCTTTGAGGGTTTGGGTCAGGTTAGTTTAGCTAACTTAAGCCAACTGATATAATGTTAGTTTATGCAGTGTTCAATCATGATTTATATCACGATTTGACAGTTTAGTAAGTTCAGGTTACATTACTAGGGACTTTTTCCTGTGATAACTTAGCTTATTTGCTATATCAGTGGTGTGGCATTAGCTGGGCGGAAAAAAAAAAAAAAAAAAAAAAAAAAAAAAAAAAAATAAAAAAAAAAAAAAAAAAAAAAATTGCTACCCGGCTGAGAAACGATTAATACAAACCGCAATGTGGTTGAAATTATGGTAACTACATTTCGCATTTCCCTAACACATTTTCAAAACTAGCATATTTAGTTACAACTTAGTTTAGCAACATGCTACTTGAAATGCATCTATTAGTTCTAAATTATCTCTACACCCAATCTTCACTGTCACTGTTCCTTGGGATCATCATGGTATTGTATCACCACTGTATCACCAAAGTGTCACGTCAACAACAGTGTAGTCACGAGACAAGAGCAACGTATCAATTACTACATTCTTCATCCTGCGGCTTTCTATGTCTTCCAGAGTTGCACCCAAATCCTCACAAAGCATTTCAACACCACGACCTAGGCTATTAACACGTGATAGCCCCGCCGGCCTAATATATACAGCTACAAGACAGTTTCGAATCGGCACAAGTTAGAGGGACGTTGGTACAAGATAACCACCCAACAGACCTCAAAGTTCCGAATTGCTGAGTCCTATCTCGAACAGTCACTACATTCCAACTTAATGTGGCCCATTCTATCTCCATCTTATAGCTCGGAATCAGGACCTTTCATATCCTCTTCAACCCCTCACATACAAATACTGTAGAACCCTGTGCGTCACCCAGCCCCTCTTTTCTTTTCTCGCAAGATCTGTATAAAAACGTCAGTTCACTTTAGAAAGATAAATATAAAAACACTGCGACAGTCGGCTTACTTGACTGAACAAATGTAT
The DNA here is from genome assembly GCF_046742065.1 of Oratosquilla oratoria. Classification (NCBI taxonomy): domain Eukaryota; kingdom Metazoa; phylum Arthropoda; class Malacostraca; order Stomatopoda; family Squillidae; genus Oratosquilla; species Oratosquilla oratoria. The sequence goes on from NC_134789.1 coordinate 47,021,250, forward strand.
CCTGCCTCAGATCCGTAATTCGAGGCAGCTTCATCATGACATCATATTGTCCGTTTTCTTTCCGAAATTAAACAACTTGTTGTTATTCAGATCTTGTTCCTTCCAGTTTCTACTTATCTTCTTCCAAGTATATCTATTACTTTCTCACACACACCAACACCCTCCTCCCTCGCGTTCCTTTCTCTCCCCGATCCTCTTTGACCTAATCCTCAAGTACACACCTACATGTCACCCAGACCCTACCTCACACCCAACACCATCTTCCTCGTATGAAAATGGCAGTTGCCGACAAGTCTATCGAAATAAACACCACGAGTGAGGACGGAATCATCATTAGTATGACGTTTGGCTTATTACAGCTTTTCCATTTACATTGCGACTTGCGACGTGCGACGTGCGACTTGCGACTTGCGACTTGCGACGTGCGACGTGCGACTTGCGACTTGCGACTTGCGACTTGCTAGGTAAGACCACCCGCTTACGCGGGATCGGTTTTTGTGGGAGGGGAAGAAGGTCTGTAAGAAAATGAAAAGATAGTAGTGTATGAAAGAGGACTTTTGCCACCGGGCGATTAGGGGTATTTATTTCGTGGCGTCGTGGCTTTGGAGGTATGGGTAGGAGACATAGTTGTAATACACATGACTGAGATTAAATAAGAACTGGGGGAACGGGGGGAGGAAGGGAGAGGGGAAGGGAGGGTGGGTGGTACGGGGGAGGGGGTCACATTTGGTCCATGTTCTCCTTAACCTTTCCTAATATTACAGCTGCAGCCTCTCTTTTCTACTTCCCCCTATCCCCTTCTGAATAGCTACAATATTCCACCTCCTCTCCATATGGTATGTCTTAAATAAACATCACTCCTACGGGCTCAAACAAAGCCCGTGGGAGTGATACTTCACTCAAAAATATATATATATATATATATATATATATATATATATATATATATATATATATATATATATATATATATATATATATATATATATATATCAGTGACCCTCTCCCCCTACCTCCCTTCCCCTCTTCCATACTCACCCCGTTCTCCCAGTTCTTCTCATTTAATCTCAGTCATGTGTATTACAGCTATATACTTGAAAAAGTTGTAACAAGTGAAATGTCGTATTAACAAAGACTCAGTCCACACATGGTGTTTGTTTCAATTGACCATCTTCCTCCCAATTCACACAATGTCATTTGAGTAATATAACCACACTAATGAGATCATAATTGAATGCAAATAAAAGCCAAATTATCAGACAAAACGTGGGTTCACCATACAGTTCATGTGGAGACTGGTACCATTTACAGTGGTTAGAAACAAAAAGTATAGTACAGCTTGCATGCAGGACTTCTTTAAACAAAGATCCCAATGTACAGGTCAGTCAACGGCTGACATAAAGGTTTTCATAATAATATCTAGATTAAAATTTCATTGAATGAGGTTGAAATTACCATAATTCTTCAGTAATTATTTGTTTTTCGGATATCATTACAAAAGTAGAAAAGCTTGTTTCCTTGTCACATGGCTCGAATAAACTGATTAAGTAGAGATTTAACTATCATGATAGCGTACTTATGTTCTTTAATACTTATTTCAAAATCCTCCCATTCACAAAGTTGGTCAGGGATTTTGTTCATAAGTCCTGATTAAATCTATTTTTAACTTATAGGAATTTAATGGTGGGGTTATATCCAGGGCAGTGGACAAGGTGCAGGGATGACCCGTCATTCAGGAGGTGCTAAGATAAGAGGGAGGGTGGAGGGGTGTGGAGTGTATTCAGGGATGGAATGGGTAGGAATGATTTTATGCCTTTTTCTTTTTGGCTACCCCCCTTGTAAGGGGGAAAAAGCCTTGGTATATGTATGTATGTATGTAATGTCATAAAAACTGTGACAACGATTTTGCAATATGGATCTTAAGTATGATCAAGAAAGCAAGCGTTTATTTTTAGCAGGTAGAGCTTTGTCAACTGATCAACCTGATCAACATTTAGATCATGAACGAACATTTCAAAATAATAACTATTTTTTCCTCTTAAAATCGCTTGTATGCCCTTCTTTGTCATTTATTTTATTGTTTCTTGTTTTCAATGTCCTAATTTTAGACTATGTGCACCATCTAGAAATTTGAACTTAGTTGATAATAGCACCTCCCAGGCAGAAACTAATCTTAAATTATTTGAATTCTAAGGTATGTTTTATTTTCAGTGACCTGAATTTTATTATTCAAACTTTGTATATATATGTTTTATATATAGATAAATCCTGGTTCGTTTTTTTCTGATGTTTCCTTTCTATTTTTGATATGCAGAACATTTGATACTATTATCACTATTTTGTTATTTGTATATTTGTTGACATTTTGACTATTTAAAGACATAATAAATGCCACATACTTTATTTCTTCAATTACTTGTTTTTATGTTAGGAGTACATTTTATGATATAATGCTGTTCCTCGTCATTCTTAGCCTTCACATTTTTCAAAAGGTTAAAATCATCATATTCCTTAAACACGTTCCTTAATCGTGTGTTTTCCATTAAGAAACTCTACAGTCTCATTGTCGTCCCTGTGTATATTGCATATTTTGATCTTAGAAGTTTGTGTTTATCTTAGACTGATATTTCCATTTTACCTTTGTCATCCAAATGTACCATGAAGTTGCTTTGTAAAGTATTTTCTACACTTTTCACTTTAAGTTCCACTGTGCTTATTGTTCTTATCACAATTGTTCTTGTTTTCATTGGTCGTTTTTACTATTTATATAATTTTAACTTACTGGAATATGTAATGTCTTTTTGACTTTCCTTTCTTTATAATTTATCATTTGTTTGCTACTATCGTAGAATCTAATCGATTTATATGTTGTCACTGGCCAAGTAGGTTAAAGCGTCACTACTTGCGGCGGAGGTCGTGTTGGCAATTCGACCACTACCGCCAGCGAGTTGGACCAAGGGCATGCTTCACTAAATTCCACGCTACAAAGTCCTCTGTAAAGGGGACCGTCGTAGCTTCCTGATACGATGTGTTCGCAACGTTAAATCAAATCGTTATCGGTTCTAAGCTCTCTACCGGCTATTCATGTTGGCTGTGGCATCTGTAATGAGTTTCTGACAAATTCTTTGTTTTGATAAACAGTTCTATCACTATTTAGGATCCCTTCGTGTTTATTTGTAGCTCCCGAGCATTCCTCCTTATAATGGTGTTATTTATTACAAAAAAATTGCAACGTGCCAATTTGCACTGAACTAACATCTCACACAAACCACATTTGTTTAACTCGGCACATTCTTATGTTGTCACTTTAGCCATTTGTTTCCTTGTTTCCGTTTTACTATTTTTCTTCTTATGCGTACTAAGTCTCTTTATATATATTTCAGCCATTTCTTTCAGTGTTTCACTTTTATTATCTTTCTATTTTTGCGTATCAATCATCTTCACATTTCAAAGAGAATAAATACCACAAGTCTAAAGAAGGATAGATATAACAACAAATATAAAAAAATAACAGCATACATGATAAATGGAGACTTGTCCGGATGACATTTTTCGGGGGTGAGGGCTTTTGCTTGCGTCTCCTATTAAACGGCATTACCCTTTACAGTTGATTGATAGTACAATATACCTGATCAAAGCATTGTTAAGCCAAAATAGGTTCACTCAAACCTTGAAACACCAGCCTTCAGTCAAGGAGGCGAGGTATCTGCCACGGTGAAAAATGAGATTACAATGCGGAAGACGGTGATTCGCTGAGTTTCTTTGCAGTCAAGCCAAACACCCGTGAAAGCGTCGCGGAAAAAATGGCCGTCAGTTACCGGTTCATGCTGCCTCCGAGACGAAGAAGAAGCCTAGGTTTGTGATATGAGGTCTGAGGTGACTCGTGCCCAGTTTCATAGGTTTTGGCTCCTCCAAGAAGGACACTTGGAGTTTAGCTCGAAGAAGGTTTTTCCAGAAGCAGGGCGCCATGTGAGAGTGGAAACCCGCATGGAACTACTCTGTTGGCAATTGTCACATGAGAAGACTTTCGTAAGAACTTGATGGTATGTAAAGTGGGACTGTTTTCAGAAAGAATGTGAATGTGTCGGGTATTTAAACCAGTGACTCGACAAATGCTCCCATGACAAACTCACACAAGAAATCACATGACATCGAAAAAAGAAACAAAAACATAATTTTTTTTTGTCAAACGTTTTTAGTTTACATTTTTATTTCCAAATAATATGCAAATGTACACTTCTCACATTATATATGTCATATGATGCAATGGCAATATGTATACAATATGCCCAACTTTTATAAAACCAAACTCAAAATTGAATTATTGTCATGAATTGATATGATTGGGTCCGATGATATTCCTGTCGAAAACACAATTACAAATTAGTTCTAATATGCGCAAAATAAAACACACTAGATATGATCCATTCCAGCTGAATTAACTTAGTCTTTATATGTTTGTCCAATGTATTGTTTCTATAGTATTTACATTTACGTTGTCCCACAGGAAAGCTCTTGATAGGTTTGATATTCTTAGATATACGTTAATAGATATGGGGAGGTCTCACCAAATCATCGTGAAAAGGGAGATTTTTTGTTGTTGCTCTCTTTGACACGCATATTCGAATATAGTAAAATACTGTGAGCTTTTGTCTTTTTTTCTCATTAAAAATGCGATTTTTTGCCGTCTTCTCAGTTTTTGTCATAGATTAATCTAAATCCATTGGTACGCAGGGGAGTTTACCTCTACTGAATAAAAATGCTTGGCGACAGCCAGAATATTATTATATCATTATCAATAGCGAAAAAGTCAAGCAGAAAGGTTGTTCTCTGGTCAAATGACCAGGTGAAAGGACTACAGGCTTATGGCAACAAGAAAACAAAGCAATATA
>NC_134789.1:47031141-47036141 GCF_046742065.1 Oratosquilla oratoria
CTGTACGGAGGAGTTTCGCTGCCCTTGTTGCCTCGCTGATGTAAAGTTGGGCCTCCCCGAGCTACGGGACTGTCTGTCTCAAGCTGTTAGTGGTAGGGCAGGGAAGTAGGTAGTGGACGAGTGGGTGGCTGGCGGGGTGGCCACAGTGGTTGCACCCTTTGGTGGCGAAGTCCTCTCACAGCTCCTCTCTGGTGCAATAGCCGATCTGGAGACGATGCATTGCGACTTCTTCCGCTCTCCTTAGATCTCTGGGATTTTCGAGGCTTTGGTAGTCGGTGGCCAGGGCATACCAGGCAGCCTGGTACTTGGTGGCCTCGAGCTCCCGGTTATGCAGATGCGCATGACGGGATGCGGTGCGTCTTACCAGCGTCTTGATCTGTCCTAAGGGCATTGGGACTTGATGGCTGACTGCTGGGAGGGCTGAAGCTGTTCGTGCCGCCGCATCTGCGTCCTCGTTATCCCTTATTTGAACGTGGCTGGGGATCCAGTTGAGTCTCATTCGTTTCCCCGCGGTTGCCAGGCTCTGGATGAGACTTAGTGTGGTCGTGATGAGGGCGATGTCTTGGGTGGGCCGTGCCTGCTGAAGTGTCTGTAGAGCGGACCTAGAGTCGGTGTGAATGATCACCGTTTCCTCGCGGCGGTTGCTGGCGTGTCGGAGGGCGTGCTGGATGGCAACCACTTCCGTTTGTAAGGTGGAGCAGTGGTCAGATGTCCTCCATGAGAGTATCTCTTCTCCCGTGACCACTGCCGCCCCTGATGTTCCTCTGCCGCGGTCAACGGATCCATCGGTAAAGTACACCGCACTGCCAGGGTTCCAGGCCTGTGCCATGCTCACAAGGGCGAGCTGTCGTAGCTCCTCCAAAGAACACAGGGCCTTTGGTGCAGGGAGAGACGTGTACGTCACCTCAACAGGCGGTTGCTCCCACAGGGGTGGCTCTTGGTATGCCTCGGTGGGTTGGTAGGGTGCTCGTAGGATGGACGCTTCCGCTGCTTCCTCGATGGCCGCCGTCAGGTCCCTCTCACGTTGTTCAATACTGTCGGGGTGTGTGTATCCCGCCCACCATGCATCCAGTGATGACTGGAAAGCACCCCAGCTCTCTTATTTGATGTTCCAGCGCGGAGTGGGAAGTGGGAGATCTGTCTTTGTGCAATGAATTGACGTGAGTACATCGTAGTGGTCACTAGTGAGGGTGGACGCTCCAGCATGCTCCCGTGGCCAGTCTGCTGGAAAGGAAGGTGAAGTCCAATCTCCCGCCACGTGTGTGCGTGGGCTCTCCGGTGTTAAGTAGCTTCATGTTGGGGTTTTCCTCCAATAAGGTGGCCAGGTGACGCCCCGCAGAGTTGGTTGGCGACGGAGACTGAAGTGAAGGGTGGTGGGCGTTGAAGTCGCCAGCCGCTAGAATATTTTCATAGCTGGCAAGTGAAAGCAATTTTCCTGCGTCTAGTCGATTCCACGGGCTCCTGTAGATGTTGTAGATGGTGAGGGGACAGTTGAAGAGGTCGGGCCGAACCGCCAATCTTTCTATCTCTTTGCCATAGGACACCAGGTTGGTGATCCGGTGTTGCGGGTTATTGCTCCTCACCAAAGTCATGCATCCCCGATCGCCCCGTACGACGTGCGGCAGCGTGTAGGTGTGGAAGCCCGCCACTTTCAGTTCATACGTTGCCGGAAACAGGCCTACTGAAGCAGGATTATGTCCAGCTTGTCTTGAATAATTGCCTGCTGGACTTCGTGCCTCTTATTCCTTAGGCCCTGCACGTTCCACTGAAGGATATTCAGGATGGTTTCGTCTCTACCTGTCTCCATCATGAATGTGGCTGTTCGCAGTGTGACGGCTGCCGGGGGATAGGTTGGTGGTGGGTGCAGACCGGTCTTCCAGCAGGGCGCCCTTTGTCTCAGTGAGGAGTAAGGTATGAGGGCCGGCGTTGTCGGTGGGGGCTGTGTCTGAGTTCTGTAGGAGCTCCTTGATGGCCCCGACAAGGTAGTCGACGAGCCTATGCAGGAGGTCCTGCTGGTTCCCGGGTGATGTTGCTGGCTTGGGGCACGGGTTATTTCTGGCCGTCTGGGGTAATGTCGGCTGCAGGACCACGGCTGATGATGCAGTAGGGGCCTGTTGGTTGGAGTGCTGGTTGCCGCCTTTGACTTCCTGGTCCGCCTCTTCTTCTGTGGTTTGGCTTTCTGTTTAGCGCCCCCTCGAGATTCTCCTGGAAGCTGCTGTGGTGTCGAGGGGCTCGTTACCTGGGGGGCGGGGGGCTGGCTGGTAGGGTGCTGTCCAACCTTTGCCATGCAGGTCGGGTGGGCGGTGGTGCGGGAACGAAGCGATGGCTGAGGGGTGGGTGCTGCTGGTGTGCTTCTTTCCTGGTGGGTAGGCGCTTGATGTGTTCGGTACATCGCAGGTTCCACGCGTGGTGTCCCTTGCCACAGTTCGGGCATCTTGTGGTGGTTGTTTCTTTGGCTTTGTGGCGTTGAATGCAGTCTTCACTCGGGTGGTGCAAGCTGCAGACGCCACACCTGCTGTTGTGTGGGCAGTGCATTTGTAGGTGTCCGAAGCGCTGACATTTGAAGCACTGCACAGATTCTCTGTTGAATTAGCGTAGGGGATACCTACCCCAGACCCCTAGGTTGAGTTTTGCCGGTGCTGTGCTCTGAAGGACCACCAGCACCTGTCGTGTGACCATCTTGTCTGACCTGGCCTGTAGACGTTCAGCGGTTACTACGTGAGGGTGGGCCCTGATTGCCTTCAGTGGAAAGTCAAGAGGATACCTCTTAACCACAGCCTTGGTGTGCTTCTCGGTGGGATTAAGACGAACTACCTGCAGCCTGCCCTGGGTCCAGTCCGGGCCTCTATCTTCATTGCCGACTCCCAGGTCTCTGGGGGTGAGTATTTACTCACCCTTTAGGTTAGCGCCGGGCGTGATCTTCAGCCCCGGGTTGTCCCTTTCTAGCGTTACAATTGCCTGGTAGGGGCTTGGGAAGGCTGCAGGGTTCCGGAGCTTGAACTTGGGGAGAGGTGCGGTCATGCCTTCCTCCGCGTTTTTACGTTTTTTTTTTTTTTTTTTTCATCCCTCTACTTGCCACCCCTCTTCCTCCTGGGCCTGGAGGTGGCTCCGGTTGTCGTTGCCGTCACTCACATTCTTCTCCGGGTTGTCGTGGTCTGATAGATGGGAGTTCTCGCCCCCATCGTCGGTTCGTCTTGTCTTGGTGGCTGTTTTCAGTTCCACCGCAAAGTCTTCAACGCCGTCATCGAATATACTTCGCTTGCGAAAGGCTTCAGCCATGGTGTTTCATGTCTGAGGGAGACTACGCGGTCGATTGGATGCACTGTATATCTTCACTTTTACACTGTCACCAAATGGTGGATGACTGTAACTGCCTCGACTTACCCGGTCGGGGTAGGCGATATACATATCCAGGCCTGATCTGACGCCTTGACCAGACGCGGCCTAATTGCGGCGACCCATCATAGCCTTCGAGCGTCGAGTCAGGTCAGACTGCCATACAACTCTGCATGCATCGATTTGCACCTTCAAGCATACTTGTGGGGTACATGTACACCGCACGGGAGTACGTCGCACGAGTCCCCCCCCCCTCCCCGTAAGGCCCTTAGGATTAATTGTCATGTGTACATTATCCTTCTCTTTTCTTTGCACCTGTCTGATAAAAGACCCCTCTCTCTCTGTGACACACACACACACACACACACACACACACACACACACACACACACACACACACACACACACACACACACACACACACACACACGCGCGCGCGCGCACACACACACACACACACAAGCACACCACACACACACACACGCACGCACGCACATACACATACGCACGCGCGCGCGCGCACGCAATATGCAGAAATAGCAACATTCCTGTTTTTTTCTTTAGCACCTATATCAATGTGATGAAAGCGTCATCATTAGTACGTATGCATATATTCTCTACGATAGTAAAAACTTTAAAGGTGATAATAATGAAATTAATTTACCTAGTTCAGGCTTATGACATTCGCTTTCGAGGAGTTGCCACGGAGATGAATGAAATACTCTGGTGATAACCAGAATGAAACGGAAAAAGTTCTACCTATTACGTAAGGGATTAATTGAGATAAGCTATGGCCTCTTTGTTACCGAAGGGGTACCATGGAGCTGAATAAAATCGTCTGGCGGCAGACTGAATTCCAGAAGTCTCACCTGGTACCGAAGGGGCTAAGTCATTCTTTCTTGAAGGCCGCTGAGTCGCGCTTCATGAAGCCGTGACTCGAGCTCGTCGACGTCGTTGCCATTATCTGACGAAGCAGCAAGAATTCGGTAGAGGGGTTGTCACGTACTCGCGAAGGTAAATTTGATCCTGCAAGACACAGGCGTTGAAAATAACATTCACGAGGCTCGTCGAGATTGCTTTTACCGTCATATCAGAAGTGTAATAAACTCATTCGTGGTAGGTGACACTTTTACTTTTATCTTTATTTTTTTATTTATTTATTTATTTTTTTTTTTATTTTTTTTTTTTTTTTGGTCAAACTATTCTATTATTTCCGTGGAGATCCTCGGTATCGAGCTGGTAACCTCTTTCTTGACAAGGCTATACTTTTCTTTTGATCTTGTTGTCACAAGGCTGAGTGATTGCTTCCTGAGACATCCCTTTAGTCATCCATAGAAAATAACTCTGCATTGCTTTACTCAGTGTACATTATTTTGCAATTCGATGAGAATGTGTCTGATCCATCACTGAAACAATGATAGTTCGTGTCCTCAAAGGCTTCCAATAACTTTGGGCTGTCAGACCGGATTGAGCTTAGTATTACATAAATACTTTGCGCGGTTAAGTAATGAAAAGGATCAAAGTGTATTCATTTGTTACAAAGTCCTGAGCACGCACACGCACACACACACACACACACACACACACACACACACACACACACACACCTGTACAGTTTGTGCATGTGAATCACTTTAGTCTTAAACTATGTGTTAAACTCGTGG
>NC_134789.1:47046141-47061141 GCF_046742065.1 Oratosquilla oratoria
TGCGTCGTTACTTGCGGCGAAGGTCGAGGTGAGGGTGGTTCGAATCCTGCCACCGGCGAAGTTGAACCAAGGGCATGGCCCATTAAATTCCACGCTACAAAGCCCTCGGTGAGGGGCACCGTCCTAGCCTCCCGATAGGGGAGTGTGTGACGTTAAACCATATCAAAACAACTAAATGTTTCAAAGCTCACTGCTTGACTATTAAGTCTATTCATTTACCCCTCTGTTGGTAAACCAGTTCTTGGTTATTTCCTTCTTAAATCTAAAATTGTCCAGTGTAAATCCATTACTACGATTCCTGTCATGCTTTCTTGATATGATGACCTTTGTTAGCTCTTGATTTATTTGAATACCTCTATTAGATCATCCTGCACTCTCCGTTTTTCCAGCAAGTAAAATCAATATACATATATGAGTATATAAATATATGTATGTATATATGTACATATGTATGTAGGTATATATGTCTATATGTAGATATGTAGATAAGTATATATGTATATATGTAAATATGTGCATATGTATATATTTATATCTGTATATCTATATCTGTTTATATATGTATAAATGTGTGAATGTATGCATGTATGCATGTATGCATGTATGTATGTATCTATACACGTATGTAAGTATATATGTACGAGTATGTATGTATGTATATATGTATGTATGTATGTATGTATGTATGTATGTATGCATGTATAAGTTAAGATACATATACATGTATATAGATATATGTATGTGTATATGTATATATGTATGTATGTATGTATGTATGTATGTATGTATGTATGTATGTATGTATGTATGTATGTATGTATGTATGTATGTATGTACGTATATCGATGCATACAAATGTCTACAGTTTGCGGAAACCATCTGTATTACATACAATTAGTATGAAAATACGATGGTCGATGTGATGCTCTTGATGTTGGACTCTTTTGGAGGAGAGATTCATAACCTGTGATCCTTGAAGAAAACGACCAGCGTGGGGAGTCACGCCAGGAAGACCGTTACGATTCCTCGTGGTTGCACACGTAGCAATACGCTTATTGACCCATCAAGGCCAGTGTCTCCCTTGAGAGCGTTTGTTCTTGCTCACGCTGCACGAATTTCATTCGACGTAGACGTGGCCGCTTGGGCAGTAACGAGTTGAAAACAGTCTCGAAGGACTAGTATCCCCTTTGAACATTTTGTTCAGGCTAATACCAGGTTATTTCATTCAGCTTGATAGAGACCCCTTGACTGTTAGAGAACCTTTCACATATAGCATGTCCGACACACCGTGTCAAGTAGCGGAACCGCGATGACACGTGTGGATTACAAACACCGACGCTGTGGCTGCCGGCGGGTCATTACTGAGAACGAAGTCGAAGCATGTTAGTATGGCTTTCTTGCCCTCAGGCTGCGACACCGACCTTGCCGCCGCGACCTGCGCTGGAATGCGAAGGGGGCGGCGGCGGCGGCGGCGGCGGCGGCGGTGGCGGTGGCGGCGGTGGCCGTGGCAGCAGCAGCAGCTGCATTGCGAAAATGCGCAGTACAGTTGCATGATCCATTCGCGGGAATAAAAACTCGGTGCATGGCAATATTTCTGAATATTTAAGGGCTGAGCCTTGCACGTGTACTGAAAAGGAGGCCGGTTCGTTTACGAAAGGAAAGATTCTTTGTCATTCGCACACAAATAACACTTACTGTATTTCACTTGATTAAGATTTCCATACGAGGGAGGTGATACTAAGATAAGTAAAACAGTCTGTCAACAGCCAAAATAAGAGTACAAATTATCAGCGATTATTCTTTTCAATTTAGTTTCGTCCCCAAATGGTAGAATACGGTTTTATTCTGTCTTTAAATCTAAATCGTTATTTTACCAATTTAGAATCTGGCTGTTGCCATGCAATTTTATTCAGCTTTAAAGAAATCTATCGGCCGTAAGGGGGTTAAAACGAAGTAATCAATCCGTTTGAATGCCGAGTAAGCAATTTCAATTTGATGCTTGAACAGTGGAGAGAAATTGCATCAGATGCACACAACCTGATTACTTTTCTCTAGAATATGTTATGACGTGTTATGAGGAAATGCCTTCAAACGAGAACGGGGGCGTCCGTTCTGGAACGTTCTGGTTGTCGAATATATCAGTCCGGTTAGAGAGCTGGGGTGGGGGTGGGAAGGGGTAGGGGTGGGTGGGGGTGGGGGTGGGTGGGGGTGGGGGTACCACGGAGATGAATTTAGGATTAAGAAGGAAACAGGCAAGAACTGGTTTACCAATAGGGTAGTTACCGAATGGAATAGAGTTAGTAACCATGTAGTAAGCGCTAAAAGTATTGTTTGTTTAAAGAGGTTAACTTTATGGTTGGGGATGATAGGTGGCAATGGGCATGGAACTGTCTGGTGTAAGCCTTATGGTCTCTTGCAGTCTTCTTCATTCTTATGCTCTTGTGAACTGAAAACGTGTCACCCGGTGCAGAAGGATCGAGAAAGGCTAGAACTCCCAACTGAAGGTGTGATATGAAAATTAATAAGTTCACTTGACGGCAGCCGGGACAGAAGGGAGTAACAACCTGTTTTTAGCCCGTCTGAAGAATTTACTGTCAGTCTCCAGAGTCCTCAAAGAGAATTTAGAGTAATTCAAGACAGAGACTGTGACAACGATGATGTCGAGTGCTGGTAGTAACGTTGATTGTCTTCATTACTTTTATCATGGTCATCATCATTAACATCATCACTGTCACCCGTCATCACCAGAGCCATTGACATCATCATCATAATCATTATTATCGTCATCATCGTTTTCATCATCATCATCATCATCATCATCATCATCATCATCATCATCATCATCATCATCATCATCATCATCATCATCATCATCATCATCAACATCATTATTTTCATCATCACCATAACTACCGTCATTACCATTACTATAAATAACACAACATTTAAGAACACGGCTAAAATGTGTTATTAAAGACTAATGATTTTATAGATACAATATTAATTATGATAATGAAATAAAAGATATATATATATATATATATATATATATATATATATATATATATATACATACATATATTACAAAACACATGGAACGTCCAACAATGAATGCTTAAATTCAAATACGACGTATTGTTATTGATAACATACAATTTTTTTTGTATGTGCCTACCTCGGCCAACCCTTTTCTTATCGTTAACACCTTTCTCTTTTAATTTGGATGCTACCAGTCTATCCTTCATCGCTGCAATGGTTGCCCCCTTTCTCTCTATAGAGTATTAGTTACCGCCAGGCGACCTCATTAGTCTCTATACCACCCACTCAGTAGTAAGAGGATCAACGTGTAGAGACACCAGGATCATTCACCCAAAGGGTCCGCATCCTGCTCTGTGCTCGAAGTGCTATTTTTAACATAACATTGTCGTTGTTGTTAAGCGATGGATATCGGGGGGCAAATTATGTCTGGTATCAGCACACTGTCTTATGTGTCTCAGTGTCTCAAGACGGCGCACATGTCGTTAGGAAACGTTTTCCAAGTGTTGGTGCCGTTTGTTCAAACCTAATTATCGATGACCGCGATAATGTCTACGGGCGGAATCTCGACAGTCGAGTCTGGTTGAACGCCCGGCCCCTTCGGCGGACCTTTCTTGCCTCGGCTCTTTGTCCTAAATCCCGCCCCTAATCAGTAGACAAATCAATCTTCAACTGGCGTCCATTTTCGTATGATGTCGTAATTAACCTTTACTGTCCAGAGATATCTCTCTAAGCTAAATAAAACCGTCTGGTTTCTTTACAATTCTCACGTTTCAATGAATTTACACTTTTCATTTTTCCTTTCGCGTTAACCTCTTCTGTATGGGGTCCAGCCCTCAGCTGAATAAAATCAGCTAGCGTAGAGCAGAACAAGATATCTGAGGTACGTCATGATAGGGAAGGAGTTAATTATTTTTCTAGAAATTATTTTGTTAAGCCATTCGCGTCTATGTTCGATTTTTATGTTCGTTTTTGTTTCAACCATACAGCTTATACAGAAAAGAGAAATCCCTGTTGAAGGGGGAAATATCTAAAACTCTCTTTTGAACTAAGATAGACAGACTATGGTGAATAGTGACCTTCGTTTTCCGTGGTAGTATAGCTACTCTGATTTACAAACTAATCTGCTACTTAGGTTTTGTAGTGAATAAGTTTGAAATAAGTATTCGCCTTCTATTCACTCACTCTCATTTCGGAGGTCACCCCTTAGGTGTCTGAAAGAGTCTTCACCCATTCACTTAACCCAAATTGTCTAGGGTTAACAAAAGACAAATTATATAAGTCATCTTGCTAAATTAGGAGGTGCTAAGATGAGAGGGAGGGTGGAGGGGTGTGGAGTGTATTCAGGGATGGAATGGGTGGGAATGATTTCATGCTTTTTCCTTTATGGCTACCTCCCTCGTAAGGGGGAAAAAGCCTTGGTATATGTATGTATGTACGTATCTTGCGATTATTAAAGAAATTTAGCGCAAGCGCGTCTCCAGTACTCACAACTCTTGTTCGAGAGTATCCTGTACCTCTCACCCCACACTAAATTTCTCCTACCCTCCCACCATGCTGTTGTCTTCGTCAATACTACTCTCCTCACAGCAACCCTCCTCTCACCCTCCCGTCAGCCCACCGCGCAACTAATACCTGAGGCTCTGAACTCGCAGCTCTTCCTTATAAGGTATTGGTGGGATTTGCCGAGGTCACTAGCCAATCGGAATGCAGCGGCTGGAAATGCCATGAAAGGAGTGTGGCGCACAAGCAGGCTAACCTCCTCCCTCCCCACGGATACATCCACGTCATCTTAGTCCCCATCGCCCTCCTTCGGAGACCACGCAACGCTGGATCTTCTGAAACGCCTCACTCCTTTTCTGGCCAATTACCTTTCTGGCCTAGAACTCACTTTCTTAAAAAAATTTCCTCATTTGTTTCTGATTTCGATTCTCTCGAAAAGAGGATTTCAAGTGACCTCCCTGACACACGCGTTTGACTTCGAATCATTACGTATATTCGCTGTTCTATTCTCTCTTCGATGTCCTCTGCGGACATTTTTTTTTCTTTTGCCGCTCTTTGAAGGACACTGTCATTTCTTTTTTCTCCTCTTCTTCCTCCTTCTCCTCTTCCTCCTCCTCCTCCTCCTCCTCCTCCTCCTCCTCCTCCATTTTGAATGACAGTTGCCTCTTGCTTTTGCTATTCATGTTCACCTTATACGCCCTTCTATTACTCCTCTTTCCCATTTCCTTATCCTCCTCTTTTTCTATATCTATCTCTATTTCCTCCTCTTCTCCCACCTCTCACCCTATCTATATCTTCTCTTCCTCTTTTCTCTCCCGAATTTCTTCCTTTATCTTTAACAAGTCTCCTCCTTATTTTCCTTTCCACTTTCCTTATATTCTTTCCCTTCCCTTCTCACCCTCATTCCCCTCCACTCTCTCCTCTCCCTCCTACCTCTCCTCCCTCTTTCCTTCTCCTGTCCTTCCTCATTTTTTCTCTCCCCCTCCCCTCCTCCTCCTCCACCTCCTTCTCCTCCTCCTTCTCCTCCTCCTCCTCCTCCTCCTCCTCCTCCTCCTCTCTCCTCCTCCTCCTCCTCCTCTCTCCTCTTCCTTTACTTCCTCTCCTCTCCCTCCTCCCCATCTTCCCTATCCTCTTCTTTCTTCCTCTCTTCTCCTTCCTCCCCCCTTCCCTCTTCTTCCCTTCCTTCCTCTCCTCCCCCTCCTTCTTCTAGTACTACCCCTCCCATTCTTTCCTCTCCTCTCCCTCCTTCTCTTCCTCCTTTGCTTTCCTCTCCTCTCCCTCCTTCTCTTCCTCCTTTGCTTTCCTCTCCTCTCCCTCCTCATCCTCCTTCTTACAGACCTTTTCCTCCTCCTCTCCCTCCTTTGCTTTCCTCTCCTCTACCTCCTCCTCTTCCTCCTTTGCTTTCCTCTCCTCTCCCTCCACATCCTCCTTCTTACAGACCCTTTCCTCCTCTTCTTCCTCATTCCTTTCCTTACCTTCTCCCTCCCTATACTTGCTCCTCGTTCTTCTCCAGTGTCGGCAAGGAGCTCACTCGTCTTCTTTCAGCCGACATTGTGTCTGGAGCAAACGCCATTCGTGCCAATCAGTGACATGATTTTTGACCGCACTGACCTTGCTCGATGCAAAAAGTGCCGCCGTTAAGGTCATATTCCCAACCAGTGATTCTTAACCTCGGGGCTGCACCCCACTTCTCTAGGCGGGGCTTGAGTAATTACCGGAGGGGGGAGGAGTGGGCTCAGAGAGAATGTAAGGACTTTCTCTAGATGCACGTGGAAACTTACAATAACCCGAGTAGAAACACACATGTCTCGGCTTGCTTTTCTTTCTCTTTAATTGTTGGATGACCTGTTTATCCTATTTTTTGCGGGAAGACTGGTAGGGTTTAGTGGCAGGCACTAACTGCTCAAAGGGACGGAGGGACAAGTGCTAACTTCATAGAGGGATATAGAGCCGAGTGTCAGTTTCTATGTGGGCTGTTTAGGCAAGGATTGGTGTAACTACTAAAGAAGCGTGAATCGAAGGGAAACTGCTAGAGGCGTTGTGGTAATAAAGGCTAGGAGCCATTCCGCTGAATCATTGCCGCCATATGCATGGTAAAGGGCAGAAGCAGATTGTGTGCTAACATAAGCGATAGCGTCCTTGCAGCAGTAGTGCCTGGAATTATGAGAGTATGATGACCGTGATTGTGGTAGTTATACAGATAGCAATCATAATAATGATGACGATAACTAAATAGATCCTGGTAGCGAC
This sequence comes from Oratosquilla oratoria, assembly GCF_046742065.1. Taxonomy (NCBI): domain Eukaryota; kingdom Metazoa; phylum Arthropoda; class Malacostraca; order Stomatopoda; family Squillidae; genus Oratosquilla; species Oratosquilla oratoria. The sequence continues at coordinate 47,052,931 of NC_134789.1, forward strand.
AATTACTGAACATTACAATGGTAATGGTAATGATAAACATGAATGTGCCACGTGGTCTGGTGATGGCGATGATGATGATGATGATGATGATGATGATGATGATGATGATGATGATGATGATGATGATGATGATGATGATGATGATGATGATGATGATGATGATGATGATGATGATGATGATGATGATGATGATGGTGGTGGTGGTGATGATGATGATGATGATGATGATGATGATGATGATGATGATGATGATGATGATGATGATGATGACGACGATGACGATGACGATGATGATGATGATGATGATGATGATGATGATGATGATGACGACGATGACAATGATGATGACGATTGTTATGAAGGAGTACATTTTTCTATGTAATTCTATGTATTATTTTATGAAGGAGTACATTTTCTATATTTTCTATGTAATCCCATTGTTGGGGGGGTTTCCTTCGAAAAGCAGTGTCATCTGCTCTTCGGACGAATTTCGTGAACTTCATATGAAGCCTAAGTATATTCTTGGGTTGGAAATGAACAATATCTGAAATGCATTGGCTCAATGATAGCTTAATTATGGCGAATATAGAACAAATGCCCATTGTGTGTGAAACAATTTCAATCGTAGACTCACTTGTGGATGCCTCAGTTTGAGGTGGTTGACTGTGTTGTAAATGGGGAAGAGGGTTCTGGAGCGGCGAGTTCTGTTTGGAGACGGGAACAGGTGAGGTTGTTTGTGATACCCTTCCATTATAGTCAATGCTAATTGTTGCATGTAACAGTTGAAATAGTGCAGTTGGGGAATGATGTATACTCTATATTTTCTAAATATGTTGAATCATTGATTGTATGTATTTCTTGTACTGCTAAATGTCATAATATTCATGAACAACTCAAGCGGCTTTTCGTCGTGTCTACATTTCGTTGTCTTTCTTCAATATCACCTTTTACAAATTCATGTTCATGAAATTTAGTTATTTCCTTATAATTATAATTTGAATTGTATTAACTTCTCTTTCCTACAAATTCTTGAATTAATAAATGATTATTAAATACGAGGATGTAAAGAATGCACTTGGAGAAACAGACAAATACAAATTACTAAAGAACTTAGTTATCTTTTGAACTCAAGTTCTCTCACTCTGAAATTATTTTTGTTATGTCTCTCGGAGCCCGTAAATAATCAGAAGTGAGAGTTGTAGGAGATTCAGTGGCATAACAGGATGATGACGATGGTGACGATGATGATGATGATGACGGCGGTGATGATGATGATGATGATGATGATGATGATGATGATGATGATGATGATGATGATGATGATGATGATGATGATGATGATGATGATGATGATGATGATGATGATGATGATGACGACGACGACGGCGGCGATGATGATGATGATGATGATGATGATGATGATGATGATGATGATGATGATGATGATGATGATGATGATGATGATGATGATGATGATGATGATGATGATGATGATGACGGCGATGATGATGACGGCGATGATGATGATGACGGCGATGATGATGACGGCGATGATGATGATGACAGTTATGACAATAATGCTTCTGCTGATGAAGACTATGGTGATGATGATGATGATGATGATGATGATGATGATGATGATGATGATGATGATGATGATGATGATGATGATGATGATGATGATGATGATGATGATGATGATGATGATGATGATGATGATGATGATGATGAAGTTGATAAATGATGATTGATAAGGCTCTAATAATCTTAACTCCGAAATCGTCTATTCCATTCCCCTGGACATCTTCGGCTATTTAATAAAATTCCAAGGTTCTATAAGAACTCGTGTATTCTACGTGTATCTTTATGATGCATTCATCATTTGCATTCTTTGTGGTGCACGGATGCGCAGCTGTGGGGCAAATGAACCTAGCAAGTGAAAGTAGCCGATAATATGCAGGAACTGTTACGTGTTTTAGTACTTTGTTGTCAATAACAGACGCTTATACTCTTTGGGGCAAAATCGCCCCAAAGAGTCACACACGTGTCAAAGGAGATGACGAGTGAAGTGTGGCAGAAAGGAGGGATTGTAGAGGGTAAACATAACCATCCCTCTTTATGAGTGAAGATCAATTTCAAATCCTAAAAATGCTGTGTGACTCTGTTCCGTAGGGATGTCACTATGAACCCTAAAATATTGACCGCATAAAACATATATCATAGTCAACATCTTATACAAGAGCAGCACTAATGTGTTCACCCGTTTCTCTATAGTGTTACTGGGAAGCGAACATACAAATCATGCAGTTATGCGTCTTAATTCGATATGTTCACGTTGGTGGATTATCCTCGCGCAGTTTCATGCTCAGCTGTGGCAGGTTCATCTATCAGCAACTGTATACGGAGTCCGCTCCAGGCCTCAGGAAATAACTGGAAACCTCTGGAATGTTAGGACGAGAGTCCCTCAAACCACAGTGGCTCTGTCGTCGGTTGACTTTCCTCCAGGAAATGTCCCTGGAAGTGCGGAAGTGCCCCTGGAAGTATAAAAGTGTCACTTGAAATATTAAAGTGTCCTTGGAAGTATAAAAGTGTTCCTGGAAGTGTAGAAGTGTCCATGTAACTGTGGGAGAGTCCCTGGAAGAGTGAAAGTGTCCCTGGAAGTGTGGAAAGAGTCCCTGGAAATGTGAAAGTATCCCTAGAAGTGTGGAAAGAGTCCCTGAAAGTGTGAAAGAGCCCCTGGAAGTGTGAAAGTGTCCCTGGAAGTGTGAAAATATCCCTGGAAGTGTGGAAAGAGTCCCTGGAAATGTGAAAATATCCCTAGAAGTGTGGAAAGAGTCCCCGAAAGTGTGAAAGCGTCCCTGGGAATGTGAAAGTGTCCCTGGAAGTATGGAAATATCCCTGGAAGTGTGGAAAGAGTCCCTGGAAATGTGAAAGTATCCCTAGAAGTGTGGAAAGAGTCCCTGAAAGTGTGAAAGAGCCCCTGGAAGTGTGAAAGTGTCCCTGGAAGTGTGAAAATATCCCTGGAAGTGTGAAAGCGTCCCTGGGAATGTGAAAGTGTCCCTGGAAGTATGGAAATATCCCTGGAAGTGTAGATGTGTCCCTGGAAGTATCCCTGAGAATGTAGAAATGTCCCTGGAGGTGTAGCACTCTCGATGGCTTTGTTCCTGTGGGATTCGAAGCACGAAGGGAGACTTGTATCCTTTTGGGATTTTACATCCTGGTGGCACTGGGGTTTTGTAGAGTCCGACTATTGGTTCTAAGGTCCGTTTATCACGTATCGACCTTTCTCTGTGGTCCATCCACGACACGACGTCGTGTTCTTTAGTAACCATAGGTGCCTATGACATTTTTACGCGTCACGGCCACAACCGCGTGTGAAAGTGTCCATAGACACTCATGACTTTTTGAGAGCACGACGTCGTGTCGTAGACGGCGCACGGCGAAAAGTCGATACGTGTGAAACGATCCTATGCTGTGCTCTATCGGTCGTGGTAGTGGTGCTTACATTAGGAGACGCTTAACTGCGTCAAGAATACATCTGCCCTATGTGCTTTGATAGTCAGTCACTTTAAGTTGTTGGGATTCATCTCAGTATTTACTCTTTTTTGATTTGACTTTTTCTTCATGCTCCACGTGCTAATGTGGATAAACTAACACAGATATGGACAGACTGCCTGCCATTTATTCCCCAAAATCTTGTCGCCGCCTCTGTTGAATTCAATTATGAATATTCAACCTCCAGATCTTTATAAATCAATTTACAAAACTGTCTTTTACTGTAAGACGATTTTTCTAAAAGACGATACAGTGCGTTGAGCAAGAAAATTTCTATTTGCATATTCAAAATTCAGGAGCAGGAGCATAGTCTAGAAAGGGTGTGCACACAGAAAATAATATTTCATTTATAGTTTTAAAGAACATGTGTGTGTATAACTATGAATGTGTACATGTGCGCGCAAGAGTGTATGTATGTGTATTTGCGTTTTATTCACGTAGATTAATTCTATGTGAGTGGGACTCATTTAATACATATATATATTTTTTTTTGCGCTCGCGTCAGTTTCACCTGACAAAAATTGTTTTCAACTCTCAGTGTTGTGGATATAGATAACTCTTCCATCCGGTCTTGGATCAATCACCCTTCCATATACCAAAAGTTAGGTGTGCTTAGTCTTTGTCTTATTGGTGGTTTTACTTCAATTCCAAGAAGGCGGAACTGCAGGGCCAACACAACTCGAGCAAAGGAATAAAGGTTGGAAGTCTCAAGCATCGTATGCTTTGTGTGTACATGTGTGTGCGTGCGTACATATGTGTGTGTGTGTGTGTGTGTCTGTTTGTGTATGTGTGTGTGTATTTGTGTGTGCTTGGTTGTGTGGTGTGTGTGCGTGTCTTCATACATCGAATTGTACAAGGGTGCACTTATTATAGATTCGTAATCTAATTGTGATATATTCCTTTATTCATTTACCTATGTATTTTTGTAAAGTGTATATATATATATATATATATATAATATATACATATATATATATATATATATATATAAATATATATATACATATATATATATATATATATATATATACATATATATCTGTATAGAATCGCCGATGACGGCAATGTCAATCAAATAATTCCGACAGTCGTCCCCGACAGTCGAACCGAGGTTTTGCAAGATGCAAAGCCGACGCTCTACCAACTTAGCTACCGAGACTCTAAAACTCTCCAACTTGGTAGTTAATCTAACTCCCGAAGAACTAAGTCGACAACTTAACCAAGAGCTATGAGTGGGCTTAGTTCTCCGTGAAATTAAGTTAGGACAGCAGTTAGCAGTCGACTAGCTATTGACAAGTCATAAACCTCCTTTCAAAGGAAAACAAGTCCTAAGTCATATGGAAAATACTCTTAAGAAAATAATAAGTGCACAACAAGCCACCATTCTCAATGAGGTACCCATAAGACAAAATCTGTCAATATATATATATATATATATATATATATATATATATATATATATATATATATATATATATGCATGAGAAATCACATAAACTCGTGATTCTAAATATGCGGAAAAACCACAAAGAAAAAAGAAAAACTGATGACCATGCGCTTTTGTCTTGTACCCTGAGGATGTCTGGATAGACGAAAGCGCTTGGTCATCTTTTTTTTTGTTCTTGGTGGTTTTTCCGCATATATATATATATATATATATATATATATATATAATTCCGACAGTTATCCCCGGACTCGAACCGAGACTTGCGCTGTGGCAGGCCGTCGTTCTACCGACTATGCTACTGAGACTATAAGATTCTCCAGCCTTAGGGTTAATCTAAGTCCCGCAGGATTTGAGTCGACTGCGGGAGTTAGAATAACCCCGAGGTTGGAGAATCTTAAAGTTTCAGTAGCATAGTCGGTAGAGCGACTATGTGTGTGTACACACACACACACACACACACACACACACACACACACACACACACACACACACACACACATATATGTGTATATATGTGTGTGTATGTATTCTATCTGTGTTGTCTTTTCTTTGTTTTTATTTGCTTCTTAGATAACGTATTAGTTAATATTTTTTTATTTTATTTACAATATCTTTAATTATCCATATTCGGATGCATTATTTATATTTATCTATTTAACTAAGAACTTGTTTTTAAACAGATGTATTTATATTTTTTCTATGGGACCAACAATTGATATCTGTAATTTATGGTCCTGCCTCCAGGTTTTTGAGTCTTATCAATACCTTTATCTCTTTCTGGTAGTGCGGCCCCAAGGGTCTGACACTTGATCTCCTGACAAGGTTTAAGATTCCTACCAACCTTGATTTTATTTCCTTTGCATTTTTACACAGGGAGAGCCGAGAACTCCGACTTTTACCGTTCATCTGTTATTATAAGCCGGTGATATAAAACGTAATACAGTTATACAATAGACAGTAGTTAACAATTCTTTCTGTAGAGATCTACGTGACAAACTGTTGCCAGCCGGTGAAACCTGAGGTAACAGTTTTCATTATTCCATTTGCATAATGATTTATTCAGTTGTAAATATATTTGATTACTTATTTATTCATTCATTAATTTATTCATTCAATTAACTGTTCACTTAATTATCTATTTACTTACCTATGCGTTCATGTACTAATTTTGTATGTTTATTTGTCTATTTACCTGTGTGTTTGTCTATTCATCTATTTGTTTAGGTAGCTATTCCTCAACTACATTTAGGTTGCAGACATGATCTTTGGGGTTACCATTTGTTTTAATGCTGTTTTATCTAGTCTCGCCTAAATCTCTCTTTAAAGAGACGAATATATTGAGCGTTCTTGTCCCTTCATTATTCACACTCACTCCTAAGCCGCGTCCACACTTGTTGCATTTTTTGCGTATCGTATCATCTTTGCGTACCACCTAGTGATACGATACGGTGCAACAGGGTATTGTACTCACTTGTTGCGTATTCGTATACAGCAGGCGGATACGCAACAAGTGGGTACAATACCCTGTTGCACCGTATCGTATCACTAGGCTAGGTGGTACGCAAAGATGATACGATACGTGGAAAGGCAACAAGTATGGACGCGGCTTTAGACGTGGGGAACACTGAGGACCTGTGTAGTACATAGAGAGTAAACAGTACAGCACAATGTTGACAATGTTAATTGCACGACTTACGAGAGTTTCTTCGATGTCTGATGTCGAGGGAAAGGTTTAAGCACGAAGGTGGCCTACTAATATAGCTTTCCGTCGCTCGGCATCGTGTTACGTTCAGAATGTACATCTTTCACCGAAGTGAAGTCGCCTACTATTAACTGGGACAAGGGAAAAGGAACTTTAGCGGACAATTGACCCTTGATTTAGAGTATCTCGATTTAAAGGATTTCGAATTTAAGGTACTCCATATTGAAAGGCGAGTGATTCGGTTTAACGTCGCGAGGCTAGATTGGTGCCTCTTACAGAGGACTGTGTAGCGTGGTTAGAACCAAGATCGAGAGAATACAAGGTCTGCTCGCGCGCATGTTGTGACGTCATCTGAAGGGGAGTCCGCAGAGAAAATGGTGAAAACGTAAGTGAAAATGTTAGGTAAGGTAAAAGAGAAAACGTACAGGCACCACAGAGTTTCTGGGAGACTTACCTATTTCATGTTCTGCAACCGTTAAAATGGGGGTTTCACTTTGGAAAAATGTTCTTGTGGTTTATCTTTGACATATTTAATAAAGAAACAGACGATGCAGTTAAAACTGGTGATTGACGTAAACGCCATCTAGTGAGAGAGCCGCACAGTAAAATGTATGTGGACGATGCGGCTCTCCGTGAGCTTTCCCGTCTTTCCTATATAGTCTTTGGGCCAAGCACTTCTAGTGACGTCAATGCGCAAACGACCTAAATACTGGATAGCTGTTGAGTAGACCTTGTATTCTCTCGATCTTGGTTAGAACCACCACCTCGACCTCCGTCGCAAGTTGCGACGCTCTAATCAGTTCGTCCAGCGAACACCCATACTGTAAGGTAATTAATATAAAAAAAGTTCCTCTGCATGAAACTTAAATTTCCTTTATTTCTTGTCAAGTCCCTTACATCCAAAATCCTTTAAATCGAAGTCCCTTAAAATCAAAGGTCGAGTGCATATAAGAGCCAAAAATATCTTTCTTGGTTGTAGCATTAATACATTTTACAGTAAATGAACTTCATTACAATAGGTTAGTATATACAAAAAGGCCGAATATTTAATTGCATATGATACGTTGACATGTTCATGATATATCATACGTTACACTGGGTATGACGTATTATAATTCGTGATAAAAATAAGAAAAGTTATATGATAAATTAATGAGTTAATGGTTGAACAAATAGATAGAGATAAAGAGATACAAGTATAGCTACTTAAGAAAGATAATTGCTCAAGTTTATGCCCAGGAAATATCTTTACTACTTATGTATAAAAGCCTGCAGCCATCTAACCCCTCTTGTGGTACTTTTCTGATTATTCTGGCTGTCTTCAAACTGTTAATTTTCGTGTTACCCATTCGATAGTGGCATGGGTGGTAACGACTCTTCTCGGTTATCTGTTTCCAACAGGTTGTTTTTTGTCTTCTGTTCTGGCTGTTCTGTTCTGTTCTGTTCTGTTATGTCTTCTGTTCTGTTCCCTCTAATTTTTTGCTGTGAGTCTGCACAGAAATTTGCT
>NC_134789.1:47068641-47073641 GCF_046742065.1 Oratosquilla oratoria
GCATTTGCTAAATAGAAGATAGCAAATCATAACAGACTCCCTAGTACGGTAATTTCTCAATACGACACCACAGAAATTTGCAGGTAAAATATGTTTATTGTTTTGCACCTCTTTAACATATATCAAGGGGAAAAGTCTCGCAATGAAGGATTATATTCGTTCTTGAAAATCCAAAACTATTAGTCATGTACGTGTTACCTCATTTGGATGTTTTCAGGTTTAGAAATCTAGTTTTCATGTTATTTTAGAATTTACAGAAACGTAAGCCTCTCATTGTCTTTCTCAAGGAAATTTGGCGTCGAAAAAGACGAACTAGATAATATAAAATTCTTACTATTTTGAGGGTTATTGAATCCGATGCTGATCTTAATTTAACGAATGGAGGTCATGTAATCTATGTTAAGGTCAAGAACACTTCCTTGTTTTCTTCGATTAGATAATATAATTTTTTTCTAGAAAAAAAATCTTTGATATGCTATTGATTACAGGAAGCTTATTGAAATATTGTACACAAGAGGAAAATCATTAACATTCATAAGATTGCTCTAGTTGTTTAATGTATCATTCGATTTTCCTGTTCACAACCATAGAGGTACCTGAACACTGTACTAGATTATAGGCGGTCACTGGTGGGAAGGGGGTCATTAGAATCATCTGGAAAGGGTTGTGAATTGGGAATATGTTCCTTGTTTTAGTTATCTATTTACTTATTTTTTCGGAACGGTCCTCACTGGGTACTTTATTTTCTATTATTTATTTATTTTTCATCTTTTAATCGCTCTTCGGAATGTGTGTTTAAAAAAAAAAATCTACCATCCACCAGTCCAGTATACAATGTTAATCAAAACAGCAAAAGATAATAAGCGAAACGAATCAAAGCCAAGCATAAGCAATTACATTCATGTACCTAGTTCATGCGAAGGCAACTTTTTTTTTATCAAGATTTATTGCATCTGCTGTGGTAGACTTGCCAAGTTCGGGAAAGGTGCAGAGGAGCTAATACTTTCTTTTGAAGGAAAGAATGTTGAATTTAAGGGAAACCTCTTGGCAATATGCCGAGACTGAGGTAGTGGTTGGCCGGACACAGAAAAAGCACGACTTCTGCGTGTCCATAATCTATACGCAGCAGATACGGTTTGCCACTGGATCTGTCAATTCCCTCACAAAGAAACATTGCCCAGTTGATCAACACAGAAGACTCTAGAACAGGGGTTCTCAGCCTTACTTGGCCCATTCACCCCTTTCACCATTTGTCGGAATGTCATTCCCCCCTCCTTTCCAAGATTGTCTGTTTCAAAAGGTGTATTCTAAATAACATGCAAATATTATTAAAAAACCTTTTATTTTTTCCAAATTAGTATATATTTTTCCCAAATTAGTATAAATCCAGTCCAGGTGACAGGCCAGATAGGCCAAAACCTATAATTGCTTTCCTCACCCCGTAAGCTGACTGTGGTCACAAATCACCCCCAGAAATCCCAAAATTCCCCCCTGGGGGTGAATTTCACCCCTAATGAGAACCCCTGCTCTAGAAGGTCAAAGTACGGAGGAAATTTAGCTGATAAGGGAATAGAAATATTCCTTGAGGTAGCAAAGTATCCGGAGGAAAACGATGATAAGCAGATCACCATCGATTGTTATCGCGTTGACCTTATGAAATCAAAACTGTTTTCTATGCCTTTTTCTTTTTGGCTACCCCCCTGTGTAAGGGGATAAAGCTCTTGGTATATGTATGTATGTATATAGACACACCCATATGAAGATAAAGCAGCAAGAACTCTGTGGTGAGAGGATACTCAAGACTGAGGTAAGTGGCAAGTTGTGTTTTAGGAAAAAGATATGCAACATTAGAAAAAATATGTTGAAAAAAATATGTTGAAATATGCCGAAACATATGTTGAAAAATATGTTGAAATATGTTGAAAAATATGTTGAAACATATGATCATACTCATACAAGTCATTTTACAACTCACCAAGAAATCAAATCCGATAAAGTATTCCGTGAAGTTTACCAGTTTTATGATAACACATAATGGGATAAAGCATCTACTAACGTTAGAAGAATTATTTGCTTAAAAAATTTGAGGCAGAGTAGTCTTAATTGTTCAAGAAATGAGGTTTACAGTTTAGACTGGGCGTGCAGCCAGATCACCATTCTACGCGGACTCTATCATCACGAATTCTCATGTTCAAATCAAGAACTGTACTTGTTGCTCAGTCACAGGGAACATGTATTCCTAACTTGACGACAGAGTTTGTCCAGTTTGCAGCCAACAATGTTAATTATGATATTTGCATACTGGATAACTATGATACCTTCCACGGCATGAATGTGATTACCATCATCAACTCTGCAATCAGATCTAGCCCTTGACGTTGTTTTCTGGTAGAATGGGAATGACAGGAATGTGATGAGGAGTTTGTATCATTTGAGGCTGCCACAACATTACTCCTGTTTATGAAAATCTGTTGAAGGTGGCTAATTGAATATACGCGTTAGACAGACAAAACTGGCGAGGACACACACACACACACACACACACACACACACAGAGGCACAACATGCATTGATTGAAACGGCCAAGGACTCCAAACCGTGCTAGCACGCGCACCTAGTTAGTGACTTAGCCGATTGCGCCATGGAGAGAGATACGTTGAACACAACTTATATATATATAGTTACTTACAAGTACTTACACACACACGTTCAACCCATTTTCACTATCATAGTACAATTGGTAATTTTAATTCTTCTTTTAGACAAAAATTTGGTTGTAGCATGGGTTCAAATCTCTCTCCTGTACTGGCCAATCTGTACATGGAATACTTTGAGTCTGTTCTTCTGCCTACCATTAAACCCGTAGATATGGTTTGGTTTAGATACGTAGATGACATTTTCACTCTTTGGGATGAAAGTTGGGGTTCATTCGATAACTTCTTTGCTAATTTAAATTCGTTAGCCTCCAACATTAAGTTTAAAGTTGAATGGGAAGAACTAGGTAAGCAACCATTTTTAGATGTCCTCATTGTTTGTGACGGAGACAAGTTTGCTTTTACCGTCTATAGAAAAGAAACCCATTCTGGTAGTTATCTTCATTTTTTCAGCAGTCACCCAGACAAAGTAAAAAGTAGCGTCGCTTCAGGACTATTCCTTCGAGCCCTTAGAATTTGCAGCCCCCAGTTTCTTGAAGGAGAACTAAACATCATAAAATCTCAACTTAATAATTTAGCTTACCCGGATTGGTTCTTGGTCAAAGCCCTCAGCCGAGCGAGATCCAATTTTTTCAACACCACCCCCACTTCCTCTAATTTTTCATTGGACAAGAGCTCTTTAATCGTTCCCTTTTCTGAATCATTCCTTCCTTCAACCAAGTTTCTTCCCAAAGACAAATTAAATTTGATTAATTATTACCCTAACACCATTAATAAAAAGGTGGTAAATGTCCACCAAAGGTTAAAAGAAGAGCAGAGCCAAGGGGTATATTCAATTCCATGTAAAGGTTGTAACTTAGTTTACATCGGACAGACTGGAAGGGAGTTGAACACTAGGATGATAGAACATAAACGTTCCATTAGATATGGACAAGAGAGCTCAGCTGTGTTCCAACATGTTAAGCAATTTAATCATTGTTTAGATTGGGACAAAGCTGAGCTTATTTATAAATCTAAGTGTGAGTTCAGGAGAAAAATGATAGAATCTACCATTATTGAATATCAGCCCAATATGAATATTTCAAAGGGGCAATGGTCCCCGGATATAATGTCCGGACTTTTCATCTCTAACTTACTAAAAACACATTTACCTCCTGACCTCACATACGGAGCGAGCCGAGGGTAGCGACCTCATCCCATGCCCCCCCTTCTTATGTCAAGGTTGCTACTTAAGTAACACACTCTATCTCTGATTTGTATCTACTGAAGAGGATTGCAGTTTGCAATCGAAATATATAGATTCCCCGTTTCCAGTCTTTTCTACTCCAACAGTGGTTTCTACGTGATTGACAAATGTGTGATTACATTTTTCACCTGTAATATATATATATATATTTATATATATATATATATATATATATATATATATATATATATATATATATATAAGCGTGCGTGTGTGTGAAGAAAAAAATTGATCATATCAGAGATTAATAATTTTGAAGACTTCACTCTCATATGATTATTGGGAACCTTTTCGTATAATATTCCGTGTATGATCAGGAATAGAAGTGCTTTCGATGTATTCGGATTGAAATTAGTATGAGATTGACCCCTCTTTTTTAATGCCTGTATAACCAGTCTTTATTGCGCCAATGATTCAGGCAAAGGAGTGACTGACTGATTGACCTAGGTACACTTTTCATCACTTACTTTCTCAATAATACTGTAAATATATATGCACACACACACACACACACACACACACACACACACACACACACACACACACACACACACACACACACACACACACACACACACACACACACACATATATATACACACGGACAAACACACACACACACACACACACACACACACACACACACACACACACACACACACACACACACACACACACACACACACACACACACACACAAGCACTTGCGCGCGCGCGCAAATACACTTTCAGAATGGACCCCCGAAGAACATCTTTACAAGCCAGAAGGCCACTCTAACCAGAGAAATGTCTACAGAGAACACGAAAATTATTGTACAAACCCAAGATCTTGTACGTCTGAAAATACATGAGGTCCTTACCATCAAAGGAAAATTTCCCAACCTAAATGTTAAATCAAGAGACCCTATCAAAATCCCTTTCAGCGTGGTTCACCCCCACTACGGAACTCAAGCACCACCCCACGGAACTCCACCAACGTTCCGACACCTTGATCCTTTGTGTACCGGCCTCCACGCAGTGCCTTGGAACCACATTGTTGCCATTTATTATCATATCCATATCACTTGAAAATATACTTGGAATACTAAACGTTGTGAGTG
>NC_134789.1:47076141-47081141 GCF_046742065.1 Oratosquilla oratoria
TGTCTGTCTATATGCCTGCCTGTCTCGCTGTATGTCTGTCTGCCAGTCAGCCTATTGTAGTATACAGGAAAGGAATAACGTTCGTAGGATGTCGCTTTCCAGTTATGTATGTGTAGAGCATATATTTATGTTTGTATGTATGTATATACTCGTATGTATGCGTATATATATATTATAAATTCATACATGCATACATACATCCACGTATGTATGTATGTATGTTTGTATGTATGTATGTATGTATGTATGTATGTATGTATGTATGTATGTATGTATGTATGTATGTATGTATGTATAAATACAGTATATGTATGTATGTGCGGATGTATCTAACCATATGTATTTGACTACTTTATGTTACTGTTCTTTTTATTCCCCTCGTCTTTTCTATATCTTTCTTGATGTATAGGGACCACATTACTGCTGCATACTCATATCTAGGGTAGATTAAGTTTTCTTTAAGATTTTTCATCATTTCCCCACGAAGTGGAACGCCACTCTTGTGTTTATTAACATTTTATGTATACCTCACCAAATATCCTGTAAATGTGCTTATTAAGATGAAATTAATATGATTAACATTCCCATTCACTTCTGTTTTTTACCCGTGCAATTGTCTGATTTCTCACCGAGTATTGATACCGTTGTAATTTTCCAATATTTTGCACATGGCTTCAGTTGTAAATTCCGTGTAGCTTTTTTTTTTTTGTATCTATTACCTAATGTCATTTGCGTTGTCAGCAAATATATTATTGTAGTTTTACTTTCTTTCATTATATAATTAACATAAATCAAGAACATTACAGGTACCAGCACTGACCCTTGTGGGACTCCGCTGTTCACTTTCTCTCCCTCTAATATCCTGTCCTTAACAAATTGTTTTTTTCATATAGCGATCTTTCAGTGATTCATTAATACTGAGAGCCCCTTAAATCCTTCAATATGGTTCCATTTCTACAGTAATAATTTACGTGGTACCTTGTCGAACGCTTTCTCTATATCTAGGTACAAAGAGACCACATATACATCTCCCTTGCAGTATCTCGACCCCCTTGAGTAAATGGTTACTAGACTAGAGAAACGTAATCTTCCATTTCCTATTTCCTGCCAAAGTCTTCAACTCCTCTTATTATTTGCGTTTGCCTCACTAGTTTAGCTATCGTGAAGAAGAAGCAATAGTAGTACTAGTACTAGTGGCAGTAGTAGTAGTAGAAGAAGAAGAAGAAGAAAAATAAGGAGGAAGATGAAGAGGAAAAGCAGAGGAGGGAGAAGTGAATGAAGGAGAAAAAGAAGAAAAAGAGATGATGATGAAAAGCAAGAACTCTTATCTTTCTAACATCCACTGAGCATCGATCTACTTCGGTATCGAAACCTTCTGTCAAATCGAGTCAATAAAGCCCAAACCATTCTGAGTGCCTTGTGGGACCATAGTTTCTCTCCGGTTCCTGAGATTGAAGAATTCCAAGGTTCCATCTGCACTTGCACACCCCTCTTCAGCCTTTGACTGCAGAAGCACCTAGATCACTGCCATTAACAATTCCTTTCAGTGAACGCTGGCCCGTTAGCTTACGCAAGACAAGTACAGTTTTGCTTGCCGGCTTCATGCAGAGCAAACTGCAGAACACTTCTGAGTAAGAAGTTCTTCCTCAGAAGACCATCAATGCCGAGTTTCTTTTGCATGTGGAGACTGGTTTGGGGATCCTTGGCGTTAGATTGATAATATAAACATTGCTCCCGCAGAATCTCTCTCTGCAATTTCCTCGAAGATGTCAGTAAAGTATAAAAACGATATTGTACTTCGTTTGATGTGTTAGTGCTGGGTTGGGTTGTCCAAGAAGAAACTTAGATACATGTACAGTTGTTTAGAAGGTTAAATCACAACAGAACATGTCAATGCACGCACACGCGCACACACACACACACACACACACACACACACACACACACACACACACACACACACACACACACACACACACACACACACACACACACACACACACACACACACACACACACACATACACACACAAACACACACTCAAACATACAGACAGACAGACACACACACACACACACACACACACACACACACACACACACACACACACACACACACACACACACACACACACACACACACACACACACACACACACACACACACACACACACACACACACGTGTGAGACGTCTGAGCGCGCGTGTGAGGCATATGCGCACACCTTTGCTTCGACCAACACCTCTCGTTACGCGTCCGAAAGATCGCAAACAGAAGCAAAAACAAAACAAAGAGCTCTGCGTCCATTTCGGAGCAGCGATGCAACACCATCATAATGCATTCATGAACACGATCATAAACGTAACCTAGAATTATAACTCTAGTGGCTTTGTTCGTTGTACAATGGCTGCCAAGAGGGACGGCGACCGTTAGATTCCGTTGGCCGATGCCGCGTCCTCAACTCCCGCGCCTAGTAAACAGAGGAGACGAAAAGTCAAAGGTCTTGGGTCGAACTAAGTACGTTGTCGGGCGTGAGTAGTTGTACGCGGAGAGGGTGTAAACATATGCTTGGTCTCGAAGGGAATTCCCAAGTGGTCAAGATACCGGACTAG
This sequence comes from Oratosquilla oratoria, assembly GCF_046742065.1. Taxonomy (NCBI): domain Eukaryota; kingdom Metazoa; phylum Arthropoda; class Malacostraca; order Stomatopoda; family Squillidae; genus Oratosquilla; species Oratosquilla oratoria. Next base: position 47,078,755 of record NC_134789.1, read on the forward strand.
GCGTTTATCAAGGGTTTACATGAACTCACACAGGCATCCGGTAGGGAAGTCCACGATGAAGATGAAATGGTGCAATTCACGCTACGTTTTTTGGCTTTTGTAGGTGATTCAAACTACGAAGAGAGAAAATATTTGAAGTATCTTTTATACCACCTTATACGTTAGTGCATATTTGAAGCAAAGGATTTTGTTGTATTAAGATAGGTAGATAGATGGATAGAAAGATAGTGCGAAGGTAGACAGACATAGACACAGCTAAATAGGTGTGTAGGGAGGTAAATGCAGATACAGTTGATCAACCATACATATAAAAGTGGAGATAGATAAACAGATAGATTAATGTTTTGATAGAGAGATGGCTTCAAAGAGAAAAAGAAAAATAGAATAGGGGTAGAGAGAGAGAGAGAGAGAGAGAGAGAGAGAGAGAGAGAGAGAGAGAGAGAGAGAGAGAGAGAGAGAGGGGGGGGACTGTTGTTGAAGTGCATAGACCGTTGGATTTATTATGGTTTCAGCGCCTCCAAAGGGCAGGAAGACACGTGAGGCTCCAGTTGGAGGACGTCAACTTTCCTTCTTCTGCAGAAGAAAAAGGATAATGATTAGGATGTGGGATTGGGAAAAGAAGAAAAACAGAGTGAGCAGAGGAAAAAGAGGAAAAGGAGGAGGGGATAACAAAAATTAAGGGAGTAACAAGAGGAAGGAGAGGAAGATTAGAGACAAGAAAAGGAGTAGGAGGAGTTGAAGGAATAGGAAGAGGAGAAGGGAAAAGTGTAGGAAGGAAGGCTCAATCGCTCTGGGTTCATTAAACAGCGCAAGCCACTGACCGGGTGGGGCAAGGGAGGTGGGTTAAGGGGTCGCGGCACAATTACTTCCTCTTAGTATTTTCATTTCGATATACTTTTAATTAATGAAGAACTAAATATATCAAATAACTGGAGGAAAGGAATGCCATCATTTATCCTCTCAGAGGATATACACAACCTGAGCAGGTCTCGCTACAAACTGTAAGTTGGTTTTAAGTGGTAGGATGTCCCTTTTTCAAATTTTTCTTCAGTGACTTAGAGATGCAGCTAGTTCACATTATTACTGATGGTGAAGAAGAAAAAGAGGAAGAAGAAGAGGAAGAGGAAGAGGAAGAGTAAGAAGAAGAGGAAGATGAAGAGAAGAAGAAGAGAAGAAGAAGAGAAGATGATGAAGATGAAGAAGAAGAAGAGGAAGAGGAAGAGGAAGAGTAAGAAGAAGAGGAAGAAGAAGAAGAAGAAGAAGTACTCAGGAAAGAAAAAAATAGGCAAACTGTAAAAGAAATGTAGTTTGACTAAAAACCAAAACATTAAAGATAAATTTTGAAGGATATTCTAGATGGAACATGAAGATGAATATTCAGAAAACAGAAATTTTATAGTCAGCAGACTGGAAGAACAGAAATTAATCATTAATATCGGAGCAAGGAAGTAAAGAAGACAGAAAACTTAGGATATCTGGGAAGTGTTACAAAAACGGAGAGAATAAGGACATTTTAAAGATGATAAAAAATATTTATTTCGAATGAGGATGCACTACTCCCGTTACTAAAAGAACAACAAATACTATTCGTAGTTAAGAGAGGCATTTCCAACAGCGTGTGGTGGCTAACCTTAACTTACGGATCAGAGAGTTGGGATGCAAACAACAGCGACAGGATTCAGGCATCAGAAATGAAGCCACTAAGAGCCACGATCAGAGGTCGGTGGGACAGAGAGAGGGATGAAGATATGTGAGAAAGAATTGGAGTTAACCCTGTTTTAAACAAGATGTAGGTTAGTTGAGCTAGTTCGGATATCAGGAAAGGCATCAGAAATAAGGTCACTAAGAGCCATGATCAGAGGTAGGTAGGACATAGAGGAGTTAAGGTATGTGAGAAAGAATTGGAGTTTACCCTGTTTTAAACAAGATGTAGGTTAGTTGAACTAGTTCGGATATCATGAAAAAAGGCGTTATGGTGTGCTGGGGGTGAATCACAAGAGGGCCTAGAGAATGGCAGAAAAATATACTGTTGAAAAAGCCTCAGGAGTCATGGCTTGCCAAACCTGGAAAGTCTGCGGAAGAAGGAAGTCTTCCATGAACTAGATGGGGGAACAAGCTGGAAGCATTGAAAGGTATTGAGCCTGCATTTAAAGAAGAAGAAGAAGAAGAGGACGAGGAGGAGGAAGAGGAAGAGGAAGAGAAATAGGAAGAGGAAGAGGAAGAAAAAGAAGAGGAAGAGGAAGATGAAGAGTAAGGGGAAGAGAAAGAGAAAGAGGAAGAGGATGAGATAGAAGAAGAGGAAGAAGAAGAGGAGGAGGAAGAGGAAGAGGAAGAAGAGGAAGAGGAAGAAGAAGAAGAAGATGATGAAGAAGATGAAGAAGAAGAAG
>NC_134789.1:47086141-47121141 GCF_046742065.1 Oratosquilla oratoria
TTGGTGTAGAGACTCAGTGGTTCTGAAGTCGCTCCATCGCGAGCCTGTGATGAACTGGACAGCGGCATTCTGAACCTTCTGATGCTCGTAGTTATTAGTGGCACATGTCAGCTGGCTTAGTCCTGGCGACTGGCACAGAATCGGTCTGACGAGGGCTGGGTACAATCGACGTTTGGTTCTCAGTGTTGCAGTTTTGAAGCGTCTGAGCTTACCCAGCACAGCCCTAGCCTTCGCTCCCTGCTTGCGGAAGTGTGGGGTCCAGGTAAGGCCACTATCAAGTGTGCTACCCAGCACACGGGTATGGTCCTTCGCTGGGATGTTTGTGTTGTTTATTTTAAGAGGAGTGTTTGTGATTGTTCTGTTGGTTCGTTTGCAGCAGAAGTATACAGCATTGCATTTCGACGCGTTGGTCTTAATGCGCCACTGTTGCTCCCACGCGTGTGCCCCGTCTAGGATGTTTTGCATTACGTGTAACGCTCCCTGCAGCGTTTTGTGTCTGCTTATGTGGTTAGTGTCGTCCGCATACGAAAGAGTTAGAGCCTGGTTGCGAGGATAAGCTGGCTCTGGCAGGTCATTCGTATATAGATTGTACAGAGTGGGGGCAAGGACTGACCCTTGCGGTACTCCAGCCTTCGGCACAAAAGGTTGGGACAGACAGCCCCGCCACTTTATTCTTATTGACCTGTCGTCCAGGTAGTTGCAGAGCAACCTTGTGAACGGCAGGGCAAAGTCGAAATTGTGGTACAATTTGTACTTAAGGCCTTCATGCCAGACAGTATCGAATGCCTTCTCCACATCCTTACAAACCAAAATGGCCTTACCAGGGCGACCGTCTGGCGGTCTTTGAACCCATTGAGTGATTATGGATATTACGTCTTCTGCACCGCGCCCCGGCCGAAAACCAAACTGGCAGTCCCTCAGCACATTCTCCGTCTCTAGGTACACGGTCAGGCGGCGGCATAAGACGTGCTCAAACACCTTTCCAAAGTACTCCAGAAGGGAGATGGGCCGGTATGAAAGGGGGGCGGAGGCGGGTTTCTGGGGTTTAGGAATGAGGATGGTATGGGAGGCCTTGAATAGTTGTGGGAAGTACCCAGAGGCTAGTGAGCTATTATATAGTGTCGTCATGTGTGAGATTATGTTGTCTGGCATACGTTTGAGTATGTGTGCATCGATGCCTGAAGGGCCAGGGGATTTTAGTTTTCATGCCGAGATAACCCCCTTTACCTCCTCCAAAACGATGGGGCAGATAAGGGGATCATCTTCATCTAACTGAGAGAGATCAACAGTCTCGTCGGGAATGAGGTCACTACAGCTGTTCATGAAGGAGTTAACACTGTGCAAGGTACTAAAGCAATGTGGTCCTTGCACAGGATGGGGTTTAAAGACCTCACTCCATGCTGACGCCAGAAGGTCAGCTTGGTGTTGGGGGGAGTGTGCAGAGTGGTTAAGATGGTTGATGACCTTGGGTGGAGGCACAGAGCACTCCTCCAGCTCACGTTTGAGGGTCCTCCAGAACTTGGAAGGGTCCGTCTCACAGGCGCCGGAGAGCGAGGCCATCAGTTGCTCCTCCTCTCGATGTGAATCGATGTAGAGGGACTTCCTCAGGCTACTCTGTAGCCAGTGCATGTCTCGTAGGATGGCGACACGGGCCTCTAGGGGTGCTTGTAATAGATCTGTAGATCTGTTCTGTAGTGCAATGCGTAGTCTGTTAGTGCGCATAGAAGCGGTGAACGTGGCAATCTTTCGGTGCTTTGTTCTAGGAATGTGCTTTTTTACAGCGTTTTTGACAAACTTTGTAAGTGAGCGCCATTCCTGCTCTATCGCCGCTTGTGGAGTGTTGTCCATGTTTGTGTTGGTGTATGTCGTGAGAGTGTTTTTGAAGCCTTCCCAGTCGGCCTGACTGTAACGTAACCGAGGCTCACTGGGGATAAGGATGGGTGAGGTGGAGATGCGAAGGATTAAGGGTATGTGGTCTGAGAGGGTGGGGGCACCGGGTGAGATAGTGGAGTTGAGGAAGAAAGCTCGGCTGTTGGAGAACACCAGGTCGGGCTTACCCTGCAATCCATGACCTATGAATGTGGGAAAGTCCGGACCTAGGAACTTCAGCCGGTGAAGTATAGTAAGAGAGTGTAGTTGCCGACTCACTGAGCTGCTGTTGTGCGTTCCAGGGCTCCAAGCAGCATGACTGCAGTTGAAATCGCCAATGAAGAAGGTTGGGACTTTGCATGACATCACCTTGGCAATGTCAACAAAGGGGAGGAAGGGGATACGGGGAGGGCGGTAGAGGGTACAGAGGAGGATGGGACCGCGAGTGGTGCTTAACTTGATCGCGAGCATCTGCTCATAATGAAATTGATCAAGTATAGTTGCCTGGAGGGACTTCCTGGCTAAAATACAGACGCCCGAGTGCAAAGCAAGACCCCGACTCCAAGTGTTGAAGCCTTGAATCTTGGGAAGAGAGTCGGGGGCTGGATCACCCATCGAAGTCAAACAAATGACATCAGGACCGTGTCTGGCAATCTCTAACAAGGTGCTGGTCCTTTGTGGGGCCCAGTGACGGACGTTCTGGTAGAACACACGTAAATCCAATCTATCCATAGGAATAGTTGTCTTTAGTGAGTCCTACTAGCTGGAGGGAGTTTTAAGAGGAAGCTTAGTTAGCCTTAGGGGCTTGGAGGGTAAGCACTTCGCTGTCGGAGGAGGAGGAGGAGGAGGATGCACTATCGCTAGACTGGACAGTGTCTGGAATAGTGCTGGTGAAGGGGATTATGTCCCGCAGCGTCTCCTTTGTGAGTTTCGTCAGGTTCAACTTAGGCCTCCCAGTCGAGCTGGCTCGTGGTACGGCCACGCGGCGCGGGAGCCCGGAGGAGGATTTGTTTGCCCCTGACGAGGAGGAGCGGGGGCTTAGGATTGGGGAGCGTGAGCGGTTGCTACGTTGGTAGGATTCATGTCTGGATGCCCTGGACTTGGGGCGTGATTGCCTGGGGTTAGGTTCTTGCGCAGCCTTCTTGGGGCAGGTGGAGGAGGAGGAGGTGGAGGAGGAGGAGGTGGAGGAGGAGGAGGTGGAGGAGGAGGAGGTGGAGGAGGAGGAGGGAGGGGGTGTGGAGGGTGTGGAAACAGAGGGAGCGGTGGTGGGAGGGGTAGGGGCTGGGTGAGGATAGGATGGGTTGTTGGGACCAAAGGGAATAGCCTCTAGGACGTGAGGTGGAATGGGGAAGGCAGGTAAGCCCAGGTGAGTGAGTGCTGTGGACAGCACTTCCTGCATCTGCTCCTTGCTCTTGGACATGAGCATTGCCGAATAGACAATACTCAGAGCAAGTACATGAGCATCCCTCGCCTGGTTGCACCTTTCGTCTCCAGACGGACACTGGAGATTACCAGCTGCTTCCCTTTCCAGGGTGCTGCCGATAATTGATGCAACCATGTTAGGGACTTCGGTACAGGTGGAGGGCCTGCTCGCATCCTGACGAGAACGCTTGGACTTCGTCCTCTGCGTCCGCTGCTCCTTGGGGGCGCAAGAAGGCTCCTGGTCTGGGGCGGCAGCAGGGGAGCTAGCCCTCCTCTTTACACCTGGGTGGGTTCTGGGTTTGGGGGTAGGGGGTTGAGGGATTTTGCCTTGGGATGGGGAGGAGGAGGAGGGGGTGGAGGAGGAGGGGGTGGAGGAGGAGGGGGTGGAGGAGGAGGAGGTGGAGGAGGTGGAGGAGGAGGAGGTGGAGGAGGAGGTGGAGGAGGAGGGGGTTTTGGTTTTAGGCCGAGGATTAGAGGGTTGTGCAGGTTGGGGGCAGGTGTTGGGAGCTGACCTAGCCACCGGTTGAGCAGGCTGCGCTGTGTCAGCCGCCTTTCTCCTTTCCGGGCAGGAGTTGGAGATGGCGCTGTGGGTTCCCCCACATAGGAGACACCTGAGTCTCGCTGCCTCGCATTCTCTATACCGATGTCCGTCGGTAGCACACTTGGAGCACCTAGTCAGCTTGGGTTGGGGACAGGATTGGGATTCATGTTTAAGGGAGTAACATATCAGGCATTGCCTGACCTTGAGGTTCTTAAACTCTCTAATAGACGTTGGGGGCAGATATAAGAAACTAATCTTGAGTCCTACCCTGAGAATCTTCTCAAGGTAGGACCTAGATTTTAGAGATATTCTGACGAAATCAGTGGCCGGAGGCCGGAAGACATCGACAAAGTCAACATCCGAGTTCCTCTCCCTTAGGTCACTCAGAATGGCTTCCTTATCCCCGAGCCTGTCAAGGACCATCCTACCCACGTACATGGACGCTCTGACATGAGCGTAGGTGGGTGTGACCCTACGGGGAGAGAAACCCAGCTTCTCCAGCTTAATCACAGTCCTCTTCTCGAAGTAGGCATCGAGACTATCCTGATCCATCAAGTGGAACAGGACATTTGCCCCTTCCGTCTGGGCAAAGCGCACAGGAGCACTGCCTATCACACCGCTCAATTGGTTGGCATCGTCCACGAGCGAGATGCCATCCGGGCGTGAGTTGCCTCTCACAAAAACCACTTGAAAGTTGGTTTTCATGATGAGGGCGCTTGACGGTAAGTTATACGAGAATCAGACACGTCAGGGAAGGAGAGAAAGAGGAAGAGCAGAAGCACCTACGAAGAAGACGGTCTAGACACGAATTTCCTTAAGGCGCTAAAAGAGGATACAGAAGGTGGGCAGTGTTGATGTGTACTGGTTATAACCAAGTCGAAGACTTGATACGAGTGTCTTTTGTGTTAACTGTGATCTAGATGCAGGCACAGCTAAATGTGTTCGTGTTCTTTCTCTTTTCAACTTATACATGGATGGGGTGGTGCGAGAGGTGAATGCTAGGGTAGTGAGTCAGGGATTGGAGATGGTTGAAGAAAATGGAGAAAAGTGGGAGGTGAGCCAGCTGTTGTTTGCGGACGACACTGCGCTTGTGGCAGGGTCAGAGGAGGGATTGAGGAAGCTGGTGGCAGAGTTTGGGAGAGTATGTGATAGAAGAAAGCTAAAGATAAATGTGGGTAAAAGTAAGGTGATGAGATGTACAAGGGGTGAAAGTGGCAGTAGACTGGAAGTGAACATTAAGGGAGAGCGACTGGAGGAAGTGGATAGTTTTAGATACTTGGGTGCAAGTGTAGCAGGAAAAGGTGGAGTGAAGGTGGAGGTAGAATGTAGATTGAGAGAAGCGAGTAAATGCCTTGGTGGTTTAAAAAGTGTAATGAGGAATAGACATTTGGGAATGGATGCGAAGAGGAGACTGTATGAAGGAGTGATTGTGCCAACAGCACTGTATGGGGCAGAAACGTGGAACATAAGAGAAGAAGAGAGAAGGAGTTTGAATGTGTTTGAGATGAGGTGTCTGAGAAGTATGGTGGGGGTTACTAGGCTGGATAGAGTGAGAAATGAGGAGGTGAGGAGGAGAACAGGGGTGAAAAAGGATTTGGGAGATAGGGTTGATGAAAGAATATTAGGATGGTTTGGACACATGGAAAGAATGAGTGAAGAAAGACTAGTAAAAGAGGTATGGAAGGCAGATGTGGAGGGAGTGAACATGAGGGGACGTCCTAGGATGAGGTGGATGGATGGGGTGAAGGGGGCTTTGGGGAAGAGGGGAATGTCTGTTGAGGAAGGAAGGGAGAGGACGGAAGACAGAGGTGAGTGGAGAATGGTTGTATATGGATGATGTTGTGACTGCATGAGGAGGAATGGGCGGGGTAGTATGTGTGAGTAAATTTTGACGCAGCCCGAAGGGATTTCTCCCCGTCCTCGCCTTATATGCAAAGGGGGACGGAGAGGGGGGGTCGCCGATTAAATGAAGTGGCCTTGCTGTGGATGTACTGTGTCTTGCGACACTGCTTCTGACCCAGGGCGGTGGGCAGGGTGCAGGGATGACCCGTCATCCAGGAGGTGCTCAGATGAGAGGGAGGGTGGGAGGGGTGTGGAGTGTATTTAGGGATGAAATGGGTGGGAGTGTTTTTATGCCTTTCCCTTTTTGGCTACCTCCCTTGGAAGGGGGAAAAAAGCCTTGGTATATGTATGTATGTATGTAAGAAGGCAAGACTCTGAAAACAGAGAGTGATTACGTGACTTCGGAAGTGTTGTGTAAATAAAGTACACCACTGAGTATCAATGGATATTAAGCACTTTTGTGTCTGTGATTACCCTGAGAGATTTCTTTACTTACGGAGAGTAGGCGTTGCTGTTGAGTCTGCTGGTCGGTTAGACGCGGGTCAGAGTGTGTTGGTACAAAGAGCGATGCTAGGGGCGATGCTAGGGGCAATTAGCGATGAGCTGGAGCTGGAGCGGAGACGTCCGAGTTCTGCGAGCGCTGAGTTGATTCTTGCTTGTCTGTTTATGGATGTGTTGGAAAATGATAAATATATTAACATCATGGGTAGAGGTACCACTTGGCTGAGATACGTGGATGATATACTCGTAATAACACCAAAAGACACCAACATTGAAAACAAAATGAGAAGGCTTAACGCAGTTCATGAAGACATCCAGTTCACAGTTGAAAAAGAGAAAGACTGCAAACTCCCCTTTTTAGATACACTAATACACAGAGGCTCTAATCATCTTAGGTTTTCAGTGTACAGAAAGCCTACTAATAAAGACGACTTTGTTCACTTTTTCTCAGCCCACAGTAAACGAACTAAAACTGGTGTCCTTATAGGCTTCTTTCTTCGAGCCTACCGTATATGCAGCAGTGAACTCCTTGAAAACGAGTTGTCTTTTATCAGAAAAACTTTTAAAGAATTAAAATATCCAGGCGGCCTGATAACCAAAACAGAAGGCAAAGCTAAAAAAATCCACGATAAATCGAACGCCCAAACCAGCGGACCAAACGACCAAGCGTCCGGATCAAATGACCATACAGTAACAAAAAAAAAAACCTAGTCACACCGCATTTCATTACTGTACCTAATTCTGATAAAACCGAAATTATTGATAGATATTTACTGAAAGGTGGCATAAACATCGCCAAGGTATCATGTAATAAAATAGGTAAAATGTTTAAAAACCACACTAATGACAACAACGACCTCAGTGTGATCTACCGCATTCCATGTAGTGGCTGCCCCTCGGCTTATATCGGTGAGTCAGGTCGAGGAATCGAGAAGAGGATAAACGAACATAGGAATGATTTAAAAGCACACAGAACGTCCAACTCCCTGGTCCGCCACCTCGAAATATGCAACAACCTTCCCGAATGGAGTAAAGTTGAAATTTTACACAAAGGATTACAAAAGAAGATGAGAAAGACAGTTGAAGCTGCACATATAATTGTCCAAGAAAATGATAACGACAGAGAAGGATTTATATGCCTATCTAAAGCAGCCAGTCTCTTAATAATAAATGCGCTAGAAAAAACCTGACACTCGAAGCTTCACAAGTTCCCCCACTACGGGTATAAATGTTGTGACCAAGATGTTCTGTAACAAGTTCTCTGAGGAAGGTTATAATAACCGAAACGTAAGAACAATAAATGTATTCTTAGCCCATCTTCGTTTACCCTTCCCCACCTATCACTCTCTCATTTGTCTTAAACAATTTATCAACATATATATATATATATATATTCATATATATGTATATATATATATGTATTTATATATATAGGTATATATGTATATGTATATATACATATATATATATATATATGTATTTATATATATGTATATGTATATATATATATATATACACATACACACGCACACACACAAACACACACACACACACACACACACACACACACACACACACACACACACACACACACACACACACACACACACAAATATATATATATATATATATATATATATATATATATATACATATACGTATACATTTATATTATATATATATATATATATATATATATATATATACATATATATAAAGACAGACAAATCTGGAGGTGAGGTGGCAAAATGAAAAGTTAACGCTAGAGTATGGCGCTTTATTCAGAACCAGACGTTTCGACCTCTTGGGCCTTCCTCAGTGAACTGAGGAAGGCCTAAGAGGTCGAAACGTCTGGTTCTGAATAAAGCTCCATACTCTAGCCTTAACGTTTAATTTTGCCACCTCACCTCCATATATATATATATATATATATATATATATATATATATATATATATATATATATATATATATATATATATATGTATATACATATATATATATATATATATATATATATATATTTATATGTACATATGTCATATATGTATATGACATCCAGACATGACGGTACTGGCGGAGTTGCTCTTGCAACGTGCCCAGTCCAATTCAGCAGACGCACTACGCTGTTCCTGGGTGGGCCTCCAACACGCTCTCAACATGAATACTAGGAACATTCTTTCTCTCTCTCCTTTTCAGTGGTGGAGCTTAGGAGGCTCAATATGGATATAGTGGCTCTCTCTGGGGTGAAGGGATATTGCAGGAATGAGATCAAGAGGGTTGCACCTGCTATTGGTCGGGTCACAGCAATTGGCCCCTCCTCAGATGTGGGTGGGAAGGGGGCCGTAGTTGTAGTTGTGGGGCATTTAGCAGTTTTCTCCTAGATTTTGCAGACCAGAAGGCTAAAGATTCTTGGTTTCTGGCTCCAAAGGCAAAAACCCTACTGATGGATTTGGTATTGCAATGCCGAAGGTGTGGGAAAAGTGATTGATCACAAATTTGCTGGTACTCTTTGTAGGACACTGCAGAGCTACAGGATTTACAAGAGCACTGAATTATTTAAGACCGATTTTAGGCTTGTGGTTGTAACACTCAGACTACGTGTCAGACCCAGGAGAATCCTGAGACACTGTTCACTTGGATTTCATCCGGAGAAACTCGTGGTTTATACTGTACATGTGCCAGGAGTATGCGGTAACAGTCTCTACTCGCTCCGAATTGTTTAGTGCTCTTGAGCATTCTGATGAACTGTGGAATACCTCAAAACCTGAAACTCTGAAAGCTGTCGAGAAGTGTACCGTCCAAGGCCGAGTAGTGGTGTGGCGTTGATTGAAATACTAGAGAATTTGGAGATAAATCGTGCTGTCAGATTGGCTGAGGACCTGGACCTATAAGAACGTCTGAAACGGCGGACCAGATGGATACATAGAACAGGATTAAAGCTGGTGATATTCATACAGATTTTATTATATACATATCAGAGAAAGGAAAATGGGCAAGACTTTGTTCCACTGAAGAAATCTGATAGTTCAGGAATTTTGGATAATCTTTGAAGTTGGATGAGGCGTTACCTTGGGTACCTTGCTGCAAAATATAATTGCATTTAAATCTAATGTATTTTTTTTTTAGATGAAGACACCTGGAAAAAAGAGGATCATGAGGTAGCACTGGAGTGACTATATCAGTTTAGGAAATATACAGAATTGAAGCAATTTACTTGACTTTCCAGCAGAAGACTGCAGTCCAATTGGTGATGACCGTGGTAACAGTTTATTAGAAATATGACTGACAGGGCGAGGTCAGAGAGACTCGCACTTACAAGAGATGTGAATGTGGCAAATAAATTTCATTATACTGGAGTCACAGGGGATGAACCGGAAGTCTCTCTGGGAGATTAGTAGAGATGATCCATAGAGATAGAGGAGAAGATTGAGTAAGATTTTTACAGTGTCGTGGTGTTTGTTCCACTGGCTAATAGATTATGATTTAAGAAAAAATTCCTACAGGTTGTTGTACTTATATAAACAGTACAAAACAAACATACTTAACGTTCGATAGCACAACAAATCCTTGACTGAGTTTCATTATGGCGCGGATCCTCCCACTGGTCCAGGTTAGCTCATCTGCTCAGCAGCTGTAGATGATTGAAGTGCTGTTGTTGTCGATAGTCCACACGTAAGATCTGTGTTTGACAGTTTAGTTAGAGGTGTGAGTGGGTCAGAGTTATGATGCTTCATATTTCGTATCCAAATAATCTTTCACGCTTGCTCACCATCTCCCACGAGTGGGTAGGCGTATAAAAGTGCACACAAGTGGACAAATAAACACACACATACGTCCCATTCCACACGCACAAACACACGCACGCGCGTTTTGCTAGTGAAGTGGTTAGTGTTGAAGGCTGCCTACGTTGTAGATTTAAGTGCGCGCCTCGCTCAGGGCGAACCGTTACGACACACACACACACACACACACACACACACACACACACACACACACACACACACACACACACACACACACACACACACACACACACACACACACACACACACACACACACACACACACACACACACACACACACACACACACACACACACGAGCTCATGCGCTGTATACATGCAAGGCATGTCGCATTCCAAAGAGATTACAATTACAGTATTACGCATTATCTAGGTATAGAGTGTCCCCAAACAGATATAGTTGCAGTATCTGCTTAGAGACAGGCGGATAAAACTGGCTCTTCACTGGTCGAGACGTACTCATGAATTTTTCCTCATTGGGGTTACGAATGCCTTTTGTGCTGTGATGCTGGTGTTGCAATCAATGACAATAACAATCAATAACAAGAACAATGCATTGCCATAGGTATAGTAACTCCCGTTTTTCTTTCTAAAGGTTATTTCGATCTCTGAAGTGTTTACTGCCTGTGGATAGACGGAGATAGTTTTCAATATATTGTTCAAGTTGGTGGCGGGTGACAACTGCCTAGGATGACGTCGCGAGCTTTCAAGGAAAATTTCCTGTCCACGTGGATTGAGAGTGACCAGTTAGGCGTATTTGTTTGTTTGGTATGCGTACGTAGTCGGGTGAATATGTGTGTGTGTGCGATTGTGCGTATGTGTGTTCGTTTGTTCTTTGTGTGTGCGTGTTTGTGTGTGTGTGTGTGTGTGTGTGTGTGTGTGTGTGTGTGTGTGTGTGTGTGTGTGTGTGTGTGTGTGTGTGTGTGTGTGATTCACCATGGTTCACCATGGTCTTGGATCACGTGTTGGACTCGTGATCGACAGCTATTTCCCTCCCGAAAGAGGACCGGTCTATGGGTAATGCTGTGACCTTACACGCACACACACCCACAGCTCCCCGCCAACGAGAGTTGGAGCAACGACTCGCAGCGCAGCAATACTGAAATTAGTTCGGTCCTGGGCGAGATTCGAACTCGGACCGCCTTAGTGGCGGGCGCGGACGCTACCACTGCGTCATGCAAGTGTGTTTGTTTGTTTGCTTGCTTGTGTGGTTGTGCGTGTATGTGTGTGTGTGGTTGTGCGTGTATGTTTGTGTGTTTGTTTGTCTGTTTGTTTGTGTGGTTGTGCGTGTATGTTTGTGTGTGTGGTTGTGCGTGTATGTTTGTGTATATCTGATTCACCATGTTCTTGCATCACTTGCTGAACTCATGATCAGCTACTACTGTAGTTCACAGTCACGAGGGAAGTGGGTGACTGGAACCAACGATTACCAAGTTGTGAGACCCATTAGGTAAACAACTTCTTAAATGATCCAGTTTGCTTACAATGACCATGAGGAATGTGAATAACATGAAAGCAATAAACACAGGGCAAAGTATCTTGCAAACCATCTGTCCCGGAATTATCTGGTCATCTTCCCAGACATGGTTACTTGATTAATTGACTAAATGATTGACTAGTGGAAATATTTGATTGGTTGAATGAGTGATTGATTGTATGGTAAATTAGAAATCTTTGAAGGGAAGTTGTTGAATCTAACGCAAGTTCAGACATCTGTAGAAGCTGTACGAGTGTAAGAGGCAGTTTAAAGGTTTTTATTTGATCAATGAAAAGCTGCAAGTTCCTGCAAGAGTTTCCGGATGTAACCATTCTGGTTCCTCTAACATCCACTGAATGCAACTCCTTCAGTCATCTCCAAAACCCGATTTTAATGTAATATAATTATATTTTGATATTGTAATGATTTCAGTTTGTGATATCTGAAGGTTCTTGTATTTAAACTTGTATCAAAACTACAATAATGGAATGCTCTACAAATTTACAATTATTCAGTAACAAAGCTTCAAAAAGAACCTGATCGACTAAAACAGAAATCCGATTTCTGGAGTCTTTCATTTCCTTTTTTTTTTTTTTTTTTTTTTAAATCTTACTCATTTTATTCTGGCTGCTGCCGAGGAATACGAATATCATTTAAGCAAGAAACACAGGGCAAGGTATCTTGCAAGCCATATATTCCATTCTGAGGCAGCCCTGTGGTGGACAATCCCCCCACATGTGCTACGACGCGGTATTTTGGCTTATAGCATCACCGCCTCAGAAATGGGATGGACCAGGAATTGATAGTGTGTGTAGAAGTAGCTGGCCTTCGGCCTTATATTAATTGTATGTAGGCTAAGTCTATAGTACGCCTGTATTACATGTATTTGTATCCTCTTGAAAGCACAACCTAAGCCCTGCCGAGCCATGTTTCGGTCAGGTTGGGTCGTTTGCTACTTTAACGTACGCATGACACCTATATAAGATGCCAGGTTCTGGTGTCCCCGTTCAGTTCCTTTCAGCACTTGTACCCAGCAGTGCCCGGCCGAGGCTCGCGGTTACTCTTATGGTTTAGGGCAGGGTCCTGAGCCCTGCCCGTGTCGACCCAGCCTAGGTCGGCACTCGCGCTAACCAGAATAAAGCCACGAAACTCACCGGAGTCTCCTTCACTCCCTCGGCACCTAAGCGCAAGTAACATTCGCGTAATGTTACAGCCCCTTTGTGGCAAAAATGGGTGCCATATTCCGAAAGACCTAAAATATATTTAAATGAGCTCCATCCATAGCGAGTAAAGTCTTTTATTTTGGATATTGCCAGTTTCTTTTTATTTCATTTGATTCCTGTAACATCCTCTCAGAAGGAAAGAGGTGAAAGACTACTTCGTTTAATCCGTTTCATACCTGTTGTCACTTTTGCATGTGTTCTGGCCGCTGCCTGCTTAACCTTCGTGACATGTCCTCTATAGCAAACGAGTTCCCGTTTGTGCCCGTGATGTCAATCAATCAATCAATCAATCAATCAATCAATCAATCAGTCAATCAATCAATCAAACAATCAATCAATCAATCAATCAATCAGCCATTCTGAGTCCACTGCTGAACAAAGGCCTCTTTCATAGCATTCCACGACTCACACGAATGCGCTAACCTTGCCACGTCACTCCTGCAAACTTCTCTATCTCGTCTCTCCACCTTCTGTCTGGTCTCCCTCTTGCACGCTTCCCATCTCGCGGCGTAACCATTGGATAGCATGTTTTAGCTAATCCCAGATGATTTCATTCAGTTAATGGGAAACCCCAGATACGAATTGGTTAAATGTATATCATCTAACCCGTTTATGTTCATTTTTTTCTGTAGATATTCTTCTCTCGCTATCCTCAGACAAATGAAGAAGGACTTCTTGGTAGGTGAGGAGTCTACGCTAGGAGTCGCGTAGCTGTGGCTGAAGCCGTCACCTTTGTGCTACGCGCCTGGTGCTTTTGGGGCAGGTAACAGTCACTGCTGGAAATCGGATAAGTGTGCGGGACTCGAACCCACGACTAAGCGAATACAAGATTAGCACGCTTCCGATTACGCCACCAGCGAAATGTGTACTATTGGTTGAATTCCTAGGGACTGTTCTTTTAAGCACATATATGAAGATCATTGGGTGGAAGAGCTAGCAATAAGCTTTGGGGAGGATGAAAAAGAAAGGAGGAAGTTGAGAGGGAGGGTGGAGGGTGGAGGGTGGAGGGTGGAGGAAGTCTCTGCAGTAGATGTTGCAACATGTCATACTATACGCTGGGCAACCCCCAACCTTATTAGGGAACTTTAGGGAAAACCCAATTGTCGAGGGTGTTTTTTTTCTCTTCTGGTGGCGTAATCGTAAGAATGTTGGCTACGCATTTGTTTAGGTGTGGGTTCGAATCCCGCACTTCCTTCCGATTCCAAGCTGTACTTGTTCCCTGCCCCAACAGTCCAATTGCATAGGGTAAAGGTGACGGCTTCGGACGCAGCTACTCAGCGCCTCCTGACGTGGGCTCCTCCTCACCTTCCCATATAACACATCCATGGGCCCTCCTTCATCAACACAGAAGGCGTACAGTGGGAGTGGATGGGGAAAAGAAACACAAAACGAAAAGGAAATGCGGAAGGTTTGGTGAGATGAGAACGTTTAAGGAAAAAATGAAGAGAAAGAAAGATAAGCTAGTGCGTAGAAGAAAGTGAGGGAGGGAGGGAGGGATATGAAGGGAGGAGTGGTTGCCAAGGGAGGGAAGGGCATAGAGGACTGGGAGGGAGTGGAATTCGCCGAGGAGGAGTGGGAGGAAACCGCAGCCGATCATTTTTGTTTTCCCGACACCAAGGCAAGCCACACATGGCTGTGCGGCAGGCATACCCAAAGTGGTTGACGAGGTTAGGTTAGGTTAGGTTAGGTTAGGTTAGGTTAGGTTAGGTTAGGTTAGGTTAGGTTAGGTTAGGTTAGGTTAGGTTAGGTTAGGTTAGGTTAGGTTAGGTTAGGTTAGGTTAGCCAAACCAAACTCAACCAGAGGCTGATAAGAAAAATATAAAAGAAAAAATCAGTGTCGGGGAAAAAATGCCCCAACGCAGCTATTGGGATGGAGAGGCAAGTCTGTCTGAGAGGCAGGCGTGATTCGAGGAAAGCTAAGGTTAAGGGGAGGAAGGGCGGGGGATGAGGGAAGAGGGAAGGATAAGTCAGAGGCAAGGGGAAGAAGGGGGAGGATAATCTAGGGGCGGGGAGAGGGAATGAGAGAGGAAGGGGGGAGGTAGAAGGAGACAGAAGCAATAGGCTTTGGTGTGAATTCTAGATTACAACTTTGGTATTCCAAGCATCGAGAATCGGGTGATATACATAGCCTCGGTTGAGTCTAAACGAGCCTGGCCAACAGGAAATCTATACTTTATTTTTCGTCTGTCCCCCCCACCCGCCATTTGTTCGTCCGTTCATCAGTCTGTCTGCCTACCTGTTTTTTCTGTCTGTTTATCTCAGGGTCGTTTCACAGGTATCGACTTTTCACCGTACACGACACGACGTCGTGCTCTCAAATACCCATGAGTGCCCATGGACGCTTTCACACGTCACGGACACGACCACGTGTGAAAACGTCCATAAACACTCATGGTTATTTGAGAGCACGACGTCGTGTCGTGGATGGCGCACGGCGAAAAGTCGATGCATGTGAAACGACCCTAAACGTTACTTTTTGTCCCTCCATCCGTCTATCTGTCTGTCTGTCTGTCTGTTTGCCTCTTTATCTTCTCTGCCTATAGTCATAGTTAAGCATGATGTTATTCATTCTTTTATCACCATTTCGGGTTAAATTTATTTTGTCTGGCCGACACCAGAGGGTTTGATTCAGGTGCGTGGAACCCTTATCCAGTGGTTCTTAGTCTAGGGGTTTTGATCCCCAAGGAAATCATGACAAGAATTTAGGGGAGTGGTCATGGCCTGCTGTTACAGATTATACATTTCTATATAATATGTGGAATCTGACTATTAATAAAATAATTCTGTCCTGGCAGAAGATAATTATGATTGTCAACTTTGTAATGAAGCAAAGGATTTATCTTCATCAACATCTAATGATAATTTTTATTTCTTACTTTTTTTTTGGGGGGGGGGAGAAAAGTTAATTTGAACAACACGAATGTTGATAATTCATGAAGGGGTGGGATGGAGTGAAAAGGGTTGAGAACCACGAAGCCGCTAAACCATATGCATCTACGTTGACCTTTAGAGATTTGATTTTAACTAAAACCAAAAGATTCTTTTCAGGTGAAGGGGAAACCCCGAGGATGAATAGGTAGAGACTATCTCGATTGACCCATTTCAGTCCTTTCACTCTTCAGAGTTTTTACCTTAGCTCACGTCAGGTCATTTCATTTACATCAGTGGGGACACCTGGAATGAATAAGTTAGAGAATTGTATTGGGTGTGCCTAGTGTAGGCCATATGGTCTTTTGCAGTCTCCTTTATTTCTTATGTTCTTATGTTCTTATGGGTGGTAAAGCCACACGGTAGCACTAGTCCTCTTGGCCGTGAAGGATTTCCGTTAGCTGATGTCATCCAGAAATAGGTCGGTTTATGAATAAGATGGCGAACTCATATGATGCAATGGCGCAAGGGGCGAGGAATGGTGAGTGAATGAATGTATGAATCAAAGAGCTTGACGTCAGCAAGGATAAAAGGAAAACTATGGCTTGGCACGGGAAATGTTGTCATCGCAATTTTAATGTAATACTGTAAAAAAAAATTACATTCGCATCATTATCGTGTTTTCTATTTTGATAACAATCGTTTCATGTTTAAAGCATAGATTTAGAAATAAAATCATCCCGTGTTTTTCTTGGTATCTTTTTTCTTTCTCAGAGAGAGAGAGAGAGAGAGAGAGAGAGAGAGAGAGAGAGAGAGAGAGAGAGAGAGAGAGAGAGAGAGAGAGAGAGAGAGAGAGAGAGAGAGAGAGAGAGAGAGAGAGAGAGAGAAATCTATTCTTTATCCATCCCATACTTTTTAAGACTTTATATATGTTTTTCAAAAGCCCAGACTCTTTATCCTCGTATGAATAAATTTCCACATAGATTACTGTGCAGTGGCAGTCTAAATATATACAACGTGGTTTTATCAAACAGCTGACTGACAGGCTCCAGATTGAATGGGGGTCTCGATCGACCGAGAACTCTTTCAGGTCAGGGTCGGCCCTGAATAGAATCATTTGAGGCCATCTGAAGTGAAATTCATACGGAGCCCCAAGGTGCAGCGAGTTCGTATTGACGAAATCCCTGAAAGGATTTTCAAGGCTCCATCTCGCTGTCACACAAGGCAAGAGGTGCAAGTATGTATTCGTTTTATTTTGTTTTTATTCATTCTATTCTACTCGTTCTTTTATTTAACTTGATTTCACCTTTTCCTCATATTATCTAATTTTATTGTATTTCATTTTGTTTTACTTTAGCATATTCTATATGACATTTCAATCTACTTCATTCTATATAAGTTTGATTTATTTCGTTCATATACCTTTTATTCGATTTGTTTTTGTTTTATTCTAATCTATTTTCTTATGTTTTATATTTCACTATATTATAGAATAAATCACCAGTTGCCGTGGTGTCCTAAAAAAAAAAAAAAAAAAAAAAAAAAAAAAAAAAAAAAAAAAAAAAAAAAAAAAAAAAAAAAATCAAATCCAGCCGACGCAGGGAGTCATTGGGAGTCCAGCCAGCTACCATCTTGCCTTATTTCATTTGATCTTATTTCCTGTAACTTTATTTTAGTTTGTATTATTTTAATTTCATTTAATCCATTTTATTTGTTCTTATATTTATTAATCTATTTCGTCTTTTTGTTTTGTTGCACTAAATTTGAGTTATTTAATTTCATGTACCTTTCTCTACATCCGATGTCAATTGGAAAGGAAAACGTTTCATGTTAACTTTTGACGTTATAGTTCTATGTAAATATTTTTTTTTATTTTTTTTTCTGTGTAACATAATCCTTATGTATTTATGTTGAGTGACCTCTCCTCTTCTCTACACTATTGTATTTAAGCTGTACTTTGTTGTGATATTATGTACTTTGAAAATGTCTTAAATAGACGAAAACGTTCAGTATTCCGATATTTGATTTCCTCGTGGTCTCAAGCAAAACATCTTTTTTTTCTTCTATTTTTTCTATGTAACACAATCCTTATGTATTTATGTTGAGTGACCTCTCCTGTTCTCTACACTATTGTATTTAAGCTGTACTTTGTTGTGATATTATGTACTTTGAAAATGTCTTAAATAGACGAAAACGTTCAGTATTCCGATATTTGATAATCTCGTGGTTTCAAGCAAAACATCTTTATTGACGTGTTTTATGTGATTACTGTTGCTCTTTGTAAATATAATCAATTATTATCTGATCTTTTAACTTCCAACCAGTTGCTGTTAAATGGGTGTTACGGAGACGAATAAAATCGTTTGACGGCAGCCAGAATTAAAGTAAAAAGACCATCCGGTAAGAAAGGAGGTAATCGAGAATATTAAAAACTTGGCTGATGTTTAGAAAAATAATTTATTTCAGTTGATTGTAATTTGCAAGCTTAACATAAAAGTGGACTTAGATTAAATAAGATTTGAGAATAATTGTGAACTGTCACTTTGGCGGTACAACGAATGGAATAGACTTAGCAACCAAGTTGTGATCACTGAAAGAATTGGTTGCTTTAAGAGAAGATGAGATTACTTTATGGATACGAATGACAGAAGGTAAGGGTCACGGGACTGCCTAGTGTAGGCCTTATGGTCTCTTACGTTCTTATCCCTGTGGGACCACCGCGTTAGTGTTGCAGGGGACCTTGATAGCACGTCACGTCATGACCTGCATGACGATATCAACAGAATCTCCGCAACGATGCAGCTCATGGCGGAAGTCGCATTAGCGCCCATCTCGATTAATCCCTTCCGCCCTGGACGGCGTCGGCGCTCTTCCTCCTTGTGTTCCGCTTGCCGCCAGGCGATTTTATTCATTCATGTGGCACACTCGTAAGCAAAGGAAGGGCGGAAGTCGCATTAAAGATTGTCTTTCTTAATCCCTTACGTCCTGGGCGGTACTCTTTCTTATATTACACTTGCCGCCAGGAGATTTTATTCATTCATGTGGCACACTCGTAAGCAAAGGAATGGCGGAAGTCGCATTAAAGGTTGTCTTTCTTAATCCCTTACGTCCTGGGCGGTACTCTTTCTTATATTCCACTTGCCGCCAGGCGATTTTATTCATTCATGAAGCACACTCGTAAGCAAAGGAATGGCGGAAGTCGCATTAAAGGTTGTCTTTCTTAATCCCTTACGTCCAGGGTGGTACTCTTTCTTATATTCCACTTGCCGCCAGGAGATTTTATTCATTCATGAAGCACACTCGTAAGCAAAGGAATGGCGGAAGTCGCATTAAAGGTTGTCTTTCTTAATCCCTTACGTCCTGGGCGGTACTCTTTCTTATATTCCACTTGCCGCCAGGCGATTTTATTCATTCATGTGGCACACTCGTAAGCAAAGGAAGGGCGGAAGTCGCATTAAAGATTGTCTTTCTTAATCCCTTACGTCCTGGGCGGTACTCTTTTTTATATTACACTTGCCGCCAGGAGATTTTATTCATTCATGTGGCACACTCGTAAGCAAAGGAATGGCGGAAGTCGCATTAAAGGTTGTCTATCTTAATCCCTTACGTCCTGGGCGGTACTCTTTCTTATATTCCACTTGCCGCCAGACGATTTTATTCATTCATGAAGCACACTCGTAAGCAAAGGAATGGCGGAAGTCGCATTAAAGGTTGTCTTTCTTAATCCCTTACGTCCTGGGCGGTACTCTTTCTTATATTCCACTTGTCGCCAGGCGATTTTATTCATTCATGAAGCACACTCGTAAGCAAAGGAATGGCGGAAGTCGCATTAAAGATTGTCTTTCTTAATCCCTTACGTCCTGGGCGGTACTCTTTCTTATATTCCACTTGCCGCCAGGCGATTTTATTCATTTATGTGACACACTCGGAGGTGAAGGAATACGAGAGGTCTTAGCATCCATGTCATGACTATGCTTTCCACACGCCGTAGAGGACGGGGCGACACCAAAGCAATCTGAAAGCCGTCACATTACCAAAGAAGACGTGACAATCTATTCCCGTCCCTGACCTTTCCCGGGAAAAGGTCAGCAGTACCTCAATAAATCAAAATGATCCCCCAGCATAATTTGTGGATTTCGTCGTCGTTTCATTTTTACAAAAATCCTCATGAGCATGATCTGGCAACATCCTGTGGAGAGCGGAGGTAGGGCTTCGGGTTGGAGGTAAATAATTACCAGGGAGTTGGGTATATAAATCTATTGTTAGAATTAAAGATGGAATTGAACAGCAGAGTTAGTTGAAACGAGTATCAAAATTTCCATTTAATCATCGGATGATTTATCAATTGATTGAATGAGTGATTTATTGGTCATGCGAGTTGCTTGTTTATCTATTTATTTATTCATTTGTTTATTGTTGTTCATTGATTTAATTATTAATCTATTTATTTATCTACTTATTTACATATATATTTATCATATTCATTTATTTATTTATTTATTTCTATATATACTTATTCAAATATTCATTGATTATTTTCTGTTCCTTTATCATTCATTCTATTCTATTTCTCATCTGGAAGGAACAGTGGGCGTAGAAGCAGGCACGAACTATTAAGGAGTCATAGAGAGCAATGCCTAATTACAATAGGGGTCATAGATATGGGGAGGGGGCAGATGTTAATTACTTTGGTTGGCATGGTAGTTAAAAAAAGAATGTTTCATCTATTTCCTCTCAGCCACTGTCTAATGCTTTTCCTTTGTTCCCCACCTTCTTATCTGCTAGTTAAACCCTCCCCCTCCACTCACTCTCTTCCTTCTCCTTCAACCTCAATGCCTCCGTTTCCGCACCCACTGTCGTTCTCTGTCATCCGCATGCCTTCCATGCTCGCCTCTTCTAGTTGTTTTTTTCATAATTTTCTAGATCTATCCTCCTCCCTCCTCACGCTTACCTATAGGATATCTCCCTCCAAACCTCTCCGTGCGCCGTCCACGGCACGACGCCGTGCTCTCAAACAACCATAGGTGTCTATGGACGCACATGTGGTTGTGGCCGTGACGTGTGAAAGCGTCCATAGACACTCATGGTTATTTGAGAGCACGACGTCGTGTCGTGGACGGCACAAAGTGAAAAGTTGATACTTGTTAAACGAGCCTTAGTTGGTTCCCCTATTTCTCTCTCCCTCTCTGTTCACTCACATCCACACTCCACTTTTCATTTACGTTCCTTTTCTCCTGTTTTTCTTTTTTCCCTGCGCTATATTTTGCCTTATTCCTTCGTCTTCTTTCGACATTCATCCCTTCGCACTAAAAAAGGGCACCATGATAGATGTGAAAAAGTTTGGTGGCAACCACTGCGGAATGGGTTGATAGTCATACAATATTTCTTCCTGTTACTTGTTTCAGGAGGTATCAAGATAAGAGGGAGGGAGGAGGGTGGAGGGGAGTGGAATATATAGGAAATGGAATGGGTGGGAGTGGTTTCTGTGCCTTTTTCTTTTTGGCTAACCCCCCCCCCCCGTGTAGGGGGGAAAAGCCTTTGGTATATGTATGTACTCGTTTCAGTTGTCTCGCCACCTCTTCTAACCTGAGTTGGCTATGGAGTATGGATTAATTATCTAGGACGGACCACCCGCGAGCGTGTGATCGGTTTTTGTGGGAGAGGCAGTCTGTAAGAAAATTAAATGAATGGTGTGTATAAAAGGGGACTATTGTCACTGAGCGCTTTTAAGGGATTTTTATTAGGAGACTTATGTCGTGGCTCAGGAGGAATGTGGCAGAACTTGCACATCGAGGTTTGTAACTACATCAACCAAAATCGGGGGAAATGGTCGGAGACGTACAAGTAGTTGTAGAGAAAGGTAGAAACTCGGTTTTTTTTTTTTTTTTTTTTTTTTTTTTTTTTTTTTTTTTTGTGGGAGGTAAACTGAAATGAAATGTCGTATGAGAGAAAGAAGAAATGAAGTGAATTTTAGTCGAAGAAAGAGTAATTTTGTTAGTGGGAAGTGTGTGTGAGAAGTGAATCGAATTCACTTCCCGCTTCCCTTCTTCCTATCCTTTGTCGTCTTTCGTCTATTTCCCAACCATTGTCTTTCTCTTTCAGTCTTCGCGTTGCTCTCTCTCTCTCTCTCTCTCTCTCTCTCTCTCTCTCTCTCTCTCTCTCTCTCTCTCTCTCTCTCTCTCTCTCTCTCTCTCTCTCCCCTTCCTTAATTAGTCCCATCCCGTTCTTGTTCTCGCCCTTGCCTTCTAACAAATATACATGGTTCACTTTGTGAAGTTGCATCAGCGTCTTATGATACTCGTAGCCAAATTACTTTAGCCCCTTAGAATGCATCAAGACAATCTTCTCATTTGGATAATAATTTGTGCTAGTCTGCTCCTGATGTGGACAGTAGAGACCTCATTGTCTATCTAGTTTTCCTCATTTCCTTATGAACAGAGTTCTAGAGAGTATTATTCTGAGTCCTGACCATCTAGTATATCACTCTGCATATTATCTAATCCTTTGTTCCTAGATTCTAGAACAGTTCATATGATTACACTCGAAATTGACACGTTGAAGATGAAATTTCAAGACACTTGTATCACCCTAACCTATAGCACATGGGGCTTGCAATTAAAATAACTCTTCCCGTTGGACCTTTCTAGTATGAAAACCCAACTAGACGTTCCGATCATCGTAGAAATTTCAACAGTATATATAAAACCAATTGTAAGCAATAACAAGAGCAAGAGGAATAATATCACATCCGCCAAAAACAGTAGCAAAAGCAAAACAACAATAGCAAGAAAAAGAGGAGCTAAAGCAACAACGATAGCAAAACAGTAGCAAGAGGGGGCAATAACTACGGCACAACAAAGTCTTCGATAAAAACAGCAGCAGGTCATATTTTCAAGCCCTACGAACTTCGAAAATGCCAAGAAATTTCCCGATGGAGAAAACTTTCGGTGGGCGTTCTTCGTCCCTGAAACCTCGCCGATGGAGGGGGAAGCCCCTTGCGGACTTCGCCGTGACGCAAGTTCAGAGCAAATCAGTATTTTGAAGGTTAACGCAGTTTTCTTGCAAGGTTTTGCTTTGGGCACTATAACTTTTGAAATAAGATAGTCTCAAATGCTCGACAATTATTTGTATAATATACTTAAACACAGGGCAATCAGTATTTTGAATGTTAACGCAGTTTTCTTACAAGGTTTTGCTTTGGGCACTATAACTTTTGAAATAAGAGTCTCAATTGTTCGACAATCATTTGTATAATATACATAACAACACCCAAAAAAGCAGTATCTTAATGAATATATCAGTGATGCGTAAAGACCATACCAATATCATGATAATGGCAAGTACAAAGTATGTGTACAAATAAGAAATGCAATGATAGGGATAATATTTAGAGCAAAAGTAGTCATGTAGACTGCTGCGAAAGACCGTTTTCCTTTGCAAGGAATAACCTTTTATGTATTCTGTACGTATGTCGCCAAGTATGTAACCATTTACTTTTCTCAGAGGCTGTGAGAACAACTGCTTCTCTTAGGAGAACGTGAGTCCGCAACCAGTCTTCTCATCGCATTGGTGACTATACCAACCATGTTTTCTCCCACTCTACGTTTTCTTTTCCTTCTCTTCCGTTCCCTTGTCACCGCTTGTCTATTCTAACACCCTACATACGAACTAGCCATTGTCTTTGTCGTTCTTAACAATGCGTGGTGAGTCATATGTAGGATGTCCAGTCCACAAAGGATATCCATCTTGAGTTCTGGGGAAATATGTTAACATCCGACTGGGATGACTCACAAAGGATTACAAAGGATTACAAAGGCGGAGCATGCCGACAGGAGACCTTTTGATCCATATCTAGGTCGGATGCAAAAAAAAAAAGAAAAGAAAAAAATCATATTAGTAATACAATAATAAATAAAAACTATAATAATGTAAATAACAAATAAAATACATAAATAAATGCATAGGTATAGTTAAAATGATAAACAAACAGGTAAATAGTAAATAATAAATTAACATATAACTAATAATAAATTAAAATCAGACAGACAAATGATAACAAAACAAAAACAAATAATATAAGATAAATTATAATCATTACAGCATCTTACTTAAGTATTTATCTAAATGATTCTTAAAGCTTTGAACTGAACTACATTGCACTACCTGTGCAGGAAGTTTATTCCATTCATTAACCACACGGTTGGCAAAGTTGTTTCTACCTACTTCCAAATTGAATCTATTTCCGGACAGTTTGAGACCATTGTTTCTTGTCTGATTCTCATTCAATGTGAAAATTTTGTCACTTTTGATGTTGTCAATTCCTTTTAAAATCTTAAAGACTTGTATCAAGTCACCTCTGAGTCTATGCTTTTCGTATGATTTATTTTTTATATTTGGAATCAGTTTTGTGGCTCGCCCTTGTACTTTTTCCAGTCTGTCAATGTCTTTAATGAGATTCGGTGATCATACGGAAACAGCATATTCCAAATGTGGACGAACTAACGATTTATATAGCTTGTTATGAGTGATGGACTTTTGAAATCAAAAGATCGCGCAATCAGTCCCAGAATCTTATTTGCTTTCTCAGAGGCTGAAATACATTGCTTGGATGATTTGAGGTCGTTACTGATAATTACGCCGAGATCTTTTTCACTATCCACTTTTGTTAACGAATTTCCAATTAACTTGTAATCGTACTTACTGTTATTTTTACCTATGTGCATTACCTTGCATTTACTTGTGTTATATTTCATTAGCCACTTTTCAGACCATTGCTGTAATTTATCTAAATCTTCTTGAATATCTAATTGGTTTGAGTGATCATTTGCCACTCCGCACAGTTTTGTATCATCAGCAAATTTGGAAACAGTAGATTTTAGTCCATGGTCTATATCATTTATATATACTATGAATAGAAGTGGCCCAAGAACGGAACCCTGAGGAACTCCACTTGCAACACTTTTCCATCCAGAAGTTTTTCCATTTAAAACAACTCTCTGTTTTCGACCATTCAACCAATTACTAGTCCAACCTAATAGGCTACCACTTATTCCATGCAAAGCTAGTTTAGTAAGTAGTCTTTCGTGTGGGACGGTATCAAAAGTTTTTGCAAAGTCTAGATATATTAAATCTATATTGTTTCTTTTGTCATAATTCGAGATAACTGTGTTGTAGAATTCGAGTAAGTTAGTCACGCAAGAACGTTTCCGTCTGAAACCATGCTGGCTATCATTTATCAAACGATTACTTTCTAAATGATGTTCGATAGCATCTCTGATGATAGTTTCCATTATTTTTCCTACGATTGAAGTCAAACTTATAGGCCTATAGTTATTTGGTTTCTTTTTGTCACCTTTTTAGAATATGGGAGTAACGTTAGCTAGCTTCCATTCTCTTGGGACATCTCCGGATATGATGGATTTCTTGAAAATAATTTCTAATGGAACAATCTCATTTTTCATTTCCTTTAAGATTCTTGGATGCCAACCGTCAGGCCCTGGTGTTTTATTAACTTTGAGTTTGTCTATACACCTTTTAATTTTTTCTTTTGTTATATCTACCGTAGTGAGTAAGTTTAACCCAGACTTTTCACAGGTTTCAGTTTGGAATTCACTTTGGGGTGTTTCGTTTACGAATACCGAGCTAAAATAATTGTTTAAGATATTACACATTCCTTCATTTGAATATTCAAGTTGACCGTCAGCAGATAATAGTGGACCAATGTGATTCCTAACAACCTTTTTATCTCTAATGTAACTATAGAATTCTTTGGGATTCACTTAGCGGTTCTGAACAAGAAGGATGCACCTGCTCTTTTTCAACATAAGAGTTTCTTCGTGTCTGTCGCAAGATGGCGCCTATTTCGTTTCTGTCACATCTTTCAAGGTCACTTCTTTTTTTAACTTAATAATTCTGTCTCCCATCTTTAGCAGAGAACTCTATTCTTGTCCCGAAGCATCTTATCCCTTTTCTGTGCAAAAGCCTTTTGCAAATCATTGTACTGACTCTGATAATAACAATAGTAGTAGTAGTAGTAGTAGTAGTAGTAGTAGTAGTAGTAGTAGTAGTAGTAGTAGTAGTAGTAGTAGTAGTAGTAGTAGTAGTAGTAGTACAAATGAAAGGGTCGTCGACCACAGTCATTGGCGGGAGAGGGGCCAATGAACTGTGTCTGTGGAAGACAGACCCTGCTGCTTCCACCACACAGTTCCAATAGGATGGAGGTCGTATTATTATAAAAAAAAAAATTAGTAGTAGTAGTAGTAGTTGTAGTAGTAGTAGTAGTAGTAGTAATTAATAATAATGGTAGTAATAATAATTAATAATAATGGTAGTAATAATAATTAAT
This sequence comes from Oratosquilla oratoria, assembly GCF_046742065.1. NCBI lineage: Eukaryota > Metazoa > Arthropoda > Malacostraca > Stomatopoda > Squillidae > Oratosquilla > Oratosquilla oratoria. The sequence goes on from NC_134789.1 coordinate 47,112,035, forward strand.
AATAATGGTAGTAATAATAATAATGATAGTAAAATTTTGTTGAAGGTGATGCTGTTTTCTGCATTAATAATTTTCTTGGGAGATACTTTCTAAAGATCTCGCTAATCGCCGTGTAGCAGGGTCTACACTCTGTAGAACTCGTGCGTAGGTGGACATATTAGCGAGATCTTTAGAAAGTATCTCCAAGAAAATTATTAATGCAGAAAACAGCATCACCTTCAGCAAAATTTGTGTATTAGAAGACTTACTGCCCGTATATACTTTAAATAATGATATTAATAATAATAATGATAGTAATAATAATAATGATAGTAATAATAATGATGATTGTAATAATAATAATAATGGTAATAATAATAATAATAATAAAAATATTAATAATAATAATAATATAATGCTGATGATGATGATAATGAATGATGATGATGATGATGATGATGATGATGATGATGATGATGATGATGATGATGATAATGATAGTAATAATAATGATGATAGTAATAATAATAACAATAATAACGATAATAATAATAATAATAATGATAATAATAATGATAATAATAATAAGTATAACAATGGCTTTCTTCCCTCTTACACGGGAGGTAGCCAAAAAACAAAGGCATAGAAACCACTCCCACCCCTTCCATCCCCTACAAACTCCACTCCCCTCTACCCTCTTCCCTTCATCTTATCTTGGCACCTCCTGGATGACGGGTCATCTCTGCATCTTGTCCACTGCCCTGGGTCAGAAGCAGTGTCGCAAGACACAGCAGATCCATAGCAAGGCCGCTTCATTAATTCGGTAACCCCTCCTCTCCTTGTAGAAAAGGAAACGGATAGAAATCCCTTCGGCCTGCGTCAATTTATTTCTCATACATACTCCCTCACCCCCACCCACTCTCCCTTATGCATCATAGCATCATCCATGCACAACCATTCTCCATTCACCCCTATCTTCTGTCCTCTCCCGTCCTTCCTCAACAGACATTCCCCTCTTTCCCAATGCTTCTTATACCCCATCCATCCACCTCATCCTAGGTCGCCCCCTCATGTTCACTCTTTCCACCTCTGCCTTCCACACCTCTTTGGTATATATATGTATGTATGTTTTTCACTCATTCTTTCTATGTGTCCAAACCATCCCAATACTCTTTCACCAACCCTATCTCCCAACTCCCTTTCCACCCATGTTCTCCTCACTTCCTTATTTCTCACTCTATCTAGCCTAGTAACCCCTCTCATGGTTATAATGATAATATTTAATTATCTATTTTTCTGCGTACCCAATGTTATTAACTATATTTTCTTGAATAATATTTGCAGTCACATCCTGTACGGGCTATGAAGTACCCTACACTTTTCTAGGCACGAGGCACTGCATATGATTACCGAATAAATCTAATCGGCTGGCGCATGGAAATTGAATGGAACTAAACGGGCTTCGAACTGGCAGTCCTTGGCACAAGAGTCCACTATTTTGCCAACTGAACTATTGTGCCTATATAGTACTATCAGTAACAAGAGATATTTAGAAAATTAATAGTGATGATAACGGGAAATTGCGAGGTCCTTCTGACTCATCAGGCCGAGCGCAATTTGCAGTTTTATCAACTCGTCTAATTGCAATAACAAACTTTGAACCTCAATGAAAATTGTCATAATGAAAACCAGTTTTGCTTTTGATTATGGTGCTACCGTTGAAGATGATGATGATAATGACATTGGTGAAGTTGATGATGATGATGATGATGATAACGATGACGATGACGATGGCGACGACGGCGACGACGACGACGACGACGACGACGATGACGACGACTATGACGACGACGACGACGACGACGACGAAAACGATTACGACGACGACGACGACGACGATGATGATGATGATGATGATGATGATGATGATGATGATGATGATGATGATGATGATGATGATGATGATGATGATGATGATGATGATGATGATGATTATTTCGGTGATGGTGGTGGTGATGGTTTTATTGATGGTGATGGGAGTTGTAATGGTGATGGTGATGACGATGATACTGACAACGACAAGGACAACGACGACGACGACGACGACGACGATGATGATGATGATGATGATGATGATGATGATGATGATGATGATGATGATGATGATGATGATGACGACGTTGTTGATGTTGCTCCTGTTTTTGCTGCTGTTGTTGTTGTTGGCGCTGGCTTTGGCCGTCGTAATGATGGTAATTAGGGAAACCGCAACGGCAATGACTATGATGAGGATGATAATGTTGATAATCACGAAAATAATTACAACAATGATGACAAAAAATAAGAGAATGGTTGACAATAACTGAGTATAGAGGTGTAAGGAGGTGGACAGGAAAAACCCACTAGAAAGCGGGATGCAAACAGATGAGGAGGAGAAGTGGAATTGCATATCACCAGTTATTGTTACTTGTATTCAAAATGATCACAATATTGCGCCGAAGAGGTGGAACCGTGTAGGGAGTAGGTGAGAGATTTAAGGAGAGCAGCAGAAGATGGAAGAGGAGGGGATGGAGAAGGAAGATCAAAGGAAAAAGATACAGAAGAACAGCAGTAGAGGGTGGAGGAGGAAGGGGGAGGAGGAGGAGGAGGAGGAGGAGGAGGAGGAGGAGGAGGAGGAGGAGGAGGAGGAGGAAGTGGAAGAGATGGAGGTGTGAAAAAAAGAATAAGAGGAGAGGAAGGGTGATGATGAGGGGTGGAAGAGGAAGAAGAGGAAGAGGAGGCAGGAGAAAGAGAATGAGGAGGAAGAGGAAGAGGGAGAAGAGAAATAAGTGGAGAATGAGTAAATCAGGAGGAGGAGGTTGCAATGAGGGATAGTAAGAGGAAGAGGAAGAAGGGAAGATAAAAGAGTATGAGGGAGAGGAAATAATAAGTAGTAGAAGGAGGTCTAGGAGGAGGAGGAGGAAAAAAGGGAGAGAGAAGTAAGGGAGGAGGGAGCGTAGGAAGAAGAGGAGAGGAAGGATCTTAGAAGTATAGAAGGAAGAAGAGGAGAGGAAGGGTCTTAGAAGTATAGAAGGAAGAAGAGCTGCAGCAGGAGAGAGGAGAGAGAAAGGAGGAAGAAGTGGAAGGAGGAAGGAGAGGAAGAACGGGAAGAGAGAAGGAAGAAGGAGGAGGATAAGGATTAGGAGGAAGAAGTGGAAGGAGGAAGGAGAGGAAGAACGATAAATGAGAAGGAAGAAGGATTAGGATAAGGATTAGGAGGAGGGGGAGGAAGAGGCAGAGAAGGAGGACGAGGAGGAGGAGGAGGAAGGGGGGAAAGGAGGAGGGAGGGAAGTCGGGGAGAGCACACAGAGAAAGAAATCCAATATAGAAATAGCCACTAGATACAGTGTAGGGAGAGGGAAAACATACTTCCATGTGCAACATATTATGATACCTTTCGGAAAGCTACATGCCCGCCCTCGGAGCCTCGTCATGGAGCTCTTGGAAACGAAATCCTTCTGCGCTTGCGCGGGCTTCCGCCTCCATGGCAGGTGCCTGCGCATCCGATTAGATTTGCCACGAACAGTAACAAGTTCCTGAAATACAAATGTTACACAGGAGGGAAGCAGTGAAGAGGAAACGTATGTTGTGTGCCCGTATCGAAACGCCTTCGTATATCAGAGAAACACCTTTGCCATGGTATTCGCGTTTCTTATATGTCCCGTTCCCTTGCGAAGAACATGGAAACAGTATCTATAAACAGAGGGAGTGAAATACAGAGAGATACGAGAAAATGCCTTCTCCCCCAATTTCTGAACCATCACGTATTTCATTTTATTGCTTGATGAACTTCTCGGTAATACGCCGAGAGAGGGGAGTACAGCTTCCTCACTTGATTTGTAAGCGGATTCGGGATTCAAAGGAGGGTAAAGGAGATAAGGGAACTTTGGACAGGGAACGAAGGGGAACGTGACAAGGGGTTTGCCCCTTTTCATCACCAATAGGGTGACACAGGGTGGCTCGTGGATGACTACAATACTGTAACTTTGTGGCAACTGAAGTATATGGGGAAGCAACCTTTTGTACGTTAATATTCTTCGAGGTTGGATGACGCGCCCCTTATCAATAAGGTGCCACAAAACCGAATGTACCAGAACTAGAGGGAAAATATCTTATTGTAGGAAGATATCAGATAGATATCATAAGTCAATATACATTTGTTCGTGGGATTCTCGTTGTGTGTTTGTGGCGAAGCCTGTTGGTCTCGTATTCGCTTAGTTGTGGGTTCGAATCCAACACTCCTCTCCGATTCCCAGTAGCGACTGTTACTTGTTCCAGCAGTGCAAGCGCATAGGGCAAAGGTGGCGGCTTCGGCCGCAGTTACACTCCTTCTAGCGTTGGCATCTCTCCTTATTTGAACTGTTGTTACAACATGGCTTATCCAAGTATTGATGGGTAACAGGGCCACTTTTCTTTTTCGTCCTTTGCTTTCACGCTCTCACCTACATGTAATCTTTACTTCTTTCTTTGTTTGCTGACATCAGTAAAGCTTGTAATCATGGTGTGGTTCTCCAGTTTTATATATGTATTTCCCTGCCTCGTCACTCGTTTTCCAACTACTTTATTGCATCATTCCCCTTGTGACTTAGAGGGTACACCAAATTGTTCTAAACATTATTATACTTGGAAATTGATATGTTATAACACATTTGTAAAAGTTCACTATAAACCCACTATCGGAGAAATAATAACGGAAAGTACAGGGAAACTGTATATTTCGACTACTATCTGTAGTCCTCTTCAGCAGAAGAGGACTACAGATAGTAGTCGAAATATACAGTTTCCCTGTACTTTCCGTTATTATTTCTCCGATAGTGGGTTTATAGTGAACTATTATACTTTATAATGAATATTCCTTTTTTGGTGTAGTGCTATGTGTATATTGTCAATGATGACGAAGAGATGTGAAGTGAAGGTATATATAATTGTTCAATGTCTATTTTTTTCTATTTGAGCTGTAAAAAGTAAGGTGTTAGCCCAAAAGAAATTTGTTGAATGTGTCAAATATGATGTAAAACATCAATTGAGATAGCTCAATCGTAAAGTTCGGTTTGGCTTTTACGGAAGCACTTCTTGTAAGCAAAAGAAGATAGCCATAAAAATCCATAAATGCGCAATCTGCACATCAGTGTGAAGTGATGGTGGGCTATGCCAATAAAAATGCAATAATAGAGAAAAAAAATCGAGGTGCTACTTGTAGTGTGAGTTAGAATTATCATTGATTATTCATTCAGGATAACTTTCAGCTTAACACCATAGACGTAGTGGACATTTCATCAGATTCCCTGGATTAATATATGGGAAATTTCATCCCATTACATTTTTACCCCCGCATTTACACAGAAGAACAGTAAAGTATAACATTACCATTACAAAACAAATTATAATTGCTACTGTTTCATTCAATGTGTATATACGAACACAAAGCAGACGTACTTTATCATCATGCTGTATATATAAGAATGTGATCATTCATTCAAAAGTACCATGGCTGAAAGCAGTACAATGACGCATGGGGAATAACAATTGTCGTAAATTTGTAGTTATTCAACATGAAAACAGGAATGAATACACACACACACACACACACACACACACACACACACACACACACACACACACACACACACACACACACACACACACACACACACACACACACACACACACACACACACACACAACCTTGTGTGGCAGTGGTTAGAGTTCCCGCCTGCCACTACTGCGGTCCAGGTTCGAATCCCGCCTAGGGCTGAAATAATTTCAGTACTGCTGCGTTGCGGGTTGTTACTCCAACTCTCGTGGGCGGGGAGTTGAGTGTGTGTGTGTGCGTGTAAGATTACAGTATTACCAATAGATCGGTCATACGAGCTCTGAGCTCTCATCCGGAAGGTTAATAACTGTCGATCACGAGTCCGACACGTAATCTAAGACCATGGTGAATAACACACACGAAAAAATTGGGGGATGCATGTGCATCAGGTCACAACATTATCTATAGATCGGTCAATATACTCGTATGAACTATGAGCTTTTTCAGGGAGGGTAGTAGCTGTCGATCACGAGTCCAACACGTGATTCAAGACCGTGGTGAATCACACACACACACACACACACACACACACACACACACACACACACACACACACACACACACACACACACACACACACACACACACACACACACACACACACATACACACACACACACACACACACACACACACACACACACACACACACACACACACACACACACACACACACACACACACACACACACACACACACACACACACACACACACACACACACACACACACACACACACACACACACACACACACACACACACACACACACACACACACACACACACGCACTCGAATTCGCACCCGTACACGTAGAATACAATATATCATAGTGGAACATATATTATGATATATGATATACTATGATATGATACATAATATAATTTTATATGATGTAATATAATGTAACATAATATAATATAATATAATATAATATAGTATAATATAATATAATATAATATAACATAATATAATATAATATGATAGAATAGAATAGAATATATTGTAATATAATATAATATAATTTCATACGAAATGAGATAGTATAACAACAAACTAATATATATTATGTGTATTCATGTGTGTGTGTGTCAAGTAGAAATGCATAACTGGTGAATGGGTAGATCCATTTTTCCCATATAAAGTAGTGTGTGAAGAAGATCATAATACATTTTCTCATCCATCGAAGAATACATCCATATGATAGTATTTTTATGTTGCGACAGACCCGCTTTTTTTTTTTTTTTTTACCTGTATGAATTTTCCTCGAAGGATAGAGAGATGTCATTTGCACTTTATATACCATGTAGAAAAAGAATGCATTTACTGTTAAAACCGAAATTGGATATGGTTCTTTTTGCTACACAGCATTATATAACCCTTGAAGGACATACATTTTCCCACTACGGAACCATTTAACAGTACAGCTAACGTGGGGTACGAAGCAGAAGCAGAATTAAATCCAAAGTTTCTTCACTGAAGATCGAACGATCTCGAGACTCCTTGACTTCTTGGCGATGGGGTTAACTCACTCCGACAAGAAGCCAACATCTTCAGTAGTCCCAGGTGTCAGAGCATGTCATTTAGACAAATGGGCAACGCCCCGTTAGGCAAAAGTGTTGGTAAATTTCATTGACAGTGGAGCTCGATTAAATACCCAACAACACCTTGCAAAATAGGTTTATGATAATGCTTCAGTAGAGAGCGTTAGATGTTGAAAAAATAACACTAATATCGCAAACATGTGTTGATATAACGGATATATATATATATATACATATATATATATATATATATATATATATATATATATATATATATATATATATTATATATATATGTTAATAACAATAATCAATTACTTTGCTTAGGTTACGCAAGTCAGGGGAATAGAAATCTTTGCAAATAACTTTCTGATAATGAAGATTGGAAGTATTGAAAGTGAACATTACTAATATTCTGGAGAAATAAAAATGTAAAGCTTCAGATGGTCTAGCCAATTAGAGATAATATAAACCAAATAGTTGGAACATATGTTTAGAGTCGCTTAGGTGGTTGGGAACTGAGATAAGACTGATAGCACAGGAGAGGGAAAACCTATTGAGCATAGGAAGATCGATTTCAAGGACGAATATATGTCTTATGATGAAGTATCTCGAGTGACCTTTGTCAAACGGTTACATAATATCCTGGGTATCTTTCTTATCAGATTCTACCATAGGTAGAATATCTGCGATTGTAAACACGGACATAAACAAACAGTAAGCTATTGAAGGAGTAATCTTCATGTTGTCAATTTATAACAAATGAATTTAGAAGCTACGCCGCTGGGACTCGAAACTTCGGCTGTGCTAACCATAGCCAAAAGGCAAGGACACTAACCAATACTCAGCGACAATAGTACAAAAGAGGTTGACCAATTCCCTGCGAATATCATCGAGGAACTGGTCGGTTGCTTTTGTACGATTGTCGATGAGTATTGGTTATTATCCTTGCCTTGTGGTAACGGTTACCACAGCCAAGGGTTCCATTCCAGCAGTATAGCTTCTAAAAACTAATCTTCATATTTAGTTATATCTACGGTCACAAGCGTATGTGATTTCTGTGGCATTTTAGTATATGTAACCACATATTAGTGTATACACATATTTACTTGTATACATTAATTCCTGTTGTGTTTCATCGACCCAGCTCATAGATATTTTCAGTTCAAGAATGTTCAGATCGTGTTGGAGCATAACTGAAAGGTAATCTAAAAAATGACAAATATGACGTGAAACCGAACCTGATCTTCTGATGACGATGGACCTGAAGCTGATGAACCTACGTCCTACGTCAAGATGCGTGTAGCCGCGGTCGAAGCCGTCACCTTTGCCCTATGTGCTTTGGGAACTGTTGGAGTAAGTAACAGTCACTACTGGGAATCGGAGAGGAAAGTTAGATTCAAACCCACTACTAGGCGAATCCGAGAGCAGCACGCTTCCGTTAACGCCACCAAGGCATTAATGACCTAACTGGTTTCACAGCAATTGATCTTGACGAATGACCTGATCTGTTAACCCATTAAACTCCGATGACAAGATGTCTTGTCATTTGGTCAAATAAAACAAAAAATCATAAAACACCAAAATGTTTGATCAAACATTTTGGTGTTTTATGATTTTTTGTTTTATTTGACCAAATGACAAGACATCTTGTCATCGGAGTTGAATGGGTTAACTGTCAATGTTTCGGGGGCCAGTGAATACTTATTCGTTTCCGATCAAGAGAGTAAGCCCCTCGTCTAAATTCTACATCTACTTTGGCAATATGAGTACAAAAAATGAAACATTTTAGATCAGGTTAGTGACCCTATATCCTATCTCATTGATCATTAAAAAAAAATTCCTTTGAATACAGGAGGGATTTATCACAGATGAATAGAATCAACCGGATAGCTGCTAAAGTAAGGGTCTAAGTCGAAAGAAGATATTGTATTTTGTTGCACATGATTCACCAG
>NC_134789.1:47126141-47146141 GCF_046742065.1 Oratosquilla oratoria
CTTCTGGTTCTCCCAGACGCGGGTGGTGAGGCGTCCTAGGGTCGTAGCAGCCTTGCCGATGCGCTTGTTGATCTCGGCGTCAAGGGACAGGTTGTCGCTGATGGTGGATCCCAGGTATGTGAACTGGTGTACGACTTCGAGTTGGTAGTCGTCGATATAGATAGCTGGTGGAGTGTCCACATCCTGACTCAGCACATTGGTCTTTTTTAGGCTGATGGTCATTCCGAAGTCTTTGCTGGCCTGGGAAAACCTGTCCATGAGGCGCTGGAGTTCTTGCTCATTGTGGGAGGTGACAGCGGCATCATCAGCAAAAAGCATGTCTCTGATGGTTATCTCAGTCACTTTGCTTTTTGCTTTCAGTCGAGCCAGGTTGAAAAGTCGGCCGTCAGATCTTGTGCGAAGGTACACTCCTTCTGTTGATGTTCCAAAAGCATGCTTTAAGAGCATAGCAAAGAAGATGCCGAAGAGGGTTGGAGCCAGTACACATCCTTGCTTGACTCCACTCTTGATGTCAAAGGGGTTGGACATGTTGCCTTCATACTGGATCGTTGCCTTCATGTCATCGTGAAAGGATCTGATGAGACTGTGGAGTTTTGGAGGGCAACCAGATCAAAGGCCTTAGTCAGATCTATAAAGGCTATGTAGAGGGGCTTGCGTTGTTCCCTGCATTTCTCCTGAAGTTGACGAAGGGAGAATATCATGTCCACTGTGGACCGTTCTGCTCGGAAGCCACACTGAGACTCGGGGTAGACGCGCCCAGCGAGTTTCTGGAGACGCACAAGCACGACGCGGGCGTAGAGTTTCCCAACAATACTCAAGAGCGAGATGCCTCTGTAGTTGTTACAATCACTCCTTTCACCCTTATTCTTGTAGAGGGTGACAATCTTGGCATCTCTCATGTCTTGCGGCACGGCTCCCTCTTTCCAACACTGGCATAGGACGTCATGGAGGGGCTGCAGTAGAGTGTTTTTACAGCACTTGATGAGATCAGGGGGAATACCATCATTGCCAGGTGCTTTGCCGCTTGCTAGGCTGTCGATTGCTTTGCAGAGTTCCGCAATGGTTGGTTCAGCATCTAGTTCTTCCATGATAGCCAGGGGCTCAATGGCATCCAGGGCTGAGGGGGCAACGGTGTTCTCTCTGGAGTAGAGCTCAGAGTAGTGCTCCACCCATCTGTCCATCTGCTTGCCCTTGTCGGTGATCACTTCCCCACTGGTAGTCTTGAGGGGGGCTGTTTTGCTCTGTGGTGGGCCTAGAGCTGTCTTGATGCCTTCATACATTCCTCTGATGTTACCCGAAACAGCTGCAAACTGGATGGAATCGCTGAGCTGTTGCCAGTATTCATTTGCACAACGTCTTGCAGTTTGTTGCACTTTGCTTCTTACTGCTCTGAGTGCTTGCAGGTTTTTTTTCGTTGGGAGAGCGCTTGTATTCAGCAAGGGCAGCACGCTTTGCATCAATAACAGGGGACATCTCACTGAACTTAGCGTCAAACCAGTCGTTGTTCTTGGAGGTTTTCTTCCCAAAGGTTGCAAGGGCTGTTTTCTGAATGGTATCGCGGAGGTGGTTCCACTTCTCAGCTGCAGAGCAGTGCTGGTGTTCGACGGACAGAGCTTTTTGAAGGGACTTGGCAAACTCTTCGACTTTCTCAGGGAGATGCATACCCATGGTGTTCATGCGAGGTTTGTCTTTCTGCTTAGACTTGTGAAGCTTCTTAGGTTGAAACCTGATCTTGCAGCAGACGAGAGAGTGGTCGGTGTCGCAGTCTGCGCTGTGGTAGGTGCGGGTAATCTGCACGAGCTTGATATTGCTACGACGGATCAGGATCAAGTCCAGCTGATGCCAGTGCTTTGAGCGAGGGTGACACCATGACACCCTGTGTTGAGGCTTGGTCTGGAAGAAGGAGTTGGTCACGCAGAGACTGTTGTAGGAGCAAAACTCCAGCAGGCGCTGCCCGTTGTCGTTGATCTTGCCAATTCCAAAATGTCCAAGACAGGAAGGCCAGGAGTCATGGTCGGCACCCACTCTAGCGTTGAAGTCTCCCAGGATGATGACATGTTCCTTGGGGGGTATGTTCTTCACGATGTTGCTGATGTTGATGTAAAACTCGTCCTTTGCTTCTGCTGTGGATGTCAGAGTGGGAGCGTAGGCGCTGACGAGAGTGACAGGACCTTCGGAGGTGTGGAGGCGGAGTGTCATCAGGCGTTCAGATCCCTTGTCTCCTGGTTCGACCATACTCAGCAAAGTGTTCCTGACAGCGAATCCAACTCCATGCTCACTTCGATCCTCTGCACTCTTCCCATGCCAGAAGAAAGTGAATTCCTTCTCCTTGAGGGTTCTGCTGTCGGCAAGGCGAGTCTCTTGTAAAGCTGCTATGTCTACCTGTAGTCTCAGCAGCTCGCTGCTGATGACAGCTGTTTTTCTCGCATCACTGATGCCTTGAAGGTCTTCGGACAGTCCGGGTGTCATCGTTCGGACGTTCCAGCTTCCCAGTTTTAGGACTGGGCACCTGTTCTTTGAGTTTCTTGAGTTCTTGCCTGGTGCGGGTTTTGCAGCCTGCTTGTCGGTTTGATCCTAATCCCCAAGCACCCAATGAGGAAGGCAGGCTGTGGCGGGACAACACCTTATTGACTGGGGGATGCCCAGCTATAGGCGGGTGGTAGCTGTCCAGTAAGATCCGAGGATCTTTCCCACCGTCGGAAGCAGCCCATGGCGCCACATTCTACGCCAATCGAACATTGTGACTTATAACCGGTAACTGCTGCTTCCCCGTGTTGGTTCAACGCTGTGAGGCGAAGCTGGAGTGACCTCTCCAGGGCGCAAGCCTGGGCAGAAGATTATGGAAGATAAGCAGTTGCCCATGCAACAGATCCCCCCTCTCCACACTGAAGATGGTTCCAAAGGAACAGCAAGAACTGGTACATTTTGGGCACCAACAGTGTCGCAGGAGTTGCCGGAACGTTACTGAGGTCAGCATCGAACCGCCTTAGGGACTCCATCTCCGGATTTTTCCTCAGGGTTTACTCCCGAAGCACTTCCCTTGGTGGGCAATCCACAAGGCAATGGAGGTTTGGGGTCAGAGTTTTCCTTCTCCTAGATGAGTTGCCTTACTGGGCTGGGTCCCATCTACCCATGCGGCAGGTTGTATATACATACATATATGGATATATACGTATATATATATATACGTATATATATATATATACGTATATATATATATATATGGATATATACGTATACATATATGTATGTATGTATATATATATATATGTATATATATATGTATATATATATACATATATATAGATAAATATATATATATATATATATATATATATATATATATATATGTACAACATTGAATGGGTCCCAGTGATTAGAGATACCAAATACGATATCAAGAGAGATCACTGCGTCACTTGCCATGTGATAGCTGAGTTCGAGTCCTCGGCAGTACCACATTTCAATATCTGGTTGTGGCCTCGATTGTGTCTTCCTGTGTTGATTGCTTAGAATTAAAGTGCATTGTGGTTTTTAATATATATATATATATATATATATATATATATATATATATATATATATATATATACACATAATGTACATATATATGTATATATATATATATATAATGTACATATATATGTATATATATATATATACATATATATATACATACATATATATATACATATATATATACATATATATATATATATATATATATATATATATATATATAAACAGTATATATATATATATAGATATGATTAATGCATTTGCATTTGTATGTCAGGCTCTCCTCTATGCCTCGGGGTATACATTCTTTCATTGTGACTGCCGCCAGGCAATTCATTTAACTGTAAATATACCAGTGCCAACTGAATTAAACCTTCCCTTGCTGGGAATATTTTTTCATTTATTTTGTTTTACTCCTATGTATCTATTTACGTATTCATTTACTTATTTATTCATTTTGTTTATTTGTTTATTTTTATTCCTTTATTCGCTTATTCATTCATATTGTTTGCTTATCTATTTATTTATTTACATATTCATCAGTTCATATTCATCTTTTTCTAGCAATTTAGGAGTACGAGTTACTTTAACTTGATTGAAATTGTGTTACGTTACATCAAAAAACTCTCTCAAATATTAAAAATTCTTTCCTCATTTAGAGTAATCATTTCGTTGATTTATGAGGATCTCGCCACCACCCGGTATTGTCTCTGTATTTCCCGCCTCTTCCTTCTCCTCCTCCTCCTCCTCCTCCTCCTCCTCCTCCTCCTCCTCTTCCTCCCAAACACCGCCTTTCGTAATACTGCACTCACGTGGCATCAGCTGACGATGACCGAGCATGTGGTCATCCCTGCGGTCATGTGCTCGCGCGATTGCTTAGGATGTATGCGTACTAATGTGAATCCGAACCAGGAGGGTCAAACACGCATTTATATGAACGCATGCACTGTTTTACAAGTGGGTAGTTAAACATTTGAGTATACACATATAGACATACATACACGCACACACACACACACACACACACACAAGAGGACTCCTTACAATTGGTTATATACTATCGTAACCCCAGAACTGCATCACTTATCATGAAAAACAACTTATCAGGAGAAAAAGATATTTCAAAACAAAGTTACGTTGTGTACAAATACTCATGCCCTTTCAACAAAGACGGTGCGCTTTGCAATGACGAGTACATTGGACACACAACTCAAACTTTGTCTCAAAGGCTTACTTTTCATATGCAGAAGGGTGCAATAAAATCGCACATTTCTAAAATTCATAAGATGAATATTTCGCGGGAAGTTTTGAATAGTAGTACATCGATTTTAGCAAAGAACACCAATAAGAGAAAATTAAAATGTATGGAAGCTGTATTAATAAAGAATCACCTACCAGCAATTAATATACAATTAAATATGTGTGGAACCCTGGAGCTGTTCGGGGCATCCCACGGGGCGCCAAGAAGAATTTAAACAAAAAGTACCTATCCTAGTTCATTTTGTATACATTGTATATATGATCATGATTTGTAGATTTAAAAATTAAAATTACCAGAAGATGCCTAAAGCATAGGCGAAACGTTGTAAGTAATGAATTTGTTTTTATTTCCAAAATCACTATGGTTCCATTTGGTGATATTGTGTTCTCCCTTCCTCCTACAGAAAGGAAAATAGCGAGAAGGATAGAAAGTTTAAGGAAGAAGATTTCCAGTGCTGAATATGCTGTATTATTTAATAGAAAATACATATATATATATATATATATATATATATATATACATATATATATATATATATATACATATATATATATATATATATATATACATACATATGTCATAATTTAAATCAACATATATATATATATGTATATATATATATATATATATATATATATATATACATACATTTGTCATAGTTGAAATCAACATATATATATATATATATATATATATATATATGGGGGTGTATGTGTTTCATATATATATATATATATCTATATATGTGTGTATATATATATATATATATATATATATATATATATATAGTATATATATACATTTTCATTCCTGCATGTAAACATGCGCACAAATATATTAGGTATATATATATATATATATATATATATATATATATATATATATATATATATATATACATATATATATATCGTATGTATATATGTATGTATATATATATATATATATATATATATGTTTGTATGTATATATATGTATGTGTGTATATGCATGTGTATAAATATATATATATGTATATATATATATATATATATATATATACATACATATATGTGTGTGTGTGTAGGTATGCATATATGTATGTATATATATATATATATATATATATATATGTATATATAGCCTACATTATATATATATATATATATATATATATATACATATATATATATATAGATAGGTATGCATATATGTATATATAGGTGTGTATATATATATATATATATATATATATATTTATATGTATATATATATATATATATATATATATATATATATAGTGTGTGTGTGTGTGTGTGTGTGTGTATACTGAATGGTATCGTGACATAATTTCTAAATATGGACGAATTCAGAATGGAGGCATCTTCTCAACAGTTAGGTGACGACGCGACAATTTAGTAAAGGTTGGCTTTTCTCAGGGTTGAAGTACATGCCACCACTGTTCTCCCGTTGATGATTGAAAAATTTCTCAAACTGAACAAGAGCATTTGTTGTAATTTAGAAAATAAATTGCAATAGTAGCGACAATCCTCAGTAAATTAATGAAGAGAGTTTACAAAGGAAAAGCATACCGGCAGGCGACCTTTTGGTCCATGACTAAGTCAGATGTTAAGACAGTTAAACGAAGAAATGAGTAGACAAGCAAAGCAAAAATTGGCTGGCATTGCAGTATACTGCTTAGGTGTTTATCCAAATAAATCTTGAAACATCGAACTGTACTACATTGCACTGCCTCTGCATTTCTCATTGAGAGGGAAGGTGTTCTTTCTGTCGATGAATATCGTCCGGCGTCTGAAAGAATGAAGTCTCAAAAATGACGGCGCGTGCTAACGAAAGAGGATTGTGTAGATGAATCAGATAGACTGGCAATAGGCAGAATAAAATATAATATGGCACCCTGTGCCAGAGCAGTTAATTGAAATCTTGGTGTACGAGTATATATGAGAAATAACATTTCAAAAATCTTTCATTTTCTAAAAAGAAGCATATTGTGACATTTTGTCAGTAGATCGGTAAGAGTTGTTTTGTCTGCTCTTTGGTTATTTGTAGTTTTTCAAAGACGACAGGATAAAAAAAGGAGAGAATTTTTTTTATTATTTTTCCTTCATATTGTACATATTTAATAAAGGCCAAGGGCTAGGCGCTGCAAGGTCGAGCCACCTGCCAAGCAGGGACTGACTTGTAAACTAGAAATGAAAAAGATCTCACGTAGCCTCGTGGCTTCTGCAACAAGATGAAGAATTGCAACCGGCAGAGATGGAGTTGCCTAGAGGCAAATGGATTAGGAAAAATAGAGGATCTGAGGGAAGAAGGAAGCTTTGAGAGGACAATCTGGAGAAGTGTGCTGGCCCGACTGACAGGCTGAAAGCCTACCTGGGAGCAGAAGTAAGAAGTAAGAGATGGAATTGATAATGATAAATAAAGGCAACTGAGTGATATGGGTACCATTCACAAAAACATATGCGAAACTGCCGTATTGATAGTTTACCTATTTATACCAGGCGTCCTTCCACATTTTAATAAAATCACTCTCCGTTAATTATAAGGTAACCTGGGCACATTTGTGTTAATTGAAATAGTTTTACTCATATCTGGTATGAGTGCCTCCTCAGTTGAAGAAGATTGTGTGATGGGAGTTAAGATTAAATATCTGAATTACAAAGCAGGCAGAATGAGTTAGTAGAAGCCCACCCAGTAGGTAAGAAATGTTTTACCAATAGACTAGTCAAGGAATGAAATGGACTTAGTAACCATTTCGTGAGCACTGAAACAATTGTTTATTTTAAGAGAAGATAGGGATAACAGGTGATAAGGGACATGGAACTGCCTAGTAGAGGTTTTATGGTCTTTTGTAGTCGTCTTCATTCTTATATATATTTTTTTAAATGGACTTAGTAACCATTTAGTGAGCAGTGAAACAATTGGTTATTTTTAGAGAAGATAGGAATAACAGGTGATAAGGGACATGGAACTGCCTAGTAGAGGTTTTATGGTCTTTTGTAGTCGTCTTCATTCTTATATATTTTTTTTCATAAAAATAATAATGATAATAATAATAATGGAATAAATAAATAGATAAATCAATCTGACTCTTCCGACCCCTTCCCGACTTCGACTCTTTCCAAGTGACCCCTTTCCGAAGTCTTCCACGTCCTTTTTCTATTTACTTCGATGCTATTTTTGTTGCCCTTCGCCGTTGTGACGCAAGGGTTGCATTTTTATTCTGATGTTATTTTTTGTTGTCTCTGCTATTGTGACGAAAGTACTGGGGCCAGTTCAGCCCGGTCAAGGGTGCACTTACGCTGTGGCCATTGGCTTTTGTTGTTGTCAGTGGGGCTCCCCCCCACCCCACCCCAAGATGGGCTTCCTGCCGCTGTTCCATGATCTATCTTTGTCCCATTGTCTGAGGATAAGCACAGGTACCCATAACCCTTCTCTTCCGAAAGGACACCACACAGTTAAATAAAACTTTCTGTGTTAGAGTAAAGCAAGCTCGGAAGGCGTTAGGTAAGATAGGGATGATGTTTCCTCTATACCGGAGGGGCACCGTATAACCAAATCTTCTGGCGTCAACTGGAATAAAACAATGACGGACGGGGGTTAATCGAGAATAATGTTACCCCGTCCCCTTTTATCCACCATCCAGTACCACTGCCCCCCAACACTTCTACCCCTCCCCCTCCCCACCGCGCACGAAATCTGAAAGCTCTGCTCAAGAAAACACCAACGATGCCCTTCTCAATTCCAGGGAGTTCATGGTGGGCCAGTGGGTAGCTCACCTGGGCACGCGCCCTGAAATGTCCAGGTTGAAGTCCAGAGCCAAGGGTTTTTATATTTGCAAGACATTGGTTTAGAGACAAGTCTATGAAACCCGATTGAGGTCCCCAAAGAAGAGGGAAAGTCATGCCGAAAACGGAGATAGAGTCGCACTCCACAAGAACGGTTACGACGCTAAAAGAAAGAAAGAAAGAAAGAAAAAAGTCCTCCATACCTGATTGGGTTCTCTTTTGTCATAGGCCGCGACCTCAGGAACTACAACTACCTGCCCGTTACCAGGTGCACGTCTGTTGCCCAAGACGGCTCAAGAGCTCTCGTCCTTATCCCGAGAGGATGACGTTGCGGTCTCCTCAGTTGCTCGGCCACGTGCGAAGCGACCAATACCCTACCAGGGAAGTCCCAGAGTACTTCAGCTTGAGATCCTCATAGCAGTGAGGGGTCTTCGTGTTGCGTGGGAATACCCGTGAGCACAGGAAGTCCTCCTCAGGATACAGGTGAGCTTCTTGGATCGTTATAGTCTGTGCTGGTTGTGAGATCTAAATACCGTGGTGGGATCGGGGACTCAGCATTCAGATGGACTTAGTACGACGAGAAAGCCGTGTCATCAGACATTTGAAGTCCACAGCTTAACAAAGGCCTCTCCCAATTTTCCTTACGAACTGCAAGGCTAATCTCTGCATTGTCACTTCTGCAAACTTCTTTATTTCTTCCCGTCGCCTTCTGCCCTGTCATCCTCTTCTGCGCTTACTATCTCTTGGCATCCAGTGAGTAACACACTTAATAAACTTGTCATCTTTCTTCGTGGCTGTCTGTCCCACTCATCTCCTCTTCGGCTCCTTTTACATCTGTGAAATTTCGTTCGAAAGTGTCGGTGACAAAAGGTTTCGCTTCTCAAATGGAGGACTGGGTTAACATTGTCTGTTTCCTATAAATGGGCAGTCGGGTATTCATCAAATTATTCCCTGACTCACATTTATTGGGAATATTCTGGTTCTTGTTCACTATCCAGAACTTGGGTTGATGAGAAAAAAAAAAAAAAAGAAGGAAGAAAGAAAGAGAGAAGGAAAGAAAATTAAAGAAAGGAAATAAAAATAAAAAACAGAAAGAATATATATATATATATAAATATATATATATATATATATATATATATATATATACATATATATATATATATATATATATATACATATTTATATAAAGAGAGACAGAGACAGACAGAGAGAGAGAGAGAGAGAGTGAGAAGAAAGAAAGAAAAGAAGGAAGGATGGGAGTAAGAGAAACAAAGAGAAAAAGGAAATAAAGGAAGAAAGAAAAGAAGACAATAAACAAAAACAAAACAAGAGAGAGAGAAGAAAAGGGGAGGGGGGGAAAAGCGAAGAATAAATATGGGTCACAGTGTGAGGCTGAGAGATACCCAAAGACGAAAGGTACAAAGAGAACAGCTCACAAGAAGAGGATGGAGACGTTCCTTTGTATGGTAACACGGACATGAATAGAACGCGTCCAAGGGCTTTCTCTGGAAGTAAGGAGGAGTGGAAGGCCTTAAAGAGAGCCGTCATTATATCAAGTCATCGAGTCTAATAGCGAAAGAAGGACCCGCAGGCTTCTCCACGTGTCTTGGGAGTATCTGTGCGTGGTGCAGTTGTCACAGCAACACGTGTGGGGACGTGTCTGTCTTCCTGTGGAACTGAGTGTCTACGGCGCAGGTGCTCCTGTTTTCTGTTTGTATGAATAAGCACACCTATAAATGTCCTATTGGCTCTGTCAGCAGCAAATGGTTTTAGATTCTCTTGCTACCAAAGGGATGGCGTGGAGATGAATAAAGTAGTCTGGCGGTGGCCAGATTAAAAGTAAAAGAATCAGCTGTTAGGAAGGAGTGGATCAAGATAGACTTGACCCTTTCACTGCTGAGGAGGGTGAGGAGTGGGAGGTGGGGGTGGCACGGATAGAAAAAAAAAATGAAAATGAAAAAGCTTTACAGTGTCAGGTTCAAATTTGCAAAAAGAAGTGAAAAGTGCTCAACTTTGAAGGTCCACTGCAAGACCATTGGCCTATCCCTTGAGGGATAACAGTCTCACCACGTTATATGAACTCCTCTTCGGCACAATAATGAGTTTTGTAGCTTTGATGACTTTATTCACTGATGGGATGAGTTGGGGGCAGAACGGGATTTCGATCAATCTGGAAGCTGTTGTAGACATTCTATCCTCTGTTTGGATATGAAATTGCCCATCATTAGTCGAAACAAAAACGTACAAAATGTGTCACTGTAGGGAATAGATTAACATCAGACGGCCCGAGGAGTGTTAAGAACTTCGGATTTTCTCTCTTACCGTCCTTCTTCAATGATATATATATATCTCTCTCACGCTCTCTCTCTCTCTCTCTCTCTCTCTCTCTCTCTCTCTCTCTCTCTCTCTCTCTCTCTCTCTCTCTCTCTCTCTCTCTCTCTCTCTCTCTCTCTCTCTCTCTCTCTCTCTCTCTCTCTCTCTCTCTCTCTCGCTCCCCCTCTCTCTCTCCCCCCCCTCTCTCTCTCTCTCTCTCTCTCTCTCTCTCTCTCTCTCTCTCTCTCTCTCTCTCTCTCTCTCTCTCTCTCTCTCTCTCTCTCTCTCTCTCTCTCTCTCTAGGTCAACCTTGCTTTCCCCTTTTCTATACTTACTCCTCTTCCCCTTTGTTATAACTCCACCGTCCCTCTACTACGTCTCAAGTTCTTCTACATATCTAATTTTTTCTTTAATCTTCTCCCTGTCGCATCCCTCACATTCACCTACTTTTGCATGTACATATTTCTCTTATTTTACATGATTATCCCTTTATCTGATAGCCTAAATCAATCGATATTATGATGATGATGATGATAACTGTTGAACCGATGTTCACAGTATTCCAGCAATATATCGTACAGGTATTTCCAAGAGAAACTTTGGACTCCTGTCTATCTTAGATTAGTGTGGATCTGTTTCTGTAACACCGGCTAGTAAGGAGGAAGGGAGCAATCATCAGTTGTCAGCTCGCCTTATGTGAAAAGGTGGATACGAAAATAGTCAAAGTTGATAGAGTTATCTTGGGTTCGGTCCAGAGATGGAGTTTGAGCCCCTTGGGAGGCTGCGTCTCTAGATATAACGTAGAGCGTTGGTGAAATATGAAGATGGGCGGATTTGATATGACTTCTTTCGATGTTCATCTCGCTGGAACACGTCTAGGAGGTACCCTTCGTTGGCCACGCGACTGATACTTACATAGAACAATACTTATACTTACATAGATACTTATACTTACATAGATACTTACATAGATACTGATACTTACATAGATACTTACATAGAACCTACATAGAACACTGATGTGAAAATATGTAATCATACACTTATCTAACTTCATTACCATGTGCGGACAACTCCTTCCAACAGTTACATGCCAATAGTCTACACAGAGACTATCCACATTTGTTGAAAATGCCCTCGGAGTTCACATGATTTCAAAAACCCTCAGAGGCTCTGTAGTTTCAGCAAAGGACAGGGCAATGTGATGTCACTCACGGCACGTGAACAGGCTTTGGTCCCCTTTACCCTTACTTCCGGCAGGGGTGGGATTTTGTCCGTCCCCAACTCGAAGTACGCGGAGGAGTTGGGACATGTTCTCACAAAAGCGGGTGTAAGCATTGCTTTTTTTCACGGGTACGAAATTAGGAGAGGTTGTCAGAAGCAAAAATAACACAGAAAAGGGCATAGAGAAAGGCGTGGTCTACAATATACCATGCGGTGGTTGCCCGTTAGGATATTGTGGAGAGACGGGAAGATCAGTAGAGCTAAGGACATATGAACACAAAAATGACGTCAGAGCTAACAGAACCTCCAACTCGCTAGTGATTCATTTAGACCAGTGTGGTCATCTTCCAGATAGAGGTACTCCACAAAGGTCTAGAGAAAAAGAAAAGGAAAATAGTGGAGGCAGCCTACATCATTTCCCATCCCTGCATCAACCATAGGGATGGGTTTATAAAATTAGCAGGAGCAGCAAGCACTTTAATCATCAAGGAGGTCAAGAGGACGAATGAGAACGGAGGGAGAAGCGGCATGGTCGGAGTCACCTAAGAAGTATTGAGAACGGATGAGGGTATTGAGGCAGATGGAGGGAGAGAAATATGGCAAGGATGAAGTATATAAGCTGTTCATTTTCTGAGATTGAATGTACTTTGAGAATGTCCTGTCCTGGTAAGGACGAAAGGTCAGAGAATAAAAAAACTCCAAATGTTCTCTGTGTTTAGCTCACCACCCTTCCACTTATTTGTCATCCATAATTCATACATACATACATACATACATACATATATACATACATACATACATACATACATACATACATACATACATACATACATATACACACACATACATACATACACACATACATACATACGTACATACATACATACATACATACATACATACATACATACATACATACAACTCGTACATACATACATACACACTCGTACATACATGCATATATACATACATGCATACATACATACATACATACATACATACATACATACATACATACATACATACATACATACATACATGCATACATGAAAATACATATACATACATATACATGCATACGAACATACACACATACGTACATACATACATATATACATACATACATACATACATACATACATACATACATACATACATACATACATACATACATACATACATGTATATATATATACACATACATACATACTAATGTATGCACATACAATATATACGTGTATATGTATGCATGTATGTATGTATACATACATATACAAATATACATACATACATATGTATGTATGTATGTATACATGCATAATACATACATACATACACACATACATGCATACATACATACATACACATATACACGTATATATTGTATGTGCATACATTTGTATGTATGTATATATGCATATATACATGTATATATGTATGAATTTATGTATGTGTATGTTTTGTATGCAATGTATGTATGTATGTATGTATGTATGTATATATGCATGTAAGTATGTCTCTAAGAATAGAGAAAACATGAGATTCAAGGTTTTAGGGTTTATTTTCAGACTTTTCGATCCTGCTCACGGATCGTCTTAAGGCGTACTTGGGGTTGCAGTATAATATACATTTCTTATGTACACACATCCGTTGTGGTGCCAAGATAGAAAACCTAACAGACGGGATATGAAGAGATGGCAAAAAGTAGAATTACAAGAAATATGTATGCATAATATATATATATATATATATATATATATATATATATATATATATATATATATATATATATATATATATATATATATATATATATACAGTATATGGTATACCTCCTCATACCCAGATGCATAGGTTTGATATGTTTACCTTTATTAATGGAATTGCCCATGGTGTCTTAAGCCCTCAGCTTTTCTTTTGTTTTTGACCATGGAAATATTCGTCTCATCTTCGTCGGAACTGCGTTGGTGCTCCGTGGTGTGCTTGTAGATGATCACTGCAGATTTTCCATCATGATATTCGTTGGCGTTCTTCCATCATCCTTTTCCCCCCCTACGTATTCGGAGTCGCAGTCATCACATCCGATGCGGTAAACCACACCCGCTTGCTGCAGAAGTTCGTCCTTGTCTTTAACCCTGGTTAGGTTTCCGCGTAGGGTGTTGCAAGGTGCGTGGGCGACCTGCACTCCGTTGCCATGCAGAACCCTTGCCACCACCTTTGATGCACCCTTCAGGTACGGAATTGTTACACCACGGCTAGTGTACTGTCTTTGTTCTTGCACGTAAGTGTATTGTACCCCAATCCATCCACGCATAACTCTGCAGGGCTAAATGCTATTACGGAAATCCTAATGCGGGTGTCTTTTTCTCCACGTTCTCGGTATCAGCCGTAGGGTAGAGCTTTTCCGCTGTTTTTGGAACTGCTCTGAGCATTCCTTTTGTGGCAGTCTGGGTGGTGACTGTCGTAATTAAGGAGTCAGTTTGGTGTGTGTGTGGGGGGGGAGGGGGCATTCTGTATACAGTGGTCCGAAGGACGTCTCGTTTTCGTTTCACATCAACATCCAGGAACTGCAGTTGACCTTCCGTCTGAAACCTCAAGGAGATTTGGAAAATACTGTATACGAAAGTTCATCGTAGAATACACACATATCGGGGAATGTTTTAAGTTCTAAAATGCTTGATCAAAATTTGCTCTAATTCAACTTTTCATGTTGATGTTGCTATTCGTGTAATGAAGAGAGTATGGCAATATAACGCTTTCTTACGTGTAAATGTTAAATGAACAGATATATTATGAATTTCCAGTAATCGTTTCAAATCCGGTTCCGTGAACATACGTGCACTAATTGCCATATAAGCAAAATACCACATCAGACCACGCGGAGATATTTGTAAACAGTATGTCCTTCCTGTGTTGCCGGCAGAGCACGCCTACGTCATCCACCTCTGCCCCCTCCGAACGGACATTCCGCGCTGATGCACCTGATGGAAATGCCACGTGGGCAGAACAGCTCGGTCTTCCGACATGCGCAACTGCTCGGAATACGCAGAATCCACACATACCTGATATCCGATGCCTGTTGGTGGGTACGGTCGGCGCCGGGCGAAGAACATGACGGGTCGCATGTGACTGTGAAGCACTCATCGCACCTGATGTCCTGTGACGCTTAAAGAGCAGAAGGTAACTACGACGAATGAAAAATATGGCGGATCTTGGCTCCGGGCCACCATGGGTTATTACTTAGGCCAGTGACGTTGGCTGAGCTCGACGTAATGGTGACAACAACGTCGAAGTAGTGAATTGCTTCTGTTATGTTAATTCCAGAGAGAATAGAAAAATTGTTTCAGGGACATTAAGTGTTAATGCGTCTTACGAAAAGCAATGGCGAAAGTGACCCCCATAAGATTAATTTCAGAGGAAGAAGACATTAGTTTAAGAGATAGTAAATGTAAATTCTTGTTCCCAAGACGAAGAGCAATGAGCGTAATAACACTAAAATTTGAAATGCTGGACCCTTTCAGCCAACTAGCATATTTGATATACTTTTCCATTGGTAAACGCCGCATCATTTCGATCAGAAGGTAACCCGCTGAACCGAGACCTTCAACCCAGGCTCTATCTCTCATTCATCCTCTATTGCTCAGAGTTGAATGAGTTGATGAAAGAAATTGAATGAGTTGATGAAAGAAAGTCTATTGCTCAGAGTTGAATGAGTTGATGAAAGAAAGTCTTAATAAGAAATTCAAGGGCTAATAATCTAGGACTGCTCTCTAATTGTGATGAGGAGCCACATTTTGCTAGTAGCGTATTCGGAAGTGTGTTGGTCTCGCATTCGCTTATTTTTGGGTTCGAATCTCGCACTCCCCTCCTATTCCCAGCAGGGACTGTTACCTGTCCTAGCAGTCCAAACTAATAGAACAAAGGTAATGGCTTTGGCCATAGCTACACGTCTCCTGGCGTAGGCTCTTCATTTACGTTTTGCGGTTTTTCTTCTGACTCAGTCATTGGGTTGGGGATAAGGACGATCCTTCATCCAAAAGATGCAAAGATATATGGGAAAACAAGTGAGTGCTGGCTGGGTGTGGGATGATTGAAGAATGGGTGCATGTCTTATTGGTTGGACACTGTCTTTAAAAAACCACTGCTTTAAAAGGAGGGGAGGGCCTTTTGGTATACTCGTACACACGTGTGTCTTCTAATTTTCTAACGCTTAGTTTCCTGTGAAACTGTATAGAATCTCATGTCGTTAAAAAGAAATAGAGGTAACATAGGGGGTTGAAGGTTTAAACACAATCGTCAAGTTTAGCCAGAGCATTAACTGTAAAGTGCGGCAGTGCATTGACAAGGACGAGGAAGTGGATTTGGAGGGAAAACCACCCGAAGAGTTGTAACTTGAGTTCGCGAAGGCAGAATGGGGCAGTGGACACGTGACTTTTGGTGGTGGAGGACACGGGCAGGGACTGGAACAGGAACAGGAACGAATGAAGTCGCCCGTGGTCTCCAGACTGGCACGGAATATCAGCTTACTGCAGTTATGAATGGGACTAGCAACTGAAAGGAGAAACCAAAGAAATGGGGGCCAGGAGGCAACCACTACTCATGACATACACTTGTAAACACACGCGCACTGACACGTACACACACACGTACACATACACACATACACACACACGTACACAAACACACGTACACACACACACACACACACACACACACACACACACACACACACACACACACACACACACACACACACACACACACACACACACACACACACACACACACACACACACACACACACACACACACACACACACACACACACACACACACGTGTATGTGTACTGGTATGTATTCTTTACTTCAGCACTTACTAGATGGCTGATTAATTTTTCAATAATCACTTTTTTGTGAGTATCTAAAAGGGAGGACGTGCAATTTTTTTTTACAAATATCTACATTTTCAACAAATATGGTCTATTGGCATAATTACTGTACATGTTGCTGTCGGCCTGAATACGGTTGACATGAGGAGTTATCAAAATTTGAATCAATAGGTATTGGGCAATTGCATTTTAGTGTCTCAATAAGGTGGGAGCTTGTGAGATTGTATGTTACTTTCTACGTAAATTGCTTGACCTTGTAAAAATAAAAGGATGATACACTTACGTACCGTTGCACTTTGTACTTATTACTTGAAGTGCAACTTCAGACGGAAACGACGACTCGAGGCTATAAATAGCAACTGAAATACTATCAGCGTAACCCTTTGAATCCGCCACCCCCATCCACGTCTAGACGACCTCCCCAGGCTTTCTCTGGCAGATAGCTCCTCAGCCAGCTTGTTGCGAGTAACGTACTTAACAATGGACATGCACAAACCAACGCGACCATCCAATCAACTTCATAAACGAACGCACAAATATAAGTACACATGGATGCCACACTATACACACGCACACACACACACACACACACACACACACACACACACACACACACACACACACACACACACACACACACACACACACACACACACACACACACACACACACACACACACACACACACACACACACACACACACACACACACACACACACACACACACGTGTGTGTGGGGGGGTGTAAGTGTGTGGCCAGGGCTGAAATAATTTCAGTATCACTGCACAACTTTTCTTATATATTAGTATGCTCGAGTTATATACACATACATGAAATTTTGCGTTCAACCCATCTCCACTATGATAGTACAATTGGAAGTATACAAAAGTGGGAAATTATTTGTACAACACTGAATAGGTCCCAGTGATTAGAGATACATTTTAACAACCACAATGTGCTCAACTTATATCTCTCTTGATAGCGTAGTTGGTAAGTTACTACGGCACTTGTCATGTGATTGCTGAGTTCGAGTCCTTGGCAGTACCGCATTTCAATTTCTGCATGTCAGCCTCCATTAGGTCTCCCGATGTTGATGGCTTAGAATTAAAGTGCATTGTGGTTGTTAGTATATATATATATATATATATATATATATATCTATATATATATGTATATCTATATATATATATATATATTATATATATATATACACGTGTCCACCTATACAAACATGCATATATACATACATACAATTATATCTATATCTGTACATACATTCGTCTGCTTAGTACCTTCTTGGTAGCGGAGAGGCTAGGGTCCCTTGTTTGAAACCTTCCTTCTTTGATTCCATTTTTTTATAATTATTTCTGCTCTATTATTCGTCACAGTGACCTTCTTTTGGTAGCAAAGAAATGAAGAGAGAATTTTTTAACGAGTCCATTTTGTGTTGAGAAAGCCAAGTAGACACGTTACGTCATGAGATTCTAACATTATTTACCCTTGAAGAAAAGTAGATTGCTCCTTGAATAAAAGTATTCAGAATTCCAGAGGAATAATTTCCGAGCAACCACTCTGGATTGCTCCCAAGAGGTTTCTTGAAAAAATAAGGGAGAGGGTTCTGAAATTTTGAATTAAGAGGGAGGAAAAAAACGTTTTTATTATATGTACCCAAGGAAGTTTCTTTGCCGAAGTATTTAACATTGTGGACTATTTTCTTAATAAAAGTATAAGAGTGACCTGATCCTATGACTTATCCTTTCCTGTCACGGACTTAATTCCATTTTCTGTTACTCCGTCTGGCGTCAGGGTGTTTCATCAATACGCTCGACATCCGTCGGGTGGTAAAGGGGTTATGGGTTTCAGTGTCGTGTGGCATTGGTGGTTCGTACCTGCTGCCGCTCCCCTATTTACTTCCGGGACATCCCCGATTGATTGATTTCCTTAGGGAGATCCTTAGTGGGAATTCAGTATCGAATGATAGGCTGTGCATTGTAAGAATTTCAGCTTATCGTGTTATAAATATCCACCACTTGTTGATACACGCTCGCGCGCGCGCACACACACACACACGCTCGCGCGCACGCACACACACACACACACACACACACACACACACACACACACACACACACACACACACACACACACACACACACACACACACACACACACACACACACACACACGGTGGAGCGGTTGGTAGAGTCCCCGACTGTCACTACGGCGGTCCGGGTTCGAATCCTGCCCAGGGCTGAAATAATTTCAGTATCGCTGCGCTTCGAGTCGTTACTCCAACTCTCGTGGGCAGGGAGTAGTGTGTGTGTGTGCGTGTAAGGTAATAGCATTACCCATAGATCGGTCATACAAGCTCTGAGCTCTCTTCCGCGAGGAAAATAGCTGTCAATCACGAGTCCAACACGTGATTCAGGGACCAAGGTGAACACACACACACACACACACACACACACACACACACACACACACACACACACACACACACACACACACACACACACACACGCACGACTCGGTGGCGCGGCTGGTAGAGTCCCAGATTGTCAGTACGGCGGTACCGGGGGTACTGGGTTCGAATCCTGCCCAGGGCTGAAATTATTTCAGTATCGCTGCGCTTCGATTCGCTACTCCAACTCTCGTGGGCGGGGAGTTGGGTGTGTGTGTGTGCGTGTAAGGTCATAGCATTAACCATAGATCGGTCATATGAGCTCTGAGCTCTCTTCCGGTGGGGAAATAGCTGTCGATCACGAGTCCAACACGTGGTCCAAAGACCAAGGTGAAACACACACACACACACACACACACACACACACACACACACACACACACACACACACACACACACACACACACACACACACACACACACACACTGGTACAGTGGTTATCTTCTCAGGCTCCTATGCTGTGGTACTGAGTTCATGCTCCACTCATGGTGAGGAAGCTTTTACCAACTCCTCAAGTCGTTATTGCACTCGTCTTAAGCA
>NC_134789.1:47156141-47168641 GCF_046742065.1 Oratosquilla oratoria
TTAACGAAGCAAAGATATGAAGATTTCCGGAAACCAGCTTCCGAAAACTAGAAGAAAAAGTTATGCACACTTGTCCCCTAAATCCCTGTCGCTGCTTCTGTACTGAACTATGCTAATTTGATCCTCTCATACTTTATTCGTTGATCTTTCCATAATAGGAGGTACTTTCTCTTTTAGTCTGGGTGTCGCTAGCGTATTTCGTCTAATCCGACGACACGCCTCCCCTTTTCTTTACTGAGTAGTTCTTTCAGTTTACCGGGAGACAATACCGTCGTGAGTTCGATTCCTGGGCCCCGCTGAGGGCTCGCCGCGTTGGTTCCCGATAGTCCTTGCCAGGCGGGGAAGCGATCTAATATCGGCAAAAAAGAAAAAAAAGAAAAAAAAAAAAAAAAAAAAAAAAAAAAAGGGCTTTGCTCTACTAGGGGTTTCTCACTTCCCACGACATGGGAGTACCGGTGGGATGGTGAAGGGAGTCGGGAGGCCCCATCCCTTTCGGTGGCGAAGGGGTACTAGAAAAAAAAAAAAAAAAAGGAAGAGACTGCAAGAGACCATAAGTGCTACTCCTGGAAGTTCCTTGTCCCTTACCGCCTCCCATCCCTATCCATAAAGTTATCTAATCTTTTCTTAAAACAACCAACTGTTTAAGCACTCACTCATTACATGGTGGATACTAAGTCGATTCAATTCGACTCGCCCCTTACGTCCCAGATGAAACTTCGTATCCTGATTTCCTTTCGGTTACTTTCCTCACCTCATCACTCCCTCATTAGCTAAAGAGATAACAGAATTCAATTATCGATAATTTCTTTAATTGTTTTAGACAATCTGCATGTTCGTGACATTCACGAACGGGAACAAAAATAAAGCGAGTAATCATCGGGTAGATGGGGTCTAATTAATACATCTGCAGAACACAGCTTTAGAATCAGGAGGCTGAGGAACAACATAATTGTTTAGAGAGAGAGAGAGAGAGAGAGAGAGAGAGAGAGAGAGAGAGAGAGAGAGAGAGAGAGAGAGAGAGAGAGAGAGAGAGAGAGAGAGAGAGAGAGTAGGAGAGAGAGAGAGTAGGAGAGAGCAAGAGAGAGAGAGTGGGAGAGTGGGAGAGAGAAAGAGAGAGAGAGAGAGAGAGAGAGAGAGAGAGAGAGAGAGATGGAGGGCAAGAATATTATCTAGAAAGTTAGATATGCAGTGCAAAGCAGTGATAACTTGAAAGAATTGGACAACACGGCACACCAAATGGGGTGGGGAGGGAAGACGTATGATATTTCTGTGGGAGGTGTGAGTGCGATACTTACATGAAATCCATCCTTTCCCTTGGGGAATCACTGAATTTTTATGCGGTCGTCTAAATTTTGGTATGCTTGAGTTTTCACTTATAAGCTACCATTTTCCATATGCGCATACACAACTGCTAGATTTTTTTTCGTTTTTGGAAGAGAAGGGTTTGTGCGAGCCATGCACCCAAAGTTGGCAGAAAGGGAGGGCGCATTGCCAAAAAGTTTAGGATCCGGGCAAAGTGCCAAAAAGTTTGGGAGCCACGGGTTTGAAGCAATAAAAGAAGTTAGGGCTGGAAAGGACGGACTGAAGAACCATGGAAGTTCTTTGTTCTTTTCTTTTACAAAACGGCCCTTAGCGGGCACTTTATTTCTGTACTTTTCTTGGCTTCTTTGTCGATCTTTGAGATATGAAAAAGAAAAACAATGACTCAAGGGATGTGCAAGATGAGTAAGCAAGATAGCAGAAAAAAAAATAATAGCAGCTCTACTTTGGTGCCCTTTAAAGAATATGGTTAGGAGCACACGACAGGAGGCGCTGAGTAGCTGCGGCCGAAGCTCCCACCTTTACCCAACACTTTGGCGACTGGTGGGGCAGGTAACAGTCACTGCTGGGTATTGGAGAGAAGTGCGGGATTCGAACTCGTCTTACTAGCATTCTTTATATATATGTGTGTGTGCATGTGTGTACACAGTATATCCCTCTGTTAATCAATTAATCAAGATGTGTGACCTTCTTCCTTATCCCAAAGGGATGTTACAGATGATAATAGAATAACTTGGAGACAACCACAGAGGTGACACAGAGATGAAAAAAATAGCCAGTTCCAGCCGGAATGAAGATGCAAGTCTCGCTCATTATGGAAGTACAAAGGATTACAAAGGCGGTGCATGCCGACAGGAGACCTTTTGATCCATAGCTAGGTTGAATGCGAAAAAATCATAATAATGATAAATAAACAAATAAATGAATAAATAGATAAATAAATAGATAAATAAATAAATAAAAACTATAACAATGTAAATAATAAATATAATACACAAGTAAATGCATAGGTATAGATAAATAAAGAAATAAAAACTATAACAATGTAAATAATAAATATAATACACAAGTAAATGCATAGGTATAGTTAAATAATAAACAAATAGGTAAATAGTAAATAATGATAAATTGACATATAACTAATGATAAATGAGAATCAAGCAAATAATAATAAACAAACAGACAAATGATAACAAAACAAACAAACAAATAATATAAAATAAATTATATTACAACATCTTGCATAGGTGTTTATCTAAATGATTCTTAAAGCTTCGAACTGAACTATATTGCACTGCCTCTACAGGAAGTTTATTCCATTCATTAACTACACGGTTGGTGATTGTTTCTACCCACTTCCAAATTAAATCTATTTCCAGACAGTTTGAGATCATTATTTCTTGTCTCATTCTCATTCACTATGAAAATTTTGTCACTTTTGATGTCAATTTCCTTTAGAATCTTAAAGACCTGTGTCAAGTCACCTCGGAGTCTACGCTTTTTAGTCGATTTTCGTATGATTTATTTTTGACATTTGGAATCAGTTTTGTGGCTCGTCGTTGTACTTTTTTCGACATGTCAATATCTTTAATGAGATTTGGTGACCTACGGAAACAGCATATTCCAAATGTGGACGAACTAACGATTTATATAGCTTGTTAATGAGTGATGGACTTTTGAAGTCAAAAGATCGCGCAGTCAGTCCTAGAATCTTATCTGCTTTCTCAGAGGCTGAAATACACTGCTTAGATAATTTGAGATCGTTACTGATAATTACGGCGAGATCCTTTTCACTATCCACTTTTGTTAAGGAATTTCCAAATAACTTGTAATCGTACTTACTGTTATTTCTACCTCTGTGTGCCTTGCATTTACTTATGTTAAATTTCATTAGCCACTTTTCAGGTCATTGCTGTAATTTAACTAAATCTTCTTGAATATCTAATTGGTTTCAGCGATCATTTGCCATTTCGCACAGTTTTGTATCATCAGCAAATTTGGAAATAGTAGATTTTAGTTCGTGGTCTATACCATTTATATATACCATGAATAGAAGTGGTCCAAGAACGGATCCCTCAGGAACTCCACTCGTAACAGTTGTCCATCCAGAAGTTTTTTGATTTAAAACAACTCTCTGTTTTCGATCATTCAACCAATTACTCGTCCAACTTAATAGGCTACCACTTTTTCCGTGTGGAGCTAATTTAGTAAGTAGTCTTTAGTGAGGGACAGTATCAAAAGCTTTTGCAAAGTCTAGATATATTAAATCTATATTGTTTCTTTTGTCATAATTCGAGATACTGTGTTGCAAAATTCGAGTAAGTTAGTCACGCAAGAACGTTTCCGTCTGAAACCATGCTGGCTATCATTTATCAAACAGTTACTTTCTAAGTGATGTTCGATAGCATCTCTGATGATAGTTTCTATAATTTTTCCTACGATTTAACTGTTGTTATCTGGATTCTTTATGTCACCTTTTTTGAATATGGGAGTAACGTTAGCTAGCTTCCATTCTCCGGATATGATGGATTTCTTGAAAATAATTTCTAATGGAACAACAATCTCATTTTTCATTTCCTTTAAGATTCTTGGATGCCAACCGTCAGGCCCTGGTGTTTTATTAACTTTGAGTTTCTCTATACACCTTTTAATTTATTCTTTTGTTATATTTACCGTAGTAAGTTTACCCTAGACTATTCACAGGTTTGTTTGGAGTTCACTTTGAAGTGTTTCGTTTACGAATACTGAGCTAAAATAATTGTTTAAAATATCACACATTCCTTCATTTAAATATTCAAGTTGACCGCCAGCAGATAATAGTGGACCAATATGATTCCTAACAAACAACCTTTTTATCTCTAATGTAACTATGTATTTCTTTGGGATTCTCTTTGGATTTATCAGTGATATTCATTTCGTATTGTCGTTTTCATTTTTATTGTCTTTTTTAAATCTCTGTATTAATACAAAACTTTGGTAGTCATTAGATGCACCCGAGCACTTCTATTTCTTATAAGCCTGTCTCTTTTTAGCAATACTTTTTTCTGCTTCTTTGTCAAGCCATTTTGGGCGAGCCTGATTTGGGAGACGTCTGTCCTTAGTAAGCGCATTTTGAAATATTTCTCACATCTGATGTACAGGTCTTTCGCTTAATTTTGCCTCCCAATCTGTAAGCTGAAGCTCCTGACGTAGTCTTATGAACTTAACTTTATTGAAATCGGGTATTTTAGAAACACAAGTATTTATTCTAAAAATTTTAGTAGTTTGAATCTAACTAAGTTGTGATCGCTATTTGCAACAGTTTCACCGACGTCTACATCGGTTATCATGCTTTCGCGGCTAGTGATCAATAGATCGAGTAAGTATTCATGTCTTGTGTGCTCTTTTACATGCTGAACTAAGTAATTGTCACTGAGAAAATCAATCAAGCTATTACCTATATGGCCATGTTCAAGGGTCATCCAATTGATGTCAGTAAAATTGAAATCACCCATTATCAATAAGTCCCGGTTGCAGAAACTAGACAGTTCTTGAAACAACAGTTTGTCGTCTGCTAATGATTAGGTCTTTGGCCTATATATTACACCTACATTAATTTTTGTCCATGTGCTTGGGTTAACTCTACCCACAAACTATCATATGCATTTTGTTTCACTTTCTCTAAAACACAAGTATGGACATTGTTTTTAATGTACAACAGAACACTTCCACCTTTCCTGTGTTTTTTTTTCCTGATGAAAGTGTTTAAATCCCGCAATATCAAATTCAGCTTCAAACTCTTTACCATTTAACCACGTCTCGGTTATTCCTATCATATCGAGA
Organism: Oratosquilla oratoria; assembly: GCF_046742065.1. Taxonomy (NCBI): domain Eukaryota; kingdom Metazoa; phylum Arthropoda; class Malacostraca; order Stomatopoda; family Squillidae; genus Oratosquilla; species Oratosquilla oratoria. Next base: position 47,161,284 of record NC_134789.1, read on the forward strand.
TATTCGCTTTTGATATACGCCTGTATTTCTTGGGATTTCTTCCTAATACTACGAGCATTAAAGTACAAGGTTTTAGGTAACTTGTGATTATTTCTTTTTGACACGTTTTGAGTTTCAATATCATGACTTACACCATAAATTTGTTTTTTATTGACACCTTGCTCTATATTGATATTTGGTCCTTCATTGACATTCAATGCCTCATTAACATTTCCCCCATCACTGTCATCTGGTCACTCACGGTCATCCGATCTCTTGTACACTTTGCCCCGTGCGTCACCGCGTTCCACACTGGCCTCCCGTCGTTCATTGGCATTCTCTCCGGCATCCATTCCTAAAATTATATTTTGTCCTCCAGTGACATTATATCCTACCGTGATATTTTGTCCTCCACTATCATTACATCATATCGTGATATTTTGTCCTCCACTGTCATTACATCCCATTGTGATATTTTGTCCTTCATTGACATTCTATCCGACATCCCTCCCTAAAATTATATTTTGTCCTCTACTGACATATCTTACAGTGATATTTTGTCGTCCATTATCATTACATCCGATCGTGATATTATGTCCTCCAGTATCATTACATCCCATCGTGATCTTTTATCCTCCACTGTCATTACATCCCACCGTGATATTTTGTCCTTTGTCATTACATCCTAATGTAATATTTCGTCTAAAACGACATTGTATCCTGGCATATTGTTCTACATTATTGCTATTATCTGCTCTGTTTTCCCCAGTACACTCTATTTCCCCTTCCCTTTGGGTTTCTACCCAAAAAAAGGAACTAGTTCATTACAAACTCCCACAATGAGGTTTGTAAGAACATCTTTGCCTTTCCGGGTAAGGTGGATCCCATCAGAAGCGTAAAGGTCATGATGCCTGGAAAGGATACCAAGGATCAAGAAAGTGGTATCCCAGTTGCATGCACAATCGTGATATATTCTCATTGATCCCTATGGCTCTACTGTTCCAACACGAGCTTGTGTAGATCCTCGGGAGGATCCCACAGACTACGTGACGGCTTCCACCTTCCTTCATCTCCTGAAGGAGGACCTTGTAATTCCGAACAAGTTCCTCTGATCTTACAATACCCACATCATTACTTCCCGTATGAACAATCGTAACCGTGTTCTTCCGTCTTTGCTCCCTGATGCTCTGGGTACAATCGGTGATCCCACGGCCCGGTTGACATACAAGCTTGCAACGCCGTTTAGTCTTCCGCTGCAGGATGTCGTCATAGCCTCGCACCATGGAGTCCCCCACCACCAAGAACTCCTGATTTTCAGCCACCTCATCCCTCAGCAGAGCAAAACGATTGGCTAGAGCCAGCGGTTGCTCCGCAGGGCACCCACTTACCGAACGCGGGTTCGACAAACGGGACCCCACGGAGCGCCACTCGCTCATGGTAGTGGCAGAAGTGGAAGACGTGGAACACTCTTTGGGTTGTGAGGAGGATTCACTCTTCTCACAGAGCGCACTCCTGAGAAGACGAATTTCCTCCTCACACATCCTGAGACGGTCCTCCAGGTTCACACAACCTTCACAAGCCATTTCGCTCCTCCTTCAGCAATACAAACGGCAAAGAGAAAATATAAATCAACAAAATAAACCAAAGCGGTCTCTAAATAAACTAAATACATGAATCTCACTCTGCTTCCCTTATACTATTACTCCTACCTTTGAAGTACAGTAACAGAATACTGTTTTGATTCTAAATTAATAGAACGCTACACTTTATCTTGTATCTGTAACTGTATAGCGCTATAGGTATACAATTACAAAAATACAACACAATCACTTGTCACTATTTGGAGATATACATTTCTCAGGTATTTGCTAGCTGGTGTCTCTGCAGAAAACGAACTTTCTAGCTGAGGTCACGAAGCAGACTGAAAACGAATGTCATGAGAGCCATATTTTCTAATGGTTAAGTGAAGTCAAAATACACATGCAAACGTATCTTTGAAGGATCTGTGTTTGTTAGGAAGGGTTTTGAGCTAAGTAAATTAATTTGTAAAGAAGTAATTCACCCCTTCTGTACCGGGTGGTATTTTTCTTTAATCTTGGGTGCTGTCAGGATATCTTATTCACCTCCGTATCACGTCCTTTCCGCCGCCATCCTACCCTACCTCATGGTGGTGGACAATTTATAGCCTATTTCGACTAACTCTTTCCTTCCTGGGTGGCACATTTTTATTTGTTTATTCCTCCGTCTGCTACTCTGCTATTTCATTTAACTCCGGGTATCCCAAAGGTAGCCAAAATCATATAACTTTTGTGTGTGATTCTCTAGGGCATATATAAACTGTCTAGCTAACTAGGATCTCATAGATTTCCAGGAACGATAAGGAGTTCTCACTATGGTAGTAAGGTGTTTAGGGGAAAGCTCCTACTTGGGACCTAGCAAGTCCGGAACGTTGGTTATGGCGGGAGGAGTAGGCGAGGGAGTGAAGAGGGTAAGAGAGGCAGCATATAAGGGTGAGGGAATGGGGAGGAACCTGGAGAGAAGTTAGGTGACAAGAGATCTTAGCAAGTGCTTCTGGAGGAGCTATTTTTCCGGGGAAGGTTCGTCAAACAAGCTTGTTGAGAATGAAGGAAACGATAGCATCTTGTCGCTGACAATTTAACGTCACGGTGAAGACGATAGGAGTAATGAGGGGAAATGGACAAAGTGGAAAGGTGAAGTAATGGACGAAGACTACATTTAGGGGATCAGCAGGAAAGATCGCCTCCCTTGGAGATGGAAATTACAAGGGAAGGGAGATGAAGAGGAGGGTGGGGTCTGTTAGGGGGAAGGGTTGTATATTACGGAAAGCCCGGGAACGATGCGTGGTAGGCTCAGGAGGATATCTGCACGAATTACCTCCTTCCGTGCCAGGAGGCTGTCGTTAGGCTATATCATTCATCTCCGTAGCACCCCTTCTGCGAGGAAGGAGATGTAGTAGCATATCTTGATGAACCTCTTCCGTAACAGATGACTTTTGTCCTTTTGTCCTGACAGCCGTCAGGCTCTTTTATTCGCCTCCGTGACATAGAAAGGTTTAAAGGGGGAACAGAGGGTGGAAATAGTAAAATGAGCGAGTCTAGGAGAATCTTCGTCACTAGGGAATGAAGAAGGAACTGTTAACATGGGAATCGGAGAGACTGGGGAGGAAATGTTGAACGGACACCATGGGAGGGGAGATAAAGGAAAGTAGAGAGAGGGTGTAGCACGGCGCCAAGTCAGGTAGTGTTAACCATAACAGTCTAACAATGATTAATTTGTTATTGGTTTAAGTCGTAGGAGGCCCCATGGCTCAGAGGGAGGCTGAGCCAAGTCTATTGCTTAGCTCAGGGGAGAGCCCGCTTCCTACAATGAGCTGGTGAATATTGTGAGAACGAAACCACCATACCATGGGTAACTTTTTGTCGCCAAACTATTCTATTCACTACCTTCTTCCCGATTAAAAATCAAACTAATCTCGATCTAACCACCCAATGGGCAGAAGATCTTTTTGTATTGTGATTGGCTCTCACTAGACAATATCATTCTGATTTAGATACACTGTCCAAATCCGTACTTCAGATGCATAAAATAGCATAGTATTAACTAGAACATAAAGCTAGAAAGTAAGTCACTTTAGTTAAAAGGTTAGTACTTACGTACTTTGTACATGCTATCGCTAAGTGACGTTGCTGAAGATTTTTTTTCTTCAAGTTTCTGTAATTCGTTGATTTTTAGTTTTCAACCTCTCCTATATTTTTCTTTGGGTTAATATATGCATTTCGATAAGATAGTTAAGACAATGAAAAGTATGAATTTTGTTCGCTAGTCAAGCTACACCACGTGGAAGTAAACAGACTAAAGGGTCATTACCATGTAGATTCGCATTCAGTCTCAATGGATACCAGTGATCGCCACTTGCCGTGGCAATCGGAGCATATAGGTTCGTTTCAAATATATCGACTGTTCGTCGTGCGCCGTCCACGACACGACGTCATGCTCTCAAATAACCATGGATGTCTATGGACACTTTCACATATAGTCGTGGTCGTGAGGTGTGAAAGCGTCCATAGACACCCCATGGATATTTGAGAACACGACGCGACGTCGTGAAGTGGACGGCGCACGGTGAAAAGTCGATACGTGCGAAACGAGCCAGGTTAGATTGATAGCACTGACCGCAACGAAGTCCTTCATGTTGTGTTGGGGATCCCAGCGTAACTGACAGCATGGTACAGTGTAACTGATATGTTTCTCATATTATGTTTTTTATTTCTTGTTTAGATTTTATTTCTCAATGTCTTTCATCTATTCTCGTTTGTGGCCTCGTTAGTTTTTGTATTTCCTTTTCTTTCCTTTTTCTTCCTTTTTTCTTTTTTTCGTTCTTGTTTATCTCATTCTTTTCTTGTTATTCGTGATCTTAGATACATTGGAGTTAGGCAATTGCTAGCTTGTAATACTCCAATAATGATATTTATACTACTACTTCTAAAACTACTACCTTTTATAACTACTACTACTACTACTACTACTACTACTACTACTACTACTACTACTACTACTACTACTACTACTACTACTACTACTACTACTACTACTACTACTACTGCTACTACTACTACTACTACTACTACTACTACTACTACTACTACTACTGCTACTACTACTACTACTACTGCTACTACTGGTACGTGTATTACTACTACTGGAAGTGGTACTATATTAGTAATGTAACAGACTAAAAAGACTATTACTATTAATACTAGTACTACTACTACTACCTCTGTTACTTTTACTGGAGTACTGTGACGGATGAAAACATGGCTACGGTGGAGGTGTCTTGATTTCCGTATTCCAAGTTCGAACTCTTAGACATTTGCAATTGACGAGTTCGGAGCAAAACATTTGTGGTGTACAAACCACGTGGCATGGAACACACGTTGTCTCTCCCACGCGGCTAGACCTGACGCACCAGCCACACACACCTCCCTATGACAGTGCGACCCTGCTTGACCCGACCTAATTTAATCCAGTGCAATTACGTAATTGCGCACAACGGGTGACTACCCACGTGGTGTATATATCGACTCTTTTGTCCGCATGTAGAATAAGTTCAGTTATACCTTAATTGTAAAGGAGACGAATTCATCTAAAACTCCTTTCATATCACCGTAGTCCACATCGGCTACACTGGTGACCCGATTGAGAACCATGGACTCGCCCCCACCATCGCTCCAACTCTCCCAACAGCCACTGGGGGACATCAAACCAAGCACAGTATAAACCGAGATGATGTCCATCACCTGCCTTCTACATACAGCCGACGGAGCCAGTAGCAGTATTGACATTCTCCGTCAGATGTGGCTCCTGCGCCTACCAGCGCCCGTCCAATCCGTCCTTGGCAACGTCAAGGACAGAATCACCACCGTAGCAGCAGTGCCGGTCTACAGGCGTCAACAACAACAACAACAACAACAACAACAACAACAACAACAACAACAACAACAACAACAACAACAACAACAATAACAAAAACGTCGGACTACCCACCACCGCGACCTGACGCACTGCAGACCTGGTTCTCACCTTCGAGAGTCGGTACGACTCCTGGAGCTTTGTCCTGGCAGACGTCAGGATGCCTCTCCTCGGTGTTGACTTTCCCATTCATTACAGGTTACTGATCAACGTCGCCAACAGCCGTGTGATCAGCGCAACAGCTCCCGCCTTGTTGCTCCTCCAAACCGCATCGCAATCAACCGCGGCCACAGCCATTGCCATCGACGCTAGACATCTAACCGTCCAACACTCACCGAAGCCATCTGGGGCAACTTCGTCATGTCTTCAGTCGAGATGGTCTATCTCGACTCCGCTGCAAACCCCATCGCAATCAACCACGGCCACCTCCATCGACGATAGACAACCATATGACCAACGTTCATCGAGCCATCTGGGGCAACCTCAACATGCCTCCAGCGGAGATGGCAATTGACCTTCCCCTCGTAGGCAGAATGCCCTCTTAAACTAAGGCCATTTTAAAAAGGAAGTATTGTACAAACCACATGGCGTGGAGCTCACGTTGTCTCGCCCACACGGCTAGACTTGACGCACCAGCTACACGCACCTCCCCATGACACCGCTATCCTGCTTGACCCGACCTAACTTAATCCAGTGCAATTATGTAATTACACACCACGGGTGACTGCCCACGTAGTATATATATCGACCCTTGTCGGCATGTAAAATCAATTCAGTTATACCTTAATAATAAAGGAGACGAACTTACCAAACCCCTCTTCTCACAGTAGCATCGTCGCTACAGTGCCCACCACTTGGCGAAGACAGTATTTTTTTTTTCTGTAGGAGAACTATTTTTTTTTCCATTCTAACCTTTGAAACTTCTTAACCACCTTTGTATACTTTGTTTTGGGTGATTCCAAGTGATTTCATTAAACTTAACTGTGACCCTTGTATCGGCGGGGTATTCCCTGAGGGCCCACTGTCCTCTTATCGTTGGTTTTTCCCCGGACGATGATGGGTTTGAGCTCATCATAGTTGCATCTGTTGTCGTTCGCACTGGCCTTCCCAATCTCGAGTGTATAACTTTGTCTGTTAGGCTCCATCAGGCCCCTCTGGGACAGTTTTGTATGCGATGCACTTGGAAATCCCTCCCCTGCCCCGACGCATGTGTGCTAAATAAAGAAAATGTTATAGTTGATTCTCCCTTTCTTCATTTGTTTCTACAATAGCATGTTAAAATTTCATTTAACTCTTTGCTACACTTATTGCTAGACTTTCACATCCCACAGATACATACTGTATAACGTAATATAATTCAGTGAATGGAGTTATACAAACTCCAGTCGCATAGAAAAATGTAAACAAATAAGTAACGGTATATGAAGCCACACCCTGTCATTTATACAATCTATTTCATATTTTTCCATACATTGGCGCACTAAATCTATTTTCTTGGGCTTGGTTCTCCATTTGTGCTTGTGTGTATTTTTTCCTGAATCTCATCCTAGGAAAAGTTGAAAAGATTCCAGGCATCGTTGTTTGACATTGGAGATACGCTTCATCTCATAGGTCGCCCTACAGGTATATGAAATCGTCTGGAATTTTCAGCAAAATTGGGCACCGCCCTTACTAGTATTGATGAGGTTTACCATAACAAAATACACGCACACGCACACGCGCACGCACACACGCGCACACACACACACACACACACACACACACACACACACACACACACACACACACACACACACACACACACACACACACACACACACACACACACACACACACACACACACACACACACACACACACACACACACACACACACACACACACACACA
>NC_134789.1:47171141-47173641 GCF_046742065.1 Oratosquilla oratoria
TTCGTGGGCGGGGAGTTGGGGGTGTGTGTGCGCGTAAGGTCACAGCATTACCCGTAGATCGGTCATATACGAGCTCTGAGCTCTCTTCCGGGAGGGAAATAGCTGTCGAATACGAGTCCACCATGTGATCCAAAGACCATGGTGGTGAACCATGGTGATGGTTCACACACACACACACACACACACACACACACACACACACACACACACACACACACACACACACACACACACACACACACACACACACACACACACACACACTACATATACATATGTTTACACATGTTTTTTCGATGATGCTATACTTTTTACATTTGTGCGGTAAATCCTTCTTGTTAACATCATACGGAGGGAAAATTGGCTTCGCTCTCTCCTTTTTTTCTTCTTTTTTTTCTATGACGCACTCCTACTTTTAGTTCGTAGGAAGGTTGTACTGTATTTTCAGAGCTCAGGATTTAGGTTTTAGAGCGACATACTGAACAGTAAGTAAATAAATAAATAATAAATAAACAATTAAAAACAAATAAAAATAATCATATAGGGTTAGAATTAGTAAAAATAATAAAAAATAAAGATAGATAAATAGAAATAAATAAATAGATAAATAAAAATAGATAAGGAAAAGGAGACAAATAAATGAAAAAAAACAAATATACACAAATAAAAGGATAGATGAATAAATAAATGAATAAATAAAAGATGAATAAAGTAGATAGATAGAGTACATAGTTTATTATTAGTCCGTGAGTTTCTCTTAATTTTGACTAATTTTCTAACTCCATCAATTTGCTGAAAATCTTATTATTACATGCAATAATAATACATATACCCTATATCACCCTCGCGATTTTCCGTTCTGCTGTACCAATCACATACATTTACTCTCTTGTAGAGTTCTATGGTCACTTTGGTAAGAATCTCGCCTGAAGTGACAAATGTATGACTATATCCAAACAGGTGTAATCTTATGTATATGAGTACGTTTATGAATATGGACGCACTTGCGCGCGCGCTCGCACACACACACACACACACACACACACACACACACACACACACACACACACACACACACACACACACACACACACACACACACACACACACACACACGCACACAGGCGTACACATGCTAGCAAAGTATCATATATAATGACTATTTACTTAACTTAATTTTTAAACTCTCAATTGCATTTTACCATATACCCTTTGCGGTGAGCTTGTTTGTGAATGTTTGTGAAGGTTTAGAATGGCACAGATGCCTCTACTTAGATTTCGATTGAGCTCCCTGTGTTCCTGTTTCATGTGTGTCAAGTATTAGAATTTTTATTTTCGATCATAATAATTTTTATCTTTATCTATGACTTTTTTGTCAGTTTCACAGATGTCTGCACTCTTGAAGGGATTGCAAATATCTTAGACGATTTTTATGTTTACTTCGTAGCATTCAATGCCAACCAGACCAGAGACATTGGGCTTCTATCAGATCTATTGAGAATTAGATGTAAACAACTGTGTCATGCGCAAGAGATACAAAGAAAAAAAAATACTCGGAAATGATCTCACGTGATTGAGATGAAAGTCTCTCGAGAATGCGTGAATGCTCGTGTATGTGTTGAGAGAAGTGCCTAAAAGAAAGCTCAGTTATCGTGAAAAACAGAAAAGTAGATTACCGTGTTTATCTGGACTTCTATTATGCCCGAAGCAACAAAGGAAAATTCATTTCCTGTAGAGAAAACGCATATCCCTTATACTGGTTTGACTTCCGCTTTTGCTACTTGGAAGAGAATCCGGTAGAGCGTTTCCAGGCTAGGAGGGTCGGTAGGTCGCGGGGGGAGGAGGCTGGAGGTAAGTAGGGCAGAGGGGGTGGGTGTCTGTAGTAGGCATCTCGTGTCCCGGCGGGGAGAATGGTCATAAGAAGGGAGCCTAAAGGTAAAAAAGACTGAGAGTAGGAAGCGGTTGAGGAGCCAAAGTGGTCGGTCACCCAGAGGCATAGGCGGCCTGAAAGGGACTGACAGCCAATCGGAGAATGAAAATACCTACGGTATACCGAAGGTTTCCTGAGGAGTGATGGTTTCAGGGCAGAGAAAGATTCAATGAGACTTGCACTGCATTACATCCAAAATGCCCCTTGCTTAAAAAATAATGTACAGTATATGGCTACTACACATATGACAACTACACACTACACATAAAAAGTCAAACATTGTCAACGAAATTTTTTATTAAATACTTCCACTATTATCCTTTCGTTCCTGGTAAAGCCAAAATATACTATCGTCACCTATATAATTCTTACCACAAAACCACCCACTTGTAAACACCTCCACACACCTTTCTTCCCCTATTATTAGCAGCAAAAGATAGACCCTATCTGGTTGAAAAAGGATTAATCATGTATACTGTGTTCTTGGGTATGTAGGTTTCTGAAACGACACTGTGTTTCTCTTCATATCTTAATTGCTATCGTCTTGCTACGCAAAATGACTTAAAGAAT
>NC_134789.1:47178641-47193641 GCF_046742065.1 Oratosquilla oratoria
CGTGGGCAGGGAGTTGAGTGTGTGTGTGCGTGTATGGTCACAGCATTACCCATAGATCGGTCATATGAGCTCTGAGCTCTTCCGGAGGGAAATAGTTGTCGATCACAAGTCCAACACGTGATCCAAGACCAAGGTGAATCACACATACACACACATTCTAACGTGTATACACAATATTGGATCTATGCTCTTAATCTTTCATATTATAAATATAAATGGTGGAAATGAGGAATCTTCTTGATCCATACTAATGCCATATAACACAAAAACTGGATAAAGGATTTGATGCAAGATTCAGACAAATTCTCTCGTGGTTTTATTTCTCGTAGTGGGACCTTTGAACGTTTAAAGACGAAAAAACCAACCATAATGATTCCCATCAAGCAACAGTAAATACATTAGTGATATTTTTTCTGTTTGTCAATAGGCAAATTTATTTAGTTTAGGCGCTTGTCTGAGCGTTGAAAGGTCGAGTACACACTGGTAGACACGTTCCTTTTAAAGTTTAAATGTGTATGTATAGCCCCCCCGCAGACGTCGGGCGACTGTTAACCTCAGACCACTGTTACTGCGCGGAGGTCGTTGCCCAGGACGATAAACAGCGCGGCTCTCCAGCTCACAACCCATGGGTGACACGGCCGAGCCCTAGACAACAAGGATGGTGGGTGGGTGCGCAGTTGGGGGGGACACCTGGGTGGTGGTAGTGGAGAGGGGGGGAGGGGGAGGGGGAAAGGGGGGGAGGGGAAGGGGGAGGGAAGGAATGGGGAGGAGGAGGAGGAGGAGGAGGAGGAGGAGGAGGAGGAGGAAGGAGGACCCAAACTAAGGTGAGGTGGGTAAAGTCGCTGGGTACGAAAGGGGCCCATTGGAATGTGGCCGAGCTAAGTTCAACGGGGTTTCTGGACAGGTCCCCATCCTGGAGACTTGCTCAGCGCACACCACCTTGGAATGATCGTCGACGGCCTTGCCGCTTCGTCTATGGTGGGTCGGTCTCCCAATCTGTCTGTCTGTCTATTGGTCCGTCTGTCAGTCTGTTGCCAGGTCTAGATATGCGCTTCTTCTTCGCGTACAGTATTTCACACTCTCTCACTCCACCCCCCCCCCGTCTCTCTCTCTGTCTGTTTTTCTATTTATCTACCTATACCTCCATATCTTTCTCTCTCCCCTCTCTCTCTCTCTCTCTCTCCTCCCCTCCCCTCTCTCTCTCTCTCTCTCTCTCTCTCTCTCTCTCTCTCTCTCTCTCTCTCTCTCTCTCTCTCTCTCTCTCTCTCTCTCTCTCTCTCTCTCTCTCTCTCTCTCTCTCTCTCTGTCTCTGTCTCTGTCTCTGTCTCTCTCTCTCCCTCTCTCTCTCTCTCTCTCTCTCTCTCTTTCTCTAGCTCTTCTCTCTCTCTCTCTCTCTCTCTCTCTCTCCCGTCTCTCTCTCTCCTCTCTCTCTCTCTCTCTCTCTCTCTCTCTCTCTCTCTCTCTCTCTCTCCTCTCTCTCTCTCTCTCTCTCTCTCTCTCTCTCTCTCTCTCCCGTCTCTCTCTCTCTCTCACTCTCTCTCTCTCTCTCTCTCTCTCTCTTCTCTCTCTCTCCCATTTCTCTCTCTCTCTCTCTCTCTCTCTCTCTCTCTCTCTCTCTCTCTCTCTCTCTCTCTCTCTCTCCCTCTCTCTCTCTCCTATATCCCTCTCTCTCTCTCTCTCTCATCTCTCTCTCTCTCTCTCTCTCTCTCTCTCTCTCTCTCTCTCTCTCTCTCCTGTCTCTCTCTCTCTCTCTCTCTCTCTCTTCTTTCTCTCTCTTTTCTCTCTCTCTCTCTCTCCTCTCTCTCTCTCTCTCTCTCTCTCTCTCTCTCTCTCTCTCTCTCTCTCTCCCGTCTCTCTCTCTCTCTCTCTCTCTCTCTCCCTCCCGTCTCTCTCTCTCTCTCTCTCTCTCTCTCTCTCTCTCTCTCTCTCTCTCTCTCTCTCTCTCTCTCCCGCCCGTCCCCCTCACCCCTCTCTCTCTCTCTCTCTCTCTCTCTCTCTCTCTCTCTCTCTCTCTCTCTCTCTCTCTCTCTCTCTCTCTCTCTCTCTCTCTCTCTCTTCTCTCTCTCTCTTTTCTCTCTCTCTCTTTTCTCTCTCTCTCTCCCGTCTCTCTCTCTCTCTCTCTCTCTCCCGTTTCTTTCTCTCTCTCGTGTCTCTCTTTCTCTCCCTCCCCCTCTCTTCCTTCTCTTCTCTCTCACTCTCTCTGTCTCAATCTCTCTGTCTATCTCATTTCCTCATTCTTTCTTACCCTTTCCCCCCTCTCTCTCTCTTTCTCTCTCTCCTCTTGTCTTACACTCTCTGTGTTCCCCTGCCTTTCTTTTGTTTCTCTCTCTTTTTCTCCTCTATCTTCACCGTATCTAATGGAGTTCCGGGTAGCTTAGGTTTGCACCCCCGCTTCTCGCGGAAGTGACCTGAGTTCAAATCCCCGGGAAGGACACCGAAATGGGTTATGGATGTATGGCTTCAAACATAAACACCGCATATGGTAGTACCCTTTAAGGCTCAACCGATGCCTTATCCAGGGAACACACCCACTCACACAAAGACCGCGCAATGCCTTCCTAACCAGATGCACACTCTACATACTGATTCTAAAGCCTTTAGTGTGTCCACCCAGACGTGCCCCGGATTATGTGGGTGAAGGCAGACCATTCGTGTACCGTGACGATGGTTCTTGGTGGTCATGACTATATGGCCTCGGCTTGAAGGGCCGCCTCTAGGGTTCTCCACGCCGAGGTGGGGATATGTCCACTGTACAGTTGTGTGATTGTGCGCAACAAACTCGTTGTATTTCATTATTTGTAATAGGTTATCTCTGTTTATACTGCAATTCCCTTTAGTCATTTTGTATACATAATCGTATTCAACCCCTTCGCTATTGTGGATGTTTGTGTATGTTTTAATCTGGTGAACGCCTTTTTTTCTAATTGTTCAGAATTGGTAAAGAGAAAATGTCTACAGTTGTGTGATTGTGCGCAACAAACTCGTTGTATTTCATTATTTGTAATAGGTTATCTCTGTTTATACTGCAATTCCCTTTAGTCATTTTGTATAAATAATCGTATTCAACCCCTTCGCTATTGTGGATGTTTGTGTATGTGTTAATCTGGTGAACGCCTTTTTTTTTCTAATTGTTCAGAATTGGTAAAGACAAAATGTCCTCGGGTTCGATATGACGTCACACGGAGCTGTGGCGTTCTATGGGTTCGGACTCGGACAAAAGAGTGACACGTCATTCACAAGCCTGCACGTCAGAGGACGAGTAAAAACAATCCCATCACAAATGACATTTGTGCAATTCAGCAACCCTAATTAGTACTATACATCTATTCGTTAGATTTTTAGATTGACGTATTTACCATCTCAATTATAGGGGCATCTCTAAGCTATATCGTCGTGAACCAGAATAAGATTTGTGTAATACGTTACTGTGTTTACAGGTTATTCACTAAAGCCTGAAGACCTCCAGAACAGTCGCCTACTCAAAGCTGAATAGAACCGTGGGGCGCTGTAGAACGCGTCGCCGTAGCAAAGTGGTTCACCTTTGCGTTTTCGTCTTCGCCATCTTCAGTTGGGGGACACCCACTTCACAGCCGAAGTTGATTTCCCTATTTACCTTCGTCTTTTCCCCTTACCCCCTCTCTCTCCCCCTCTCCCTCTCCCTCTCCCTCTCCCTCTCTCCCCCTCCCTCTCCCCCTCCCTCTCCCTCCCCCTCTCCCCCTCCCCCCCCTCTCCCTCTCCCCCTCCCCCTCTCCCTCTCCCCCTCCCCCTCTCCCTCTCCCCCTCCCTCTCCCCCTCTCCCTCTCCCCCTCTCCCTCTCCCTCTTCCTCTTTAACCACTTTACTCTCGTGACGTCCCTTAATTAAGCTGAACAGAATCATCTGGTGAGAGAAAGAAATAATCAAGTGAAGGAACTAGAGACAGGTCAGGGGGACAGCTAACGACCTTTCGTTCGTTCTGCGCAGCGAGGTACAGTGACGTCATCTGGCCCGCAAAACGGGCGCCAGCGTCATTCTGGCCTCGATTTTTAGCTCTACTCCCTCTTTGAAGAGGAGACAAGTACAGTGAATTGATAGGAGTCTCATTATTATAGTTTTTATTTATTATTTTATTATTAATATGATTTTTTTTTCGCATCCGACCTAGATATGGATCAAAAGGTCTCCTGTCGGCATGCTCCGCCTTTGTAATCCTTTGAATAATTCCAACACTGGTATTATCATATACTTCTACATGTACACACATCCAATGAAATCACAATGAGCACATGGACAAAGATATTTGCAGAAACCACTGGGAAAATGAAATAAATGATAACCGAACGTTTTTGTCTATTTAAGACATCTTCGAGAGTACAACAAGTAATCGTTGTTTTATGTAGACAAAGCCATTCGGTCACTATTTAATTTCCCAGTGGCTTTTGCAAATGTACATATGCACATGGCTTTCGATGTTAATATGTTTCATCTATCATATTACTGTCCGAGCGAGTTAGGGCGTTGTTGCTGCAAAAGTCAAGGGAATGGCGGGTCGAACTCTGCCACCAGTTAAGTTATATCAAAGGCATAGTTCATTATATTCCACGCTACAAAGTCCTCTGAAGAGGAACAACGGTCTAGCATCTCGACAGGGGGGAGTTTGTGACGGTAAACCATATTATCATCATATTGTTCACTACATTACTAATGATGTTTGTTACATTTTTCATTACTGTGACATGCTAATGCAACTAGTGCATCAATAAACTAAAATTACTCTTTTCAAATTAAAACAAACGTAAAAAAAGAAAAAGAAAAGACACGGTTAATCAATCTACACTCGGCAAGTTTCCAGGAAACGCAAACTATTCTCACGGATACTTTGCACAGCACATATGCATTCATATTCAGACTTAACATCCGACGAGCAATGTAATTAGAATTTACCTTGTAGCAGAAAAAAAGAAAAAGAAATGATAACTTCATGATCAACCATTTTTCCTGCGCGCGGTAATTCCCTGGCCTCAGAAATTCTTTGGTGGTAGCTACATCAATCGACTAAATCGCTGAACGTAGCACAGAGTTTAACGCACCTTGTCCTTGGGTATTTTGATCCCAAGGAAGCAACATTTTAAACCACACAGGTTTACATTATCAGCAAAATCGTGTGAACATATTACTACTTCACCCGAGGTATTGTCGTCTGGGCGCCAGGATTTTCTAATCCTTTTCTTTTTATTTTTAGTGCTCTTGCACAACAACACTGAACAATTGTCCGACATACTTGGTGTACAGAGGTTAGTTATGTAAGAATACAGGATTGAAACCGGTTCTACGTTAGCAGATGCGCCCCTTTTCTGCCCAGTCTACGTCACCTGATCTAGGTAGCGACATGACGTCATAATGGGTGCATCCTCGACTGAACTGTCTATCTATTGCCCCTGGTAATAATGAAGTGTGCAGGGTAATTATACGTCACGAGAAGAATGACCGTTACCATTATTTTACATTCACCAACCTCATTATCGTTTAGAGATTATGTTATGGTACTACTAGACAATTTCATTTGGTATGTCTCTGTGCATTAAGGGGTTAAACTGGTTAGATTGTCTCGACACTACGGACACGAGTGTGTCCTTGCCAAGACTCAAATATTTTGTTCAGCTTAAAGATCTGTGCTCAGCATATCATCACAATCATCCTCACCACCTCCACCACCATCACCACCACCACTACTAACACTACCATTACCTCGCATGAGGTACTACACAATACTTTGGTTTATAGTACCGTCGTTACCGCACGTCGGGGAAGGAGGGGGACAGGGAGTGAATATAGCATGTACGAATCTCTTGCCTTCAGCCCCGTACCATTGATGTTAAGGCTACGATCACAATATGCCTATGAGAGAGACATGTGTATTCTTACGAAAACACAATTCTTGTAGATGCCGAGCTATTCTGTGTGCGACCTTCCATAAGCTCCTTTTCGGTACGTCGAGTACTAGAGTGAAGATGTATGTATAAATGGTGCCTGACACACAACCTGGCTCAGTATATTCTCTGTTCTCGCTCAGAACGCGTCAGTAGGCCTCGCGGTCAGCCATGCGGTCGGCTCCTCGGGTCGACCCGCCCGACCCTCCTAGACTGCAGACTCTCGCATCTTCACCATAATAAAATCACAAACCAAACAGAGCTTCGTTCACTCCATGGGCACCATAGTCCAAGTGACATACTCGTATTCTATACCACCAACGTTACCACTACCACCACCATCATCATCACCACCACTACTACCACCACCACAACCGCCACAACAACAACCACAACCACAACCACAACCACAACCACAACCACAACCACAACCACAACCACAACCACAACCCCCTACGATTGAACTAATCCTTTCAGGAGTGGAGATATCTTGTAGGTGAATGAAATCATCTGGAGTATCTATGACTAAATCCAAAATTGTCACAGCACTCCTCCCTGGGGGTAGGAAGGGTGAGGGGCCTACGTCAGGAGGTGTTGAGTAGCTGAGGCCAAAACCGTCAACTTTGCCATATTATGTGCTTTGGGTGCCCAGGTAACAGTCACTGCTTGGAATCAGAGAGGAGTGAGGGATTCGGACCCACAACTAAGTGAATGCGAGACCAGCACGTTTCCTATTACGCCACCATCCCCCATATCGCCTACAGTAGAGCGACGGCTTTCTTCACAACCCCATGTCTACATTCCCGTGCAAAACACAATAGCAGAAGCTGTGACTGACAAAATTGTTAATGTGCTTGCACTCTGCTTCAAGGGTAGTGAGTCTAATTCCTTGAGGGCAGAATTTTAACCTCTGCAATAAATTTTGATTGATTTATTTTTCCAATTTCTCCAGAATCCTTCCCTGTGCTTGCCTAAGGCGCCAACACAAAAATGATTCTTGCAACGTGGGCGGTGAACCAATAAAAGGGAAACCAGAAGCGCAACAAGAAATTATACAACGGCGAGTGCGACCCTCCCAATAGATGTTGGAATGCAACCATTGTAAGAAAACTAATGTATGTATATATATATATATATATATATATATATATATATATAATATATATATATATATATATACGTGTATGAATGTGTGTACCTGTATATACTTGTATATACACATGTGTTTATGTATAAATTATGTGTATGCATATGTATTGTATATGTATATGCATATATATGTATATGCATATATATGTATATGCATATATATGTATATACATATATATGTATGTATATGTATATGTATATGTATATGTATATGTATATGTATATGTATATGTATATGTATATGTATATGTATATGTATATGTATATGTAGGGAGGTGGGTGGGGATGGTCACCGAGTGCCCCGGTGTCAAATGATGGGTTTTGGTTAAATTGCTTCTAATATTCAAGGTTGAAGGATTGGAGAGCGAGGTAGTTGAGGAATTGGTTGTGGCCGTCTATCAGAGAATAATATTATCTTGTTCTGAGATTGCCTCTGCCTAAGCAGGCTATTTCAGTCCATGTAAAGTTTAAGGGCAATCTCAATCTGTCTTTTGACAATCAAGGCTCGCTCTATTGAGAAGGCTTGTTCCTGAGACTTTTCTGCCAGTTATCGATAGTTTCTCAACTGAACGTAGAAAGTTGATGGTGAAAAGCTCTCTTCCTATACCTCTAAATGTATTTACCCATTTAGCTTACATTATTTCTCCCTGTCTTCATTCGGTAACTTTGACAGAATTACCTAGGAACTTTTCTATTTCATCTGCAGTCACCTTGAAGCCCTCATCAACCCCATTCTCTGGCTAGAATAACAATTTGTGCCAATTCAGATTGAACAGAAAGGAACCCTTTGAAGTCGTTGACTGGCACAGGCCACAGATTTTTTCAGCACAAATTTACAATGTGACGATGGCTCATCATGAATTCTTTGATGAATTCAGTGCAGTGAACAATGTATTATTTCTTTTGCGCCTCCCTTACGCCCAGGTCATTGTTACTGTCCATTGCTGACCTAATTATAATGAGTTTGCCTTTGATGCTTTGATTTAAATATTACGATCACACGCTGGTCTATTGGTTGAAAGAGTGATATATTTTTAGGGGAGAAAATTACATCAGCATAGACCTCAATTGAATTATTTAGGTGTCCAAAGCAGCTATAGGACACATAAACGTATGCACTACAATTCCAATTCGTCCTCACATCAGGAATAAGATAGTTAACAAACTATTTCATAAAATATCACCTGTCATCTAGGTATTTATAATAGTTTGATTTTGGACATGGATCATATCTTCTGTCTAATATTAAACAAATGTGTCCTGCGGCAGTCTTACAAAACAACATAAGCACTCTTTCTCTTAAAGTTGGATTTCGGTGAATTTTTTTTCTTCTACAGATGTAGGTTTATCTTGGCAATATCTCCCAACAAATAATTGTCTCTTTCGTATTGAAAATCTGTTCAGGTAGATGTCCTATCTCTTCTATTCATTTTGTAAGATCCTTTGGGTATTCTTCAGCAGTAACATGGTCGGCTGAGGCATTTTCACTAATCAGAACAGACCTTTGCTTGAAATTCTCAAAACAGCCCTTGCGAACAGTAAACGTTCTTTTTTATTTGACACTAACCACTAACATCACCAATATAATAAATTTTACCATCACCTTCATCACGATTAGCACCTCCGCTATCAAAAGCATGAAGTTATTTGTTTAACAGTGCCTCTTTAGATTCTCTTTTCCCTGCTTCTTCAGTCGTAATCAAGACTCGATCTCTGATCAGTTGTACAATTTTATGTTTAACACTTCTTTAGAAAAGGAGGTTTTCGAAGAATTAGATAATATTATTATAACCGTGTATATAAAACACACACACACACACACACACACACACACACACACACACACACACACACACACACACACACACACACACACACACACACACACACACACACACACACACACACACACACACACACACACACACATATCATATATACATATATATATATATAATATATATGTATAGATATATATGATATATATGTATACATGTATATATATATATATATATATAATATGTATGCATATATACAACATATATGTATACATATGTATGATATATATGTATACATTTATTATATATATATATAATATATATGTATATATATATGCATATATATATATATATATATATGTATGTATGTGAATATATATGTGTATATAAATATATATATATATATATATATATGTATATATACATATATTTGTATGTATATATATATGTATGCTGGGACATTGTGACAAGCTGATGAAGGTGAAAAAAGATGTCACGGGTCTAGTTCCGAGAATCTAGATATGAGCTCAAAACCTCGGAACTAGTCCTGTGACTTCTATTTCCACTTTCAGCGGATATATATTTATATATATATATATATATATATATATATATATATATTTATATGTGTGTGTGTGTGTGTGTGTGTGTGTGTGTGTACATATATATGATGAAGGTGGAAAAAGAAGTCACGGGTCTAGTTCCGAGTTTTTGAGTTTATTCCTAGTTCCTCGGAACTAGACCCGTGACTTCTTTTTCCACCTTCATCAGCTTGTCACAATATCCCAGCGCACACACACCCACACCCACAGACACCCACCCACACCCACACACACCCACCCACACCCACACACACCCACCCACCCACCCACACACACACACACACCCACACACACACACACACACACACACACACACACACACACACACACACACACACACACACACACACACACATATATATATATATATATATATATATACATATATATATATATATATATGTACATATATATGTATATAATACAAGCGCCGGCTTCGCCGTCATGACTTTGTCATGGGCGTTTGGCCTGCGGCGCTGCTGGCTTCGCGCCCTGCCCTTTGCTCGCGGCCAATCAATCGTCACGATTGCCGTAAAGTCAGAGTTCTCGGCCAATCAGTCCTCTCCGTTGCCGTGACGTCACCACTCTCGGCCAATCAGCTGTCCCCTTTGCCGTGACGTCACCACTCTCTTAACCAATCAGGTTGTCGTGGACTGTTACCAAATCACCGTCACCGGTAGTCGGTATTGTACAGCCAATCACACTTACGGAAGTGTCCCTCAAACACCGCCACCGCTGAGGTCATTTCAGAATAATTCTGAATTAGTTATATTTCTACTTATATAATGATGTAATATGTATGCACACACACACACACACACACACACACACACACACACACACACACACACACACACACACACACACACACACACACACACACACACACACACACAACATAAATATATATATATATATGTGTGTGTGTGTGTGTTCATGTATATATATACATATACACATATATATGTATATATATACATATATATTCATATATGCATATATATATGTATACATATACCATAATGCACTTTAATTCTAAGCCGCCAACATCGGGAGATCCGTGGAGGCCAACATGCAGAAATTTCTGCATTGTGGTTGATGAAAATGAATCTATATTTACTGGGACCCATTCAGTGTTGTATACATACATACATACATACATACATACATACATACATACATATATATATATATAAATATATACATATATATATACAAATATATATACATATATGATATATATATATATATATATATAAATATATACATATATATATATATATATACAAATATATATACATATATGATACACACAAACACACACACACACACACACACACACACACACACACACACACACACACACACACACACACACACACACACACACACATATATATATATATATATATATATATATATATATATATGTACTGTATATATATGTGTGTGTGTGTGTGTGTGTGTACAGTATGTATAGGTATATCTAAGCATGAATATTTACAAAGAATTCTATATGTAGTTCGTATGTGTATTCATGCATGGGCTTTATGCGAGTATCAAGGAAAATGTAAACAAACATGTTCTTACTCACACAAGCAAAAGCATTGACAACAATCAAATAATTTCCTAAAGGGAGACTGTGGCGCGAGGCAAATGAACGTATAGATACATCAAGTTAATAAAACAAAGGGAAGTGACAGCTGGAGGGCCTGGTTAGGCATTGGGAAGTTTGGAAACATGCATAGAGGGAGGTGGAGGAAGGGAAACAAGTGAACAAGCACACGGTGAGCAACTGAGCTGCGACCGCATTGCCTGAGAGGGAAACACTGCCGCGTCCTCGCATGGAATGTGAAAGTGTGGCGGTGCTGGTGGTGGAGGAGGAGGAGGAGGAGGAGGAGGAGCAAGAGGAGGAGGAGCAAGAGGAGGAGAAAAGAAGGTTAAGAAGGAGGAGTAATAGGAGGAACAAAAGGTGGAGAAGGAAGAGGAGAAGCAGACGGAAGGAGAAGAGAAGGTTAAGAGGAACAAGAGGAGAAAGAAGAGGAGGAGGAGCAGATGGAGGAAGAAATACAGGTTAAGAAACAGGAGGGGAATTAAGGAGAGTAGGAGGAACATGAGGAGGAAAAGGAAGGAGGAGAAGCAAATGGAGGAGGAAAAGAAGGTTAAGGAGGAGAAGAAGAGGGTGGAGGAGAATGAAAGAGGATAGCGAGAAAAAGAGGAGAAAAAGAAAGTGAATGATGGAAAAAGGGAAAGAGGAGGCATAGAAAGAAAAGGAGAAAGAGAAGGGGAAGGAAAGGAGGAGGAAGAAGAGGATGAGTGGGAGGGAGAGGAGGAGATTAAGAATAAGGAAGAGGCTGGGTAGGGAGAAGGGGACAGGGGAGGAGGAAGAGGAGGAGGAGGAGAAGGGAAGAAATTGGAGGAGGAGGAGATGCTGAGGGTAAAGGAACTGCAATTTTAGTGGTGAGGTGGAGGCTGTACAGAGGTGCAGGTACACAAATCGTGGTACAATGACAACGGTTGTTTTGGTAATTGTTGGTGTGGAGGGAGGTGATGACGATTGGTGGTGTTGCTGGGAGCAATAGTGGAGGCTGGAGTGACTTTGGCAAGGATGTAAATAGTGGAGGTGGTTGTGAAAGTTGGGAGAAGAAGGATGCTGGTTAAGATGATGCCTGATGAAGTATATGCAGAGTACAGAATTAGAGACGGGTTGGTTTTCAGTCGTGTTTTCCGCGATTAAATTTCTTCAAGCTTAATACTACCAGTGACACTTGGTAAACGCAGAGGGTCACGTCCATGGTTTAGAATCACCTACTGGACTACAGATCGACCGTGGTTACCCTCTTGGATGAGAGCTTCAGAACTCGGTCCAATCTTTGAATAAGATTGTGACCTTACACACCACAAACCCCTCCCCTTTCTCAAGGGGGCCAGTAACAGCTTGCAATTACGTAGGGGAAACTTTCACGCCCTGAGCGCGACGCGGACCTGGTCAGCAGCACTGGGATCCAGCTTTCACGCCGTGAGAGGGACGCGAATTCGGTACCCCAACGTTGGCAACACTTGATGCTGTCTACTTCACCAGTAAGCCGTGTATGACCACGTTCGCGTGCGCGTGTTTTTTGTTTTTGTGTGTGTGAGTGTGTGAGTGTGTTTGTGTGTGTGTGTGTGTGCATATGTGTGTTTGTGTGTGCGTGTGTGCGTGTGTCTGTGTGAGAGTGTGTTTGTATGTGTGTCTGTGTGAGAGTGTGTTTGTGTTTGTATGTGTGTGTGTGTGTGTGCGTATGTGCGTGTGTGTGTGTGTGTGTATTCACTTGGTCTTTGGATCACGTGTTGGACTCGTGATCGACAGCTATTTCCCTCCTGGAAGAGAGCTCAGAGCTCGTAGGTGTGTGTGTGTGTGTGTGTGTGTGTGTGTGTGTGTGTGTGTGTGTGTGTGTGTGTGTGTGTGTGTGTGTGTGTGTGTGTGTGCTTGTGTTTGTGTTTGTGTGTGCGTGTGCGTGTATGCGTGCGTGCATGTGTGTGCATTTATACGTGTGTGTGTGTGTGTAAGAGAGAGAGAGAGAGAGAGAGAGAGAGAGAGAGAGAGAGAGAGAGAGAGAGAGAGAGAGAGAGAGAGAGAGAGAGAGAGAGAGAGAGAGAGAGAGAGAGAGAGAGAGAGAGAGAGAGAGACTGTGAGGACAACGAGTGAGAGGTAGAGATAGAGAATAGAGATAGATAGAAAGATAGATAGAGAGAGAGAGAGAGAGAGAGAGAGAGAGGAGAGAAAAAAAGGGAAAGAAAAAGAGCGGTAGGATTGAAAGAGAGGAAAGCCAACACCTCTCTGTACCTAGTAGCACTTACCTGTTCAATCTCTCTGCCTCAAGGCTCTTTCATTTGTCTTGTGTGACCTATTTAGTAGAAAAGAGGATAATAGAATCACCAGACTGACTTCGCCCTTGGTCCATGATGTATATAGGTGACCAAGAACAGAGGTGGGCAACCCTTGGCACGCGTGCAAAACCTGGCACACTAACGACATTTTTCTACCACGCGAAGCCCAGGGGTCATCTTGAAAAATGACTAATAAATCTTCAGCTTCTTTTATATGACCATTGGTAACTGCATGCTGCGTTGGCGCAAAGAGGGGGCTCATACAAGTATGTTCACTTATAATTTTGTATCAGATTTGGATGATTTTGGCACTCACACTTAATGAGGTTGCCTACTTCTGCCCTAGAATATCTTTTTTATGCAACTTTTGTGTGGACCACGAATCCTGGAGCAGTGGGGCATGAGAAGCACCGAGGATGCTTTGGCGAAAGAATATCCTTTTTTTCTATTATATATATACTGTATATATATATATATATATATATATATATATATATATATATATATACTGTATATATATATATATATATATATATATATATATATATATATTTATCTCTACAATACTAAAGCATTTGGTTTTCCTCTCCACTCAGTTTTGAGGACCCATGATTTAATGAGTAATCCTATTTTTTTTTTTTTTTTTTTTTTCAGATATTAACAATTCGCCCAAACTATTTTCAAATTTGTTCGCTTGAAGGAAGGCAATAATGATAGTAAAGTTTGAAAAAGACTTTCAATATCTTCTTGACGAGGCGATTAAGCGTTTCGTCTGGCAAACGTCTTTCTTATGTTCAGTTGAACTTCGTGTTCTGCCCGTTGTCAGAGAAGAATATAGGGTTTAATTAAGTTGTGTTGCCAACCATAATTTTCTTTGAATTTTCCACTACTACAAGCCCCCGGCTGCGCCGGTCACTGCTTTGCAGGAGGCTTGGCCTTCGGCCCTTATTCAATATCTACAAAACGAGGGAAAAACAGAAACTCTCTTCTTTTTATCTTCTCTCCTTTAGAAAGACTAAAGATGAATGGTCAAAATAACTTACCGCGCTATTGACAAAATGTCACAATTTGTTTGTATCAGAAAATGAGAATTTTTTAAAATTTTGTTTGTATATATATACTATGAATAACGACTTATTCGATTATTTTGTCTGGCGCCATATTTCATTCAGCCAAGAGAAGTTGACACTCATCTCAATTTACTCTTCTTTCGAGGCGATTTTATTCAGTAGAGGGAGGCCCTTTGCATACCGATGGGGCTAAAATAAATTTATAAGAGAACATCAGTTTAAGCCCATTAGATCATTTTCATTTATATATACATATAAATATCAAATTACCACACAAAGGGAACTTTTCAAATTGGAAAACAATAGCCATACATTTACACTAATGGGGTTGTTATGGCTTGCTGATTGTGTTGAACTATTCCAGGACTATGAATAGTGGCCAGGTCTGTACAGGATTGAAACCGATTGTTTACGAAGGCACGAAGCAGCCGTAACATAATACGTTAATGAATGTAGTGGCTCTCGGTTAATTTTTACACACGCAAAAGCAAGTCGAGAAGTCTAATAACATGAAAACATATATTTGATCTGTACCATCACCAATACAAATAAATATATTCCGAAGGATGATGTCGGACATATTATATTTTTATATATAAAATACAATGGAACTAGAAACTTAT
>NC_134789.1:47198641-47206141 GCF_046742065.1 Oratosquilla oratoria
CAATTGGTTATAATACCATGTCATGAGAATAAAAGATTAGGATGATTGTAGGTTATTACAAGAAGAGCTATGTAATATATATAAATGGAATCAGAAGTGAACAAAGAATTTCAATAATAGAAAAGGAATTGGCAAAAAGCAATAAATGACAAAGTATAAAATGGTAAGTGGAGATATCAAAAAAGCGAATATGGGAAAGGACCTTGGAGTGTTGGTAATAGTAAAATTGTCTACTAAAATAGATGAAAATTGCAGGAGAGACAAGCAAAAGAAATCTATAAAGAAAGCTTCCAATAGTGAGGGAAAAGAAAAACCAGAAGGCTCGGAAAGAAAATAAATAATACAAAGTGTTAGTAGATGTTACGGTAGATTTTTAATCCATGCATTATTTTGTGGTACAACATGGAAAAATAAATTATACACTCAGGTAATACTAGGGAAACTAAAGCTAAAATTGACCAGTGTATCATATATTTATTTTTGCAGTACCTGACACCATTGATGGATACCTCCAAATGGAGGTCTTGCAAGACAAACGCCAAAGAGAATCATCTCATCTCAAAACCCGTCAATACACGTGCCTCACAAGAGAATGAGACTCAGTTTCCGGATTGTACCCAGAATCTAACACACCCTAATCTAATTTAATCAGACCAAACTAAACCAAACCAAACCAAACCAAACCAAACCAAACCAAACCAAACCTATTCTAACCTATCCTAATCTAACCTAACCTAATCTAACCTAACCTAACCTAACCTAACCTAACCTAACCTAACCTAACCTAACCTAACCTAACCTAACCTAACCTAACTTAACTTAACCTAACCTAACCTAACCTAACCTAACCTAACTTAACCTAACCTAACCTAAGACGAACCTTTATGAGTGACTGTGCCCGTGCGTCTTCTCGCAAGTCGTCACCAACACAACACATGTCCTGTAGGAAAAAAAAAAAAAAAAAAAAAAAAAAAAAAACTGTAACTCACTGTTAAAACACTTTTACTAAATTACTGGCAACCTTCGCACGTGGCGCACAGCAAGCAAAGTTGCATTGTATCTACGTATTATTCCTCACAGCCACTTCATCTGACCCAGGAAACATCCACAGTCGCTCAACGAAAACACAGTAACCCTTACATTATTATAACCCTTTCGCACCAGATCACAGTCTATTTCACTGTGGTGATATTTTTTCTCTTCTGTTCCTGCAAGGCTATTCCATCCATCTTCGTTACATTATCGTTAGTAAAAGGGGTTAATAATAAAAAGAATTAGTGAATGTCTTATATGACACCAACACACCGTAAATTGTTTCCACGTGTATACAATAGAATGATGAGATACACTTAACACACATAGTCTGCATAGCATAATGTTCTAAACTTCCGAATCCGATACCTGTAATGAATATTTTCAGACCCTGCATGGTTCGGGGGACAAATACTTCATGAACAAAGTACATTTATTGATGATTTATCGGAATCGGAAATTTACAGCAGTATCGGGACTCGTATCGGAATCGTTGAATATATTGGTATCATCCCATCAATAATTAACACCACCATCAGATAACATCTATTCAAGGCTAATGTTAACCCTTTCACTCCGGACCGGGTTTCTCCTCAAACGAATAAAGTTGCATGGTGGCATCTGAAAAAAAAAAACTACTAAAGTTTCAAAACGTAGACAATGCATCCTCTAATCGTATGTTATCTCTGTGAAGGATACACACAACAATTAGGCCATCAGTACATCCTCATCAGATATCAAGTAATGTATAACCCTGTTCTCGCACATTGCGCTTCAGGAACTTAGGCATACGGCAACTCTCACAATAATTACAACATCATGCTTATGCATCGTCTGCTTGACCAGTGTAGAAGGCCTGCACTTACTGCAGCTATTTGGCAAACACTGGTCGCGAAGAAGACTGTGCATCAGTATCAGGAATATAAGAGAAGTCTCGCTATATGTGCAGCATCACTCTTATACAATGTCTGGATGGAAAACCTGTACAACATCTGTGCCGTCCCTCCACTGATTGTCTGTTGTCATTTGGCAAACAGCACTCATGAAGAAGAAGAAGAAGCAACACCCACACCTTGGCCGTTGGAAGGCAGGTTACTGGAGCGCTCCGGGAGAACGGGTCGGAATGTAGAACACGGGGCGAAAGGAAGGAGCAACAAGCAACTTGGACAAGTGGAACACGGAACTCGCATTGCAAAACATGGAATGCGACTGGAAGTCGGGAACAGTTCGTAAGGAAGAAAAGAACCTGGATCACTAAGAAAAGAACGACGACAGACGTCAGTCAAATGGGAGCACATGCCACCCGGACTGATCACAAATCTCGCAACGACAGTGAAGCACATAGATCATAGGGGCTGGAGCGACCGAGTACGGATCACGGAACACGGAACACGGAACACGAGGGCGCTCGAGCGCGCTGGTGAGGTGCGCCACCGCCGCTGCTGCTGCTGCCGCTGCGTGACCGCCCTAGTTTCTGATTTTCTTCCTTTCAGAGCTCAGAACTGCGTAGCACCAGACAACCCGCTTTTGCGTCCTCCTTTTAAACCTGGTCACTTTCGCCGCCATGACTATAATATGGTATAGAATATATTACATAATATACAAGACCCGCTAGCCCGGAGACTGTTCTCAGTTCAGTAGAATATTCTGACCTGAGGACTAAATCCTATTACGGTATTACGTTGAAAGGTTAGAACTCCCTTCACTACCGTACGGTATATACCTTTTAATCGCTATTTAAACCCTCTAGATGCAAATAACATTCTTGGAGCGAGCCACTTACGTGATGAGCTACTTGTTGCTAGTGAGGCTGCCGCTGCGGCGCAAGTACGTGGTAGTTACTCTCATGGCATTCACTCTCGCCAGAAACTCTCACCGCGCAAAAGTCTCACTAACGTTTCTACTCCAGGAGGCTCTATACAGCCTTTCCTTCTCATGACGTGAGCGTTCACTACTTCGTTCCGCTACGTGTATTTTTTTTTTCAAAGGCACGTCGTTCCGGTTAACCCTTGAGCCACGTTCCCTCTGTCACGTGTTTTTATCGAGTGACGCGACCCTTTCCGTTTTCTGTGAAGACTACGACCTTGTACATTCGCGAATTCTCCTTCAGGCCACTATCATAGTCTGGGATATATCGACTTGGATAACCTAAAGTATTATCTTACATTATGGAATTTTTCTTTACTTTTCCCTATTTTATAATCTAAGCTACATTGTAACACCATTAAAGAAAAAGAAAAATACTATCAATTAGCTTCAGGAGTCAGAATCTAATTTCAGAAAATACTTTGGAAAATTGCTTTACCCTTGTTCTTGACTTCTAAGATGTGTTTGTGTACAATGCTGATTGCTGTCATTGGGCTGTAAATGCTTTTAGCTTATAATTCTGGCGTGATTATCTTCCAGTCAGTGATCTAAAAGTTTTTACCTTGAGATTTTTTCTCTCGCTCTTACCGCCATGCTTCCGATACTTTTACTTCGTCCGCAAGCCTCTCGGAGCTTTGTCTTAGGAAAGGTCTTTGTTGCGCTTTGCATTCCTTCTGTGCTGTAGTTGTATCTCTGCGCTGTCTGGCTCCACGTGTGACTGTTAACAATATTCTTTCTCTTTGTTTATGTGTTAGTCTTTCTGCTTTCCTCTCTCTTTGTTCGTCCATCCGTCCGTCTGTCTGTATTGGTGTCTGTCTCTGTCTCTTTTTGTCTCTCCGTCTGTGTTTATCTGTTTGTCTTATTGTCTGTCAGTCTGTCTTTTTGTTTGTTTGTCTATATGTCTGTCTATCTCTCAGTCAGTCAGTCAGCCTGTCTGTCTGTCTGTCTGTCTGTTTTCCTGTCTATATGTCTATCTGTCTGTCTCTCAGTCAGTCATTCACCCTGTCTGTCTGTCTCTTTTTGTCTCTCCGTCTGTGTTTATCTGTTTGTCTTATTGTCTGTCAGTCTGTCTTTTTGTTTGTTTGTCTATATGTCTGTCTATCTCTCAGTCAGTCAGTCAGCCTGTCTGTCTGTCTGTCTGTCTATCTGTCTGTCTATATGTCTATCTGTCTGTCTCTCAGTCAGTCATTCACCCTGTCTGTCTGTCTGTCTGTCTGTCTGTATGTCTGTCTGTCTAGTTCTCTCCACCTCTCTTATCCCCACTTCTCTCTTTCTCTTCGTAGCAGATTTAGACGACTTTCTTAATTTATCAGTTTCCATGGAGATATTCTTTTAAGACATCCGTTAGTCTATGTCTTTTATGTTCTATTCTAAGAAGCCAAATATAGATTAGGAAGCTTTGTGTACTCTCCAGCTCAGCCATGTACACTGCCTCAGACGTTTTTCATTGGCTTGCTTTTACTTTCACTTTGAGTGTTGCTTTGCGGTGTGGTCTTCAGGTCTTCCCTGGCACGAATTACTCTGGGCATTTTCTTCTATTCTAACGTTAAAGAAAGAAACCTGGGGTAAAAATCACAACACATAGATATAACTATTATTTGGTGTTTCACTATATCTTTTTTTTATTTTTTATTTTTCATCAAATATGCTTCATCTGGTCTTGTGGATTTAAAGATGTCCAGTATAGATCATCTGGTGATGCACCCAAGATGATTTCATTCAGTTGAGGGAGAACCCCTGCTGGCGGGAACGGTGTCTTAATTGATCGAGATTCTCGCCAGTGTGGGTCCTCTTGGTCAAATAAAATCATCTGGCAAATACCACAACCTATGAAACACAATACAGTATTCAAAGTTGAGGTCCAATTCTTCTCCACTTATTCAGTATAGTAACATAAGAACATATAAATGGAGGAGACTACAAGAGACCATAAGGCCTATACTAGGCAGTTCCATGTCTATTTGCACATATCTCCATCCAAAAAGTTATCTAACCTTCTCTCAAAACAACCAATATTTTCAGCGCTCGTTACATGGTTACTAAGTCTATTTCATTCGTTAACGACTCTATTGATAAGCCAGTTCTTGATTATTTCCTTCTCAAATATAAATTTATCCAATTCAAATCATTACTACGAGTCCTGCCCTGCTGTCTTATTATGATGACCTTGTCTGCGGAATAGTTTATTGGTTTTGTTCCATTTTTTTTAATGAATAGAGTGGGTGAGCCTTCAGCTAAAGAGAATGTTCGGTAAAGTTAACCCCCCCTCCCCCAATTATGCCCCCCAGGGTCCCCCCAACTGAATATATTTGTCCTACACTAACCAGACCGCGGTCTCCAATGTATGTTAATGTGGTTTAGCTGGTTGCTTTGAGTATCTTCCGTGGAATGGCAATATCATTTACCATAATACATCTTGAATCTCGAACTTGTCCTGTAACTTGCTTTAACACTTCGAATATAGGAGATTTCCTCCACTGAATAAAATTGTATGGCAACTGCTAGGATAAAGTCAATAAGTTGCCACTTGCAGCGAGTGGATTAATGGAGATTATTTTAATCCTTTGGCTACAGGAGGTTCCCTAATTTGAATAAAATCAACTGGTAGTGGTAGGAATATTACAGCGAAATCCACGTTTCACTTCATGTATGGAACTTGGAAAATATCTTACACCAAGTTTCTCTTCTACTTGTCTGCTGGTAGAAATCGTCAGGGAGTGAATCTCGCAGTAGTTTGAACTTGATTTTCATTCCTAAAGGTACAGAGTAATGTTTCCTGTTTGGCAACAATGGAATGAGAATTTCGCTCCTTTCCTCTTCCCGCCTCCTCCCCATTCCCCCTTCTTCCTCCTCCTCCCCTCCTCCCCCTCCTCCCTCTCCTCCTTTCTCCTCCTTCGCCTCCTCCCCTCCTTCCTCCTCCACCTTCCCCCTCCCACTCTTCCCTCCCCCTCCTCGCCTTCCTTGCACTCCTACTCCTCCCTCCTCCCTCCTCCGTTCTCTCTCCTCCCCTCTTCCCCCCCTCTCCCCCTCCTCTCTCCTCCCTTCCCTCCCTCTCCCCTTCTCCCTTCTCCCCTTCCTCCTCCTCCTTTCTTCTACTTTCTTCTTCCCCTCCTCCCCCTTCCCCTCTCCCTTCCCCTCTCCTCCCTCCTCATCCTTCCTTCTCCTCCTTACTACTCCTTTTCCCCTCCTTCCCCTCCTCCTATTCCCCCCTCCTCCCCTACTCCCCCTCCCCTTTCCCTTCCCCTTCTTTCCCTCATCTCTCCATCCTCCTCCTCCTTACTCCCCTTTCCCCTCTCCTTCCCTTCCTCCTCCTTCCCCTTCCTCCCTTCTCCCCCTCTCCCTCCTCCCCCTTCCCTCTCCACCTTCCCCTTCCCCCTCCTCCTTCCTCCTTCCAATGTTCGCGACAGCGACGTTCCTTCCTGCAACGTTTACTTCACTATTTCCACCCAACGCTACATCTCTCTTGACTTCCATTTATACTTGGACTCAAGAATCACTGATTCACCTTGAATAATATTTTCTTTTTCCAGGCAGAATACTATTAAAGTGAAAGATTTGTTTATTTGGTTACAGGGTGCCTTCTTACTTCGTAGAAATGTTAGTTGCTTGCTTCGATTGAACAGCGATAGCTGGCGCGGGCGGGGAAGTCAAACGCGCGGGTTCGAATCCTACTTACGAAGCATAGGTTAGGAAGGGCATCCACGTTGAGCAATGCTCCCCAATCACCGAAAGAGAAGCACCTTTTGTTAAGCACTATTTTGACCCTGACCAAAACTTAAAACCGAATCACCATCAGCATAATCATCATCATGAATTGCGGGAGAATAAATATAACTGCCTCAATGGACCACGAATTCTTCTGTTCGTCTATACCTGGCCCGTTCGCCAACTGTGCTACCGAATGCCAGACATCGGCAATGCTGCCAATCACAAGGGCAAAGGTAGGATTAACAGCAAATAATTATTCAATTCGTTTCAAGGTGAGACATATCGGCACAAACTTGCTTCTCTGCAATAATTGCTTGCCAAGTTCGATTCTCATTGCCTTCACCGACATGTGGAGATTTCAGTCGACGTTCACCGGCGACAGACACACACACACATACACACACACACACACACACACACACACACACACACACACACACACACACACACACACACACACACACACACACACACACACACACACACACACACACACACACACACACACACACACACACACACACACACACACACACACACACACACACACACACACACACACATATATATATATATATATATGTATATATATATGTATGTATATATATATATATATATATATATATATATACATATGTGTGTGTGTGTATATACATATATGTATATATATAAATATATATATATATGTTTATATATAAATATATATATATATATATATATGTGTGTATATATACATATATATATATATGTATATATATATATATATATGTATATATATATATATATATATATATGTATCACGTGAAAACCACTATTGGAGTAAAAAAGACTGGAGACGGGAAATCTATATATTTCGATTGCAAACTGCAATCCTCTTCAGTGATTGACAAGTGT
>NC_134789.1:47218641-47221141 GCF_046742065.1 Oratosquilla oratoria
GTTATCACTAAAGAACGATTGTGACACAATTGTTACCTTTAAAGGATTTTGTTCTGTTTGACACCAGATGGCTTTATAATTAGGATATTCAAGTTCCAGATCGGGTTAACATTAAACGGATAACTGAAGGATTTGTCTCAGGGGACTTTACTTTGGTTACCGCCAAATCATGTTATTCAGTATAAAAAAAAAAAAAAAAAAAAAAAAAATCAGGTGGATACAATACAACGTACAACAGTTTAACATTGGAGTAATCGGAAGAAGCGCGTTGGCCTCGCATTCGCTTAGTTACAGGTTCGAATCTCGCACTCCTCTCTGATTCCTGGCATTGACTCTTACCTGCTCCAACAGTCCAAGTGCATGATAGGGCAAAGGTGACGGCTTCGGACGCGGCTACTCAGCGCCTCCTGGCGTAAGCTCCTCACCTTCATTCTTCGTCTTAGTGATGTCCATAAGATAGTTATTATGATTGTTTCTATGTGTGCTTGTTTTCTTCATTCAGTACTTCACTTAATCATATATTAATTTATTTACATACTTGTTTATCTATTTACTTATTTATTCACTTATTTGTTTGCTTTGTTTTTATTTATTTATTTATTTATTTATTTATTCATTTATTCATTTGTTTATTGATTTGTTTAATTACCTGCCTGTGTACTTGTTTCTTTGGTTGGTTATTTTCCCTATTATTTATCTAATTATTCATTTAATTATTTATTTATTCATTTTTTTGTTAGTTTATTGATTTAGTTACCTATTTATTTGTTTATTTGGTTGCCTATGTGATTAATAACTGATTTATATATAAAATGTCTGCAACCAACTTGCCATGGACAAAAAAGTCTCTCTGTCGCAATGCCAATTTTTTCGTCAAGGGGTTTTATGTGTGACTTTATTTTCTGTCAAATTTTACTCCCATTAGGCCCCGTCGTGCGTGAAGACAGTAACAAATGTCCTAAACGTGATATGATTGGTTATGTAAAAGCCTCACTTGTCTGGCGTGTTTGGCCTTGCGTGCTAATAGGTCTACAGGTGTTTCATGACGTCAAAGGTGACCGATCTTCCAAACCATATAAGAAAACGGAAGTGACAGAGGAATAGGAGGGGGTCCATATACATATAATGTATATATACATATAAAGTTTATATTCATATACATATACATATACATATACATATACATATACGTATACATATACATATACATATACATATGCATATACAAATACATATACATATCACACACAAAAATATTAAGAAAACTCGAAACAACAGTAGGTATACACGGAAAACTATTCAAATATTGAAATATTTCTTGCATGCGAGAAAAAAGGGAGTGGTGCCCAGAGATTAAAACTCTACTTGGGAAGAAATCATAAGTGGAGTTCCACAGGGTTCAGGACTGGCTCCAATAATATTTGCTATATATGTAAATGACATGGATGAAGGTGTAGAATGTTACATGAACTTCTTTGTAGACGACGCAAAACTACTAAAGGAAGCAAGTACGGAAAAATACTGTAAATCGCGATAGAGAGATCAGGACAAGGTCTGGGAATAGAGTCAGAAGTTAAAAGTGGACTTCAACATTAAGAAATGTAGTATAATGGAAATTTGAAAAAGTAAAAAAAAAAAAAAAAATAGAATAAAATAAATAAATAAAATAGAAATAAAATAAAAATACCAGGCCAACATACAATCAGTGCAAAGGAAATAAAGAAAGTTGGTTCCGAAAAAGACTCGGGAGTAATCCTCACCAAAGACATGTCCCCAGACAAGCAGATAAAATAATCGGAAAAACCTCCAATTTACTAAGATTAATAAAGTTGGCTTTTAATTACTTGGATTAGTTAATGGTAATGAAAATACTAGTCACACTGATAAGACCAAGATTGGAGTACGAAGCGACACTATGGACACTCATTGCAAAAAAGAATATAAGGAAAATAGAAAGAATCCAATGAAAAATGACAGATGGCCCAAACATTTTCAAAATTGACATACGAGCAAAACTTGTCTAAACTGGAACTATCAACCCTGGAACAAAGAAAAGAAAGAGGCGACCTATTGGCCATTTACAGAATAATGTAAGGCATGGAAGTCCTCGAAAGACAAGACCTATTAAAGTGGGATAGAAGAGAAAAAAGAGGGCATGAAAAGAAACTAAAAAAAAAGGACAGTTATAGAAGATATCTAAAAAAAAAAATATTGCCACACGGAGTGGTGGATGTCTGGAACAAATTGTACGAAACATTAGTGTGTGCAAACACCATACAAGAATTTAAGAACAAACTAGATGTTGCGAGATACAAAGACGGGTCATCACGAGAACGGCTCCCCTTCCCGTATAATACAACTAGGTAAATACAACTAGGTAAATACACACATACACACACACACACACACACACACACACACACACACACACACACACACACACACACACACACACAC
Organism: Oratosquilla oratoria; assembly: GCF_046742065.1. Taxonomy (NCBI): domain Eukaryota; kingdom Metazoa; phylum Arthropoda; class Malacostraca; order Stomatopoda; family Squillidae; genus Oratosquilla; species Oratosquilla oratoria. The sequence continues at coordinate 47,221,099 of NC_134789.1, forward strand.
ACACACACACACACACCTATATATACATCCATATATATATATA
>NC_134789.1:47226141-47231141 GCF_046742065.1 Oratosquilla oratoria
AGCAAGAGTTCATCCTCCCTTACACATTTTACGCAAAAAAAAAAAAAAAAAAAAAAAATGTCAGCACAAGCCAGGACTGAACAAAGAACGATGTTCATCTGAAGAGATGGTATAATGATTACACAATTTACTGTTTGGTTACTGAAAAAATCAGCTGCATGAAACCAGTAACACGTAAACGGTCAGACGTAAGACCGAGGGATAGTTACTGACTGTGGTCATTTACCCAAACACGACGCCAGGCACTAAGGCCTTAAGCACACTGGCGACTTTTGTAGAGCCACAAGTGGCTGCGTTTTGTGGCGGGGATATTTTCTCCCATAGGTTCCCATTGTTTTCAAGCTTTGCCGATCACACCCACCAAGTGTGATCGGCAAAGCTTGAAAACAATGGGAACCTATGGGAGAAAATATCCCCGCCACAAAACGCAGCCACTTGTGGCTCTACAAAAGTCGCCAGTGTGCTTAAGGCCTTAGAGCATCCACGGAACGTCAGTGCCACGGAGACAGGCAAGAACTGATTTACCAACGAGTGGAACAGTGCCGAAACGATTGATTGTTTTAAGAGAAAGTTGAATAACTTTATGGATAGGGATGATAGGTAGTAACGGACATGGAGATGCCTTGTGTAGGCCTTATGGTCTCTTGCAATCTTCTTCATTCGTATGTTCTTATATGACCCTTTCGCTCCCGAGTGGGTGCCTCGGAGATGAATAAATTGGTCTGGCACTGGTCCTTATAAAAACAGTGACACGTGGTATGAAAGAGGTTATGAGGAAAACAGAATAAGGTATGTGTTGCAGCATACATACATACATACATACATACATACATACATACATACATACATACATACATACATACATACATGCATACATACATAAATATACATACATATATGCATAGATATATACATGCATGCATACATACATAGATACATACATACATACATACATACATACATACATACATACATACATACATACATACATACATACATACATACATACATACATACATACATACATACATACATACATACATACATTCATACATAACGTACGTACGTACTTACATACATACATACATACATACATACATACATACATACATACATACATACATACATACATACATACATACATACATACATACATACACACAAACATACATACATACATACATACATACATACATACATACATACATACAAACATACATACATACATACATACATACATACATACATACATACATACATACATACATACATACATACATACATACATATATATATATATATATATATATATATATATATATATATATATGTGTGTGTGTGTGTATGTGTATATATGTATATATGTATATATATATATATATGTGTGTACTTCCTTTCGTTGTGATCATTTGGAACGTAGTTATTTTCTAGAATGTATTTGAGCAAGGATCTGAATGATATACGAGGAACACACCATACACGCTGAACATAGAACCAATTAGTCTCCTGTTTGTTTTATTTTCCATTATTTTATTTTGCTGACTATAACTCCCTTTTTCCTCTTTCCTTCTTCCTCCTCATCCTCTCCCATGAATCCTGTTCCATTAACACTTTTCATGTTGAGTGAAAATTTCCTTTTATCTGAATTCTTTCCATGGGTCCTCATCGGTAGTGAAGAGATTTCAGGCAGAGTGACAGGATTTGGCATAATTATATTAAATTTAACATATTTTCCAGTAAGATAATACCATTTTAACAGAAACTGTAACACAAAACGGAAGTTTTAAGAGGAACAAAATATTTAGCATTATTTTTTTGGTAAACTAGCATAACTGCAGCTGTTGTCTAGCATACTCCCGCTTGAGAAATCTGGTCACCCTTGTTGCAGGCTTTCTCAATTGCACAATTCAGCAGCAGGTGGTATTTTTCCTTGTATTGCAGCACTGGCCAGGCTATTTGATTCGTCTCCGTGGGATTCCCTAGAGTAGCAAATAGGATGATTATCCTAGTATCCTCTCTTTTATTGTGTGAACATGCTAGATCTTTCCTACTTATTCTCGGCTGAGTTGTAAAACAAGACGCCGACACAGTCGGGGTACCCTAGATCCTCAGCCGCCTATGCAGGAATTTCCTCTTCCTCCTCTCTCTTCCTCTTCTCTCTTCCTCCTCCCCCTTACTCCTCTCTCCTCCTCCTCCCTCACCTCCTCCCTCTTCCTCCTACCCTCCTTCCTACGTGGCAGGTAGGGAATTCCCAATCTTTTTCCATTTCATCGGGTCTTTGAGTCTTCGTAAGAAAACAACAACAAAAATGAACGCTGAACATGAACTCTATATCAGATGCTTCAGTGCTATCGCCACTCCTCATCTTTCTCATCTTTTTCCTCAGAATCTTTATTTTCCACCATTTCCTTCTTCCCTTTTCCTCTCTATCACTAGTTCTCCTTCCATTCCTTTTTCTAATTCCAAATACGTTTCCTCTGCCTGGTCTGTACCCACGTTTGCTCTTATTTCTTCCTCTTCATCTTGTTTTTTATTTTATAGTTACTTCCTCACCCGTTTTCATATCCTCTTTCTTATATTTATCTTTCTTATTCCTGCTCCTCTACCCTCAGCCATTCTTTTTCTTATCTCTTCTCCCACCCTACGCCCTCTTTTATCACTATCGTTATCCATCATGTAACCTACCCTAACCTTACTTAACCTAACCTAACCAAACCTAACCTAACCTAACCTAACCCAACCTAACCTAACCTAACCTAACCTAACCTAACCTAACCTAACCTAATCCAGCCAAACCTAATCTAGCCGAACCTAACCTAACCTAACCTAACCTAACCTAACCTAACCTAACCTAACCTAACCTAACCTAACCTAATCTAACCTAACCCTTATAAATCATAATATTTTATTTAATTCTTTTAAGCGTCCAAATGGTAAGCGTCCATCAGAGACAAGACCGTCTAGACTGTCTCACCCAGGTTCTACGTTTCGAAGAAGAAAGAGGTCACCCTTCTTTTGGGGAAGTCCCTACTCCCCCCGGAAAATATGCTAGCATGTGCGGTTTGCTTACTTCGTGCTGAGTTCGCTTCTTAGAAGAAGGAACTTCTTGTTATCGAACCAATCGAAATCGTAATGTAGGCCTACCCCGCATCTCTACTTCACTCCTTCACTAACGAGAGGTTGACGCTGAGACGAGTGACATGGTCTGATGGCTACGGTAAGGGGTCACACACATCTGAATGATATAGCCTGTCAACAGCTAGAACCAAAGAATAAGTGGCATCCGTCATGGAATATATTAACTGAGATAAATTTAATCGTCTCGGGGTTTTCTGAAGAATGTTATGGGTGTCTTCACGCCTATCAAGGAAGGGGGGAGGACGTTACTGTGTGTCTGTATACAGCAAGCAGAGCCCTTATACATGCCTTAGAGCCACCCCGGGGCAAAGTTCTTAATGATGTCCCCCCTCCCCCTATCACCACTTCCCATCTCTACCATTCCTTATTGCCTATTATAGCTATTGGCTTACGAAATAATTAAAGATATTTTAAAAATGTTATTGATGTTTCTTGCAGAAAGGATAAGGGGAAAATAATTTCATATTCTGTTGATTCTAACGCAAAATTCGTATATTACGGTAAAATACTCAGGGCTCCTTTGAACTTTTTTTTATTATAATTATTTTGTCAGCCTTATAGGCGGCATATCCAGACTAGAATTGCCACCCCCCTAAATGTGTCCCCGCAGGGCATATGCACCCCCCCCTCCCCATGTGAGGGCCTTAGCCCCCCCCCTTTCTTTAAGGCCTGACAATCAACCACCTCTTCTCTGAATGACTATAGAAGCGCCAACATTATTTCATAAACCACAAAACATTTCCATTAGTATGACTTATCCACTGGCCTTCTGGTGTAGTCCAGGAAGTTTGCTTGCACTAAAGATTCACAAATAAAACTTGTACACCTCGGATATCTATTTAAAGATACTGACTGATGAAAGTGTTTCGTTGCGAGGCTCAGCTCTGTCAGACTTGCCTGTTAAGTGTTGGTCCTCGCGAACAACAACTTGGGAATCCCTAATGTGCAGTATACACAATTAAGAGCCTTTGCACAGTATAATGGACCTTTTACCTTGCTAAAATAGAATCGCCTAGCTGCAGCCGCGATAGATGCGGAAGTTGTTAACACTAGTGGAGGGTCAACTAGATTTTCTTACCCTCTTCATTGTGCATAGGAGTCCATAGTTGGCGGACCCAATGGATACCGTGTCGAATTCACAAACAGGTGGTTGTGAGTTCGATTCCCTGGACCCGCTGCGGGTTTCTTGCATTGGTTCCCGGCAGCCCTGGCCAGACGGGGAGGCGACCTACACATCGACCTAAAGAACCCAGCGGCTTGCCACAACTGAGAGAGCTGCTCTACCTGGAGTTTCTCGCTTTCATCTTCGTGGGAATGAGATGGTGAGTTTTTTTCTTTATTTGGCATAGGGTTACCTTCGTCCTAATGAAATCGACTGAGCCGATATGTAAGTCTTCAAAAACAGTGAAGGATTAATTTTTCTTGTCTCGTGCCAGATAATTCTACTCAGCTCAGTTGATCTCTTGGTTGTCTACTCTCGTGTAACCACCTGAGAACCACTGAACACCGTAATGGACATTCAAATATTTATTTTCGTTTCACTTCGAACGAACTTACTCAGTTCAGAACAACCCTAAGGTCTCAACGGGATACTTTAGAAGAGCCAAGCAACGACCACGACATTTCAACACTAATGCAAACCTCCACTGCCTCGGGAAGAAGTCTGTGGTCAAATAGCGGTCCTTTGGAGGTTCAACCTTGAGCATTCCTTTCTTGCAGACCCTTCGGATAGTCTGAAGGTCTCAGGGGCAGGGCCGGGGCCACGGAGTGACCTCGCGAGGACGCCGTCGCAGACCAGACCCTTCTTGCCTACCACCCCTGCTCCAGCTCTTCCCGGCTGCAGAAGAAGGACATCGACCATT
>NC_134789.1:47233641-47253641 GCF_046742065.1 Oratosquilla oratoria
TGATTTGTTATTGTTCGTGGTCGAGACAAGCCCTGGTGGAGACATTCGACACTGGGGACAAGAGTTTTCATTTGATGTGGGGATTGACAAGGCAATAATGATTATGTGTCTGCGGGGTGGTATGGCGGTCCAGTGCTAATGGAGGCTACTCGGCTTAGGGCCCTGAAGGACGGGACGTCTGAAGCCTCTCAATTAAGTTGTTGTTTGTACAAGGCGATGGTTTGCTCATGTACATTCTTCAGTAGTTCTTTCAGCAGTTTCTGGTGACGCTAATTCTTGCAATCGTAAGAGGAAAAACAAGTGAGGAAACCACACCGACAAGAAATGTTGATGACTTAGGCCAAACCCTTCTCCACACGAAGTGTGTCGCTGACGTCTCAATGGGAACAAAAAAGTGAGGTTATGTGGGTTGAAGAAGCCATAACCAGTGAAAGTTTCACCTTTGTGGTTAACCATCCCATGGCACTGATAGACTATATGTTTTCTTATGGCATACAATGGATGATTGAATGCAGTTGAAAGGGCTATCACACTGGGGTATTTCCCCCCCCCCCACATTCTACCTTCAACCTCCATTTGAATAAATAGAATATGACTTCATTTACAGAAATCTAAACTTCTCTGAAAACACTTCAACAGTATGTCTAATATTCGTATAAGTTTACAATCTCATAGTTCAACCTTCAGCTTTGATATATATCAGGGGAAGATAATTTGACATTAAGAGATTTGAAAAATGAAATATTGTAACCAAAGTAGTTTTTACAAAGGATTACAAAGGCGGAGCATGCCGACAGGAGACCTTTTGGTCCATATCTAGGTCGGATGCGAAAAAAAATCATAGTAATAATAAATGAATAAATAAAAACTATAATAATGTAAATAACAAATAAAATACATAAATAAATGCATAGGTATAGTTAAATAATAAACAAACAGGTAAATAGTAATAAATTGACATATAACTAATAATAAATGAAAATCAAACAGACAAATGATAACAAAACAAAAACAAACAATATAAAATAAATTATAATCATTACTCAAATGAACTCGAAACTGGAGGCACTGGTGAGGTCCGTGGAAGCCCGGTGTGATGACCCCTTAATGGGAGGACCTTAATATAAAGCCAATTCTGATAACCTAATGAAGGAACAACTCAAACATCTGGGAAGGGAATTTCCCGAATAAGTAAAGCCACCGTCACACATTCATGATTCTCGTCAAATGTTTTGAACTTGAGAACCTGTAAAACGAGATTATAGTATTCTTGACTTCTCTAAGGGCAATTCAACATTGTGTCTAACTTCTCTTAGTTCATTATTCAGCTCCTCAATATATGACGCAAAGGTAATATAACATTTAGAGACTCAAAAAAATGAAATATTGTGAACGAAATCGTTTCTACTTAAATGAACTCACACAAGTTGCATATGTGTGATCGGGGCTTTAGTCGCCCGGCCTTCATCATCTTGATTCCTCTCCACCACTTCATCATTTTGTCTTCGCCGATTATTTGTCTCCGTCGAGGTACGCTTGCACCTCGCACTAACTCCACGCATTTCTTACTTTCAAAGCTTTGTTGATACCCTCGTTCATCGGTTTTCGCTGTCTTGACGTTATTTATTATCTTGTATCAGAGTTCATATGAGTAGCTTCGTGGGAGAATAATCCAAGCGCCACGAGCCGCCAGACCCTGATTTTGTTCGCAACCAGCCGACCTGGGATTCCTGGGAGTTGGATTCGTCTCCCTCTGAGTTATCATAGTCGAATGAGATGAATCTAACTCTCACCAGGCGGTCTGAAAAGCTCAGGTCGGCTGGTTTAACACAAAATCATTGTTCTGGTGCCCCCAACCCCCCCCCGGCGCTTGGATCACTCTCCCACGGAGCTACTCGTATATGTTCACACTTCCCAATCCATGAGCTTTTTCTCGCACTATTATTATCTATTTATTTATTTAACTATTTATTCATATATATTTTTGTTATTCTTCCCATCCCTCACGTTTCTCATTCGGATCAGAGGGAGTAATGTTCTTCAAGAAAGACACACACCATAATGTTGCTGAGAGTCAATTGCGTCATAAACAATCTTTCATGTCCAGTGCATCATGTCTGGTACTTCGTGTCTTATTCTCCAAATGCCCACTGCGAAATATCTGAGGTGGCATGTTATATAAAACACTGTGTTGAGTGTGCCATCCACACCAAATATTTATGAAATATTCATCAGGTCACGCTTACACAGACCATCAAATCCAGAAGGTCAAATCTATGATGTCTGTCCACCACATCAAGACTACAACAAACATGGATGCCCAGTTAGCAGGAGAGAGAGAAGAGAATCAGAATTTGAGGAGTGGAAAGAGAGTGAAGATGAAAATAGTGAAAATAGAAAAGACATTAGAGAGGGAAGAGGTGCGGATGATGATGAAAGATACATGTGGAAGTTGTGTCACGTTCACATTGTCCCCTTCACTACCGAGGGACTTCCAAGAAGATGATTCCAATAGACTAGCAGCAGACGGAAAGAAGTGTCACCCGTTACAGAGAACATTTATATATATATATATATATATATCTATATATATATATATATATGTATATATATATATGTATATATATATATATATATATATATATATACTGTGTATACATATATACATACATACGTATATATATATATATATATATATATATATGTATATTATATATATATATATTCTCATCCCCCCACCCCCCTCTGTACCTCTCGTTCTCACTCTATTTCGTCTCTCGGTTTTTTTTCCTTCCTTAAATGCTCATTTTTACGCCACCACATCATATGTGTGCGACCTCGGCGAGCATCAAGGTGCTGAAGCGGAAGAGCGTGCTTGGTCAAGGGCGTGCCGTGCACATTATCACCACGATACGAGGATACGTAGGTTTCGCGAACTAACTCCCCGCTCCCCCTACCGTTAAATAAAGACTTTCATCTAGATTATCTATTAACTTTTTTCCTGTCTGTCTTCGCTTTTTGTCTAGTAGTACTCAGGCGATGTCTCTTTAGGCTCTAATCAGTTTGATTAATGCGTAGTAATATCCGCATTAATGTTCATGCGCTGGTAATTAATATTCAGATCCTTATATCGAACCAGAAATTATGTTCCAATTAATCACATATATATTTACTTCCATATGACGGACTGAGAATTTTGACATGGAAAGTTCGTTTCAGTTCCTTCAGAACGTAGACGATCTTGAGGTGATGAAATCGCCTGTCGTTAGCGAGAATCAAATATGTGGAGGACGTCACTTTACTGGTTGTATTATAGAAATCTTGATTTTAGAAAGAACATAAGAATAGGGAAGTTTACAAGAAACCACATATCCTGCACTAGGCATCTCCATGTCCTTTATTACCTATCCTTTCTATTCATGAAGTCATCTCACCTTTACTTAAAATAACCAAATGGTTCACTATAAACCTACTATCGGAGAAATAATAACGGAAAATACAGGGAAACTGTATATTTCGACTACTATCTGTAGTCCTCTCTGCTGAAGAGGACTACAGATAGTAGTCGAAATATACAGTTTCCCTGTATTTTCCGTTATTATTTCTCTGATAGTAGGTTTATAGTAAACTTTTACAAATGTGTTATAACATACCAATTTCCAACCAAATGGTTACTAAGTCTATTCTATTCGTTAACCACTCTATTAGTATACCAGCTCTTGCTTATTTCCTTCTTAAACCTAAAATTTTCAATTTAAATCCAATACTACCAGTCCTGCCCTTGTGTCTTAGTATGATGACCTTGCCTGTATGACCCTCGACCCATTTGAATGCCTCTATAAGATCACCCTGCACTCTTCGTCTTTCCAGAAATTTAAGTTAAGGTGCCTGAGCCTGTCTTCGTACTGTCAATTTCTAAGCCTATGCAGAAGATTTTTTTTTTTTTTTGTGAAATTTAATAGTTTACATTTTTTTTTAGCCCCTTCGCTACCGGATATGACGTGAAAATTACACTCAATAGGCAGCTGTAGCTTTCTAGTATTGTCCCACCACCTGTAATACAAAATGGGGTATCTGAAGTGCCCATGCCAAGCTGTTATGAAATGCACACATTCACCTCTCTCCTGAGTCGTGATCGTATGCTTTCAGACAGATCACGTGTACGGGACACGATGTCGATTTCGTACCCTGACTACTTACAGTGTACGTATGAATATTCTAATCACCTCATCCATGGTTTGAGTAACCCACCCGTGCCTGAATATTCATGTCATTATGTTTTTAGCTCGGTTAGAAGAGAACTCAATATCTAGCCGTTGGACTTAAGCTCATGCTTATCTAGATAATGTGTGACTTGTACTTTGTTGGTTACAGCACTTGGAAGAGATGTGAGGTGGCTGTCACAGGTGGTGATGTTAGGGAAACACTAGAACAGCTAAGATACAGTAGAGGACATCTAACCTGATCCACGATAGTTCAATACATTACAAACTCATCTTAGTTTGTTGTTGCTAGCTATAGCACTAGCAGTGCATCTATTTGTGTATGTGTAGAACAAGCCTATTTTTCGATCAAACTGGCGTAGGAAAATAGAAAGTCTTTGATGAAAGATATCATATAGATGATTTGATTATGAGAGGGTGTTTTGAACAAAAGAGCAAGACATAGTGTAATATTGCTCGTGCTCGATGCAGCACCGTCTGGCCATTGATTGCAGTAGAGTTTCCGTAAGAACAAATTATGCCGGTGCCACACTATGCGGCCGTGTCGGATGCGGCCAGATTATGGGCAGGTTCGAATAGCTAAATCAAATCACCTGACGAAAGCCAAAACTTTACATAATGGCCACCATCTCCCCCTGGTTGAAATAGTATTATAACCCTTCTAATATAGTGACTTATATGGGAGACTTTGCCAATAACTAGTAAAATAGTTTGCCAATAACTAGTAAAATAGTATTTGCCAATAACTAGTAAAATAGTATTATAACCCTTCTAGTATAATGACTTATATGGGAGACTGCCTATAGCCAATAACAAGCCGCAACGGCGGCGCTTGAGTGTGACACCGGACTTTTGGCTATTTTGGGGGAATTGACGCTACGGAACCTTTATTGTGCAAGTGTTGAACTTTAATATCACACCATTTTAATGATAAAAAAAAAGTCCTCATAATGCAATGTCTAAAATGTTTCATCTCTTTTGGCATCCCTGGACAGCGGCATCTTTCTGCGGTCACTATCATTAAATATTTAATTCAAAAAATTTAATCCAATGGAACAGTATTTTCATTGGGTATTTCTCTTCATTTGTGACATTTGAAAGCTCATGCATATAAATAATGTAACACACCAATCACAATGTTTTGTTATCTAGGCATCATTTTATAAGTATGTAGATACATAAGTACTCACCAACATTGTTTTTTACGTGTTAAAATTTTGCCTTTCTTTTCTGTACTTAATATCTTAATAAAAGCTTTGGAGTTTCGTTAAAACGAACAGTCCCTGCATCATTCCTAACAACTAAATTTGCATGAGCAAGTGGTCTTAAAGGGGCTGAGGGACCAGCGTTCTATTGCTAATATCAAGTACGGGAAAATAAAATTTCCAGTTGAGGAAATATCATGGAATGAAATTCACTAGCAGTCAGGAGCCTTCACGAGGAGGCGCGTAACTGCGGTCGAAGCCGTCACCTTTGCCCTGTGCGTCTGGACTGTTGGGGCAGGTAAGTCACTGCTGGGAATAGGAGAGAAATGTGGGATTCGAACCCAGCACGCTTCTGGTTACGCCACCGGAGCATTCTAAATATAGCTAAAATATATTTTTATAGTTTTGATTATATCATGAGCCAGGTACGGGCTTATGCAAAAGTACATTGCCATCATCTTGCCAGAGGTGCTGGGTACGTGAGCAACCTCTAATCAGCTGTTCTGTCTGTCCATGATATCTTGTGGTGGGTCAGTGATAGAGGACATGTTGAACAAGTGCGAGGTCCTTTGACCATCTTTCCACATTTCTTTCACCTTCATAATGTTCGCTGGCCGAGCGCGTTAGAGCGTCGCTATTTGCAGCGGAGGTCGAGGTAACGGCAGTTCAAACCTTGTTACCAACGAGTTGGACCAAGGGCATGGTTCCACGGTACAAAATCTTCTGTATGGGGCACCGTCATCTGCTCTTGATAGAGGGGAGTTCGCGACGTTAAACCGAATCATTAAGATGTATCGTGCAGTGAGTCATTGCTTAGGATCCAGAGGCTCAGAACAGCCATACTGGTTCCTTTGTCACACCAAATTAAGGAGATGGAGAGTGGAGGTCCCTCATAAGTAAGGTCCTGCCTGATGGTGTCCATTTAAGAAGTCCACTAACCAAGTCACCGGGGATGGGGGGTGGGGTGCAGTCAAGTTTTGATATCGTTGTTAATGATGCGGGCGCGCGCGCGTGTGTGTGTGTGCGTGCGTGCGTGCGTGCTTGTGTGTGTGTGTGTGTGTGTGTGTGTGTGTGTGTGTGTGTGTGTGTGTGTGTGTGTGTGTGTGTGTGTGTGTGTGTGTGTGTGTGTGTGTGTGTGTGTGTGTGTGTGTGCTGGCCTTTTGAGGACATACACCACTTACAAGTTACAGGGCATTCCTACAGATTTACAGATGCAGTCATTGTTGTCACAAGATTAGACAAGATTCACATTTCCATGTACTGGGTAATCATCAGCTGAAGAACGGAATGAGAAATTATTTTCATACGAATGTTCTCAAATCCATGTTATCATCATAGAGAAAGCTAAAAAAATAATAATAATTTATAAATAAATAAACAAATAATAAAATGAAATACATACATACATATACCAAGGCTTTGTCCCCCCTTACAAGGGAGGTAGCCAAAAAGGAAAAGGGCATAAAATCATTCCCACCCATTCCATCCCTGAATACACCCCCCCCCCCCTCTTACCTTAGTACCTCCTGGATGACGGATCATCCCTGCCCTGGGCCAGAAGCAGTGTCGCAAGACACAGCACATCCACAGCAAGGCCGCTTCATTAAATCGGCGACCCCCCCCCTCTCCGTCCCCCCATTGCATAAAACGAGAAGACGGGGAGAAATCCCTTCGGGCTGCGTCAAAATTTGCTCACACATACTACCTCACCCCCCATCCCCCCGCCCATTCCACCTCATGCATCACAACATCATCCATATACAACCATTCTCCATTCACCCCTGTCTTCTGTCCTCTCCCGTCCTTCCTCAACAGACATTCCCCTCTTCCCCAAAGGCCCCTTCACCCCATCCATCCACCTCATCCTAGGACGTCCCTTCACGTTCACTCCCTCCACATAAAATGAAATAATAGAGTAAGATGAAATTATTGGGCGATTAGCGCTTCTCTTCACAACCCCACATAAAAAAAAAAAAAAAAAAAATGCGATAGGCCACGTTCTTAACTTTAGCAGGAGTCTTGGGCCATTATTTTTTTTTTTTATTTTTTTTTTTAGTAGTATTTGCCTTAATCCGTTGAAACCAAACAGGAACTGTATTCTAACCTTATAGGCGAGGAAACATCATGCAAACACGAAGCCTTTATTAATGATGTACGTGTGTGTTTGTATGTGTGTGTGTGTGTGTGTGTGTATTTACCTAGTTGTACCTAGTTGTATTTTACGGGAAGGGGAGCTATGCTCGTGGGTTTCCGTCTTCATTTCTCATTTTATCTAAACTATTTTTAAATTCATGTATTGTTTTGATATGAGATCCGTGTGTGTGTGTGTGTGTGTGTGTGTGTGTGTGTGTGTGTGTGCACGTGTGTGCCCGCGCGCGTCATGTACAGACTGTCAATATGGCGGTCCGGGTTGGAATCCTGCCCAGGGCTGAAATTCATTTCAGAATCGCTGCATTTCGAGTCGTTACTCCAACTCTCGTGGGCGGGGAGTTGGGTGTGTGTGTGCGTGTAAGGTCAAAGCATTACCCATAGATTGGTCATAGGAGCTCTGAGCTCTCTTCCGCGAGGGAAATATGTGTCGATCACGAGTCCAACACGTGATCTAATGACGAAGGTGAACCAAGTTGAATCACAAAATTGATAAAAAAAAAAAGGTGTTCATGATGGTATGCAATTTATTTAGGTAGTGCCTTTCACGCGCATTGTCTTATTCATATTTTTTTGAAAGGCTACCATGATGTATCTGATGTGTTAATGTGCTACGCAGCAATTTTACATGTTTCTCTGAACGTATTGGATGCTTGCTCGTTCCCTCAGTCTCTTTCCCCATTTCCCCATTTCTACTAGATTTTCACCTTTTATTTCCCCAGCCTATCTTCTTTTATATCCTCCATTTTGCCTCTGATAAATACATATGAGACCCTTCTGTTTGTATGTTGTAGACAGTAGCCGACAAGTTTAACGAAATAAATACTACAAGTAAGTACCGATCCACCTTCATTGGTAGGACGTTTTGCTTGTTAGAGCTTTACCAAGAGTACCAAGTACTTGACAAAGCTCTCAGAAGCGAAACGTCGTGCTAATAAAGTTTTCTCCTCGTATAGTGTCTCTATGTTGTCTCACATAACATTGATTTCGATTTCTGTCTTTATCAAGGAACCAATACCCCTGATAAAGTGGTAACTGAATAAGCAGATGAACAATCCAAGCAATTAACAATTGAGTAGAGAAATAGATAAAATAAATATATAAAGAATGTAAGCAATAGAGAAATAGATAATATAAATATATAAAGAATATAAGTAATAGACGATTAGAAAATAAATATAGATATAGATGATAGACAAATAAATCAATAGATAATATAGAAACAGAAGAAAAAAAAGAAAAGAAAAAGGACAGAGTGGAATATCACTTAACTGTTTATGTAAGTAAATTTAAGTCTGTATTTTCACTTCTCCGACTCATTCTCGTCCTCATTTCTATCCCTAACCCCTCTAATAAGGAACGTTTATCTCATGGTGACCTCATTGCTATCGTCTTCATAGAAAGTTACTTTCCTCTGCGAAGATTCTTGCTAATGTTTATTTGTACTATGACTTCTCCCAGTTAATAAATCAGTCTTATTGTGTTATATCAAGTCGTCCCTTCACACAAATGTTCTTTTGTTCATAAGGTTAAGAAAATCTCGGGGATTATTCTTCCCATCATGTCCCACAAATACTTGTCATCAAAAATTCACAGATGAATCTATGCTAATATCTCTTGCAAGGACGCTGTCTCCACGAAAGGTTTGTCCTTTCTCTGTAAGTAAACGTGATACCAAATCTAAATAAATTCGACTTGAAGGTCACAATAAAGAGGTGCAGTACTTACGTAGTAACGAACTCGAGTTCTGGACTGTCACTCTTGTGTGTGTCAGATCAAGCAAAGAGGAATGGACCAAATCACGCCTCATTAACTTCTTTGCAAGTCCAGAGCTGGGCAAGTTTTTGTCCCGCATGCCATACGTCACAAGGCCCCTGCCCGCTACCAAAACCATCTGTCACACCATCTGTTTTCTCATCATAGATGGTTGTCCATCAAGAAGGTTTTGTTTGCAATATTTGACTTAACTTACGAATTAATTTAATATATTTCCCTGTTCTTCGTACCTCTGAGCCCGAAAATGGGATTAAAAGTCTTCAATTTGTGTTATGAACTGAAAAACGTAATACACAACACCTGGCTCTTCAAGTTCTTCCTATCATAAAAATGTTAAAATATCCTGACCAAATATTCTAATACACGACACCTGATCGCAATTAGAGTGAAAAATGTATTTTTGATTCAAAGTATCATCCCGTCAATGTATTGCGCATATTCTTAGCACATGAGACTGTGATATTCGTTATTCAAGTTACTTTGATTACCAATCATAATCGCAGCCGTAACTATAATTACATTATCGCAATTACAGTCGTATTCGTTATCGTGATTGTAACCCGTAATGGTGATCACAACCATGATCATAATCATAATCGTAATCGTAATCATAATCATAATCATAATCATAATCATAATCATAATCATAATCATAATCATAATCATAATCATAATCATAATCATAATCATAATCAATCATAATCATAATCATAATCATAATCGTTATCATAATCATAATCATAATCATAATCATCATCATCATCATAATCGTAATCATAATCTTAGTCACAATCATTATTCTAATCATAGTCATAGTCATTATTGTAATCATAGCCGTAATCATAATAATAATCGTAATCATAATCATAATCGTAATCATAATCATAATCATAATCATAATCATAATAATGATCATGATCATGATCATAATCATAATCATAATTATAATCATAATCGTAATCGTAATCGTAATCGTAATCAAATCATAATCATGATCATAATCATAACTATAATCATAATCATAATCATAATCATAATCATAACCATAATCATAATCATAATCATAACCATAACAATAACCATAATCATAACTATAATCATAATCATAATCATAATCATAATCATAACCATAATCATAATCATAATCATAATAATAATCTTAATCATAATCATAATAATAATCAATCGTAATCATAATCATAATCATTATTCTAATCATAGCTGTAATCATAATCATAATCATAATCATAATCATGATCATGATCATGATCATGATCATAATCATAATCATAATCATAATCATAATCATGATCTTGATTATATTTCATGTTCCTCTATTTAATATCTTTATATAGTCGTTATAATGGCTCCGACTACAAGTAAAACAAACGAAATCCCATACTGTAGGGATCTTGCATTCTTTTGAACATACTAAATGATTATTTCAGACAAATTAAAGAGAAATGGGTTCCCTCTCGCTGCGAGTATAAGACTTGTGGTCTAATTGTAATGCAACATGTCCTCTGAAGAAGACCAAGTTGGTCGAAACGTTAGGGCAATAAACTCTATTCCCAACAAATCTTCGTTTGCCCTTCCCCACCCATTTCTCTCTCATACTAAATTATATCGTCCAGGGAACAAAATCTTTTAGAAAGTATCATTGATGGAAAACGGTTTAGATAGTCTTAGTCTGTTCAATTTGGAATAAGGTTGTCACTTGAGGGCAACTGTTGGGCTGATGGACTGAACAAAAGCTCTAAAGAGAGTCATAAACGGAAGGGGTTGAAAAAGATAATCTCGAACTTTTCAGATCAGAGGTCTGCCCAAAGCTGAATGAAATCCCCCGTCGTTAGAAAAAGAATAGGTAGTGTATCTGTAACGAAGGAATTGGTTTTAGTAGTCCTTATCATTCCAATAAGGGATCCTTCAGCGGAATAAAGTAGTTCGCCGTAGGTCAGCTTTAAAAGAGCATCCCTGAAGAAAAGGGTTTAGATCTATTACAGGAATCAGTAAAAAAAAAAAAAAAAAAAAAAAAAAAATCACACAAGAGTTCAAATTATCAGCGGGTGCTTAAATGATTGTCCGTGCTTGTGCCAAAAGATATGTATACAGCAAATCCACTCTTTTTCAAGGAATCAATAGGAATGTATATCACAGTAAAGAAATTAAATATAAGACGTTCTCCTTCCTTTTAATCATCACGTAAAGATTATACCAACTGGTTATGAAATCGGAAATGCTGTAATCTCGTTTTAATGAAAGTATGCCATATGACTTCGACCAGATTCTCGTGCATTACGTATTACTTGCGTATGAGCTAAGCTTTTGCAGCAGGAAATCTAACAGAATTGCACCATCTAATTAATCAGGAAATGATAAGAAATTGATAATGACACTAAAGCGCTTGCACGGAAGCAAGTGCGTACGCACGCATGCACACACACATAGACACACACACACACACACACACACACACACACACACACACACACACACACACACACACACACACACACACACACACACACACACACACACACACACACACACACACAAGTGTACTTAATGTATTTGTTTCTCATATATTTTACTTTATTATTTAGTGAAATTGATACCATCACCTTTCTCAATATTAGAGCTCATGCATATGCCTTGATCGGGTTTTAGTATCTAAACACTTGTGTCCTATATACATTAATGATTCATGTGTAATTCTTATCAACCACTAAACACGAGACCCTCACCTAGGTTAAATATGTTTGTCTGGTGTTGGTACACAATCTTATTGAAGAAGTTAATAGAATGTAGTTTCATTGCTGTGCCTTAACTTATGTTGGGACAAAATATCAAATTGGATCCGAACATTTGTTAGTTAAAACTAGAGTATTCTATTCAGCATAGGGGAACTTGTCTCAAATACTCCCTCGTAAGTCAAAGAAGATATTTGATCTATTAAGATATTTTGCTCTGGGGCAACGCCAAACAGTTTTATTAACCTAAGAAGAACGCCTGCCCGGCGAAGGGTTCAGGCATTTCTTTTGACTGGAATTATTCAGGTATACTTTGTCTTCATTAACTAACATCCTACGATATGCTTCACTATATCCTTGCCCCTTTTCTAGCCACACGAATAAATCATACCTCCCTGTTTCACCCTTACCACGTCTCAACCACACCCTGTCCACACCCCAGCTACGTCTCAGTCATACCCTAATCCTTCCCTTAACCACACCCTGGCCACGCCCTTAACCACGCCCAGTCACTACTCGAACCACACCCCCGGCAGATACCTGGTCCACTTAGTAGCCTGGTTGAAGCCAGAATGAAAGGAAATAGTCACGCGGTACGGAGGGGGTTAAGGGGCATTTAGACGTTCAAACGGTTTGACAAACCCGGTTTGTCAAACAAGTGTTTGAAGTGATGTTTGACCGTGTGAATAGGGTATTTGGTTGTCAAACACGTTCGACAAACGCGTTTGACGACCAAATACCCCATTCACACGGTCAAACATCACTTCAAACACTTGTCTGACAAACCGGGTTTGTCAAACTGTTTGACCGTGTAAATGGCCCTTAAAACGAGATTGGCTATAATCGCTTCGCTACTGAAGGGGTGCCGCGGAGATGAAGGAGAAAGTCTACCACTATTAACCAGAGTGAAAGGGAAGGTAGCACTCTGTGTTGAAGGGGTCCTGCTTCCCAACTGTGCATTCTTATCTCCTCTACCCCTCCTCCTCCTTTCGTCTTAACTTCTCATTTTCCTCTTTATCATTACCGGCCATTCTCCTTGTAGTTAATCTTGGTCACAATTCCTTAACGTATTCAGCACAGTAGGAGTAGAGGTCCTCTCCTGGGGTGAATAGAATTGTCTGTCTTTGACGAAAAGAAAGTATAGATATACTATCGTAGTCTTGATATGCAAGATGCTGTAATGATTATAATTCATTTAATATTATTTGTTTTTGTTTTGTTATCATTTGTCTGTTTGATTTTCATTTATTATTAGTTATGTGCCAATTTATTATTATTTACTATTTACCTGTTTGTTTATTATTTAACTATACCTTTGCATTTATTAATGTATTTTATTTGTTATTTACATTATTATAGTTTTTCATCTATCAATTTTTTTTTTTTTTTGTATCCGACCTAGATATGGACCAAAAGGTCTCCTGTCGTCATGCTCCGCCTTTGTAATCCTTTGTAATCCTTTGGGTTGTAGCCTTGACCGAGGAAAATGGTCTGACAGTAGCTGTGATGAGGTTTAAGCACTAATGAATTTTCACTCTGCTGATACGCTATTTCATGCTGATTATTTCATCCATTTCCTATGCATCTATTATTTTAGAAATGAATATCATGTTTGAATAATCAAGGTCTCAAATTGGGTCAAAACATTTAACCACACTAATTTCAGTAAATAAACACAGATGTAAAAATATATATATATATATATATTTTTTTTTTTTTTACTGTTGTGGTGCTTTATTTTCATTATTCCAACAATGTCTTTGGATTTCTAATGTACTTCACGCCATATATATATGTACAGTCTTGCTAAATGGGTTGTCACATTGGGCTATATATCCTCCAACCACCAATTAATCTGGGGCTCCACCCACCTCCAGAACTTTTCCACTATGGCAAAATATTTTGTTTTTTTAAACAAAAATGCATAGAATGTTATCTAATGTGCTGGAGGGAAAACTGTATTCCTTCAGCAAATCCTTCTCAAAAATTCCTTCTCAAAAGCTCCTGGCTGGAAATCTGGTCCAACACGCGGAGGAATAAGCCGCCGTAGCAAAGGTACATTAAGTGTGAGTGTATCTTACCTTCAGGGATAGGCCGGTGGTCTTGCAGTGAATCCTCAATGCTGACCAAAAGAGCACACGTTTATTTTTTTGCCATGAGTTAGTCACTGATCAATTACCGATTTCCAATTGGTCTCCCGAATTCTTTTCCCTTTTGCGGAGTTATCGCTGAATGTTTGGGATGAGGTTATTATTTTCGCGATAGGAAAAAATTACCTAAAGTATAATTAATTATAGTTTAATTTTGACTCCTTGAACATATTGTTAGCTAACAAAAGAGAGAGAGAAAAATACTGGAATCCTATTTCTCCTGATCATTTCTAGATTTTTCTTAGGTATCTCTATTTCGTTGGTGTAAACAAGTTGAAACTACTTGTCACAATTTGTAGATTTTGTTGTTTCTGAATCCAAATGATTCTGTTCAGCTTTAGAGAAGACTTGGCTGCAAAGAGTCAGTGTGCAGTATCGATTCTGGTCGGGCAAACACAAACATTTTTTGTCTCTGTTTAATGAAGCCTCCCGACCACCAGTTCTACACTTTTTCCGTCTCCTTAACCCCTTCGACCTATGCCGTCCTTTCCATATTTTATTTTGCCTATTGCCAAATGAACTTATCAACCTTAAGGGCAAACTGGAAAAAAATAGGACCTTGGTCTTTGGAGGATCTATTTTTTCCAGGTTGGAGAGGTTACCGCTGTCTCCAGCTCCTCCATTCCTGTTTGCCTAGCCTAACCTAGATCTTCATTTCGTTCTAAGTATGAGGTGCAACTTTCACCTCTCACCTTTGACCACCCTTTTCGTGTTAGAAGCCTTCACTTCCCCGACTTAGAATCGAGTCCTCGAAGCTTATCTGCGAATCAGGGTAACATCCGGCTGTCCTACCACCATGCATGCGGACAATCCCGGACCTTGTCTTTGTCCCGTTAGCCACATCCGTGGCGGGTGCCGGGTGCCACTTCCCCATACTGTATGTCCTAGCTGCCACCAACCTGTTCTCCTCCTTTCCGTGGTAGTCCCTTGGGATAACCTATCTCGATGAACTACTTTCGAATCTGATATCACTTTTTTTTTTTTTTTTTATTCAGGCCGCCATCAGGCTATTTCATCAACTATCATCTATACGTCGTTTCATTGTCCCCACTGTGCTGTATCCATCTTATCCTCAATCAAACCTAAGTTCGCCTCTGGTTTTCACCTTATCTCCCTCTGCTAATCTAGTTATTCATTCATTTATTTATCATTATTTGTTTTCTAATGTTGTTCCGCACTACTGACCACTCACTCACCATTAATTCATGCCTCTACCAACTGCGAAGGAGGACCTATTGTCTCTGCACTGAAACACAGTCACTCTTGTGTTTGAAAACCCTCAGTGCCTTCCTCCAGCACCGACAACATCTCAAACCCCATTCAGGTAACTGGGAACAATCTCCCTTCACTGTCACTCGAAAACCCTTACCCCACATACACAAACACACGCGCACACACACACAAATACTCCTTTCAGTTCTCTTTGTTTTGTACACCTTTTTCACTACTATTCACGGCTCGAAAATTTGTCCTGGCCACCACCAGGCGACTCAATTCAGCAGAGGGAAGCTCATCCCTTGGAGAAGGATTACTTCTAACTTCTGTTAACATTTACGACTCCATTGCTTTGATCTGCCTGCCACCTGAGGATTTTCTTCACCGGAGAGAAACTACTTGTGCAACGGAAAGGGTTAAGCAAACATACACACTATTTTCTCCCCCTGCCCTTGACCAGCATACATTTAAATTTACACATTTCCACTTCACCACTTCGTTCAGCTCAAGCACTCGGAGGCATCAGCCTTTAACACATCTGCTGTAACCTTTACTACTGGTGTTCGTGCCTTAGGTAAGGTAGCTCCAGCGCTCCATTATATCTGCACTCTCTCTTTTTATGAACTACATATTTTCTGTTGTACGATCAACGCACCATCGGGTCCACAGGCAAATCAATCCAGCTTCCACCTACTAACCTAGTACAGATACATATGTGTCAATAAGCGAGTCAGTAGATGCATTGGTATATCAATACCACGAAGTACGTAACCATGTCTGTTTACATTTATAAACTGTTTAATTATACACATCGGTATTATATATGTATACTGTATATGCACACACACCCACACACTCCAACTCTCGTGGGCGGGGAGTTGGGGGTGTGTGTGTGTGCAAGGTCATAGCATTACCCATAGATCGGACCTACGAGCTCTGAGCTCTCTTCCAGGAGGGAAATAGCTGTCGATCACGAGTCCAACACGTGATCCAAAGACTAAGTGAATACACACACACACACACACACACACACACACACACACACACACACACACACACACACACACACACACACACACACACACACACACACACACACACACACACACACACACATGGCACTGTGGTTAGAGCTCTGGCTTGCCACTACGGAGGTCCGGGTTCGATCCTCGCCCGGGGCTGAAATAATATCAGTATCGCAGCGCTGAGGGGTGTTACTCCAACTCTCGTGGGCGGGGAGTTGGGGGTGTGTGTGTGTGCAAGGTCATAGCATTACCCATAGATCGGACCTACGAGCTCTGAGCTCTCTTCCAGGAGGGAAATAGCTGTCGATCACGAGTCCAACACGTGATCCAAAGACCAAAGACCAAGTGAATACACACACACACACACACACACACACACACACACACACACACACACACACACACACACACACACACACACACAGTCACACAAACAAAGAAACACGCACGCGCACCCCCCAACACACACTGTGTGTGTGATTCATCATGGTCTTGGATCACGTGTTTGACTTATGATCGACAGCTATTACCCTCCCGGAAGAGAGCTCAGAGCTCATATATGACCGGGTAATGCTGTGACCTTACACGCACACACACCCCGAGCTCCCGCCCACGTGTTGTATGTGTGTGTGTGTGTGTGTGTGTGTGTGTGTGTGTGTGTGTGTGTGTGTGTGTGTGTGTGTGTGTGTGTGTGTGTGTGTGTGTGTGTGTGTGTGTGTGTGTGTGTGTGTGTGTGTGTGTGTGTGTGAGAGAGAGAGAGTGTTTGTGCATTCGTGTCTGTGTGTGTGCTTGTGTGTGCGCGCGCGTGTGTGTATGTGTGTGCTTGTGTGTGTGTGTGTGTGTGTGTGTGTGTGTGTGTGTGTGTGTGTGTGTGTGTGTGTGTGTGTGTGTGTGTGTGTGTGTGTGTGTGTGTGTGTGTGTGTGTGTGTGTGTGTGTGTGTGTGAGAGAGAGAGAGAGAGAGAGAGAGAGAGAGAGAGAGAGAGAGAGAAAGAAGGAGAGAGTGTATGTGCATTCGTGTCTGTGTGTGTGCTTGTGTGTGTGCGCGCGTGTGTGTACGAGTATGTATGTGCTTGTGTGTGTTTTTTCTACCAACAGCGCCACGAGTTTTGTGTGTGTGCTTGTGTGTGTGCTTGTGTGTGTGTGTGTGTGTGTGTGTGTGTGTGTGTGTGTGTGTGTGTGTGTGTGTGTGTGTGTGTGTGTGTGTGTGTGTGTGTGTGTGTGTGTGTGTGTGTGTGTTTGCGCGTGCATGTGCGCTTGTGTGTGTGTGTGCACGTGTGTGTGTGTGTATGTGTGTGTGTGTATGTGTGTGTGTGTGTATGTGTGTGTATGTGTGTGTGTGTATGTGTGTATGTGTGTGTGTGTGTGTGTGTGTTCGTGTGTGTGTGTGTGTGTATGTGTGTGTATGTGTGTGTATGTGTGTGTGTGTGTGTGTGTGTGTGTGTGTGTGTGTGTGTGTGTGTGTGTGTGTGTGTGTATTTACCTAGTTGCATTATACGGGAAGGGAGCTATGCTCGTGGTGACCCGTCTGTTTTTCCAGATCTCTTCTGTAATTATCTTTTTTTTTTTCGTGCCCTCTTGTTTTTTCATTGTCCCATTTCAATAAATCATTCTTATCTAATATTTCCATTCCCTTCATAATTCTATAGATAGTTAGTAGGTCTCCTCTTTCTCTTCTTTGTTCCAGAGTTGGTAATTCTATTTTGGACAGTCTTTGTTCATATGTCATTTTGGAAAGAATTGGTGCCAGTTTTGTTGTTGCTCTTTGTATTCTTTCTATTTTTTTTTTAATATTCTTTTTGGTACTGGGTGTCCATGCGCGCGCGCGCGCGCGTGTGTGTGTGTGTGTGTGTGTGTGTGTGTGTGTGTGTGTGTGTGTGTGTGTGTGTGTGTGTGTGTGTGTGTGTGTGTGTGTGTGTGTGTGTGTGTGTGTGTTTGTATGCTTGCATGTATATGCCCACTGTGTATTCATATGTACGTTTTTCTAAGCATAATCTTTCGATTATCTAGGAGTTTGTACGAGTCAATGTTTTTATGATTATTTCTCATTTAATGTACTCTGTACGTTTGTGCGTGATGCAGTTCCTTTTACTAGTGCTTGTATTTTTTGAATGTGCTATTAATCATATTTGTTTTCGAGTGGTATGCGATTGCATACTTACTGCATGCTTATTTGACCTTTTGTACGCCCAAGTTAATTTTGTTCACATCTTTCCGAGAATTAGGTCTTGAGTAAACAAGTGAGAGCGTTGCAATAAAATTCCCACTATGTGTTTGCATTTGAGGTGTGATTCGTTTCCGAGAATCCCGGACTTATATGTTGCAAGAGATTCCTTTGCCGTTGCGAGAGGAACTGCATAGAGTTCCTGGGAGCCAAGGCTGCTGAACGAAAGGTTGGATGGAATAGGTGAGGTGGGATTTAGGGGCTAGGAGGCGAGTTTCCCTACAGTAATGTTGACGGGGACCAGGGGTAGGTAGAGTTTCTGTATTTTTTTTATATAGTTTCTCTTGTTAGGTGAATATTAGGCTTTATGTTTCTGATAATTTCTGTTAGGTGAAGTTGATGAAGAAAAAAGATGAGGAGCCTACGCTAGGAGTCTCTGAGTGGTTACAGCCGAAGCCGTCACCTTTACCCTGTGGGCTTGGACTGTTGGGGCAGGTAATTAACAGTCACTGCTGGGAATTCGGTGAGGAGTGCTGGATTCGAATCCACAACTAAGCGAGTGTGAGACCAGCATGCCTCCGATTACGCCACCAGCGCACTATAGGTTAAATAGGGTTTGGTCATAACTAGATATGTACTGGGAGAAGATGTCATGTCGAATTGGTTTTGTTCATATTTTG
This sequence comes from Oratosquilla oratoria, assembly GCF_046742065.1. Taxonomy (NCBI): domain Eukaryota; kingdom Metazoa; phylum Arthropoda; class Malacostraca; order Stomatopoda; family Squillidae; genus Oratosquilla; species Oratosquilla oratoria. The sequence goes on from NC_134789.1 coordinate 47,252,976, forward strand.
GCAAAGTTGTGGGAACATTTCTTCCTTTAGGTTTAGCTTTAGGATTACTTACACGTTAAGAAATAACGATTTGGGAACGTGAAGTATTATTCTATTTTAGCACAATTGGGAATTTCGAGACACGAAGTTTCGTAGAGGATTTCATGGAGTCACATTAGCCACTTTCGTGCTGGGTGGCACTTACACTTTTATTCTGTCTTCCACGTTTCTGTTCATCTCTGTGACACAATTATACTAATTTCAATTAGCACCTCTATACCAGGTGGGACTTTTCCTCTTAGATTGGTTATCGCTAAGCTATTTTATTCATCTTCGTGACAGTCTCTCGATAGCAAAGGGCTTTAGATCACTGTCCGGTGACATTTGGTCTTTTATTCTTGGGCTTTGTTGTTGTTGTTGTTGTTGTCGTTCCCTAGACTGTCTGTCCGAGCAGTCCCGTCTCCCCAAGGAAAGCTACAGCCGAAACTGGGTTTTCCCACAAATCCTTTATAGAGTGTATGTTGTGTTGTTTGCGTGCATGATTGTGTATAATGCAGTCTTCCATTATGTGTTGTATGGTATAGGGTGAAGTGTTTGTGGTTGGTTTATTCGGTTGTGTAAATGTCCATTCATGTGGTGAAGGAGTTGACAGTTGTATTCTCAATCTCTTATTTACCCACCAACTAC
>NC_134789.1:47291141-47293641 GCF_046742065.1 Oratosquilla oratoria
AAGTTTGAAGCTTGCTTTTGCTAGTCATGAGAAGACAATGTGAAGAGTGTGCAAGTGTTTGCTAACAAATTTCGAAGCGAAAATCACGTCATTGAGATACATTAACATTGAATGACCTATAAGACCTGGAAGGACTGTTTGAATGTGCCGTGTGAACACTGAAGGAGCTGAAATGAGACCCATGGCTAGTCATTTGAAGTGATAATGGCCTATGGGGCTAGCAAAAATTGTCAGAGGCCTAAGCAATGGAGCAAGGGGAATCTGGAAATATCCCGACATATGGTCAAAAGTTGTGAACACTAGCTTTGACCGACGGAGTGCAAGAAGCCCTGTAATACAGGGATGGGATGTCTATCTGGTATCGTAAGCTTATCTAATTCCCTGAAGTCTACTACTGGGCAGGAGGAACTATCATATTTGGGGACAACAAAGAAAGGGAAATTCCACTCCCTGATTGATGATTCAATGATATATTGCGGAATCATGTCTTGGATAAGGTTATCTACAATCAAGCATTTAGTGTATGTCATTCTGTATGCGGGAATGTAACGTGATTTAGAGTTCTTACGAAAGGGTATATGATGCTAAATAATATTAGTAACTCCAAGGGGTTCACCTGGAGTGGCAGCAGTATTTCTGAACTTGTTGTAAAGCGCAAGAAAATCTGCTTGTGCATTAGGGAAGCCTATGGAGCTGAAATGTGATGCATAAATGGGTTCCAGTGCTGTGCGTACGTCGGAAATTATGATACAATCTTGAGGGGTAGGGAGTTGGTCATGCATGACGTTGATGTGTGAGGGATATACTTCAAAATCGCAAATGTTTGTACCAAGTGTGAGATGGATGGGTACGTTAGTGCCATTGGCAAATAAATGGAAGTATGACCTTTCTTTGACGTAGAGTTGATGGCTGAAAGGAGGGAAATGCCATTGGCACGGCAAGTTTCTGGCATATAGAGTACATCGGTGTTTTGTGTTTGAAAAAATCGTAGATGTATCTTTGTATCATTCCCGACTATCGGGAATGGTAGAACATCTACATTGTAAAAGTTGACGTCGGGGGGGTTCCAAAATGGTGACACGTTTTATTGCAGTGTGGAATTTATGGAATTTGTGTGTTGACATTAGGTTGACTGCGGAACCCGTGTAGAGAAAGATTGTCACTCTGGTGTTGCTAGACATAGGATTGAATGTTAAAGAATGGGAAGCCATGTCTGGGATACTCAGGGTATGTACAGGTAGGATTGATTAGGGAATTTCTGAGTATGGAGTAACTGTCCTTGATAAGCACTGAACCTTGATGTTCTGTAGTCATAAAGGAGATGTGTTACGTAAATACTTTGCAGGAAAGTAATCTGGGGGGGTTTGGTTTGTGTTGCCTCCGTGCCAATAGCACACGGCAACGATTACTCGTATGGAAACATGTACCGTGATAATTGCAGTGTTGGTTTGGTTGTGAAGGGTATCTGTGGTAAAACGTCTTTGCAAGTTGTCCTGGTTTGTGGTAGTATGTACAAACTAGTTGTATTCATGATGGAGAGCGTTGGCGTGAGCGATGCCGAGTGCGAGATGCATGTCTTGATCTCGTGTTATGTCGGGAGAGGGGGACCTGGGCTATTGTGTAGATGGGTGCAATTGGTACCGGCTCTGGATATGGGTGGTAACTTTGTCCCTGTCAAAGAATTTCCTCGAGAATTCTCTTAGTGTGATACCTAGTGTAGATAAAATAGTACCATCTCTCTGAAGTGTATATGTGCGGAATTGGAATAGTAGTCGAAAGTATGCCATAAGTGAGACTACGTGTTTCAATGGAATCTTGTCGTCTAAAACCCAGTCTGAGTTTTTGAGGCTTTCCCGGAGTTTACTCTTAAATGTTACCCGCTTTCTCCTTGGTGTGGTGTGGAGTATGATTGTATTTTCAAGATAAAGAGTATAGGTGGGAAAGTGATCCAAGTGACTCAAATGTTGCAAAGGACTTATGGTCTCTTACAGTCTCCTTTATTCTTATGTTCTTATGTTCTTAATGGATTAGACTGAATGATGTCACCAGCTTATGTGCTATTTTTGTCTATTCTGGATGTTAGAATGGATATTTTACCTTTGTCATCTGTAATGTTCCTTCGTGTTATCTCTGATTCAACCTCAGAGAGCAAATTGAGTACAGGGATGTTCTTATCATTAAAAAGAGGCAATGTGGTCTCATCTTTAACTACGGTGATAAGATTTTGTGTTGTCATGGTGCTTTGTGTAGCAGGTGAATTGTCCTAAGATTTGTTAGCAGGAGGGGATGTGTCTGGTGTAATGGAAGTGAGCGTAGAGCGGGTGCGTGTACCGGGTCGTTATGTCGAGTCAGAAAGATGTTTGGACACGATCATGGACTAAACTGAAAAAGCCAACATACAGACCATAATGCCTCCTAGGTAATATTTAGAACGAAAAAAGAAATATATATATTTACCCAGGAGACTGGATCTATGAATGAGGATACGGTGGGACAATTT
>NC_134789.1:47296141-47306141 GCF_046742065.1 Oratosquilla oratoria
TGTCGGTAACTGGAACAAAACTTGTAAGTTATTTGTTGCAGTCAATCTGTCAGTCAAGAAAGAATTTAACACTTGACTGCCAGATATTTTCCTAAGCTGAATAGAATCACATGGTGACGAGTAGAATAAAAAAAAAAAAGTCGACTGTGACAGTCAAAGAATTCTACCGTCGAAAGCGTTGTTAGACATTACCAAGAAGGTTCTTATGGTATTTTACAGCGATTTTAAGTTGCCCAGTTAGAGTTGTACTGTTAGAAAAGTGTAGTAGTAGTGGTAGTGGCGGTGGCAATAATAATGGGCGTGGCAGTGGTAATGGCAATGCTATAGGTCATGGTTATAGGCAATGGTAGTGTTAGTGTTTGTGGAATTAAGTGACTCGGTGAAGGCAAAATAGCCTCAGATACAAGTATCAACTTCAAACTAAATGGAACAAACTCTGTGTTGCAATTACATTTCTGATCATTGTAATTGTGTACTATGGAATGGCATATGTTAGGCAAATGCAGGGCATGTACAAGTCGTAGAATTTGAAAGAAAAAAATAAGATCAACACAACCTTAGTATGAATGGAGCACTGGAAGGAAGGTAGTGAGAGGCACGGGCTAGGGCTGGGGTGGACAACCTTTTTAGATGTGAGTGCCAAAATCAGTCAAATCTTTGATACAGATTTTCTCGTGTGACAACGGAAGCCTACTTTCGAGTATGGGTCCCCTGCCTATATCTCCTAGGTCCCCCAATCCGCCGACCAGTGCAGCATGTGGTTACCAATGGTCATACAAAAGAACTTGGGGATTTGTTAATCATTTGTTTCAAGGTAAGCTTTTGGTTTCGCGCGCCGGAAAAAAGCGTTAGTGTGCCAGGTTTTGCACGCGTGCCAAGGGTTGCCCACCCATGGACTAGGGAAAGTAAATAGGTGAGGACAGGGACAGAGGGTGAGACACATGATGAAACACTACAAAGTAAGATATTAGATTGCAGAGTTCATGAATATCACATATAATACGATACTTCATTCCACCTATACAGCGAAAAAAATCTATTTATTACCCACGTGACATGATCATATATAAAAACATCATGAAATTACAATACAATAGAGAGAAGTATGGATCGACGAAAAATTGAAGCGAATCAACTTCTGCCGCATGTAGATTCCCTACAAAAATGAATATACAAAATACATAATAGAAAGAAAAGCCCAGACGCCATTTTCAGATTGTTTCCAGGTGAGATGAGACGACAAAGTTGCAGTAAATCACTTGACAAATAAACTAACATATTGTGGATTTTTTTTTATGCTGACCATACCATTGTTTACAGTGTTTTTTATCTCTATTTTTATTATTATTTATCTATTTATTTATTACGAGGTATGGCAAGGTAAGTGATCTCACAGGTCAAATACTTCGAGAGGTATTCCGGGATGTGACAACGGAAACAAGACTACCCGTCACTGGGAGTGGATAACTTGGGCCATTTCACTGCGAACAGATAAAACAATGCTGGAGTGAATGTCAGTCTCATAGATTTCTAGGCTAAGGGACAGACTTTGATATCAAAATTCTTATACTATGTCTTCCAATTCCTACTACTGAAACTCAGCCCTTGAGGGGACAGACTTTGATATAAAAATTTATATACTGTCTCCCAATTCTTACTACTGAAACTCAACCCTTGAGGGGACAGACTTTGATATCAAAATTCTTATACTATGTCTCCCAATTCCTACTACTGAAACTCAACCCTTGAGGGGACAGACTTTGATATCAAAATTCTTATACTATGTCTCCCAATTCCTACTACTGAAACTCAACCCTTGAGGGGACAGACTTTGATATCAAAATTCTTATACTATGTCTCTCAATTCCTACTACTGAAACTCAACCCTTAAGGGGACAGACTTTGATATCAAAATTCTTATAATATGTCTCCCAATTCCTACTACTGAAACTCAGCCCTTCAGGGTACAGACTTTGATACCAAAATTCTTATAATATGTCTCCCAATTCCTACTACTGAAACTCAACCCTTGAGGGGACAGACTTTGATATCAGAATTCTTATACCATGTCTCCCAGTTCCTACTACTGAAACTCAACCCTTGAGGGGCATCACTTGCGAAATGAGAGTGAAACGATCAGAAGTTATGATGAGCGGACACAAAATGGGGACCACGGCTCATTCACTCCATTAACCTTCACGACATTAGGGAGAATGGGTCGGAGATCAAAGGCATTTTACGCTCGACTTACGGAAGTGATGGTGGAGAAAAAGCAACAACCAAGGAGCAGCATAGTACTTTGGAAGAGAAAATCTCATTCACACCTCTAAGATGACCACGTCCCTTTCCTCCAAAATAATAAATATAAGAGACCTGACTTCAAACCGACAGTATTTGAAAGCCTAATTTATTAGATATTGTATTACATTAAACAATATATAAGAAAATGAAGATGGGAGATATGTAAAGAATGTGTTTCCACACCACAGTCATTGGTGTGCTGCGAGTAAAAGGCAATAATGAACTGTGTACGAAGATAAACATCTCACATCTCACTCGATCATTATGATTGATTGGTTCGGTTTAACGCTGCGAACTCCCTCTATCAGGAGGCCAGGACGTTATCCCCTACAGTAGGCTTTGTACATACATACATACATATACCAAAGGCTTTTTCCCCCTTACACGGGGGGGTAGCCAAAAAGAAAAAGGCATAGAAACCACTCTCACCCATTCCATTTCCTATATATTCCACTCCCCTCCACCCTCCTCCCTCCCTCGTTATCTTGTAACGCGGAATTTCATAAAACCATGCCCTTGGACCAACTCGCTGGCGCCTGGGTTTGAACTGCCGTCACCTTAATCTCCGCCACATGTAACAACGCTCTAAACTGTGTAAAAATTAAATCTATGTGTTTCAAATATATATATTAAATCTACTCATTTGTATTAGGTTTTGTTAGTGCGGGATTGAAAATACAATGAAAATAAAAACCTAGTATACGTCCACTCATTTCGTTGCCTTTTCTTCCATGTGCACGGTTTTACAGCTTATTTCTTGGTTCGTGATAGTCTAGGAAGTCAAGTATATGATAATACATACATACATACATACACACACACACACACACACACACACACACATATATATATATATATATATATATATACATATTTATATATATATACATATATATATACATATATATATACATATATATACATATACATGTATATGTATATATATATATACATATATATATATATATATATATATATATATATCGTGACAGGTGGTAATGGACATGGAATTGCCTAGTGTAGGCTTTATGGTCTCTTGCAGCCTCCTTCATTCTTTTATCTTATGTTCTTAAATTAGTTCAGGAGAAGCCGCCGGAATACTGCAGGAAGATCTTAACAAATTGTTCACATGGTTGGTGATATGGCAAATAGATTTCAATACCTCAAAGTACCGTGTGTTAAACGTAGGTTTAGACTATCCAGAAAGCAGATATAGCGTAGATAACACCTTTTGAGAGGAAACTGAGTGCGAGAGGGACTTGGGAATGCTAGTGAGTCCTAACCTTAAATCCAGGAAACAGTGCCATGACGGTTACGAATCGTAGTCCTGAGGTAGATATCAAACTCACTCTGGCGTTAGTTAGATCTATCCTTGATTATGCGGTACAGTTTTGGTCTCCGTCTTATAGAATTCACTAGAATCAGTACAGAGAAGGATGACCAAAATGATATATGGGCTCAGAAATTTACCTTACGAGGACAGGCTCAGAGACCTTAATTTACACTCTCTGGAAAGACGCAGAATGAGAGGTTCTCTAATAGAGGTGCTCAAGTGGATCAAGGGCTTTAATAATGGTAATGCAGACAAGTTAACCACAATAAGACAACAGGGCAGGACTCGCAGTTTTAAATTAGACACTTTTCGATTTATGAAGGAAATATACAAGAACTGGTTTACTAATAGAGTGATCAACGAATGGAATAGACTCAGTAATCATGTAGTGAGTGCTAAAACTATCACTTTTATTTAATAGAAGGTTAGATAACTTTATGAATGGGGGTGATAGGTGGGAATGGGCATGGAATTGCGTAGTTCAGGCCTTACGGCATGGTCTCTTGCAGTCTCCGTTCTTCTTATGTTCTTATGAGTGTTTATGTGTTTATGCGTGTGTTTGTGTGTATGAAAATATAAATGTATATATTATTTTTTGCTTTAAGTGCAGAACTTAATGGCTTTTAAGATTTAAAAGAAATTGAGATTATTTTTGCAAAGAATGTTAACTAGACGATAAACAAAAGGCTCAAGCTGTTAGGACAAATATTTGATTCAGAAGTTTGCTGAAATTAATTAACAAACTTATCAATCATAGAACTGAATGAACTTTGTAAATAGGTGATCACTAATATTTTTGTTTAAAGATTCAAGATTCAAACTAATAAACAGCTAAGCAGTGGACTGTATTGTCTACCAACTAATTAATAATAAGTTAACCTTTTTATTTGCCTGTTTGTGCGCATTCTCAGGTGCCTGCTTGTTTGGTAGCTAATTGTTAAGGGCCATTTACACGGTCTAACAGTTTGACAAACCCGGTTTGTCAAACAAGTGTTTGACGTGATGTTTGACCGTGTGAATAGGGTATTTGGTTGTAAAACACGTTCGACAAACGTGTGTGACGACCAAATACCCCATTCACACGGTCAAACATCACTTCAAACACTTGTCTGACAAACCGGGTTTGTCAAACTGTTAGACTGTGTAAATGGCTCTTCATTCTGCGCCGATCCTCGTTATAGGCTGAAAAGTCTACAGTCTTTATTCTCTCCTATTATGATCCATATATAGTTGCACACGATAGGGTAGATTATTTTATCATACACAGCATACCTGCCCTAGATTATTTAAGTCATGTTGTCTCAGTGTCCTAATTCGTTTTTATACCCAGCCTACTTTTCCTCTTTCTCTTCCTCCTCCTCCTCCTCCTTCCTCTCCTCCTTCTGTTCTTCGTCGTTGTTGTCTTTTTCTTCCTCTGCCTTCTCCGTTTCTTTCCTCTGTATCTTCTCCTCCTTATTCTACATCTCTCTCGCCTCTTCCCTCTTCTCCTCTTCCTGTTTGTACACAAGGAAACAATGAGCGAATTCTTTATTTGTTATTATTTGTCTCTCATTGTTTCAACAGAGTTCATGACGTCACACCACTTGAACAAGGGCGTCTGTTCATGACGTCATATAATAACTAGCAGCTTTGTGACGTCATGTCCTTGTGGAGGGTTTAATGTTCTCGCGTTGGCGTAATTGTTGCGAGCATGTGGCTTCTGCCTGGTGTATGTGTACATGTGGATCCTGGCTACACTGAATATATTGTATAATTATGCCCAGACGAGTAATCTTTGGGTTTGAAAATAAATTTTCTTGTGTAAACAAATACAGAGGAAAAGTCATAATTTTGGAGACAAAGGGTTGTGTTAAGATACCTTAGGTTAGAATTTTTACTTCTGCAATTCTCATCACGTACGTTTTTTCTTGGAGTCATTAAAACATGACATATTCAGATTACTTTTTGTTTGTGTCTTTTCATCTTCGGGCATTTTCTTTACATTCTACAACAGAAAGTGAATACAACTATAAATAATTTCTATCTTCTTCGTTCTAAGAACTGCTGGGGTCAAAGTGTTATTTTGAGATGCAAGAAGATATAAGACTATAGGAGAGGTTCCTTAAAGACGACCACTATCGTCTAGTATTAATCAGAACAAAATACTTTAATTCACCAAATTCAGAATAAAACACCATAACGAGATTATTCAAAACAGATTAATAGGGATATCTAATTACTTTGTATGGATTAAAGGTTCTCCTAAACTGGACAGAATCCTCAAGCATGTCCAGAACGCTATCATAAAAACCCCATATAAGGAAAAGAAATGTTGAGAAAACAGATGGCAGAGTTTCCACACACACAGGCCTCTCCTGATCCTCCAGGAGTGTGTTTGTAATTGGGTAACAACATGCCTCACAGACACGGGAAGACACCAAGGAGACGGATAGACTGGTTGCGGCGAGCATAAAGAACAGCGCCCCCTGGTACAGAAGGTGTTAATCTAGACAGGCAGCAACCTCTTCGCCTTCAAGGAGTACCACGGTGATGAACAAGATAGCCTGGTAGTGGTCAGAATAACAGAATGAAAACCACAGCATGGAAGGGATTCAGACATGAAGATTCCTCTTGGGGAAAGGCGTGGATCTTCCTGGGGGTCCATTGTAGGTGTAATAGACTAGTCTTTATGTGAACCTCCGATGTGTCATTACAAATAGCTCGGTGGTCCCATCTGGATGTAGTTAGTAAGACCAGGAGGCAGAATCATTTCCTCGTCCTGAATCATAGTTCTATTTCTTGGTCTCTCTCCGCCTCTGCCTTTATATCTGGGCGGATGCCGGAAAATAAAAAGATCGGATGTGCATTCATTAGCGAATGCAAACAGACCTCCATCAACAAAGATGTATAATAGGGCCTACACACAGTCATGCACAGATACACACACACACACACACACACTCTCTCACACACACACACACACACACACACACACACACACACACACACACACACACACACACACACACACACACACACACACACACACACACACACACACACACACACACACATGTGAATGTGTGTATGTGTGTGCGCATACGAACGCACGTGGATTGACGTGTACGCGTGTCGGGTATGTATTTTTGTTTATATGCCAAAGAAAGGAGGTAATTTTAGAATATGATAATATGAATCCTCATAGATCCATCATTGTTTTCACTGTTTTGGTTTATCACATGACGTGTTTGCATTTATGTCGACGTTGACGGGAAGAAAATAATTGGAGATGAAGTGAAGCTGTTGTGAAAATGTGAAGTCGGTCAAGGCATGAAAACGGTGAAAAACAGTGCGAGGATGTAAACAGAGGGTGGAGGGTGGAGGGGGAGAGTAGAGGAGAGAGCTAAGAGGGACAGGGAGGAGGAGGGTACGAAGGATGTTTTGTGAGCGCGCGGGTGTGTGTGTGTGTGTGTGTGTGTGTGTGTGTGTGTGTGTGTGTGTGTGTGTGTGTGTGTGTGTGTGTGTGTGTGTGTGTGTGTGTGTGTGTGTGTGTGTGTGTGTGTGTGTGTGTGTGTGTGTGTGTGTGTGTGTGTGTGTGTGTGTGTGTGTGTGTGTGTGTGTGTGTGTGTATCAGTTCCCGGCTGAGGAAAAACATGGGACAAACATTTCAAGGAAGCGGACATCAAAGACGTTGGGGGGAGAAGGAGAGGCGGAAGTAGTAATGAAGTTGAGTAACTGAAAGAAGGAAGGATAGAAGAGAGATGACATCGAGAAATGGCAGGATCTGGTTCTAGTGTAGAATAACTATCCCTGTATTTCAATCCACTGGTGGTGCTATCAGAAGCATGTTACTCTCGTATTCGCTTAGTCTTGGGTTCGAGTCTCGCACTCCTCTCCGATTCTCAGCAGTGATTCTTAGTTAGTGTGTGAGTATTTGCCTTGTATTGAAGAAGTTGATACTGTATATCCACCTCTTCTATGATTTTCTTTCTGCACTCTATGGGCTATCCTCTTCACCATATTCTCATCATCCCATCTTCAGCAAAATAAAATAATTTACCAAAAACCAAAACAATATCTTCTTGGCCCCTTCAACACATCTCCTTTTTGGCTACCTCCCTTGTAAGGGGGAAAAAGCCTTGGTATATGTATGTATGTATGTATGACTGTTAATTACCTGCCTCAACAGTCCAAGCGCATAGAGCAAACGTGATGGCTTCGGCCGCATCTACGCGCCTCCCGGCGGACACTCCTCACCTAATATCTCGAGATTTCTCAAAACAGACTAATATTGTCTTGTACTACAAATCTTTACATGGTAAAAAAATTGTGTATATGTAATAGCTGGATAACTGAGGTCTTTTCTTTAACCTTTTGCGGCTTTGAGGTTCCTGAAAACCAAATAAAAATATCCGGCTTTAAACAGAACAAAATAAATAAAAAGACTTTGTCAAAGGATTGTGGTGAATCCTTTCATTTATTTGTTTATCCATATAACTTCCTCTCTTACGTGAAGAAGGTTACCTTTATGTCCTCTGAATGGTCATTTATTTCATTATGCTTATCTACAATTTGTTTGTTTTTCTGTATAGATCTATCATGGATTTTTTTTTATTGCGTTCAGACTATGTTTAGCATTTTCCTACTTTGTTGATTTTTTGTTTCTTCTAATCCTAGTAGTACTTGTAAAAAAAGAAAAATAGAGGAGATGCAAGAGACCATAAGGCCTACATTAGGCAGTCCCATGTCATCCCTATCTTAAAACAAATAGTTGTTTCAACGCTCACTACATAATCACTAAATCTATTCCATTCATTAACCACCCTATTGGTAAATCGGTCCTTCCCTATTTTCTTCTCATATATTTTTTTTAATATAAATATATTACTACGAGTCCTTCCCTACTGTCTTGATATGATGACCTTGCCTGCATCATCCTTGTTAAAGCCCTTGACTCATTTGAATACCTCTATTATATCACCCCTGCACTCTTCGTCTTTCCAGAGTGTGTGTTAAGGTTCCTAGGCCTATATGGTGAAATTCTAAGCCCTTATGTCTGCCTACCGTAGGCCTTATGGTTTCTTGCAGTCTCCTTCATTCCTATGTTCTTATCATTTTAGTCATTCTCCTGTGTAGTGATTCTAGTGAATTAACATCCATTCTATGGGACGGAGACCAAAGCTTTTCCTTTGTTACTGGAGACTTGGAGACGGAGAAGAATAGAAACCTGAAGGAAACTAGAATACAGTTAAAGGAAGAGCACCACTTGGTATGGAAAGGAATCTAATGTGAACATTTTTAGAAGCTCCGCCATGGGATACGAACCCTGACCCGTGCGTCGATAATCACGAGGCCAAGACGCTAGCAACCATGCTACATGCTATAATGTATTCTCTACAAACCCAAATGTCCAATTTGGTTCTTTTTCAGTATTCATGACTGGATTGAAAAAAGTATTGAATTTTGTTATTTTGAACTGGATTTTTTGTGTTTTCTATCATTATCATGCCACTTTTTTCTTTCACATTTCTGTATCATTTATTAAAATAGACTTCAGTCTTTAAAAGGGCCTCTTTCGATTTGGCAAAAAATTTCCTGAGTCATCGGTTCTTTATAGGCTATTTACTTGAAAAAGCTGTAATAAGCTAAACGTTGTACAAATCAAGGCTCCGTCCTCATATGTTGTTTAACTCGTCAGTCTTGTCGTCTACTGCTACTTTCATAAAAAAAAAAAAAAATGTTCTCATATGTTTTAATAGATTTCTATTCCACATTTGACTACCTTCCTAAATTCATGATTCCATAAAGGCTATATTTTCTTGCAACATAGGCTATCAATCTTTAGCAATTGTTCCAAATACTTATCCCCAGCTACGTTTCCAACAAATAGTCTTAAAACACTAATTTTTCAGCATTAGTTATGTACACGCTATACGGTTTCGCTCAAGCCAATGCAGAACGTGCGCGCGCTTGTCTATGTCTCTTTTACATACAACTCCTTACATATTGCACATGAAAAGTTTTACGCAATTTCATATTATCAACTTTGTGTTGCATGACACTCAAGAACATACTATCTGATTAAACTTTTCCATGACGTACAGGTTATAAATGATAAATACATCCACTGTTGCCATCGCCCAGTGCGGTTGTACCTGCTCAGTTGCCTTCCATCTTAGCCAAGCTTGCGTCGCTCGTGTCTGGGAGAACCCGATTATGCCTGATAACAATTATTGCTCGTTCTAAGCGTCGTCTTGAGTTGCTAGGTGGTGCGCTCCTTTTGCGGGAAGCAAGATTAAAAGTGAATATATATGTATTTGTGTATATAGGTACACACACACACACACACACACACACTCATGGCGCTGTGGTTAGAGCTCTGGCCTG
>NC_134789.1:47308641-47313641 GCF_046742065.1 Oratosquilla oratoria
TATATATTTATTCTCGTATGCATATTTATGTGTAATTCATATATATATACATATATATATATATACATATATATATATACATATATATATATATATATATATATATATATATGTATGCGTTGTTGAAGTCAACAGCTGCGATAGCATTATTATGCTTGTAGAAATGCTTTTCTAAGTTGCGCACCAACGTGCGGTCGTCTGGAAGCAGGTTCTTAAGGAGATTGCTGAAGTCCATGGTGTATATCTCTCGAGACGTCTTTCGGCCTTAACTGGCCATCTTCAGGAGGTGTGGGCTGGTCAAATTGATGACGGAGAATGAATCGAAGTGGCTGTGTGACGGTATATAGCGGTGTGGAGCGGATCACCGGGCAGTGCCCGGGACGGGGCGTCAGCCAATCAGCGCACGGGAATCATTCTCTGCCTTCTGGTTGGTAAGGACATTTCGGGCTGTTGTTGGATGTTGATAGCGGGCTTTTGGTTGAAAATGAGCACCGCTTCTGTCATTCTTAGTCGTCTGGTGTCGTTGTTTCTCTCGATACACACACCTCCTGAAGATGGCCAGTTAAGGCCGAAAGACGTCTCGAGAGATATACACCATGGACTTCAGCAATCTCCTTAAGAACCTGCTTCCAGACGACCGCACGTTGGTGCGCAACTTAGAAAAGCATTTCTACAAGCATAATAATGCTATCGCAGCTGTTGACTTCAACAACGCATGCATCATAAATGGCCTCCTTCCAAAATATACTTTTTGTCGCTCGGCCAACAGCAAAAGAGTAACCCCCGAGGAAAGATTGGCGTTCCTCAAGGAAGAGCTCAACGAAAAGCAACACCTCCTAGCCACTCTGAGGAGCGAGTTAGCTCTACTGCATCAACAATGGGACGAAAAGAATGTTCCCAACGACCAACGGACTTCCATAGACACCGTCCTTCAAGATATTACTGCAACGCATCTCGCGAAAGTCAAGCGTCGCATTGGCCGCAAACTTTCTGCCCTATATGGTGGACCACTCGAACTTCCGTCAAGTTTCGACCACTTCCTCAACCTGAGCAGTATCACACTTACTGAAAAGCAGCGAGAGTTTCTAAACCTTGGTCTTAATTGCCACTACATGAGCAAGGAGAAACCACTAAATAAGCGCATCGAACTCGAGATTCTGCTAGACGACATTCAACACCTGGAAAATGAGAAGAAAGTCACTACATCACCAGACTTGCAAGCAGAAATCATCCGAGAGGCAAACATCACTAGAGGACATAGCCGCAGTTCCCTCCTTACACCCGAATTGAGGGCTGCTGCCCTAGAACTCAAGAATAACGATCAGATCGTGATCCGCAGAGCGGACAAGTCTTCCACTTTCGTTATTCTCAACAAAGAAGACTATCTTTCCAAAATGGCTTCCATCCTGAACGACACCACCAAATTCAAAAGAATCTCCAGAAATCCCTCCAATGACATCAAGACAAAGCTCAACCGCCTAATTCGTGAAAATAACAACTCCAGCACTACAAAGCTCCCCTTGATAGAAGGTGATCATAAGCTTGGCTACGCTTATGGTAATGTGAAGACCCACAAGAATGGCCATCCTCTCCGCCCAATCATCAGCCAGACACCTTCAGTCACCTACAAGCTCGCCAAGCGCCTCAACGCACTGATTTCTCCGTTTGTCCCCGCCTCCTTCAGCTTGAAATCTTCAGAAGAATTTCTTGACATCCTGGCATCCTTGACATCCTTGGCATCCTTGACATCCTTGGCATCCTTGACATCCTTGACATCCTTGACATCCTGGCATCGACGGACGTTGAAAGTCTTTTTACGAATGTCGGTATTGACGATACTATCGACTTCATATGCCAACGATTATACCATCCGGAGCAGAAAATTGCAATCCCTGAAAAAACACTTCGTCTGCTGTTACAGGCATGCACTAAAGAAGTTCCCTTCTATGGGCCCGACGGCAATATGTACGTACAAAGCGACGGCGTTGCCATGGGGTCACCCCTGGGAGTGCTCTTCGCCAATTTCTATATGGGACATATAGAAGAAGAGATATTCTGGCAGCAGCAACATCCAAAGCCAGAAATCTACGCCAGGTACGTGGACGATATTTTTATTAGCGCTGACGCGGAAGAAGAAGTCGTAAACTTGATTTCCAAGTTTAAAACAAACTCCTGTCTCAACTTCACCCACGAGATTGAAGAGAACAACAAGCTTCCTTTTCTTGACATTTTGGTCCGTCGTGAAACCACTTCATTCTCTACAGAGGTTTATACCAAATCTACCAATCTTGGTTTCTGCCTTAATGGTGCTAGTGAGTGTCCTGAGCGATATCGGCGCAGCGTCATCAACGCCTTCGTCAAAAGAGCCCTCACCCACTGCTCAACATGGACAGCTACAAACGCGGAACTTAAAAGAATCACCACTCTTCTTACCAACAACAACTATCCTTTGGCAGAAATAAATAACGTCATACAACATCGACTAGACAACTTTATGCGTCAACAGGAACAACATTTAGCTACACAAAATTTAAAACTCTTTTACAAGGGTACTATGTCTTCAGCCTATAAGGATGACGAAAAAGCCCTCAGAAATATAATCTACAAAAATGTCACCCCTACCGACCCGGCTTTAAAAATTGACCTCGTCATCTACTACAAGACACGCAAGACATCCAACTTGGTCATAAAGAACAGCTGCCTACCCAAGACTAGCGATATGCAAGAGGTGAATACCGTGTACGAACACACATGCTCCAGTGGCGACTGCAGTCGCCCTAACTCCAAGTACATCGGCGTAACCACCACGACACTGTCGAAGAGGATCTCAGCCCATTTGCAGGACGGCGCCATAAGGAGGCATTACCTCTACGAACATGGGCTCGTACTCAAAAGGCACCACATGGAAAACAACACCACCATCATCGAGAGAAACAACGACACCAGACGACTAAGAATGACAGAAGCGGTGCTCATTTTCAACCAAAAGCCCGCTATCAACATCCAACAACAGCCCGAAATGTCCTTACCAACCAGAAGGCAGAGAATGATTCCCGTGCGCTGATTGGCTGACGCCCCGTCCCGGGCACTGCCCGGTGATCCGCTCCACACCGCTATATACCGTCACACAGCCACTTCGATTCATTCTCCGTCATCAATTTGACCAGCCCACACCTCCTGAAGATGGCCAGTTAAGGCCGAAAGACGTCTCGAGAGATATACACCATGGACTTCAGCAATCTCCTTAAGAACCTGCTTCCAGACGACCGCACGTTGGTGCGCAACTTAGAAAAGCATTTCTACAAGCATAATAATGCTATCGCAGCTGTTGACTTCAACAACGCATGCATCATAAATGGCCTCCTTCCAAAATATATATATGTGTATATTATATATATACATATATATGTATATATATATTATAATATATATATATATATAATAACTGTATATATATATATATATATATATATATATATATATATATATATATATATATATATATATATATATATATATGTATATAATATTGTATATATATTTATAGATGTTTATATATGTATTTTATTTGTGTAACTGCTCCCCACGGAGTGGATTGTTGTATGATTAATTGTTGTCAACAAAACTTGTAATCCATCTATTTATTTATTGACTTTTTATTCATATTGGCATGTATATGTGTAATTTTGTATATATTCTTGTACAATTTGGTAGATATGTACAATATTCATTTGTATTTTCATTTGTATAACAGCATCCTACTCAGTGCATGATTGGTGATATGTCTTTTCCTAGTTTTTTCTTATTTCAGAGTATATGTTACCTTTACTGATTTTCCTGTTTATTCTGAAGACGTCTTAAGTCCAGGTCAAGTGAGTTCGTTTGAGTAGAAACGACTTGGGTTACAATCTTTTGTTTTTCGAATCTCCTAAACGACTACTTAGTAGAGTCTAAAATACGATAAGTCAAGTCATCTTCCAGATTTTCAAATTCACAACATTTAACGAGAAATTTGAATGTGTAACGGGGGCTTAAGAAAGAAGCAACATTGTTATTCTGCATAAGAGTAGGAACATTTTATGCAACCTAAACAACACAAGCATAGAGTCTGTTAGCCACTGGGTCATGTTTTGTAATAGTGCATGGGTTGACCTCGAAGATTACACGCCTGACATTATGACCTCAGTGGGTGAGGAGGTTTTGAGACTTGGAGAAGTTTTGAGTAAGCCTCATCCTCATCATGGAAAGTCAGTAAATGTCTTATATATTTCTATTATGTGTGTAAGAACTATACCTTTTTATGAAACATGTTCCAAAAAGAAAGTTTTTCAATTAGTCTACCCCTTGTTAAATAAGTACTATAAAAAACTTTCCTTATTGCCACATATGCTTATATTTATGGGGACAGTGACTTTGTTCTTAGGTTGTTCTTTTTAGTAATTTATTTTTTATTTTTTGTCAAGTCATTTTGGGCGAGCACGTAATTGCAAGAGGTGGGTAGAAAAGAAGGTAGAAAGAGGTATAGAAGACAGGTTGTTGCATTTTATAGGCAGGTTATTCGTAAATAACAGCCCGAGGGAACTGTCTGAGTTCGCTTTTCTGCTTTGTTTAAGTAATAAAATATTGTTTGTAAATAACAGCTCTTGAGCTCGAGGTTATATTTACAATATTGCTGATATGATATTCCTTTGAAGTGTCTAGACCAGGAATTCTCTAGACTCTTCATCTAGACAAACAGCTTCTCTCAGACTTTCAGGATGCACGCCAGGTAAAACACCTTATCTCAAAAATCTTTTTATGACCCGACATACTACCTTTCCTCTCAGTCCTCTGGTCCTGGTAGAACCTGTTGTCCTTATCTTCTCCCTGGATAACAGTCTGTTGCTCTCTATATCCTGGACAGCTGCTGTAGCTCTTATGTCGAACAGGCTATTTCCAAGACAAATGGACTCCTCTTTCCTCCAGGGTCACTTGCTTTTCCTTTACTCTTCATAAGTGTT
>NC_134789.1:47323641-47331141 GCF_046742065.1 Oratosquilla oratoria
CTGAAAAAATCCAATCCCATGTCGATGGACTTTGGAATCCTGATGGACAATTGCGACATATTTAGTCGTATTTTTTTTATAACATCTATATTCTGAAACGAAATGTTAGCTATTCAGAACTCATAATTACACAGAAACCAGTAAATTCTATCGTGTCCCTGAAGGGCCATGTAGGACTAGTTTTAGTCTTAGACAAGTCAAAGCATCAATCGCTAAAGTATTATTCTTTTGATCTAAACACATGAATGCCTGTCTAGCTATCAATCATCAATCTGGCTACCTATCTTGGATCTACCTGTCTGTCTGTCTGTCTGTCTGTCTGTCTGTCTGTCCTTATTACTCTCGCGTGTTTCTTTTTATCTTTTCAGTCTCTTGTCAACCAGAGTTACCTTTCTTTAATCTTTCTATCCCACGTCTTCCTCACCCCCCCCCCCTCTCTCTTCGTCACCTCTCCCACTTACCCGTTTCCTTTTCACTTCCCCTCCTCCCTCATGGTCTCACTTCATCTTGGATTCCCCTGATCTCGTTTTCCGTCTCCTCCTCCTCCTCCTACTCCTCCTCCTCTTCCTTCTTCTTCTTCTCCTTCTTTATCTTCTTCTTCTTTAATGCATCCATTACTTTTCTCTTCCATTCCTTCCCACTTTCTTTGGCCACCCAATGCCATCTTCCTCTCCCTCCCTCCCTCCCTCCCTCCCTCCCTCCCTCTCTCTCCCTCTCTCTCTCTCTCTCTCTCTCTCTCTCTCTCTCTCTCTCTCTCTCTCTCTCTCTCTCTCTCTCTCTCTCTCTCTCTCTCTCTCTCTCTCTCTCTCTCTCTCTCTCTCTCTCTCTCTCTCTCTCTCTCTCTCTCTCTCTCTCTCTCTCTCTCTCTCTCTCTCTCTCTCTCTCTCTCTCTCTCTCTCTCTCTCTCTCTCTCTCTCTTTCGATGGCACTCCGTCTTTATCTCTTTCTTATCCTTGCTCCTTTTATGGGATGCGCGAACAGGTTAACAAAGTTTAATTTCACAAATTAAGAAGAAATTGTCAAAAACATTATTACATAATTATGATTAACATTGAAATAACTTATAATGCACCACTTACATATTTCATAAGGATCAGCTATGTCGGACTAGAATTTTTTTCGGGGAGTGACACCATTTCAGCCCTCTAGGGAAACAATTTTTTTTTTTTTTTCAGCTGCTAGTACGGGTCACCACAGCAGATCATCCATCTCTGATTTATTCTTTCATTTTTGTTTTCTTCTGTTAATCAACCCCAACCCCGCATGTTCTTCGCTACATTCATAAACTTTCTCTTTGGTCTTCCTCTCGTCTTCCTGCCTGCTGAATCCACCATCCCCCCTTCCCACATCTCCACCCTTACTCCTTACATGGTCACACCATTTCAATCTCGCCTCTTTGTTCCCAAACTGACGTACGTGCTCTGTGCCCCTGATATGTTCATTTCTAATTCTGTCTACTCCCATTTATATCCTTTCCCTGCTGGGGTGAGGGTCGGGGTGGGGGGGGGGTTTACGACCTACCATCGGCGTCGCTCTGAAACGACTTTGCCGACGCCTTCGACAACTTTTCTGGTGAGTCTTGGGACGGGTGATGCGTCGCTGGCCTATGGTCGGCGTGGGACATACCTCTGTCGGGAGAGCAACGTCCAGGGTTCGAATCTCGCTTTCGTCTCGGCTAGGTCTTAAACAAAAAAAAAAAAAAAAAAAAAAAAAAAAAAAAAAAAAAAAAAAAAAAAAAAAAAAAAAAAAAAAAAAAAAAACAACGGGTCGACGGGAGTGTTGTGGTGGGGAGGTGACGTTCCAGCATTTATCATTGCGTTGTTGATACTACCTGGTGACATAAAACAAAACATAGGACTATAAAGTCATATACACGTGCCCCACATGCATGGTCCACATCACAAAGACACGTGCCTCAGGAGGTTCGGTTCGTTGAACTAGTTCCGGAACTGGTTCCACCGGAAGTGCACTAACCTTTCTTCCACCAACCTTCACAAATCCACTTGGATATACCAACACTCCACAAACCAGACGTAATGCAACACACCAAGTACACCTTATCCACACACCATATACTATACCTTCACCACCTTCTCCACACCTGTTTGTAACTTAACCACAACAATCACAACCGCAAACAACATAAACACACATACATTTTAAGTCATCTCCACAGCATTTCCCTCCGGCACTGCAATAGCAATGCATAAGCACATAGACCATATGATATCACCTGCCCACACAGACAGCACAACGAACAAACGCAGCCTCTGTTAACAACAAATACGCAATGATGTCATTTACAAGACTTGTCCCAACTACAGATGAGCACGAATCAGATAAGATCGCACGTACAACTTAAGCACATCGTGAATTCCTATGCCATTGCACATTGCCATCATGCAAGAAACTAAACTAACCACATTATTGAATACTCGACATTTCACGCTACACAACCAGCCGACCGGGTCGCTTGAAGGACCTCTTTACAAATAATATTGTCTATCTTGTCCTCTCGTGCTATTTTAGTTTCGCGTTGAGTTGATGAAACCTAGACGAGGCTCAGGGTTATGAGAAGCTAATGAAGAGTTGACATACATACCTGACAGTGGCACGTGAGCAAGTGAGATGCAAATACGCCGTGTGTCGTCATCAATTAGCTGGCAACGTCCTTATATGAACATGTGCAAAAGAGACACGTTTCATCCAAAAAAGTGTTCCTACCTGCTCTTATATCGACTTTGCAAAACACCAGAGCAGACATCTTTGACAGTCACCTACCTGCTGGTAAAAACAAATGAACGAGTCACCAACAGATAGAAAAACAGGTCTGCCCGTGCAGACGACATCCATCCTGAGAAAAAAAAAAAAAAAAAAATACAAGGCAACACATTTTTTTTAAATTAAATTTCTTATCCTCTCCGTCTTCATGCAACTTTCCCTCAATCTTCACGAAATTTTGTAGCATTATCCCTGTCACTCTTTCTTGACCAGACACACATACACAAAGACACACACACACACACACACACACACACACACACACACACACACACACACACACACACACACACACACACACACACACACACACACACACACACACACACACACACACACACACACACACACACACACACACACACACACACACACACACACACACACACACACACACACACACACACACACACACAGTGCTGAAATAATTTCAGTATCACATCGCTGCGAGCCGTTACTCCAAATCTCGTGGGCGGGAAGTTGGGTGTGTGTGTGTACATGTAAGGTCACAGCATTACCCATAGATCGTTCATATATGAGCTCTCTTCCGGGAGGGAAATAGCTGTCGATCACAAGTCCAACACGTGACCCAAGACCATGGTGAATCATACACACGTACGCACGCACGCACGCACACACACACATGAACGCACATTCCAATAGTTCACAGTTTTTCACTGTCATAATTCATTATTGGTAATATGATCGCGCAGTAAATTTTCATTTTACTGCCTTCTGGGTAAACATTACTCGATTGCAACTCCTTTGAATGATGAGGTATATTTGCATCGTGAATTATTGCATCAGTTTCTTTATACAAGTCACTAATAGCAGTTACCAATGGTTCCGGATATATATATCCCCTTTGCCTTGATTTATCGTCACTTTCACTTTCGCTAAGCGATTTATTTCCACCTATGGAACCCACCCGTAGTCAAAACAAGTAACGGGTATGTTTCAGTTACCAAGGTTTGCATCTTTGCATAATTCGTTCGGGTTGCCACCAGATCGATATGTGTATATTTGGAGGTACATTTATGCATTTCTGTATATATACATGCATGTTTGTGTGTAAGTGTAATTGTATAAAAGCCGCATTGTTCAAACAACGAACGTGTAAGGGCAGCAGACCTTTAATTTGTTTAGTTCCTGAACATTTTATAGTTGATTAAGGAATGAATCATCAGCAATTTTCGCAGTCAGCGGCCCATGCGAAAGTAAATCTTGCGTCGATAGCCAGCTTCTTTGAAGTCACCACAATGGCGACATTCTTCTTTCATGACGACAAGAAACGTAAACAGGAACATAGCTCATTCTGTTTTCTCCTATTTTCGTCCCTCGGTCAACATGGCTGTTGTTGGTAAACAAAGCCAAAGTTCTTATTTTTTTTATTTTTTTTTTTTTTAACGAGTGGAGTTTAATTGTAGTTTTCGCAGTTTACGTGGATTGTTCCTCTTCTGGGGAACGATCACTGACCGTAGGGATCAAACTGCAAGAGTAGATTGCCCAGAGGAAGATCAGTTTTGAAAGAAAAACAACTCACGCTCTTGCTGATCAACTTTAGAAACCCAACGACCGTACAGGTGGTTTATATTGACATGTGTGTGTGTTGTGTGTGTGTATGTGTATGTGTGTGTGTGTGTGTGTGTGTGTGTGATGGCCAGAAGTCAAACGTGTAAAGGTACGACTAATGAACATTTGTTAAAATAACCATTTCTCAGTTAACTTGGGACGGGAGAATTTTAGTTGCAGTCCCTCTATGCGGCAAGCTGACATAAAAATTAACTAATGAGACCTAGGTAAACAAGTTGGTATTAGATTAAACAGTGTTTGGGCACGTGGTTCGCTAAAAAGGCATGCACTCAAAAATAAACGAAAAATAATCATCTCCTTCAGTCTCAATATGGCAAGGTGCGGCATCGTTTCGGTGTCTCATCAAAGAATCTGTACATGCAAGCATCAGATACCAGGCGTCTCCTAGCGTGGGCAGACACATTGTAAGCAGGCAGATAAACGGCACATAGAGGTTTTATGGATCAAAAATGAATCAGATAAGCTTACAGGTGTCGCCAAGCGGTTGCGACCATGTAGTCTAGACGCTCTCCCTTTTGTGGCTGACACAGGAAATTCCATACGTGTGTTTCTCTTGCCGGCGAGAATAAGTCCGTGTGTGAGCGCGCGCGCGCGTGTGTGGGACTCTATGAACAGGTCCTTATAAGTCCTTGCACGGTCGTGCAACGCCAGAGTTCATAATCTATTGCTCAATACAAGATGGCTGTTTTAGATAGAGTGCTCGCCTTTCTCGTTAATCTGAATTTAAAGTCTAAATTAAAAGCTCATCAGAGTGATTGGAAAAGTGTATGCGTGTTAGCGTGTAAGTGTGTGTGTGTGTGTGTGTGTGTGTGTGTGTGTGTGTGTGTGTGTGTGTGTGTGTGTGTGTGTGTGTGTGTGTGTGTGTGTGTGTGTGTGTGTGTGTGTGTGTGTGCGTGTGTGTGCGTGTGTGTGTGTGTGTGTGTGTGTTTATGTTGGTCGTTGTTGTGCATTCTTGCGCGTTTGTTTCCGCATCAAACCGTTTACATATTTCCATGTTGGTTTTCCTTCCTTTTTCATGAAATCTTAACATGATTCACTTCTTTACAATGATTCTAACCTCTAGCACTTTTGATCAAATTTATTCATATGATGATTCATCTTCTTTTTGTATAGATTATTTAGTAATATTCGTGTGTTTTATATCGCCTATTCGTGGTTACATTATATCACACACATTTCGTTACTGAATAAAGGAAGAAATAAGCGTCGGTATGGACGGGCTTGAAACAAAAATAACTCTGACCCCTTCCCTACCGGGTGACACCTTTTCCTTCTTAGCTTCCGCGACGCTACATAGCTCATTTCCGTGGCACCCCGTTGCTACCGGAAACCCATCTCGACCTACCCTCTTCTTATATCGGGTGACATTTTTAATTTTATTCAGGCTTCCACCCGGCTATTCTCTTCATCTCTGTGGCCCCCCACCAGGTTCCACAGGGGTTAAGCCACACAAGAGAGTAATTAGGTAAACTATACGTGCACGGAAAAAAGGGGGAGGGATATTTAGAAACAGAACATAAATATGTTGAGCAGCATCGTAGACGAGTGAATCACGACTCCGCAAATAGCACAGGCACGCCCTCCAACACTCCCTTCTCCAGTCTCGTTAGCCCTTCGCTACCGAGGGAGTTAAGGGCCATTTACACGGTCAAATGATTTGTCAAACTTGGTTTGTCAAACAAGTGTTTGAAATGATGTTTGACCGTGTGAATGGGGTGTTTGGTTGTCAAACACGTTTGACAAACATGCTTGACAACCAAATACCCCGTTCACAAGGGTAAGCATAATTTCAAACACATATCTGACTAACCTTGTGGAAGGCATAATAAAAGGAAAAGTGACATTCGGTATGACAGAGGATTATCGTGGTCAGCTGCTTTTTGCTGTCGAGAAGGTCTTGAGGGGATGAATGAAATATACTCGTACCAGGATCAGCTAGAACAGTGATTCTCAACCTTTTTCACTCCTCTCTCCCCTTCATGATTTCTCAATATTCGTGTGGCCTCCCCTCCATTTTTCTCCCAAATCCTACACTGCCAAAAAGGATAAAAAAAATAAAAAATAAAAATAATAATAATAATAATGATAATAATAATAATAATAATAACAATAATAATAATAATAATAATAACAATAATAATGATAATGATGATAATGATGATAATGATAATAATAATAATAATAATAATAATAATGATAAAAATTATAATAATAATGATAATAATGATAATAGTAATAATAATAATAATAATAATAATAATAATGATAATAATAACAATAGTAATAATAATAATGATAATAGTAATAACAATATAATAATAATAATAGTAATAATGATAAAAACAAAATATAAAATAAATAAGATAAATAGATGAATAGATAAATAAAAGAAAACAATAAATGAATCAATAAATAAATATATAAATAGATAAATAAATAGATAAATAGATGAATAAATAAATAAGTAAATGAATAAAGGAGTTAATAAAATGAAACAAAATGCAATAAAATAAAGTAAAAATAAAGTAAGATAAAATAAGATTAAATAAAAATATAAAAGATAACAATGATAATAGATTGTTGATGAAGAGAAACCCTTTGCTCTTTTTTTTATTATTACAAAATTAACAATCATATCTTATATTTCTTCTGCCAGAACAGATCGATTATTTTTTTAATTCAGATTCCTCACATTATATATAGATGTATAATTCGTAACAGCAGCGTGGCCATTCTTGATATGGCTCCTTGATGCCATGGCCCCCAGGTCAAGGACAACTGAGCTAGAATGAAAAATAAGTGTCACCCAGAGAGGAAGGCGTCGGAAACCATCAGATCATCTAAGTACGGAATCATGGCTACCGTGACCAAACGCTCAGCAACAGATCTGCCTGTAGCCAGGAAGGGTTCAGTTGCCAAGGCAGGTAACATTCGCCGGGAACGTTTGGGGTCGAGCCTGCGGGCACGCATCGTAGAGGGAGATGGAGACAAGAGACACCGGTTCAGCTTTTGTTGTTACCTGGTGCACCTGAACGCCTGGTTTTTTAGTTTTCTTTGCAGCCAATCTCAATTAATCGCTTCCATAACCGGATGACACATTTCCTCTTCTTCCTGGTTGCCTTCAGC
>NC_134789.1:47338641-47348641 GCF_046742065.1 Oratosquilla oratoria
TTTCATCAACCCTATCTCCCAAATCCTTTTTCACCCCTGTTCTCCTCCTCACCTCCTCATTTCTCACTCTATCTAGCCTAGTAACCCCCACCATACTTCTCAGACACCTCATCTCAAACACATTCAAACTCCTTCTCTCTTCTTCTCTTATGTTCCACGTTTCTGCCCCATACAGTGCTGTTGGCACAATCACTCCTTCATACAGTCTCCTCTTCGCATCCATTCCCAAGTGTCTATTCCTCATTACACTCTTTAAACCACCAAGGTATTTACTCGCTTCTCTCAATCTACATTCTACCTCCACCTTCACTCCACCTTTTCCTGCTACACTTGCACCCAAGTATCTAAAACTATCCACTTCCTCCAGTCGCTCTCCCTTAATGTTCACTTCCAGTCTACTGCCACTTTCACCCCTTGTACATCTCATCACCTTACTTTTACCCACATTTATCTTTAGCTTTCTTCTATCACATACTCTCCCAAACTCTGCCACCAGCTTCCTCAATCCCTCCTCTGACCCTGCCACAAGCGCAGTGTTGTCCGCAAACAACAGCTGGCTCACCTCCCACTTTTCTCCATTTTCTTTAACCATCTCCAATCCCTGACTCACTACCCTAGCATTCACCTCTCGCACCACCCCATCCATGTATAAGTTGAACAGCCAGGGCGACATAACGCATCCTTGACGAAGTCCCACCTTTACTTCAAACCACTCACTCTCTCCATTTCTAATCCTAACACATGCTCTACTACTCTCATAAAAACTCTTGACAGCTCCCAAAAGCTTTCCTCCTATCCCATAAATCTGCATAACCTCCCATAAATAAAAACTATAATAACGTAAGTATCAAACAAAAGACATTAATAAACGCATAAGCACAGTCAAACAACAAACAAACAGGTAAATAGTAAATAATAATAAATTGAAATATAACTTTTAAATATATTTCCATTCTTGCTTGAGTTTTGCTTTACACGAGACTCGTTCTATTCCAAACTAGAAATGCACACAGGCGCACAACCACACCGTGTTTACATTTATTATTACTTCCGATAACGAGATGCTTCCCTTAATCTCTTTTTCCGAATAAGGATTGGCAATTTTGCGTAACTGAAGGATGTATAGTCCCTTAAGGAAGAGGAGGAAATGAATAGAATTAATCTTATGGTCAACACGAACACACTGTTAAGGTGGCACCATGCCTGGGAAACACAGCACGTGCCTTATTAACAACAAGATCAGCATATGTAGCACGTGCAGAATGTCAGCCTGCTGAGGGGTTGATGCACTGAAGAAGTAAGGAGATCCACGCAAAAATGAAGAACAGGTTTTGGTGCCCTGCGCTGTCTCTCCTTGCCCCTCTGCCCGTCTGGCTGCCTAGCGCTAGGCTGTCTGCAAAATTAATCTCCTTGGTTAAGGTCTCATTTGCATGAGGCAAGTAAACGGGGAAGGCAAGTGTGCACGTAGAGTGCTACAAGTTAAGAGACATGTGTAAGCAAGACCTTCTGTAGAGATGCTTCCCTAAGAAAAGAAAAGCAAACTACTTGCACGCACGCCTCTACTCGCATCGTAAAAATGTACCCTCAGGTTCAACGTCCGAGCTTCAGCCTGCGTATCTGTGTACCTAAAAGCTTTTTAGACTTTCTGCTTGTGTACATGTCTACATGGATGTCTACCTACATCCTTGCCTGACTGTCTGCCTATCTACATGTCTGTCTGTCTGTTTGTCTGTCACCCTGTCCGTTTTGTCTGTCTGTCCATCTGTCCATCTGTCTGTCCATCTGTCTGTCTGCCTGTGTACTTTGTACCTGTTTGCTAGTCTGCCTGTCTGCCGATCTGCCAGTCTGTCTGCCTGTCTGTTTGTTTGTCTGTCTGTCTGACTGTCTTTCAGCTGGTCTGCCAGTCTGCTTGTCTGCCTGTGTACATGTCTGTTTGTCTGTCTCTGTCTGTCAGTCTGCCTGTCTGTCTATTATCCTCTCTATCTGTCCGTCTGTCTGTTAGTCTACCTGTCTGCCTATCTGCTAGGCTGCCAGGATGCCGGGCTGTCTGTCTACATACCTCTCTGTATGCTTGTCTGCCTACTTGCCTTTTTACCTACTTCTTGCTTGCCTGTCTGATTGCCCATCTGCCCGTCTACCTATCTGCCTGTCTACCTGCCCATTTGTCTTCCTATCTGTCGATTTGCTTATGTGTTTATCTGCCTATCTGCCGGTCTACCTACCTTCGTGGATATCTGCCTGCTTATTTGCTTCCAAAACTTTCTCCAACTGCCTAAAAGCTCGCCCGAAGGCGTCAGCAGAATGAGACTTCTCCCTGAAAAAAAAATATATATCCTCGTCAGCAAACGATACGAGCGCGTCTGTCTGGAGACGTTAGGGGTGGACTGCCTGTCTGCTTGCAGAGAAGATCCATAAGGCTTCAGAAGAAGGATGAGTGTATCTTTGCGCTTCCAGGCCGTTCGTCCCAACTGAATGACTGAACCAACGTCATTTCTGTTCTTCAAACTGTATTAACGTCTTCTTATAATACACTGTTTACTTTAATTTGATTGAGAGTTCTTTTCTTATTGTACTGAATATATAATTTTGGCTTTAGTGGTCCATCACATAGCCAGTATATCCCTTCGGGGGCTATGCATCATCACCTCACCACTGGGGCTTAATCAGTCATGATAAGGTTGTATTTATGGTACAATGTGTATGTGGAGTTTTGAATCTTTTAGAATGGCTATGACTTTGAACGTAGGCTGAAATTAATTTAGTCCCCTCGGATGTGCGGATTAAGTGTCGTATTGGATTACTACACTAACCTACCTCAACTCTTCTGTGCGTCCCGACTAGGAGAGGTTGGGAAGCCATAAATGTGTAGTTTGTCATACCAACACCATCTTTTCATATGCATATACTGCATGTATCTTAACACATATATGTTTTGTATTATACTGAATATTTTCTACAATAACCCCTTACTTGCGAAAAGGACACCACGCAGAAGTAGTCTGGCGGGAACCAGAATGATACTGGACAACTTTAGCTTTAAGAAGAAAATAGACAAGAGTTGGTTTACGAACTGGGTGGTTAAAGAATGGAATAGACTTAGTAACCATGTAGACATATACTGAACGTTGAAACAATTGATTTGTTTTAAGAAAAGCTTAGATAACTTTATGGATAAAGATGACATGTGGTAATGGACATGGAACTGACCTTATACAAAGGATTTACAAAGGCGGAGCATGCCGACAGGAGACCTTTTGATCCATATCTAGGTCGGATGCGAAAAAAAAATCATATTAATAATAAAATAATAAATAAAAACTATGATAATGTAAATAACAAATAAAATACATAAATAAATGATAGGTATAGTTGAATAATAAACAAACAGGTAAGTAGTAAATAATAATAAATTGACATATAACTAATAATAAATAAAAATCAGACAGACAAATGATAACAAAACAAAAACAAATGATATAAGATAAATTATAATCATTACAGCATCTTACTTAGGTATTTATCTAAATGATTCTTATGGTCTCTTGCAGTCTCCTTCTTTCTTATGTTCTTAATAAAAGGTGAAGTACCACTTGGTACAGAAAGAACTATTCAAGATCAGTATATTTCGAAGGGTTATCATGGGTATGAATTGGATGACCTATACCGGCAGGTACGGATAGGCAATCTTATAATGACAATATTCTAATGCAGTGGTATAATGTAATGTTGTAAATTGTAGTGTAATAATGGCATAAAGCAACAGTACTCATATTTCAGTGCAATGGTGTGGCAGAATAGAGTAAGAAAGCATGACATAATGCTAAGTACTTAACTTTCCTACGTACTTTCTATTTTTCAGACTGAACCTTTTGTCTTATAATCTGTCTTCCCTACAAGGAATCTCTTCAGCCTCCAACATCTATTCTTCTCATGCCAGATATGCATCCAACCTGTTTGTTAAAAAATCCATATATATTGCATTATTTCTCCGTTACCTTGCCATTCTACTTAACTCACAAAAACAAAAATGTTTCTCAAAGCCAACACAAAATCTTAAAAAACAAAAAACATTATGTACTTGGTGGTTAATCAAAATCAAACACCAAAACCTACGTTTTGCTGAAATCTTAGTTGATACAAAAGGCTGAAATAGGAGAATAAATGGCTGGAGTAGTGTTGAAAGTAACAGCTAATGCAGAAGAATCTGATGACTTGACAAAATGCGGGCAGTGTGGAGAATCAGCTTATTTCTCCAGAGAACGCTACAGGGGTCTTTACTATAGAAATAACACTTTTAATTGGCTCAAAAATGTCGACATGGAGAAATGTATGCATTCAGCATAACTAATTTTATTCTAGTGTTACTTGATTACCTACCCATTTATATCTTAATTAACCATCAACCTAATTTACTATCACCTTACTTTATCACCTATCCAACATTCTTTTAAGCATAGTTTACCTGCCAGACTGCATGATGACCTGTATGAACGCCAGCTTGTAGTATCTCCTTACTTTATCACCTATCCAACATACTTTTTAGCACAGTTTACCTGCCAGACTACATGATGACCAGTATGAACGCCAGCTTGTAGCCTGCTAGCCTGCCAGACTAGCGGCTGCCCTGTAACCTACTTTCCAACGTGACTTCCTTTCAAGGTCCAGTGCTTGTCCACTTGCTCCTGTCTGCATCAGTGTCTGCTGCATACCCGTTCCTCTACTTCTCTGTCCTTTCATTCGACTCTGTAATATGATACTCGTTTCGTTCTGAATGATAACAGACGATTTCTTCAGGTCAGAGAGACCCCTTGAATCTGAGATCTAACTCTTACACAGCCTGAAAGAAATAGCTCCAGGGTAACTAGAATAGAATCTATAACTTATGACCCTATGCGGAACGGTGGACAAATACATTAGCTAAGTAGTTTTTATTATAATATCTATTACAAGGCACTTCCTCTATACCGGCACTTGATCTTAATTTGGTGTATTCTAATAGCCTTTCCGGTCGGTTCTTTACGGGCGCTTACGTCTCATTCATTTGTTTATTTGTTTATGTCTGTTTATCTACATATCTATTTGTTTAGCTATTTATCTATCTATATATTCATATATCTATTTGTTTATTTATTAATTTGCTTATTCATTAATCTATGCATTATTTTATTACCATTTGTTTTTATTTATCTATGTAGTTGCTTATTTATTTATTTATTAATAAATTGATATATTAATTAATTAACTTATCTATTAATTTATCTATTTATTTATTCATTTATCTATTTATTTTTTATTTACCCATCTATTCTATATATTGTTTGTTTATCTATTTATCTATTTATATATCTTTATTTAACTATTTATTTGTTGATTAGTTTTATTTATTTGTTTGTTATTTTATTTGCTTACATGTCTTTTAGCAGTTCTTTGAAATGTGTATATAAAAAGCCATAATCATGATTTCTCTCAGTTGTTTGCCCGATCCACTATCTTAGTTGTTTCTTTTTCTGTTGTTGCTCTTTTGATCTCATGCATTTCTCAGTTGTGAATCGATATTCGATCACTAAAATCTTGTTTTCTGTTTTAGGTATCAACTTCTTTCATCCGGTGAAACATCAAAGTTTGCTTTGAAGAAAGTTAGACTTCCACCATTCAACCCCTCGCCTAGACTATGTGTGTGTGTGTGGGGGGGGGGGTAAGGTTATGGTGTTTGACATGAACAATTAAGAAAAAGATGTGTAGTAAGATATGGAAGTCAAGAATTGGGCTTCACAGTCATCTCCGCTAACATCAGCGCCAAAGACCTCATCAGCACCACTCAGCTTCACTAACCATTACACTTCACCGGAGCACTGTCATCGTCAATCACCAACAGACTGCCATACACAAGAGAAAGAGGAAATAAGGTAGAAATATACATTCAATAGAAAATAAGTAGTATGAATTGCCAAAAGGATTACTGATTCATTGAAATCTAACTCTCCTCCCAAATGTCACTAGGCTGATTAAAATCGCCTGGCGTTGAACAGTATAACTGTAAAACACATCATTGGGTCGAAGTGTTAATGCTAAGTTGATATGCACATAGATGTAAGAAAGTATTTGCCTTTTTGATACATACATTCACTCATCTGTAATATTCATTGATGTATCTATGTGTGTGTGTATATATATATATATATATATATATATATATATATATATATATGTTTCATTAAAAGTGATGGCTAGTTGTGCATATATATATATATGTATGTATATATATTTAGATATTTTTTCTACTTATATGTTTATCTATTTATCTATCTTTTGATTTATTAATTTATCTATTTATTTACATATTAATTCATCTACTTATGTATTTATTTATTCATTCATATGTTGTTTAAATATATTTATTTATTTGTTTATTTGTCTATCTAATTATTTATTTGTTTATTTATTCATCTATTCATTCATTTCCTAATTTCTTATTTATTTATGTAATTATTCATTCATTTATTCATTCTTATATCACTATATATTATGACAGTCCGTTTTGTCAGTTTTTTCCTTTAATCCCATACCCGATATCTTTCTTCCCTAAGTGTGTATCCACTTCTGTACTTTCATATACGTTTACCTGTTTCTATACAAGCTTATCAGATGTTTTGCCTGGTCTCCTATCCAGTTATCTATTTGCCTGTTAACAAACCTACTTCTTTACCTATTTGACTAATTTATACATTCACTACCGTGCCCAGTTTTGCTTTTTATTTTTTCTTTCTATTCAGAACGAAGATTGGCTTTAACTTTTAGCTTGCTTATGCCTTTGCTTCCACTCCATGCATTTACGTCTGCATGATTGCAGTAGTTATGAATTAAGAATTGCTTGCTAAAGGTCAGGCACTACTAATTACTGAATAGGCTGGGCGCAAGTCCAAGTGTTCTGTACGCTCATGTTTATGTGCATTTGTGTGTGTGTGTGTGTGTGTGTGTGTGTGTGTGTGTGTGTGTGTGATTCACCTAGGTCTTTGGATCACTGTTGGACTCGTGATCGACAGCTATTTCCCTCCCGGAAGAGAGGTCAGACCTCGTATGACCGATCTATGGGTAATGCTGTGACCTTACACGCACACACACAACCAACTCCCCGCCCACGAGAGTTGGAGTAACGACTCGAAGCGCAGCGATACTGAAATTATTTCAGCCCTGGGTAGGATTCGAACCCGGACCGCCGTAGTGACAGTCAGAGACTCTACCAACCGCGCCACCGAGAGAATGAGTGTGTGTGTGTGTGTGTGTGTGTGTGTGTGTGTGTGAGAGAGAGAGAGAGAGAGAGAGAGAGAGAGAGAGAGAGAGAGAGAGAGAGAGAGAGAGAGAGAGAGAGAGAGAGGGGGGGAGAGAGAGAGAGATTGCACCGGAGCGCACCGCGTGCTCACGTACGTGCGTGTCAAGGTGTGGCTTGAGTGTGCATTGTATTGTGTTATTGTACGCGTGGGAGTAAAGGTTATGTAATGCTGTTGTCGAGCTGGCGCACGAGCGCTCCAGGAGTTACAGTGTCATTGTAGACTTGGGACTTGTTGACTACACGGATTGATATTTCCTTGAGGAGATTTCCTCAAACGCCTGTGTTCGAATTCGGTTTCGAGGTCAGGCTCAAATGCGTAGTTCAGACTTCATAAGTTCTTTTAAGTGAGTTTAGAATCATTAGGTGTCGGTTTGAGTATATTTTCACTTGGTATTACACTATTCCAACCCATGATACGTTTAGTACAGACGTTTAGTACAGTACTTTCGGCGCGGAATTTAAGGAAATGTCAGATGGTTTTGCTCCAAGAAGAGACGAACCTTGATCTGAACAACCTCTTGATTGATCGAGACCCCGTTTAGGATGAGATTATCTCCTGAGTTGAATAAACCACGTGACGTACATTCATAGAATCTGCATAGCGTACTAATGAACGAAAGGAACAGTTATACTGTACTGCGCATTTGCTGAAGGACTCGTGTTACTTGGTACAGTTCCGGGGTAATTTTGAGGCTATATGAGGTGTGTAGTTACGACCGAAGCCGTCCTTTATGCCTTATGCACTTGGACAGCCGCGGGCAAACTGCAGTTACTCTTCGTAGTTCGTACTAATGGGACGAGACGTAAACACATAAATTGCTTTTATCTAGGAACATTAATCACCTATTCACATTAGACTGTTATAGAGGGGCCCAGTTTACGTGGCAAGTCCCATAATTTATTACAGGGTAGAGAAGGACTTGGGCTAAAGCTCAGGATTTAAGACTGTATGCTCTAGCTGGGCGGGATTCGACCTGCCTCCCTCTGAATGGCTGTTCATTTTCAGAAACGCCCTCAGAGTCTTGGCTACCGCCCCTACGACATTTGGATGTTATGAGCCTCTGAAAAATAGATTCGGCATAGGATGCGTCACTTGGAGCTATGGTTGTCCCGTATTCAATATAGTCAACCGACAATGGAGTTCTTCACTAATGTATAGAAATTCACCCGTCCGTTTCTCCGCAATCCTTTTATTGTAATGGCAAGATAAAAAAAAAATGCCAACGTGGTCAGGAAACCACTAGACTAACAACAAATAAGGGCTGTGTACATCTTCACTAAAAATATTTCCATACACCTGTTCTTCCAACCCCCCCCCCTCTCTCTCTCTCTCTCTCTCTCTCTCTCTCTCTCTCTCTCTCTCTCTCTCTCTCTCTCTCTCTCTCTCTCTCTCTCTCTCTCTCTCTCTCTCTCTCTCTCTCTCTCTCTCTCTCTCTCTCTCTCTCTCTCTCTTCTCTCTCTCCCTCTCCCTCTCGTTCTCTCTCTCTCTCTCTCTCTCTCTCTCTCTCTCTCTCTCTCTCTCTCTCTCTCTCTCTCTCTCTCTCTCTCTCTCTCTCTCTCTCTCTCTCTCTCTCTCTCTCTCTCTCTCTTCTTTAATAAAATGATCCATGACAAATATTTCCTA
Organism: Oratosquilla oratoria; assembly: GCF_046742065.1. Lineage (NCBI taxonomy): Eukaryota > Metazoa > Arthropoda > Malacostraca > Stomatopoda > Squillidae > Oratosquilla > Oratosquilla oratoria. The sequence continues at coordinate 47,347,596 of NC_134789.1, forward strand.
ATGTAAATACAAATTACTGCAATGTTCGGCTTTATTACATAGAGATTTTTCATCATGTCAAGGTGAGGATACAGTTCTCTATGATTCATTAAATATATTAAGGTTGGATCAAAGGACATCCATACGGTGGCCAAATCCATCCCTCAATCCACAGACCAATTCATCAGCCTCAGTAACACTGCCCTCAACAAAGAACAAATCGATTTCCTCAATCTTAGACTCAGCCCCTCCTACTCTAAGCCCTAAATTCATAAGAAATTCTGATCAGAAAATCTCCTCAACAACAACCATAAGCTTGGAAGAGAAAATATTACGAACTTCTTCCTCTCATTCAAAATTTGTACTAATGTCAACATGGACAGGGGAGATATAGGATAGGACCTCTCTACTAACATCATATTTACGAGATGCCAACGAAAATAGAAAAAAAGTTATTATAACCCGAAGAGTAGACAAGTCATTCGTCTGCGTCTTGCTGGGCAACAAAGACTATTTTGAAAAAATAAACAAACAAATAAACAAACAAATAAATATATAGAAAAATATTTGATTATATAAAATTCAAGACTGCCGCAAACATCACAAAATTACCTATCATACGCAGCAACAGTATTGTTACCTGTCAAGCTCTCTTTAATCGCAGGAATCCTCAAATTCAGCTATGCATTCAGTAACGTAAACTCAAAAGGCTAGTAACCCATTTTTGGCCCCATCATCAGCCAAACACCAACTGTGATCTATGAACTTACACCTCATTGACTACACCTATGATCGTCCCTAAAGAAATTCTTGAAATCCTCAGTACTTCCCACCTTTCAGAAATTCTTCCTTCGTTATATTGACAGTAACAAGAATTCACTCTATCTCCTTTGCCACACCTACAGCACCACTATGTAAAGTTCATCAGTGTTGTCTTTATGACTACACATCAATAACCACCAACATTCTGAACTTTGTAAAATTCAAGAGGAGAGAACCCACCTACAGCTCTACTATGTAAAGTCCATCAGTGTGGTCTTTGTGACTCACCAACAACCACCAACATT
>NC_134789.1:47353641-47361141 GCF_046742065.1 Oratosquilla oratoria
ACACACACACACACACACACACACACACACACACACGCGCGCGCGCGCAGGCACACCAACACACACACACACACACACACACACACACACACATACACATACACATACACATACACATACACATACACATACATGTACTCATACACATACACATAAACATGCACATATACATACACATACACATACACGTACATGTACACATACACATACACATGCACACATACACATAAACATGCGCATACACATACACATACACATCCATATACACATACACACACTTTCTGAACAAGGATTTTTTTTTCTATCCATCAAATGCACTTTGGGAACGATGTGAACTTTAAATAATGACACTACTGAGACACAGTACAAGACCGTTCCAATGTACATGAGGTTTTGGGGAACAAAGGGTTCAGTTCCTAATTCGTATACAGGAGCCCACAGTTTGATTCCCGGTACAAGTGATGCAAATGTTCGAGTCGCAATTTCATGGCTTTCCACTTTATTTCTACAGCTTCAGGCATAAGATGAGCAACGACAGCCAATCCACACATTCGACATTTCACATGCTCCAGGCACGACCCATTTCGTATTAAGCCAGTAAACCCTTAACACAGGTGTTATCACTAGTCAAGGATTTGTTATCAAACTTTATTCGCCGTGCTGCAAAATGTCGAAGGCACACAAGTTTTGTTTGTTGTAAAATGACGATGATCTCTGCTCTAATTCCCAGGTCGAGGCCGTGACGTTATTCTCCACATACCGACGCCTTCTACCCATTCAAGTCACTTAAGCTCCCTCCGTCTCAGTCTGGGAGCGCCTTAATGCAATTATCTAACCGAAGAACCAAAAACAACTATGCCTATTCAACTTAGCCTATGTCTCTTACAACTGAAAAAATACAAGAGAGACAGAGAAAAAGAGACAGAGAGAGAGTGAGAGAGAGAGAGAGAGAGAGAGAGATAGATAGAGAGAGAGAGAGAGAGAGAGAGAGAGAGAGAGAGAGAGAGAGAGAGAGAGAGAGAGGAAGAGAGAAAGATTACAACTCCATCTCAGGTGCTTCGCAAATCTACCACAACCAGACCACGATGACATTTTACAGACGATGCTATTCAGCTAAGGAACTTATTAGCATAGGGGAATGTACAAGGTAAGTTCAGGAACTTTATACACATGTTCGTGTAGCGTCCTTCTTTTGTGATACAAGAGCACACAGTCATGGGTTCGAGTCACATTGGTGGAGTCGTGTAATTCAATTGCCATATACCTCATACATGCGTATATATGTATATCTATATATATGTATATATACATATATGTGTGTGTGTATATTTATATGTATATATATATATATATATATATATATATATATACACATGCATACACACATATCTCTGTGTGTACATATAAGATGAATTTATATATTATGAAAGAAAAAAAGAAGGCGAGAAAGAAAAGGGAAGATTAATAAAAAAAAAAAAGTAAAGTGCATAACAGATGTTCGCATTTGTCCGATTTTTCCATCCACCTCGACACATTTAGAGATTATGGTCTCGATGGCCATCACCGCGTTTGTCTTGCTGCATCCCATGCATGTTACATCGTTCTGAAAGGCAATGGTTAACGTATCAGGAAGCAGAAATGAAACGGAGCACGTGTAATATCAGGAAGCAGAAATGAAACGGAGCACGTGTAATATCAGGAAGCAGAAATGAAACGGAGCACGTGTAATATCAGGAAGCAGAAATGAAACGGAGCACGTGTAATATCAGGAAGCAGAAATGAAACGGAGCACGTGTAATATCAGGAAGCAGAAATTAAACGGAGCACGTGTAATATCAGGAAGCAGATATGAAACGGAGCACGTGTAATATCAGGAAGCAGAAATGAAACGGAGCACGTGTAAAAGTTGAATATCCTTTACATAAATCCAGAGACAAATCCGCTATCATGGATAACTGATGGCGTTCGATTTCAGATATATATGAAGTCTGATATATGTCACCCCCATAAAAGTGTGTGTGTGATCTGTCGTGAATTGTGTTTTTCAGATACAGTGAGGTGTCTTAAATTGAAAATAAATCGTCCACTTTTTACCATTTCATTACAGTGTCACAAAAAAAAAAAAAAAGTTTGGTGTCAGCCGGAATAAATTCTAGTGGGCTTGTCATCACACGGAAATGTTCGGATTAATGATAGTATGAAAATGACTTGCGCAAAAACATATTTGTTGTTCCTAAAATCTGGCGTAGTATAAAAAAAGATTGTCTGTCATAGTGACGTAAATTCTTATGACCAGCATAAATGATATCCCATTCGCTTCAGTAGCGTTTATCACACGTCCTTGCTGGCTTCATTAGTAGTTGGACAGTGATCTTCTACACTGTTTAGAATCATCATCACGAGCGAACGTTCTAAGTTTAGATCGTAACTGGCTAGTTTAACACTTAACTGCGTATTGGAACGGGTCTCTTATATTCAAAGATTTTATTTTGGTTCACAACAGATTTGTTTAATACATCTACTCAGAAGAAAAAAAATGAAATAAAAAAGAAAAGAAAATAAGCCTGGTTCATTACTGCGCACTGGAGATGAAACGGTGTATCACTTTGCTCTGGTGAACGCAGGAATATTCCGCTCAATGTATAAGACCTCAGGGCCAGTAAAGGATTAGAATGTTACAACTTGCACTGGTTTTTCCTGCAGGTGCAGTCAGCTTTGCACAAAGGTATCGCACCCAAGACCTCGTGTAGATGCGGTGGGATGACATGCGACACCGTCTGTCATTGTTAAAGGTGAATAAATGTACACGCACACACACACACTCGCACACACACACACACACACACACACACACACACACACACACACACACACACACACACACACACACACACACACACACACACACACACACACACACACACACACACACACACATATAGCATTACCCATAGATCGGTCATACGAGCTCTGAACTTTCTTCCGGGAGGGAAATAACTGTCGATCACGAGTCCAACACGTGATCCAAAGACCATGGTGAATACACACGCACTTACACACACACACACACACACACACACACACACACACACACACACACACACACACACACACACACACACACACACACACACACACACACACACACACACACACACACACACACACACACACACACACACACACTCAACTCCAGTCCAGCATCTTCCTAGCACATAGACACTGTAGTTACAGTAAATTCCTCTATTTTCCCACCCAGACATGCTCAGTATAGGGCTTATCACTCTGGGCTTCCACGGGGTTCGACAGCACCAACAGTTGAGTGTTTGTTTGAGTAAAAACGACTTTGGTTACAATATCAATTCGTATCGTCATATATAATAAAACTGAGCAATGAGCTGAGAGGTTGTAAACCTGTACGGGTGTGTAGACTTACGGTTGAAATGTTCTTAGAAAAATATCTATTTCTCTAAGCAAAGTCATGTTCTAGTAGACTAGATATTCAAATCGAGGTTGAAGGGAGGAAGTCAGAGGAAAAATAGCCCAGTGTGATAGCCCCTTATGACTAGGTGAATGCGAACTATGAGGGTGAATGTGTGTTATGTGAGGAAGCACCCTCACCCTGGCTCCCCATAAGGTTCCGCGCGGATCATGATCTCTCCACAGAACAGTATGACAGGCTGCAACTGATTTATCTTCATAATCATCATCATCATTGTCATCATTTTCGTCGTCGTCGTCGACGTCGTCGTCGTCGTCATCATCATCATCATCATCATCATCATCATCATCATCATCATCATCATCATCATCATCATCATCATCATCATCATCATCATCATCATCATCATCATCATCATCATCATCATCATCATCATCATCATCATCATCATCATCATCATCATCATCATCATCATCATCATCATCATCATCATCATCATCATCATCCATCATTATCATCAGTACCACTACCGTAACCACCATTACTACCCAAATTACCAACATTTGTACTTGCACTATCGTTTCCATGACTTTTTCTTACCTGCCTTCTCGACTCCACACTGGCAACCACCAATGCTGGTATCACCGTGCTGCTGCCGCCTTTGCACCGTCACCGCAGACGCCAGCAGCTGGAGCAGTGCGCCACCACCGCTGCCTCCGCCGCTGTCGTCGTCACCACCTCCGATGCCTTCGGCATCGGCGGCGCGGCGTGGCGCTGCGACGCGAGACCCGCCCGCTTGCAGTGACAGACAGTCAGCTCATATTACCCGGGCTAGCTCGCGACTTGGCGCCAAGTGGAACGGCAGGCGCCGTAGCCCAGGTCATGCACACCTGGCCGCCACCGTCGCCACAACCACCACTGACACTGTCGCCAACACCACCAAAACTGTCGCCATCGCCGTCACCATTACCACCCTACATTTGGATATAATGAGCCAAAGCTTGCTTGTTTATTTATCTATTTATTTGCTTGTTTATTTATTTGTTTGTTTTTTATTTTTTGTTGATCTATTTACCTATTTATTCATTCATCTATTTATTTATATATTCCTTTCATTGTTTAGCTATTACCAGTTTATCAATGCATTTATTCATTTATTTGTTTGTTTATTTATCTATTATATATTAATTAATTTGTTTCTCTATTTATCTATTATATATTCATTAATTTCTTTATGTATTCTTTCATTTTGTTTCCTTGTTTATTTATTTTTCGAGGACGATGAGGTGATATGTATTCTCAGTATGTTGAAATTCGTACTTTGGTCTGTTCTTCTAGGTTTATCGTCGCGCTGGGGAACTCCGACGTTGTAAACAAGTCTTCCCAGAAATGATAACTCCAAAGCATGGTTGCCGCCGGGAGACCTTATTGTGGCCCACTACGTCTCATTTCGCTTGCTGTGGCCCACTACGTCTCATATCGCTTGCTTTGTCAATGTTAGCCACCATAAACTCTTCACTTTCTCCTATCCAGGCACTGATGTCTAAGCATATTTCGCCAGTGCCTTTCAGTGTTCCTGTATCCCTTGATTACCTCTTTTGTTTGCTGAGAGTAATGAAAACCATGGGAAACCGTCATGCTGTTATTACTATAATAGAAATGATGTTTGTATAATTCTCCTGTGAAGGCATTCATCATCCTGCTTTTGTAGTTTATCTTCATATTTTCTTTTCGGTGTCAATAATACTCATGCCCTCTGTGTTATTTTGTTCTCAGATTACATGTGTGTTTGATTTATAGGTAAAATACACACACCATGGTAAACAATATGAAGTCCCTGTGCTAACACGCTAATTCCTATGTGGAACATACATGTGTATATGCACAAACACACACACACACACACACACACACACACACACACACACACACACACACACACACACACACACACACACACACACACACACACACACACACACACACACACACACGCATACACACACACGCACACACACACACGCACACACACACACATACACGCGCGCACGCACACACACACACACACACACACACACACACACACACACACACACACACACACACACACACACACACACACACACACACACACACACGTGCGCAAACACACAAGCACGCACGCACGCACACATTATTATTATTACTAATATTAATTATTATTACTATTATTATTATTATTATTATTATTATTATTATTACTATTATTATTATTATTATTATTATTATTGTTATTATTATTATTATTATTATTATTATTATTATTATTATTATTATTATTATTATTATTATTATTATTGTTATTATTATTATTATTATTATTATTATTATTATTATCATTATTATTATTATTATTATTATTATTATTATTATTATTATTATTATTATTATTATTATTATTATTATTATTATTATTATTATTATTATTATTATTATTATTATTATTATTATTATTATTATTATTATTATTATTATTATTATTATTATTATTATTATTATTATTATTATTATTATCATTATTATTACTATTATTATCATCATCATCATCATCATCATCATCATCATCATCATCATCATCATCATCATTATTCTACACACATACACACGAGCTCTCTTAAATACTAGAGAGCGCGTACACACCTTGGTGGTGGTGGTCAGGAGCGCACGGGGAGAGGCGCGTGGCTGCGGCCGAAGCCGTCACCTTTGCCTTATGTGCTTTGACTGCTGAGGCAGGTGATAGTCACTACTAGGAATGGAAGAGGAGTGCGGGACTCAAACCCACAAATAAGCGAATGCGAGACCAGCACGCTCCCGATTACGCCACCAGTACATTTGGTGTAGTAGTTAGTGTCGTGGGCTGTCACGCTACAGACCCAAGACCACGACCCGCTCAGGGCGTGAGAGCTTCACAACGCTGTAAGCCGTTACCGTTCCCCTTGAGCAAAGGGATGGGTATGTGTTCCACCTGGCTGTTCTATTCATCTCTGTGTTGCGGCGAGCTTTCATTCTAATGAATAATAGATACCAGTCACAACTCCAGTACGTGATTCAAGTCCCTTGTCAATCTCTTTCTATTTCTATATATATATCTACCCCCCCTCTCTCTCCCTCTCTCTCTCTGTATCACTCTTTCTGTTTCTCTGTTTTTCTGTCTTTATACCTGCCTCTGTCGTCTCTCTCTCTCTTTCTCTCTTTCTCTCTCTCTCTCTCTCTCACTCTCTCTCTCTCTCTCTCTCTCTCTCTCTCTCTCTCTCTCTCTCTCTCTCTCTCTCTCTCTCTCTCTCTCTCTCTCTCTCTCTCTCTCTCTCTCTCACTCTCACTCTCTCTCTCTCTCTCTCTCTCTCTCTCTCTCTCTCTCTCTCTCTCTCTCCCCTCTCTTTCTCTCTATCTCTCTCTCCTTTTCTCTTCATCTCTCTCTCTTTCACACACACGTACACGTTTACAAGACCTTAGCTTCTCTGTAGCTATTACTTGTTACGTATACGACCTTGAAACTAGATTAGGCTACTACAGTATTAGATAACGTTGTTATGCCTAACTACCCTGTTAAGACTCTGGGTTATTACATTATAGGCCTTCCAAAACAGCCTTTGTGAATCTTCCCCTGTTGACAGGAAGTCGAATGTTACGTTCGTGTTCATTTTTTGAACATTACGTCAGTCCTGTTCTCTGTTACGTTCGTGCTCATTTTTGAACATTACGCCAATCCTCTTCTCCCTCCCGTGTGTGCTTTCTTACCGGAAGAAAATGACGAAAGCATTGATGTTTTTGACAGGATTTCCACACACTAAGGTCAATGTGCGTAAGCTATCAAGAAGCATTCGACGCAGTACGAGATAAGAAGTGCTTGGGCTTACCTTTGCCTTGTCGACCCAAATTTACTTAGACTGAGACTGTTTTCCGGAATCTTAAGGACAAGGTGAGATAGCGGAAAACAACGGCGCAGAATCCTGCCGTTACCTGCTCCATGTTATCATAGAGAAATTCGTCTTTTTCATATACGTGTGAGGTCTGCACTT
>NC_134789.1:47366141-47371141 GCF_046742065.1 Oratosquilla oratoria
GTATTGTCGTTTTCTTTTTCTTATTGTCTTTTTTAAATCTCTCTGTATTGATACATAACTTTCATAGTCATTAGATACACCCGAGCACTTATATTTCTTATAAGCCTGTCTCTTTTTAGCAATACTTTTTTCAGTTTCTTTGTCGAGCCACTTTGGGCGAGCCTGATTTGGGGGACGTCTGTCCTTAAAAGGAATGTAAGTTTGAATCATCTTAGTGAGCGTATTTTGAAATATTTCCCACATCTGATCTACAGGCCTTTCGTTTGATTTTGCCCCCCAATCTGTAAGCTGAAGCTCCTGACGTAGTTCTATGAACTGAGCTTTACTGAAATCGGGTATTTTAGAAGCACAAGTATCTATTCTAAAATTGTTTAGGAGTTTGAATCTGACTAAATTGTGATCGCTATTTGCAACAGATTCACCGACTTCTACATCAGTTACCATGCTTTCGCGGCTAGTGATCAATAAATCGAGCAAGTTTCAATATCTTGTGGGCTCTTTTACATGCTGAATTAAGTAATTGTCACCAAGAAAATCAATCAAGCGACTACCTATATGGCCATGTTCAAGGGTCATCCAATCAATGTCAGTAAAATTGAAATCACCCATTATCAGTAAATCCCGGTTGCAGAAACTAGACAGTTCTTGAAATAACAGTTTGTCGTCTGCTAATGATAATGTCTTTGGCCTATATATTACACCTATATTCATTTTTTGTCCATTTGTTAGGGTTAACTCAACCCACAAACTGTCATATGCATCTTGTTTCACTTTCTCTAAAACACAAGCATGAACATTGTTTTTAACGTACAATAGAACACCCCCACCTTTCTTGTGGTTTCTATCCTGATGAAAGTGTTTAAATCCCGCAATATTAAATTCAGCTTCGAACTCTGTACCATTTAACCATGTCTCAGTTATTCCTATCATATCGAGATTTTCGCTTTTGACATACGCCTGTATTTCTTGAAATTTGTTCCTAATACTACGAGCATTAAAGTACATAGTTTTAAGAAACTCGTGATTATTTCTTTTTGCCACATTTTGAGTTTCAATATCATGTCTTATATTATCATTTTGTTTTTTATTTATGCCTTGCTCTATATATATATATATGTGTGTGTGTGTAATTATATATATATATATATATATATATATATATATACATATATATATATGTATATATATATGTATATATATATATATATATAAATATATATATATATATATATAAAGATGTTAGCCAATTAGAATTCAGAATTGGAGAAAAACATATTAACAAAGACCACATGGTTTGTTTGTTTTCGCATCATGCACTGAGGTTTTGAAATGAGAAGTGATATTTTCTGTTTCTCAGAACACTCAATATCCGCAAGTTGGAGTACTTAGATGACTGTCATGATATCAAGGAGGCTTCTTTGAAATCAAATTTCCCAGAATTCCTCATCAAACAGAACTGGAAAAAGACAACCAAGATAATGGTAACCCGTGACTAACGTAATCAGTCATCCGTAGAGCACATTCGAATTAATCAACAATTTCGCCACAATACTCGGCCGTGTATTGAAAGAAGGCAACATGGAGCTAACGTGCCAGTTATGATGAGTGTGGTAACGCATTCATCGAGGAGTCAACTTGAGACTTGAAGATAGAAATTCGTAAAAAAAAAAAAAAAAAAGATACAATGCCCAAAATAACATTATCACCAATGTATGCATATCACAAAAACAACAGTAACCACCTGACGGACTGGAATAAAACAGACTTACCGAGTGGGTTAGAGCGTCGCTACTTGCGGCAGAGGTGGAGGTGACGGTATTTTGAACTCTGCCACCAGCGAGTTGGACCAAAGGCATGGTTCATTAAATTCCACGGTACAAACTCCTCTTTTCCGTCCTAGACTCCTGATAGGGGTAGTGCACGACGTTAAACCAAATCATTAGCAATCAATTAACAGGGCGAATGAAGAAGGAAGCTTTTATACGGGGATCTGAGATGGTTGAACAGAACAAAGGATGGTTATGACTGCACATCCTTTGATTAATCTATTTCTGAGCTGAAGAAAGACTTGAAAGGCTTTGACCCCGTTACCTTTGCTTGTCTACTGGCAAGACAATCTATGTCCTCCGATACCTGGATTTCCAGCCCCCCTCCGGTCCTTCCAGGATTTCCAGACCACCTCCGGTCCTTCCAGGATTTACCGTACTTACATTCAGTGGGTATTGTCCACGTGTTTGTACTTTGATGAATCATTAAAGGCCGAAGTCACCGAACCAATAACAAAGACCTCGTTCTCACATGTCATTTTCTCTATGTTTTATATTTTTATACTGTATGCATTTGCATTTATATTTGTATAATATATGCATATCTTTATTTATATTTATATATGTGGATCGTCTTCGGCTCCATGTTTCACCATGGGGGACCGAGATAAGTTTACTGTGGGAATCCCATGGTCGGTTGCTCCTCCCATTTCATAAATCTTTCTGCAAAATGGTTAGGTGAAGGACGATAAATACTTTTTCGCTTATGTCACCTTCTGTAATGGAAAAAGCGATCGTTATGTTAAAGTGAAATTAATGCATATTTCGAAAAGAATTATGTGAAGTTGTACAGTATATATATTTTCAGTTGTACAGTTGTTTTCAGTTGTACAGTATGTATATTTTCACAATAAAACAAGTAATGGAGAAAGCATGGGAGTATAATAAGATACAATGCCATTTGTGTTTTGATTTCAAGCAGCAGTACGACATTATATACAGAGTATATGGAGCATACTAAAGGAATTTGGAATACCGGACAAGATAATACGTTTAATTAAAATCTGTCTTACAAACACAAAATCAGTAGTAAGAGTTGATGGAAGATGTTCGGAATGCTTCGAAATCGAGAATGGCTTGAGGCAAGGATGTGTATTATCTTGTATGCTGTTTAACTTGGATAGATAGAGAGGGAGGATATGAACTGGACAACATTAAGGTCAATAATCTAACACACGCTGATGATGTGGACTTAATTGCAGAGAGTAGAGATGATTTGAAAGATCTAATCACCCCGCTAAGAGAGACAGTAGAAAAAGTTGAGCTACAAACAAATTTCGATAAAACCAAACTAATGTGTATGAGCAAAGTAGAGGATGTGGTTTTTGAAGACAAGAGAATAGAAGAGGTAGAGAGTTTCAGATATCTAGGTGCAACAGTAACAAATAGAAACGAGATGAAGACAGAAATAAATATAAGAATTGTTTCAGCAAACAGATGTTATTTTAGCCTTATAACAATATCAAAGAAGAGAAGTATATCAAGAAATACAAAATTAAGAATCTTCAATTCAATTTTACGACCTATAGTTTTATATGCCAGTGAGACATGGAGCTTAACAAAACAAATGGAACAAAGACTACTGGTGTTTGAGAATACAATATTGAGACGAATTACTGGACCAGTTTTTGATGAAAATGAGAATAGTTGGAGAAGACGACACAATAATGAGCTGAGAGAAATAACTAAACAAGAGAAAATAACAGATGTTATAAATAGAACAAAATTGAGATGGGCTGGGCATGTGGCACGTATAGAGGACCATAGAATTCCAAAACGAGTTATGATGGGTAGAATACCTGGAAGAAGACCCAGAGGGAGACCTCGAATGAGATGGATGGACGGTGTGGATGCGGAGATGGACAGAAGAGGAATAAATAAAGCAACCTGGATGGAAGCAGCACAGGACCAAAGGGCATGGAGAGGATTACTGTTGGCGGACCTGAGGTTCAAGATCCAGCGGAGTGAGTGTGAGTGTACGGTATATATACGGTATATGAACAGATGTATATAGGTAAATTAGATCCGTACACACACACGCACGCACACACACGTACACACACACACACACACACACACACACACACACACACACACACACACACACACACACACACACACACACACACACACACACACACACACACACACACACACACACACACACACACACACACGACTTGGTGGCGCGGTTGGTAGTCTCCAATTGTCACTACGGCGGCCCGGGTTCGAATCCTGCCCAGGGTTGAAATAATTTCAATATCGCTGCGGTTCGAGTCGTTACTCCAACTCTTGTGGGCGGGGAGTTGGGGTGTGTGTGTATGTAAGGTCACAGCATTACCCATAGATCGGTCATACGAGCTCTGAGCTCTCTTCCGGGAGGGAAATAGCTGTCGATCTTAAGTCCAACACGTGATCAAAAAGACCATAGGGAATACACACACATGGACACCCACCCACATACACGAATCGATGGCGCAACTGGTAGAGTTCCCGGCTGCCAGTACGTCGGTCCGGGTTCGAATCCCACCCAGGGCTGAAAAAGTTTTAGTATCGCTGCGCTGAGAGTCGTTACTCCAACTCTCGTGGGCGGGGAGATGGGTGTGTGTGTGCATTACCCACAGACCGGTCATATATGAGCTCTCTTCCGGGAGGGAAATAGCTGTCGATCACGAGTCCAACACGTGATCTAAGATCATGGTAAAACACACACACACACACACACACACACACACACACACACACACACACACACACACACACACACACACACACACACACACACACACACACACACACACACACACACACACACACACACACACACACACACACACACACACACACACACACACACACACATACACACACACACACACATACACACACATACATACATACACGCACACACACATACACACGTACACACACATACACACACACACACGTATGCACGCGTGCAAACGCAGTTCAAACAGCTTGGCAAGAATAGGTTTCAACCTACCCCAATGCACTCACTGTAACGTAAGTGTTAGCTCTTGTGCGAAGGAGGTGGAGGGACACAAAGTTGAGGGAGGTATTAAGAATTGGGTAAATGCTGATGAAGATAAACTGAGGGTGTCATTTGCATGCAAATGAAGGAAGTGCTCGACACTTGCTAAGACAGTGCCCCAG
>NC_134789.1:47386141-47388641 GCF_046742065.1 Oratosquilla oratoria
AACTGTAGCTTAGGTCAAAACATTTGCTCGTGTACATACATGTACATACATTTGTTGGGAATATGCATATATATATATATATATATATATATATATATATATATATATATGTATATATATATGTATATATATATATATGTATATGTATATATATATATATATATGTATATATATATGTGTGTATATATATATATATAAATATAAACATATATGTATATATATATATATATATATATATGTGTGTGTGTGTGTGTGTATATATTTGACTACAGAGGGCTGATTGGGAGGCCTCATACACACCAATTTGACCGAAGGAGAGCGGCGGCATAAATTTTGTGAAGTACTGATCTAAAGCCATTTCTCTTCTGCTCACTCGGCCCTTCCCTCTTCCCCTCGCCTGTCTCTCTCCTAGCCTTCATCGCACCCCTACTTCCATACCGGTACAGGCCTCACATACTTCCACGCCGGCTTCGGTTTTTACCCTTCAATGACCCGGAAACATCTCTGGCATTTCAACCGAAGTCAAATGTAATCCAGTTTTATCCGGTCGGCCGACTCCGTTACGTTGGCATCCTCCGACCCCAACTTTTTCTTCAGAGGGCGTGGCCTCGAGCTAAGGAAGGCACTCGATTCTTGCAGTCATCCTCGTTGGTTTTGCTCAGACGACAGCGGTGACCTTGTGGGAGGAGGTCGCGAACGAGAGACAGTTATGGAGACAAAGAATCCGACCTTTGAAGTCCTCATTCTTGAAGAGAACGGCTCGGTAATCTTCAGAAGCACCAGAAGTTCTTTGACTACTCGCTGGAGCTGGTAAAGAAAGTAGGTTTAGACTCAGTTCCGTTTAAAATCAAACTACATACGAGATGTGAAACAGTACTTTTGTAGTTTATGTTTGAGTATATGTTATGAAAATCTGAATGGGAAAATACAAGTTTATCATTTCAGATCCTTGGTAAAGAAGATACAGAAACAAAAAGTTAAAAGGCAAAAACTATCACTGAAGAAGATAGAACATCACGTGTCGAGTGAAGGTAGGGAAACGTGGATCAAAGGCTTACGACTGGCTCATGATATCACAATATATCTTCTTGCTCGTGTTCGTAACTATTGGATCCAGACTAAAGTTTAGTAGCACATTGCAAGCCAAGAGCTTTGCTGAAAGTTCAATTAGAGACTAATTCTTTATTTTGTTCTGGCGCCAGTGACATGATTTTACTGTGTGTGTGTGCGTGTGTGTGTGTGTGTTTATGTGTATGTATATTATATATATCTATATATATGTGTGTGTGTGTGTGTGTGTGTGTGTGTGTGTGTGTGTGTGTGTGTGTGTGTGTGTGTGTGTGTGTGTGTGTGTGTGTGTGTGTGTGTGTGTGTGTGCGCGCGCGTAGGTGTGAGTTGCATTTTTTATGAGCGACCTACACACCGTTGGCAAAAAAAAAAACTCTTGCCATCAGCTCTTTATCACGAGATAGTTATTCTTCGCCTTGTTTGTGGTTATTGTTCTTGCGTGTGTGTTCTGCCTTTGTTCATTTGCGTATTACCATCTATATTTCGACCACACATTTCTTGTGACAGGAAGGTAACTCTCACAAAACAGGAGCGCTTGTGGGCTTTCTGTAAATACTGGTTTTAAAGATGTCTCCTCCTCCTCCTCTTAAATGAACATCAAAGAAGGAAAGTTGGCTTTCCGTCTCTAATTCCATGGAGAACGGGGTACCTGTCATTCCAGTAAAAAGATGTTCCACATCCTTGGCGGCGTCTAGTACGGCAAAAACATTATCCACATACCTTACTCACAGTTCTAAGGACGGGGATTCTGACCTCGGTAGTTTTTCTTCGAGTTGTTGTGTAATTACTTGAGCCATCACTACCCAAATAGGCGCCTCTTAGGTGTCTTATCCTAATACTACAATGGGCAGGAAACGAAGTATAGGTAAATAAACCCAACATTCCGAGTACGGTATTTCTCTTCTTGTGTATGTATGTGGATTTGTTTATATATGTAAATATATGTATATATATATATATATATATATATATGTATATATATACATATATATATATATATATATATATATATATTCATATATATTGCATGTATATATGCATATTTATATACTTGTCCATATGTATCTGTATGCACATATGCATGTATGATCTTTTATATATATATGCTCATAAGTATGTCCGGATGTATTTTTACGTGAATATGTGTGTGCATATGTGTGCATCATCATCGTTGTCGTCCTCATCCTAGTCGTCACCCTTGTCCTCGTCGTCGTCGTCGTCGTCGTCGTCGTCGCCGCATCATCATCATCATCATCATCATCATCATCATCATCATCATCATCATCATCATCATCATCATCATCATCATCATCATCATCATCATCATCATCATCATCATCATCATCATCATCATCATCATCATCATCATCATCATCATCATCGTCGTCGTCGTCGTCTTCGTCTTCGTCTTCGTCGTCGTCTTCGTCGTCGG
>NC_134789.1:47393641-47398641 GCF_046742065.1 Oratosquilla oratoria
ATTCCGCATATTTCTCGAGTGAGTGATGTGTGAGGTCGCCATAGAATAAAGCGGTGAAGTACACCTACTATGGCTGTCGGGCCCTGTTGTACAAAAGTTTATTACATTGCCTCTGGCACAGTATGTGTGGCGTGAGTGTGGCCTTTCATCCACGAGGTGCTAAGATAAAAGGGCATCGAATATATATATATATATATATATATATATATATATATATATATATATATATATATATATATATATTTGTGTGTGTGTGTGTGTGTGTGTGTGTGTGTGTGTGTGTGTGTGTGTGTGTGTGTGTGTATACATATATGTATATACATATACATGCGGAAAAACCACAAAGGAAAAAGATAAACTGATGACCAAGCGCTTTCGTCTATTCAGACATCCTCAGGGTATCCTGAGGATGTCTGAATAGACGAAAGCGCTTGGTCATCAGTTTATCTTTTTCCTTGGTGGTTTTCCGCATATTTAGAATCACGAGTTTATGTGATTTCTTATGCACATATACGTATATATATATATATATATATATATATATACATATATATGTATATATACATATATGTATATATATATATACATATTTGAATATCTTGGGAGTAGATTCTCTTGTATGCATGCGTTATTAAAATCGACAGCATTAGTGAGGTTGTTGATCTTCTTGTGGGTATTCTCCAGTTTTCTAACCAATATATATATATATATATATATATATATATATATATATAAATATATATATATATATATATATATACATACGTATACAGTATATGTATATATATGTACATATATATATATCTATATGTATATGTACATATGTATCTCATATATATATATATATGTATATATATATATATATATATGTATATACATACATATATGTATATATCAATATATATCAATATACATATACATATATGTATATATATATATATATATATATATATATATATATATATATATATATATATATATAAGGTAGGTAGCAAGTCTTCCTTAATACATATAGAATTAAACTTGACCGCTGCTTGTGCAAGAATTAGCTTCTTGTTAAAGGATTCAACCTTCCTAATAGTGGACCTTTCTTCTTCATTAAGACGGAATCAAAGATTACTGAAGTTCGTATTGTATATTACGACGTTTCGCCCTTGTTAGAGCACTTTCAAGTGCATGAAATTATATACATATATATATATATATATATATATGTATATATATTTATATATATATATACATATATATACATATATATATATATAATATATATATATACATATAAAATATATATATATATATATATATATATATATATATATATACATAACACAAAATATAAATACAAGCTTTCGGTTGAGTCATCCAACCATCTTCAGGTAAGTGAGATTACATATACAGAACAGGAGTTTAAACTCCTGTTCTGTATATGTAATCTCACTTACCTGAAGATGGTTGGATGACTCAACCGAAAGCTTGTATTTATATTTTGTGTTATGTTTTTCGTTACAATAACATCATGGATCTCGGAAGTATTGTGTTTAACCTCCCCTCAAGAATCAAACAAACTATTAGAAAAATTGAGAAAATCACTAAGAAGATAGTGGATATTGAATTAGCTCTGGTCTTCAATCGAATATTTATATATATATATATATATATATATATATACATATATATATATATATATATATATATATATATATATATATGACAAAAGGTGAATTGGGGAAGCCTACACTAAACTAATGACAAAAGATCAGGGCTCTTATGAGGGGATTATGTTCGTGGTGCTACGTGGAGGTTGAATCTTTTAACAAGAAGCTAATTCTTGCACAAGCAGCAATCAAATTTAATTATACATATATATATATATATATATATATATATATTTATATTATATATACATATACATATACATATACATATACTTTGGTGAAGCGTGGCAGGAGATTCTCTCTGAGACATATTCTGTTAAAAACGACAGCAAAAGAATTATTGATTAGTTTTTTCCGTGAGCTCTCAAGCTTGCGAAAAGTAGATTTTTGGTAGGGGGAAAGGGAGTAAATCAGATTTCCAAAATTCATAGGAAACACAAAAGTTATAATAGACACAAAAGTATAGTACACAATAAACACAATACAAGAAATTAATACAAGAAATACAGCAAAAAACAAAATACAAGCACAACAAAATAGTTATCAAGACGTTTCGCAGATCTTTCTGCATCCTCAGTTGAAGTGAAAAGAAAGGGAAAGGGAGCATATTTTAAATGAAATGGGAAGCACGGGGAGAAGTCACCGTGTTGCAACTGGGGGAAGTCACACGCAGGACCACAAACACTGGGAGAGATCACAAGTTGGCGGAAATGGTACTCGGGGAGGTCACTCCCGGGTTCGGCGCCAATCTGCTTCTCAGTCTTTGGGAACGACGTATGGTAGGAAGTTCTTCCCTTTCGCGGGGAATGGGGAGCCTCTGGGAAGGAGAGCCCGATGTCTTGGGATTGTCCATCTGGCTCCTCCGAACAGGTTTCATGCTAGGGAGGAGGGCGAAATCATTTACCTGCCTATTAATGGCAGGTTGCAGCTCCTTTATCCATATGGCTTCCAAGATAGCCAAGCGCTGAGGGTCCTCTTCTTTTGCCACAACTTCGGTGTTTTTTACCATAGTCTCCCAAGACATCGGGCTCTCCTTCCCAGAGGCTCCCCATTCCCCGCGAAAGGGAAGAACTTCCTACCATACGTCGTTCCCAAAGACTGAGAAGCAGATTGGCGCCGAACCCGGGAGTGACCTCCCCGAGTACCATTTCCGCCAACTTGTGATCTCTCCCAGTGTTTGTGGTCCTGCGTGTGACTTCCCCCAGTTGCAACACGGTGACTTCTCCCCGTGCTTCCCATTTCATTTAAAATATGCTCCCTTTCCCTTTCTTTTCACTTCAACTGAGGATGCAGAAAGATCTGCGAAACGTCTTGATAACTATTTTGTTGTGCTTGTATTTTGTTTTTTGCTGTATTTCTTGTATTAATTTCTTGTATTGTGTTTATTGTGTACTATACTTTTGTGTCTATTATAACTTTTGTGTTTCCTATGAATTTTGGAAATCTGATTTACTCCCTTTCCCCCTACCAAAAATCTACTTTTCGCAAGCTTGAGAGCTCACGGAAAAAACTAATCAATAATTCTTTTGCTGTCGTTTTTAACAGAATATATGTATACATATATATTTATATATATGTATATATATATACATATATATGTATATATATATAAATACATATATATATATATATATATATATATATATACAGACCTATACGTATACAGGTCAATTTCTCTTATCCGACCTTCGAACATCCGAATAGTCCAAACATCCGCCTCTTTTCCTCAATGTTCCAAGTCGGAAAAAAAATTGAATTTGTCCAAACATCCGACCATCGAGTGGATGTTTAATTGTTGCTATCGCCAGTAACGACTCATGGCGCTCAGGTCAGTTGTTATTTTCGCGGGCATTTCAGTGCTTTCTTACGTTTGCCCATTGGTGGTTGTTTCTCTTCTACTCTTTTGTGTTGTTTATTATGCTTTATTGTACCGTAAATAAGTGAAAATGCTCCAAACTAGTGATTTTTTTTTTTAAATATGTTAGTGTACGTCCAAACAACCGACTTTTCCAAACATCCGATCTAGGGAAGCGCCCACCAAGGTCGAATGAAATGAATGAATTTGACTGTATATGTACGTATGTATATGTACATATACATATATATATATATATATATATACATATATAAATGTATATATATATTTGTATATATATGTATATATATATATATATATATATATATGTGTGTGTGTGTGTGTGTGTGTGTGTGTGTGTGTGTGTGTGTGTGTGTGTGTGTGTCTGTCTGTCTGTGTGTGTGTGTGTGTGTGTGTGCGCGCGTAATTATGGATGTATATAATGATTACCATTTTTTTCATATTGTTTCCTTTACTTTCATTCCATGTGCGTTGCCTTCATCCTTCACGCTAGTACTGGCATGCAACAAGCTTGCCTAGTTGTTGTCGTTGATGTCGGTGACGCAAGGCCAGACTTCATCCTCCTGTCAGCGACGAGGAGCGAGTTGTGCAGCAGGCAAACTTGCAACATGGCTGTTGCGAGCCTCGCACTTGCATGTGCTCGTGGTGGCTGCATGGGATTAGGCCGAGTACATATACTTCGCATGTATACATGAGCACGTATTCTGAAATACCTCGTACTTTAACAAGCTTGCACACACTCACGGACACACACACACACATACACACACACACACACACACACACACACACACACACACACACACACACACACACACACACACACACACACACACACACACACACACACACACACACACACACACACACACACACACACACACACACACACACACTCACACACACACACACACACACACACACACACACAAATAGACACACACACACGGTGACGCATTTCATACTGTAGATCCATGCTGCTCAGGACTTGAAAGTTTTACTAACAATGCAGTTTGTTATTGCCCTCCTTGAGTGTGTGTGTGTGTGCGCGCACGCGCTTGTGTGTATATGTGTGTGTGTGTGTGTGTGTGTGTGTGCATGTGTGTGTATGTCTGTTTATGTGCACACACACACACACACACACACACACACACACACACACACACACACACACACACACGCATATACAACTCGGTGGCGGGGTTGGTAGAGTCCCCGACTGTCACTACGGCGGTCCGGGTTCGAATCCTGCCCAGGGCGGAAATAATTTCAGTATTGATGCGCTTTGAGTCGTTACTCAAACTCTCGTGGGCGGGGAGTTGGGTTTGTGTGTGTGTGTAAGGTCACAGCATTACCCATAGATCGGTCATACGAGCTCTGAGCTCTCTTCTGGGAGGGAAATAGCTGTCGTTCACGAGTCCTGCACGTGATCCAAAGACCAATGTGAATATATACACAGACATACA
>NC_134789.1:47411141-47428641 GCF_046742065.1 Oratosquilla oratoria
AACTGGACAATTTTAAGTTTAAGAAAGAAATTAATATGAACTGGTTTACCAATAGGGTGGTTTACGAATGGAACAGACTTAATACCAAGTAGCGAGTGCTGTAATAATTGGTTCTTTTAAGATATGCTTAGGTAACCTTATAAACAAGCATGGCAGGTGGTTAGGGACATGGAACTGCCTAGTGCAAGGCATACAGTCTCTTGTAGTCTCTTCTGTTCTCATGTTATTATGTTTTGGGAAGAATCTTGTGTTGAAGGGGTCAAAGAAACTATTGTACTTTAACTTTTCAATTTTTACAGTCTTGCTCAGGCTAACACTAGATTTTTGAAGGGGTTGAAAATAGACGCCGGCCAACACAAGTGAAACGCAATCAAAATAATAACAATACAGTGCCTTATTATGATGAGTTGTTTTTACGCTAAAACGATTTTTATTCAGGTGAGGAGCGTTCCGAACCTCATTATCAGGATCCCAATGAATCGTAACACCATCTGGGCTGGATTTATTCCTTGTAAAGGTTTGAGGGTCCGTATCTATCAAAGACAAAATCTATGCCACTGTGACAAGGAATACGAGTATATATCTGACAGGTGCTCCTTGTAGAACAACTCTCTCTCTTTCTCTCTCTCTCTCTCTCTCTCTCTCTCTCTCTCTCTCTCTCT
This sequence comes from Oratosquilla oratoria, assembly GCF_046742065.1. NCBI lineage: Eukaryota > Metazoa > Arthropoda > Malacostraca > Stomatopoda > Squillidae > Oratosquilla > Oratosquilla oratoria. The sequence continues at coordinate 47,411,804 of NC_134789.1, forward strand.
CTCTCTCTCTCTCTCTCTCTCTCTCTCTCTCTATTTGTCTATCTATCTATCTATCTATCTATCTATCTATCTATCTATCTATCTATCTATCTATTTATCTATCTATCTGTCTATCTATCTGTCTATTTATCTATCTATCTATCTATCTATCTATCTATCTATCTATCTATCTATCTATCTATCTATCTATCTATCTATCTATCTATCTATCTATCTATCTATCTATCTATCTATCTATCTATCTATCTATCTATCTATCTATCTATCTATCTATCTATCTATCTATCTATCTATTTATCTATGTATCTATCTATTTGTCTATGTATCAACCAATCTCTGTCTCCTTATTTCACCCAGGGAAGGCGTCCTAGTCACAATCGACCCGGAGACACGAGCTACCAGCAACAGCGGTCTAAGCCCTGCCAAAAAGACCTTAATCTTTTACGTAACGGGTGACAATTTTTGTCAGTCATTTTGGTCACCGCCAGGCTATTTTGTTCGTGGAACTTGCTCGGTGAGCGAAGAGGTTCTTCCTTATCCCGAGTGACTCTTTCCATAAAAGGTGGTACTCTTGTTTTTGTCCTCGCTGCTTCAAGACTTATTCCGTTCGTTTTCAGAACGTAACGCGCCCTCGGTAGCGGAGGGGCTCAGTGATGTTGACCATCAGCCAGGGCTAGTGAGAGCTCCAGTCACCTGTTGCAACTCCGGGATGTGCCTGAATAAGAAGGACAAGGAGGAGGAATAACGAAAGGACCTATAGGAGGTGAGATAGAATGGAGTGAACACTTGTAGGCACAATGATGGTAGTACCAAAACTAGACAAGAAATCCAGGACTCAAATAAGTAAAGAAGTAAGAGATAAAAACAAAAATAAATGAACACATACATAAACAAATAAAAAAGATTAATAAAAATAAAAGAATGAATGGATAAATAAATAGATACATGAATGAATCAATATATGAATGAATTAGTTGATTGATTAACAAATAAGTAAATGAATAGATAAATGAACAGAAGAGAAGGAAATGAAGGGATGCCCGTAAAATAAATGAAAGAATAACGAAAAGGAGGAACAGTTGCATTGCAGGCATAGGAGTAAGGAGGACTCCTTAGGAAAATCAGTCCCGTCAAGCAAAACCTGATGAGAAATAATGGCCTTAAGTTACCAGGGCGTAGATTTAATCAATAGGTAAATAAAATATGATTTTTTCAACTGTGTAGTTTATGAATGGAATGAGTTTCCCGTAGAGACGTTGGAACGTAATACACGTCTTAATTTTTAAACTCCTTAAAAAAGAAAAGAAAGAAAGAAAGAAAGAAAGAATATATATATACACACACACACACACACACACACACACACACACACACACACACACACACACACACACACACACACACACACACACACACACACACACACACACACACACACACACACACACACACACACACATATATATATATATATATATATATATATATATATGCTTGTGTATATATGTATATATATACATACATATATATATATATACATATATATATGTATATGTATATATATATATATATATATATATATACATATATATATATATATATATATATATATTTATATACTGCAATGTCTACTTGTTTACTGATTTACTTTCCCTGTGCGACCGTTTAATAATTTCTTTAATTTATCGTCCTCGCCCGATCTTGTTATGGCATGCTTTGTCATTGCAATCATGTGTAAATGGAAGGACGTGATGATTACGGATTGAGGGGGAAGGTACTACAATAAGCCACAACAATAGGCTCTTGTCGAACAGCGTGGGCCCAGACTGTGATATCGGGTAATTTCATCAAGGGCTTCTGTCCATGTCCGCGTCAAACCGAGTATTCAATTTCTTCCACATCAGTTCTTGGGAAGATATCATTTTATTGTGTGTATTCTGTCTATTTGTAAAGAAATATATTTCTTTTTCTCCCACAACGGTGATGAAACCATCGATGTGAAGGACACAAGGTGAGACGTATATTCCCGTCTTGCATATTGTACTGGTATACATACACACACACAAACACACACACACACACACACACACACACACACACACACACACACACACACACACACACACACACACACACACACACACACACACACACACAAACACACACACACACACACACACACACACACACACACACACACACACACACACACACACACACACACACACACACACACACACACACACATACATACGCGCACACACACACACACACACACACACACACACACACACACACACACACACACACACACACACACGACTCGTGGTGCAGTGGTAGAATTCCCGGCTGCCACTACGGCGGTCCGGGTTCGAATCCCGCCTAGAGCTGAAATAATTTCAGTATCGCTGCGCTGCGGGTCGTTACTCCAACTCTCGTGGGCGGGGAGTTGGGTGTGTGTGTGCGTGTAAGGTCACAGCATTACCCATAGATCGGTCATATATGAACTTTGAGCTCTCCTGCGGGAGGGAAATATCTGTCGATCACGACATATCTCCACCATCAACTCTGCACTACGATTTTTTTTTCAGGAACTCCACACTTCCCAACCACTCAGTCTATTGGTTCATTTCCTACCCTAGCATTAAGGTCTCCCAATACAACTACATTGACATTTCTCCCTAATCCTACTATGCACTCATTTAAATCCATCCAAAAAACCTAATTTCCTCTACACTCTTCTCACTGCCATGCCCATATGCACTTACAAAAACCCACATCTCCCTTCCCAGTTTCACCTTCATCCACATTAACCTTGAAGAAACCTCCTTCCACTCCACTACATACTTATCTCTTCACTTATTAGTATAACCACCCCTTCTCTTCCTTGCCTTTTCTTCACTCCTGAGAACCTCCCAACTACACTCCCAAACTCACACTCGCCCCTCCCTCTCAACTTAGTTTCACTCAATGCCAACACATCCATCTTTCTTCTCACAAACATGCTGCCTATCTCTTCCCTTTTACTCTCATCTGTACCACATCCACGCACATTAAAAGACCCAAACTTTAGGGTACTGGTTGGAAAACTCCTAGACACTCTTATGCCTTTACTTTTTTTTTAGGAATATCACTTTTGGGGTTACAGGGAGAAGGATGCCTAGTCCTAATCTCCGTCCCGTTTTTGTCGCCTCTTGCGACTCAAGTGGGAAGACTTGGTGGCAGTATTCTTGCCCCCCACACAGTTTAATCAAATCTAGAAAAGGGACAAATATAAACCTCCATTAAGGTCTGTGCAAATTAGAAAGTTATATATGTAAAGGAATTTTAAAGTGCTTAGATTGTAAAATACCATTTGTGCGCAATTGTCCCAATTGTTTTGTTGATCACCAAGACAGTGGCAATTTTATGTATACCTCTTCCACTACCTCTCCGAGTTCCTTCTTCACCATTACTCGTTCTGTCACATATTTTTGTAAGTTATTTTTACTTTTCTAGTTTCTTCTTTGTACTAGCACTGAAAATGTAAATATATGAAAACATTCTGGTTCGTTAGTTTATCTTTCCTGGTGGTTACTCCCGCATTTGTGAACACACGTTTTTAGTGTTTTTATTGCATGTATATGTACATGTATGTGTATATGTATATGTATATGTATATGTATATGTATATGTACATGTACATGTACATGTACATGAATAAGTATATACATATGTATATGTATATGTATATGTATATGTATCTACTATAATAAAGTAGTAGCCTCTGTCTGTCTGTCTGTTTGTTTGTTTGTTCACGAACTCCTAGGGTTTTGGAGATAGACCCCCATAACCATATATATTCTGATACCCTATCACTCCAGGTACTTGGATAACTATATTTCATAAAATATATATATATATATATATATATATATATATATTATTTTGGCTTGGGTTAAGGGTTAAAGGGGTATGGTGTGCTAACACTCCACTACTGCAGTGTCCCCTTAACACGCATAGCATTTTTGTGACAAAAATTACTGTGATTAAACAAAAAAAGAAAATAATAATTTGGCTAGGGTTAAGGGTTAACGGGTAACACGCCATTACTGTAGTTCCCCCTTAACACGCATAGTATTTCTGTGACAAAAAACAGTATGATTAAACAAACTATTGTATGTATTCATAAATATTATCTATATTTGTGAAATTAATGTTGCTACAAACTATGATAGCCTTTGTAAGGAGAAAGCATGTAAATGTAAAATGATTGTATAAATTTACCAAATGTTTAAATATTGGTTATTTTTATTTTACTTTTCGCGGGCGGTAATATACTCGAGTTCAAAGATAATTAAAGGTTGGTTCAATTCTTCTCTTACGGCCGAGTATATTTTATTTCCAAAGGGCGTCTCCCTCCTCAAATTGATTTTTTTCTTACTTTCTTAACATTTTATTTGTGTTACCTTTTCCATTGAGTTATATTGATACGTGTAACTTTTCTCCACAAATTCTATCAAAATTCAAATTATCACCATTTGCCCGCAGCAACGCGCGGGTAATTTGGCTAGTATGTGTATGTATATGTATATGTATATGTATATTTATATGGATATGCATATGCATATGCATTTGTATATGTATATGTATATGTATATGTATAATATGTATATGTATATGTATATTTATATGTATATGTATGTACATATGTATATGTGTATATGTATGTGTACATGTATGTGTCCATGTATGTATATATGTATATATATATATGCATATGTATATGTATATGTATATGTATATGTATATGTATATGTATATATGTATATATATGTATATGTATATATATGCATATGCGTATGTATATGTATATGTATATGAATATGTATATGTATATGTATATGTATATGTATATGTATATGTATATATGTATATGTATATGTATATGTGTATGTATATGGATATGGATATGTATATGTATATGTATATGTATATGTATATGTATATGTTGACGTATGTAAGACAAGTGAGTGGTATGGTGGAGAGTTAAACAACAGGAAAAAATATTTGAAACAGCGTACATCATTTTTTATCCAAGTAACATCCACCGAGATGGGTTTATTAAATTAGCGCGAACGGTGAGCTGCTTGGTACTTCGCGAAGCTGACCGGAGGGGTGTGAGGAGTGAGGTCGACCGCGGAGGAACGTGGCAATCTTCGGTTGATACATAAGGTGTTGATATTTCAATGATTGTATGTACTCTGAAGAAGTCCTGATGAGGACACGACGTCAGTAATAATTCTCCAACAATTCCCTGTGTTTACCTCACCGCCACATATGTATATACAGTATGTGTAAATGTATGTATGAAAGCGTCTAGTAAGAACTAGAAAAACACCAAAAGTCGGTTGAAAGGTTAAGTGAAATATTTTGCTGATTCATGACCGTCGTGTTTTTGCACGGACTGATTTTTTCTCTGCACCTCATTCTGGTCAGGTCAAGTTACGTAGGCCTGGAGAGATAATGACTTAATTACTACTTTTGACGACGTCAGCTTATATAGAGCAGGGGGTCTCAACCTATTTTCTCATATATCTCATGTTTATGTAGTGCTGTTCATTAGTCCTTATGAGCCCACTTCATCACTGAATGAATGCTTAGCATGCATTGGCTACCAATAGTTTTTGGTGTGTGGTCACACTTGTGAAACGTTGTAACAACACCCCAACACACCAAGGTTGAGAACGACGACTAATGTTGATGTACCTTAACATGTTAGCTGCAGGTTGATGGCCCATCATGTTAACTATGAGGACAACCACGAATGAATGGGAGGAAGTAACGATAAAACTTTATTGCCTTCTTTTCTTTGGAGAATGAAGAGAGGAAGGGGGAAAACAGCAATGCATATGAAGAAGGAATTTGGGGAAGTGTTTATAGTGAAAGAAATGGAGAGAGATGGCAAAATTGAGAGTATTTGCAGTCGACCAGGGAAAGCGTTGGAAAAATTATGGTTCACTGGGATAGCAGCAGAGGTTTGAGTAAAATAATTTTGTTCATATGAATATTTATTTCGGCACAGTCAGTTAGGTGAGGTTATGTGGTCACCCGTGTCTCTTTGTTTGTTTGTTTGCCAGTCCACAAAATATCTCGAAAAGCTTCAGTTGAATTTCTCTGCATTTTCTGGCCAAGGAAAATTCGATATTATTTTCAGATCCACCTGCGCCTCCATACTTTTTCCTTCTTCTTTTCTTTTTCTTTCTATATCATCATTGTCTTGCTTTGGTGATAATTGCTTTGGCTAGGCATGAGATCAGTTCTTTCTAGTTCTTTTTGTGATATCAAAGCCACTGTGGTCCTTGGTAATTATAGTAACACGGAAACTAAATGCATTAATGGTTCCAACTTTTAACAAAACCTCGATCTTAAATGGAAACTCCTCTTTTGGGAACGACGACGCTTGGCCTTACCGATGCATTTATTAGGAAAAAATATCATAAGGTCACGTGACCAGCCATTGGTCGTGAAGGATAGTTGCATTCCAGAAAATGATGCAGACAGGAAGGTTATCTCTGGTTTACATTATATTCCGCAATTAGTTCAAGACAGTCTCGGCTGTAATATTCCGGAACTTATAGTGGAGAGATAATGAATGAAACACCCTGACGGCAGCCAGAGGAAAAGGAAAGCGCCACTTGGTAGCCACAATTGGTTCAAGACGGTCTCAGCTGTAATATTCCGGAACTTATAGTGGAGAGATAATGAATGAAACACCCTGACGGCAGCCGGAGGAAAATGAAAGTGTCACTTGGTAGGGAAAGGGGTCCGTGGTAGGCTATATCATCTTCGCCACCGAGAAGGGTACCACGGTGATGAATGAAATATCCTGACGGTAAACCATAACAAAACAAAAATGTCATCGGTATAGAATAGGTGGGTTGATAACTATAACCTCTACTTTACCGAGATGTCACAGAAAGTAACAAAAGAACATCAGTTTAGTCCACCATCCCATTCCCACGAATCCCACGAAAGGGGAAGTGAGAAACCCCTGGTTGGGTAAGTTCTGTCAGAAACGGCAAGCCGCTGTTTTTTTTTTTTTCACCTCCCCGCCTGAACAAGGCAATCGGGAACCAATGCAGGAAGCCCACAGCGAGTCCTGGGGATCGAACTCACGACGACCTGCTCGTGAGTTCGACACGGTACCCACTAGGCTACCGCGCCTGAAAGTAACCATAATAAAAGAAAGAGTATCACCTGGTACGAAAGGACTACATGTAACTGAATCCACACACAAGATAATATTGATTGTATGTCTACCATTATCTTCAGTGGCTGTTGCTCACGTATACTAACACTCATAGTATGCCGCTACATCTGGGTGTTTGCTTATTTATTATGAAGACTCCCACAATTTTACCATAAGTAAGTAATAGAAGGAGTTCACGTCAGGAGGCGCTTATCTGCAACCAAGGTCATCACCTTTGCCTTCTGTGCTTACTATGATTGCCATGAGTCCTTTAAACCTGGTGGGAAGCCTTTTGAAAGTCATAATCTATCATATTTCCCCCACTTGTTCTTAATTGTTTGTCTGAACCTGGGTAGAGTATAGGCTCTTGGCTGTATGCTATTCTTCTTTTCATTCTTCTCTCCAATAATGATCTACAAGATGTATGATCGCTCTCACCAATTACGAAGCAGCTACGCTGTTTAATGCTTGGTACAACTAATTGTAATCTGCTCAAGATCCTTGGTATTTGAAGCACGAACAATGCGCCCTTCTGCCCTTCTTAGTAAGCGTCGATCAATGGAGCTCTTAGACTCGTTTTACACGTACCGACTTTTCGCCGTGCACCGTCCACGACACGACGGCGTGCTCTCAAATAACCATGAGTGTCTATGGACGCTTTCACACGTCACGACCACGAACACGTGTGAAAACGTCTATAGACAACTATGGTCATTTGAGAGCACGACGTCATATCGTGGACGTCGTACGGCGAAAAGTCGATATGTGTGAAACGAGTCTTAAGCGGGTCCTACACAATCAATATTATTGCGCAATATTCCATAATTTACTATATTTGACGTTGTAGGGGAGGTATTAAAGAATGACACAATAAATTTAAGACATCAAATGCAGAGGCCGAACACGTATACCTAGTCAATACCATCCTTACATTGTCAATAATATTATATAATACGGAATATTGCGCAGTAATATTGATCGTGTAGGGCCCGCTTTAGAGCGAAGTTTATTCCGTTTTTAAATAAAGGCCTGAGAAATCTTGTTTTATTCTCGGGAGAAACGAAACTGTTATAAAGAAAGTTAGTGAGATGTGATAAGAAGAGGAATAGCGACAAAGAAGTAATGGAGGAAGGAAGGAGGGAAGGAGAAACGAAGAGAAAACGGGGGAAGAATAATAAGGTGTAGAAGAAAAAAATTGGATAAAGAAGAAATAAGAAGCTTACTGGCTGGGGAAGTAAAGGATACTTTAAAACATGGTCGAGGATGGAGAAAAACAAAGTTGTAGTGAGAAAAGGGAAAGAAGTAGATTTGTCAGGTAAAAAAGGAATAGGAAAGTGTGTATATAACGTGAGAAAGTGAGATTGGATAGATATTGAAGATGTACACGAAGAAAGATTGGGATCTGGGGTTAAGAAATGCAGGAGAGAATAGGAGATATTGAAGGAAAATACTAAAAGTGATTGGGGAACACAGTGGAGAGAGCTTAAGATGTGGCAAAGCAGGTGAGGGCTGAATAGGAGGAAAAGGTGGAGGAGGAAGAGGAGGAAGAGGAGGAGGGGATGAGGAGCAAATAAATGAAAGTTACTGTGACGAGTTAGGTAGAGAGGGGAGGAGGAAATTGTGTGAGACATTTTATTTTACTTTATTTTTCTTGTATTTCGTTTGTTTGTCTTTATCTCGCAATCCGTTTTTCATTTGTTGGCGTCTCTGTCTGTCCATCGCATCGGAGAAATAAGGTGACTTTGTGCCAGTTCGTAACAACTGGGCGTTTTTGTTCTGTCTTCCCGTCTCTCTGTCCTCGCCACTTCGTCTGTTTGACCGTTTCGGTGTTTTCCTGTCTGTTTGTCATTCTAACTGTGTGTTTGGCGGTCATCCAATCTGTCGATTTCTCTTTCCATTTCCTCTATTTATTCTTTTAATTTTCTTCCTTCTCGTCTTTATTCGTTTTTCTTCCTCTTTGTTACCTTTAGCTTTCCTCCTTTCCTTTCTCCCTCCCTTCCTACTTTTGCTTCTTCCTTGCTTCCTTCCTTCTTTCTTCCTTCCGCTCTTCGTCTGTCTTTCATTCACGATTTTCCAAATTCCCCCCGTTGCTCAAGCAGGCTGGTTTTACTTTCGCTGCTGACATACATTGCCGACCGCTAACCTAAAAACGTTGCGGTTATCGATCTTGTTTTGTTTTGCTCATTTTCGTGATCATTTCATATTGATGTTTTGTCGTCGTCATTCACACTTCGACAATTGTTTTGTAATTCTATTTTGTTCTGATCTTGGTTAAATAAGTCGTAATGGGATTACAGCTGACGTGATTCTGTTCATTACTAGCTATATGTGTGACCATAATCGCATGTCAGTCATGAACACAGTAAGTCTGTGGATACTGATGCAATCAGACAAACTTGTTACGGGAGGTGTATGACTGTAACGTTTCATTCTTTCTCTTTAAAGGATTACAAAGGCGGAGCATGCCGACAGGAGACCTTTTGATCCATATCTAGGTCGGATGCGAAAAAAAAAATCATATTAATAATAAAACAATAAATAAAAACTATAATAATGTAAATAACAAATAAAATACACAAATAAATGCATAGGTATAGTTAAATAATAAACCAACAGGTAAATAGTAAATAATAATAAATTGACATATGACTAATAATAAATGAAAATCAGACAGACAAATGATAACAAAACAAAAACAAATAATATCTTGCTGAGGTAATTCATTTTAAATACTGTTGTAGCCATGTACAGACATGGCTAATGTCGTAATCATAGTTCTTAGTAAACTTTTTACATTAGATTTTAATTTATCTGCTGTCGCAACATGTTTTTACGTCGTATGACATAATGGGGATGTTGTTCTAAATCAATATTAGGGTCACCTATGAATATAGATCAGTCATCGTTACATAAGTAATTCCATTCGTTGGTGGCTGAGGTTTCATTTACTTTTCCTTGCTGCATTGGATACTTCTACATTCTCACTCCATCACTCCACCTCCACACTCCACTCCACCTCCACACTCCTTCCTCCTATTACACCATCTCCCTATATCACTTTTCTTCCAGATCTTAGTTTTGTTGAAGCCTCTATCTTTTCATCGTCAAGACTAGGTTTTCATCAATAACCACTTCCAACAACCCCAACACCACAGCAATTTAAGTTTAAGAATGAAAGAGGCAAGAATTAGTTTACAAACAGAGTGGTTACTGAATGGATTAGACTGAGTAACCATGCAGTAAGTACCGAAACAATTAATTGTTTTAAGAGGAGATTAGGTAACTTTATGGACAAGATTGACAGATGGTAAGGGACATGGAACTGCATAATGTAGGCTTCATGGTCTTTTACAGTCTTCTTCATTCTTATATTCTTATATTTTTAGGTAACTTTTCTCACACTTGATGCCTCTTTAGTTCAAGCTCGACTTTGATCTAACTCTGCTTTCATTGGCCGTTAGCAAAATGTTCATGTTCATTGCAATTTTATCACTTCAAGCAACGGCACTAGGTCATGTGTGTGGTATTCGGAAGCTAACGGGCTTGGCTTAAGTCCCAGTGCTCGTGAATCGGACTTCGTAGAGCATTCACTTTAGCGTGAAATTTTATGTAATTGCCTCTTCTCCAGACCCCTTCCGTGTTTGCCGTGGAACATACGGTAGAGGCAAGGGTGGTTGATTTTGTTTAACGCCGCGAACTCCCCATAGAGGCTAGGACGGTGCCCCTTACAGAAGACTTTGTAGTGTGGATTTTAATGAACTATGCCATTGGTCCAACTCTTTGGCAGTAGGGCTCGAACTTCCGTCACTTCGACTTCCGCCGCAGGTGGCGACGCTCTAACCACCTCGGCCAGCGAGAATCCAAAAAGAGTTAATCCCTATGGACATCGACAGGAATACAAACATCACTTTGGCTGTCGGAAAGGAGTCATGAAGATGAATGGAATACTCTGGGGGCAGCCAGAATACTGTGCCACTCACTGTGTAAGGGATCAATCGAAAAATCACTACCGAAATGACTAAAGATCCATTAATCAAAACCGATCGATTTGGCTTTTCGTGTGTATAGTTTGTTCAGGATGGTCAACCCCTTCTTATAAGTTAAGACTAGCAAGTGTTCACGTGGTGGAGGTTTCACAACACGATTCTGAGCACTGAGATACATCCTGTACCAAATTCGTCTGACTAATATGTTTGCGTTGGGAGCATGCACACCTGCGTGCGTGCCCGCGCATGTGTATCTGTTTGTGTAAATTGTTTTGAAGTTCCTGTTACATTTTTCCGTGCCGGGTAGCGATTTCATTCACTTTCGTGGCAGCCTTCCGTAGCCAAGGGGATGTAGTTCATCTCAATTAACCCTTTCCACACCGGATGGTATTCCTTTCTCTTATTCTGTCCATACGTGCATAAGAATGGAGGAGAGAGACTGCAAGAGCCCATGAGGCCTGCACTAGGCAGTTCCATGTCCATTACCACTTATCATCCTTATCCATAAATCTATCTAATCATCTAAAACAATAGATAGTTTCAACGCTCACTACATATTTACGGAGTCTATTCCATATTATAACCACTCTATTGGTAAGCCAATTCTTGCCTATTTCCTTGGCTCTATTGATCCCATTGGCATTCCCTTGGAAGTGAGGGAGACTTCAACATCCAGAGTATTCTTTCTCTTATGTCCTTGAATCCACTGTCACCGAAGTTAGAACAAGTATCCTAACTCTATTTTGATGACAAATTTTTTCCATGATATTCAGTCATATGAATTTATCATAGATGGGCGTAATTATCAACCCCCTTGATATGGTGACTCAACCTATTACAATCTTTATTCAGGTTAACTCCAAGCTATTTCATTCAATTCGTGGATGTCTGTAAAACGGAGGTTACATATTTAACACTTTCACTATGGCGGTATACTCACCATGGAGAAGGAAATGATTGGAGATACTTTGGCCTTCCAGGCTGTCTCCTCCTTCGTTGAGATTCGAACTTCGCTACATTGATTTAATTTCTATGCTGCTGCCTTTACGCACTGGAGTCACCTCTAAACGTTTTGTCTCTACTTCAGTACCTTCCCATTAATATTTGCGAGGGAAACAATGTGCAGTGGATGGGAATGGAAAGCGTGGAGGTGGGTGCGTGCCTTGGCTGGTTATCTCCCTTACAAGGTGAAAGAGGCCCTTGGTGTATAGATGGATAGATAAATAAGTAGATAGATTATATATATTTTTCTGACTGCCACCATACGATTTTATTCAGCCAAGGGAAGCCATATGCGCAGCGAGGCGGTTGAGCCTCTCTCAATTGACTCTCACCGCAATTGGCTGACTATAGCTGTTCCTTGAACCATCAGGCGATTCTATTTAGGCAAGGCAAACCTCTTGCTTAGCTAAAGGCTAAGTAGGCGAATGCAATTTTTTTTGTGGATATTTAGCGTGTTTACCTTGTCATAAAATGTATCTGCTGTATATAAAAGAACAAAAACGTAGTATCGAAAGTTATTGTGGCTGTCAAAGCCTTGGGACAGAGCGTATGGTTGTGACTAAACAGTGCAATCACTCATTAAAGTTCCTACAGAGGAGTCTTCGCGTCATATAAATCTGTAGCCTTAATGGCCGGCGAGTCGCTTGTCTACGTACCGACTTGGTCATACTTTGGTCAAAATATTTTGTTCTTGTATGTTTGTTTATCAGCTGTTACGAGTGTAGCGTTGCCATACCATGGTGTTGCGGCGCCAAAAATAACAAATCAATCCATCAATGTTACGAGTATATGCAATGACTCAGGCAAATTTTATGAGTGATTTGTATATGCAGTGATTCACTCTATACATTCAGCAATTCTCTTAGAGTTAAACACATCAATGTAGTGTTACGTAAACCTTACAAGTATGATGTGCTTTGTTGAATTTTGTTTCAGCTGACACCTCGGGGCAAAATATATATCTTGAACGGTCGAGACCCCGTTTTGTTCAGAACTAACTACTCAGGTAAATGAAATCGCTTCGTACTTACCGAATGAAAAAATATCTAAGTTAGGTTAGGTTAGGTTAGGTTAGCATGGCGTTACGTAACGTTACGTTATGTCTGGTTAGGTTATATTAGGTTAGGTTAGGTTTGGTTTGGTTAGGTTAGGTTTGGTGAGGTGAGGTTAGGTTTGGTTAGGTTAGGTTAGGTTTGGTTTGGTTAGGTTAGGTTTGGTGAGGTGAGGTTAGGTTTGGTTAGGTTAGATTAGGTTAGGTTAGGTTATATTAAGTTAGGATAAGCTGGGTTTGATATACACCACCGCATTGGAGAGATTTATGTGAGTGCCGATCTAAAAATGGGGCTAAAATCCACAACCCGGTGAAGAATGTCGTCGTACGTTGATGTCTGAATATCAAGAGATTCTTCTTGGCTGATGGATGGGCAAATGTAGTAATAGGCAAACATGTCTTCCTTTTAACCTCTTCACAGCGGTGATGGGCCCTCGGAAAAATAATAAATGTGAAAGCCGAAAGGGTAAGACGAAGTAGTATTGAAAAAAAAAAAAGAAAAAAAAAAGACAGAATGATGTATGTAAAGATGTTTGCTGTATATGTGTGGTTAGTGGAAACATTTCGTACGAGATAATTGTTTATGACGAAACTATTTTTTTTCCATTTATACGATAATGTAGTGGACAGACTATCTTAATTTTCCTACATATTAGGCGTAGTTACAGGAATAATTTGATTACACTCCAAGAGCTCCCATTTTCAGAGCCTGAATGTCTTACTCAAGGTCTTGGAGGTCGATGACTATGACATCAGAATGGATACCCTTTCTAAAACATATGCCGTGACCAGGATTCGAACTCGGGCACTTGACCTCCCTAGCGCACAGTGGGACCATAAAGTTACATTAAATGCTTTTGTAGAAACTATAAAATTATTCGATATTATGGACCGCGCTGTAGTCCTGGGATTGACTACACAAGGTCTGACTGATATATGCCACATTTCACTCAATAACATTTTGATTCAGATTTCCAGGTAACTGATAAACCAGCTTCTTCCTTGTTTCATTTGTCCATTACGTGCTGTTTTGGAAGTTTTCTAAATTAACCCTCTTCCATGCCACTTACTGGTCTTCCTTGAAGATTCCACGAACTCCATTATATTGCCTCCGATTAGTTTTGTAGAAATCTGTGGCCCCAAGCCAGCCGGAAACAGACCTAATTTTCTCCTATATAATTCTTGGGAAAGTGATATTGTATAACTGTTTGTATTGTGTAATGGAAAACAAGCCAAGGGAGTTATAAGTCTTTCTTAGTCAGGTTTCTTTGCGTAAATACAAGTGGACGTTTGCTTGTTTCTTGTGTGTTCGCAATAAATAAATAAATAAATAAATAAAAATAAAGATAAAATAAAATGAAATAAATAGATAAATAAACTGCAGTGAATATCACATTGGTGGACACTACAGTGTTATTATGCTGGTAACTAAATCGATAGATCATAGAAACTTTTAAGACGTTGCGGTTTCTATAAGTTGAATGAAATAATTTTATATCCCAAATTTGAAAAACAATAACATGATACTAAAAAAATTAATAAAGAAAAAGGAAACACCATTTGGCAGCAGCCATAATGAAAGGATAATCTTCTAGCGCAGAAAGGGTTAATCGAAGAAGGTATAGTCCTTATGCTATCGTAGTGACGCCATAGACGACGTCAATATAAATCATGGCAACCGTTTTCTTCCTCGGATCTAACTTGCATTCGTTTGTGTATTATCAATTCTTCAAGGAAGCGACCCTTGGATCTTCCAACAGAATCCTTGTTGGTGTCCGTCTTTTGTTATTTACTCCATACAACATAGAGAGGAAACTGGGTGGCACAATTACTTTCATTCTGACTGCTGCCATTCTATTCCATAAAGTCTTGCATTATCCCTTCGGTAGTCAAAGAGGTTATAGCCTATACCGATCAAACTCACTCTCCCTGCTATGTTCTTCTATTCATGTATGTGGCACCCATCTGGGAGTGAAGCAGTTGTTCGTATAAAGGTGTTAGGGTGGCTGAATAAAAAAAATATTAATTGTTCTAAGAAATTTTATAAAGCACAGACAGCGTGTGTACCCTTCGGAGGCATTAACAAGACTGGCGTCCTCTGAGGCATGCCGTCAATTCGCGGGAAAAAAAAAAAAAAAAAAAAAAAAAAAAAAAAAACGCATGGTTCGATTACAAGAATGCACAAGAATTACAATACATATATATTTATAAATAAAAAAAAAGGGAAAATGTACATAAAATTACAAGAAGGGTCACCATTACAAAGGCATATTAGCAAAAATGATACTCGTAGAGGAGGCAATAAAAACTCACCTTCACACTCCTACCCAGTGGGAAGTGAGAAACCCCAGGAAGGGCAAAACCATGTCAGTGTCGTGGTTTTTTTTTTTTTTTTTTTTTTTTTGGATGAGTCACCTCCCGCGCCAGCCAAGGCAGGGCTGATGAGAACCAACACCACAAGCTCGAAGCTGGTCCCCGACCTCGAACCACCAGCTCAAGAGTTCAGGATGTTATCCACTAAAAGAAAATTCCCTTGCATAGAAATAACGATATTCGCGGAAACACCCTTGCCAATGAAGCGATAAAGGCATAGCTGTAAAGATATTTGTAGTACAATCAGGTAACTGACGCTGAATTTACTCGGGATATGCGTGATAGGACAGATTATGCTGAACAGCATAGTATAAGTAGTTGCCTTCCACCTTCTGAAGCTTCATGTCCTTCGGAATTTTATCACCTGGGATGAATACACAAACAGGGATTAGAAGAAATGTTTGTCTTCTCAAAAGAGGTAGAGTCACGTTGTCGTGGTGGACATAATAATAGTTACGTAACTGATTATGAGAATGAGTTTATATGGTGTGTGTGTGTGTGTGTGTGTGTGTGTGTGTGTGTGTGTGTGTGTGTGTGTGTGTGTGTGTGTGTGTGTGTGTGTGTGTGTGTGTGTGTGTGTGTGTATGTGTGTGTGTGTATGTGTATATGTGTGTGTTTGTATATGTGCATACGTATGTGTGTGTGTGTGTGTGTATGTGTGCGTGTGTGTGCGTGCTTGCGTGCGTGTGTTCATATGTGTATGTGTGTGTAGGGGTGAGCGTGTGTATAGGGGTGATCGTGTGTATCGGGAGTGATCGTACGCGCGAGTGTGTGTATGTGTGTGTGTGTGTGTGTGTGTGTGTGTGTTTGTGTGTGTGTGTAAGGGAGAGAGAGAGAGAGAGAGAGAGAGAGTGTGTGTGTGTGTGTGTGTGTGTGTGTGTGTGTGTGTGTGTGTGTGTGTGTGTGTGTGTATGTGTCTGTGTGTGTGTATGTGTGTGTATGTATGTGTATATGTGTGTGTTTGTGTGTGTTTGTATATGTGCACGCGCGTGTGTGTGTGTGTGTGTGTCTGTATGTGTGTGTGCATACGTATGTGTGTGTGTGTGTGTGTGTGTGTGTGTGTGTGTGTGTGTGTGATTCACCATGGTCTTTGGATCACGTGTTGGACTCGTGATCGACATTTATTTCCCTCCCGGAGGAGAGCTCAGAGCTCGTATGACCGATCTATGGGTAATGCACACGCACACACACCCCA
>NC_134789.1:47433641-47443641 GCF_046742065.1 Oratosquilla oratoria
GATAGATAGATAGATTGAGAGGAAGAAAAAGAGATAGATAGATAGAGAAAGAGAGAGAGAGAGAGAGAGAGAGAGAGAGAGAGAGAGAGAGAGAGAGAGAGAGAGAGAGAGAGAGAGAGAGAGAGAGAGAGAGAGAGAGAGAGAGAGAGAGAGAGAGAGAGAGAGAGAGAGAGAGAGAGAGAGAGAGAGAGAGAGAGAGAGAGAGAGAGAGAGAGAGAGAGAGAGAGAGAGCACGTGTACGTGCTTGTATGTGCAATTGAGAGCATGTTCATGCTTACTAATGCCTTCACATTCCACGTGATATCTCGATTCCGTATTGTTATGTAGGCAGAGCAGAACGCATAAGACCTACCTACTATAAAATGCAATTCTTGCACGAGACCAGGAGTTGACCTAGTCTTGCTCTATCTGCGTAGTAACAGGAAGCTAGGTCGTAAATTCCTCATCCGAAGAATACGTCACCTCTTTCTTGGAACCTTAGTCAGTCTCATATACTCCAGTTTGTTTCCTGAGTGCTTCTATACTTCAAATACAAAAAGGACATTTTTTTTGCCCCATTCTTCCGCCACTCTCCCTCCCCAGCACATGAATGTATAGATCTCAGCATCAAAATCAGATTGTCGTGAAAAAACTGGACTGATTTAAGATCAAAAGTGGACAGCCAACATCTGACGACGTTCACATTCTTGCCACTCCATTTACGACCTTAACTGACCGACCACCCTACAGATCTCTACTGTCGTACATCACCCTACCCTACTGGCAAGGCGACTGCGCACTACAGGTGACCTGTTTCCTCTTGAAGGAGGGCGGGAGGACAGCATACTCGCGTGCCACCGCTCTCATGACCTCCTGAGAGAAGTACTTGGGTAGTGGCGACGACCTACTGCAAGTACACAGTATCACAGTATACGCACGAGTTTAATCATCTGTTCCTTAAAGGCAACCTTGGCTTCTAGTCTCTGTGAGTGCGTGATGGCGCGGCTATGGACACATTAGTTACTTCCTGCTCCATGGGGCCTCTGCGCTTCCTGAACAAGGATATGTGCGCGCGCACATTCGTGTCTGTGAATATACACGCAGCGAAGGGAGGGAGGGAAGCAAAATGGAATGTTACAATGTCTTTATTTTCTTTATCTTCGTAGATATTATTTCAGATTGTATATTTATTATAGGCGCAATTTAGAACTTAGAGCTATAGGAAATTCATTCTTGTCTATATGTGTGACGGGGATTATTTTTTTCCTGGTGCATCTCGTATGGCTTGCCTGCGAGCTTGATTCAAAGTGTGCAGGAGAATCAAATTACCTATCGCTGCCTTCTAACTAGGTTAAAGAAAGTGGCGTCTTCGAAAGGGACGGGGATTTCATATACTGACGTTGTAAATATTAGTGAACGTTTCAGAATACACACACACACACACACACACACACACACACACACACACACACACACACACATTATAATTGCTGGTGTAGAAGTTTACGTCGAGGTTAGTGATGACGCGGATCTTAGATCGAACGCTGTTTAGAACTTGAGAGGTACTATAACACTAAAGCGTTACTGTTTCCTTTGAGCAAGGGGATGGTGGGCGTGCGCGCGTGTGTACCGTGTCTTAGTGTTTGTGCATGTTTGTGTGTGTGTGTGTGTGTGTGTGTGTGTGTGTGTGTGTGTGTGTGTGTGTGTGTGTGTGTGTGTGTGTGTGTGTGTGTGTGTGTGTGTGTGTGTGTGTGTGTGTGTGTGTGTGTGTGTGTGTGTGTGTGTGTGTGTGAGGTCACAGTATATCTCAGAAATCGATTTATATGTGAACTTGATCAGGAACCCAGCACGTGATCCAATAGGATGGTGAATCACACAAACACACACATGCACACTTATGCATAAGAAGGAACAAGCATCGACAAAGAAACGACACACAAACTGAGCTCTCACGTGTGAGGGAACTAGAATATACCCAGCATAAACATATGAGCACACAAACACATACGTACAGTACATGTATACACGTCAATTTAAAGAAGCAAACAAGCAATGGTACACAGACATACCGACATACATGACACACAGAGAGAGCAAGATTGCAACTAATGATCGACTGGAAGGCGCCCCCCTCTGGCAGTTGCAGAACAGGCGTCCTTACTGTGCTTTGACGTCTAGATTTAGGCAGAGAAGAAGAAAAAAATCGCATTTGAAGATGGTTTTTGAAGACTAGAATCAGATTTTACCACTCCACATTGGAAAGCAAGAGTCAATTCACCTAATATTGCCTGATCTCAAGACTTCTGGCAACTAAATTTACAGTTACATGTTCTCCTTGCCATATGTCACAACGTAGGACAAAAACCTGGCGTTTACTTAAGGGGACAGCAGTAGCACAGCATAGGGAGAGGTTCTTTCTGATACAATGATGCCCCAGCGCTGATCAAAGAGGAGTAGTGAAGCCACGCAGAAGCAAAATATCGACTTGTCTTGCATCTGGCCATGATGGCGACTCGCAAGAGCCTCGGTGAGAGAACGAACAAAGTGAGTGGAATGTTTTGGAAGCAGTTGGAAGGTCGGGATCGTGTGAACGCTTTTGTAACGTATTTTAAGCCATATGGGTACTTACACACAGAGGAACAGGTGATTATGCTGTAACATGACACAACCAAGTCATCTGAGAGTTTGGAAATAAAGAGCAAAGGGTTCGGTAGAAGCAAGAGATGAAGATAGGTTGGTAGATCGTAATAGATAGATGTGAGGAAATCAGAAAGAAAAGACAAATAAGAGAATGAGAAGGGAGGGAATGCGTGAGAGAAGAGGAAAAAATATTTGGCAAGAAAGTTTAAACTGAAAGTAGGAATATGAAAATGTAGAGGGGGAGAAGAAAGAACAGTAAGAAGAATGTAGATAAAAGAGTGAAGTAGTTACACAAGAAGGTATGTGTGTACTTTGTATTTATGTGCATTGATGTTTGCGTGTGCACGTGCGTGCGTGCGTGTGTGTATTTACCTAGTCGTATCTTACGGGAAGGGGAGAGAGGCTCGTTGTGTGTGTGTGTGTGTGTGTGTGTGTGTGTGTGTGTGTGTGTATAAGTGTATGATTATGTACTGCCCAGAATATTTACCAAAGTGATTGAGTTTATAACCACTTAGAAAGATCTCATATGTTTACATACAAGCACACACGCACGCCCGCACTCACGCACACACTCATATACACCCACCCACACGCACATACACACACAAAAACACACACACACACACACACACACACACACACACACACACACACACACACACACACACACACACACACACACACACACGAACGCACACACACATACATACATTTTGGGATTGAGGGTGGGGGAGTCTACATGAGAATACCGTTACTCCTGGACCACTCGGAGGTTTGACCGCATAGTTTGCAAGGCAGCTTTCTCAGACTCCGCTACTATTGGCCCAGAAGGTCTGGTAACGGGTTATTTTTAGCTTTACGACCGTTGCATTTCCTGGTGCAATCGAAAAGAAATGAAACTTGCTGATTGGCCAATCCGGTCTTCCCAGGTTTTGATTGGCCCATTGTGGAGAGAAAATGAGGTGAAGGTGTGAGTGCATGACGAGAGGAGATGGAGTATGTGACTTTTTTTTGCTTCTCAAACATTGACTGCTCCAGAGAACGTACCAGTTGTGTAGTTTACAGCTCGATATTACGGATGAATGACATAACACCACAGATTTTTTTTTTTTTTTTGTCTGAATGAAGGACGTACAGCTCGGTGGGAGAAAACCGTTTAAATTCTTGCCATTTTCTTCAGTACTGTTCTGTATAGATCTCAGCATGTTTTCGTCTGTTATTTCCAGGGTTTTATTCTTCGGGTTCTCTTGAGGTTTGGTATTTTTCTTTTCTTTTCCATGTTCGTGTCACGTTTTTGGCAACGAAGGGATACGGACATACCGTATAGACTTAGTAACCATACAGTGAGCGCTGACACTCGTTTTTTTTTTTTTTTTAAGAGAAGATTAGATAACTTTATGGATGGGGATGTTAGGTGGTAAAGGACATGGAGCTGTCTAGTGTAGGCCTTATGGTCTCTTGCAGTCTCTTCCATGCTTATGTTCTCATGTTCTTAAGCCTTACCGTATTATGCGACACATTAATCTTCACCCAGGCTGCCGTGAGATTATCTTATATATGTCCGTGGCATCTCTTTGATAATTTTTTATTTTTTTTTTTTTTTTTTTTTTTTTTTTTTTACAAATTGTAAAGATAGTATTTTTTAGGCAACAACCTTTATTCGTGTTCTTATCCTGGCTTCTCTAAAGAAAACAGCCGCTCCTGAGTTAGTTTGCATGAACCACTTAAGGGTTGTCGAACAACGTGTTCGACAACCAAATACCCCGTTCACACGTTCACACATCACTTTAAACACGTGTCTGTCGAACCGCGTTCGTCGAACCGTTAGATCGTGTAAAGCCCCTCTTAGGTCGGGGTCATAGTTAAGCCCTTGCATTAGACTCGAAAGGTTATAATAGTAATTTAACCATGAGGAGATGGTGGTTGTTATATAGAGTTTTGGCTATCACCAGGTGGTTTTATTAAACTAATTCAGCTTGCACATAATCTGGCCATATCCGACGCCGCCGCATAGTGTGTGTTGTGTGTCGTTTAAGACTCGACATAACACACAGAAAACAATGGACACTCAAAATAATACGTTAGATTTGTATAAATTACAAGGATAATCTATTTCACATTCATTCCATTTTCACATTACAATAATTGAATTGATAATTAAATAAGTAAACAGAAATTATAATTTACAATTTTTTCCTGGAAATTCGAGGATGATTTGACACACAGACGAACACACACACACACACACACACACACACACACACACACACACACACACACACACACACACACACACACACACACACACACACACACACACACACACATTTCACACTCATTCCACTTTCACATTATAATAATTGAATTGATAATTAAATAAGTAAACAGAAATGATAATTTACAATTTTTTCCTGGAACTTCGAGAATGATTTGACACACATACGAACACACACACACACACACACACACACACACACACACACACACACACACACACACACACACACACACACACACACACACACACACACACACACACACACACACACACACACACACACACACACACACACACACACACACACACACACACACACACACACTTCCAATTACGCATCACTTGCATATCCTACATGGATACAAAATGCTATTTTTGTATGTACAATATATGACACCGACATTAACTGCTTCTCTGGCGGGAACTCGAGCTGAGGGTCCGCTTGGAAGTCTACTTCCCCTCCTTGTCGAAACTCCCCTCTCTTCCTCTTTGTACTCTAATTCTGCTACTCACGCTACTGTTTGGGCTTTTGACGTCCTTACCTGTCTCTGGTGAAGGTCAGAATGCATCGTTTATTACGACGCGTTGCCACCACGTGGTTGACTACGGCTGAGATTTCCTAAGCTCGAAATGAAAGGTCAGTTCCAAGGTCTGACTAAAAAGAGGTCAGTTCACTTCGGTAAGAAAACCAACGATTTGGTGTCACGAGTAGTTGCCTCTTCTCGATGTACTCGTATATATATTCTTTTTAATTCTGCTTTAACTTTCTAACTCGAAGCTACTTGGTTATTGCGTGTTTTCTCATGTTGTCATATATATTTCTTCTTATTCTGAATTGAGTTAACATGGTTATTCATATCTTGGCCACAACATAATCTTACCTTTTGGAGAGGAGGCTATCGTTCATCAGGAACTCCAGTGCACTTTTTCTTCTTCTTTTTTCTTCTTTTCTCTTTCTTCAGCCGGAGGCTCTTTTGAGGTCGCTCAAGGAGGTCAGCGTCCCTGGGAGTCGAGAGCCGAGTAAATGAGAATCAATTAGGCAATTATAGATTCCGCCATAAACCACGAATTGAAGCCGGAGTGGCCCAGTTGAGGGCGCAAGAGAGACTACATAAGTTAGCTGCGTGATGTGGGTCAGAGTTGATGGAAACACGAGTCATTTGTCAAGTTTGTAAAAACCAGAGCTGGCAACTCAAGAACGCACATTTAGGTGACGCAGTTCCTGAATGGGTGCCACGCACGCATAAGACATATCTGAGCGGTAGCCAGAATAATAGGAAAAGTGCCGCTCTGTAACGAAGGGATTGTATAGTATATGAGCATAACCCCCTTCCCAATGAAGCCGAGGAAATGAATAAAACAGTCTGGAAGCAGCCATGATAAAAAAGAAAAGTATTACCCGCTAAGGAAAGTACTATTCTTGTGATGGAACATAATATAATGGAATGATGATTCCAAAATAGTATTGAGAGGATTACACGCGTTATTTAGAATAGATCTTTTTTATCAAAGCTGTTGCAAAATACTAGTAATCATTCAAAAAGTATACCGTAGTGCAGAAGGGTAATCACATTAACCTGAAGACCAGCTTCCAGGTCATTGGTTGAAGGTTACTGTTTGAAGGCCAAACAAGGTCGCATCTTGAATGTTGCAGCACTTTATTTGTAAGAGGTCTTACTGAATTATTGGCTGAAGATTAAGCCAGGCCACGGGTTGAAGGTCACACCAGGTCAGCCTACAAAGGTCATGCCACATGCCGAACACAAAATCATCATGGCGTTTTCCTGCATTCAACCATTTCATCCTATTTTCCTTTTCTTTCTTCTTTTCTCTCCTTTGTTTTCTGTCTTTCCCTCCATGTCTACCAGTTCCCCATCCGCTTACCACCACCTTATTCCATTCTATCCCTCTTCCCCTCTTCCTTATTCCTTCATAATATGCCATCGTTTTGATATCTTCTTGTGTCATTCCTTATCTTTCTCTCTTCGCGATATTTTGTCTTTGGTTTTCCTGTCACTGATAGTTTCGCATTCTTCTGTTGGTGATATAACGCAAGTATACTGTCATTTTGTGTGTTTGGCTCTTTGTCATGAGGCAAAATTAATTTCTTTTCACTATTTTTCAGTGAATCGAATACATTTCTTTTTGTTAGAGAGTCGTTACTTGCGACGTAGGTCGAGGTGACGCCAGTTCGAACTCTTCAGCCAGCGAGTTGGACCAAGAGCATGGTTTATTAAATTCCAAGCTACAAAGTTCTCTGTAAGGGACACCGTCCTTGCCTTCTGATAGGGGGAATTCGCGACTTTAATCCGAATCAGTCATCACATGGAACAACTTTACTGCCGAGGGGCGATATAGACATGAGAGAAAATATTCTTTCGGCAACCACAGTAGAGGCATTACCAAGTACAGTGAAAGACAAAATTATCTTCCCAGGTTTGTCCAAAGATGGATTAAACATGGCGAAATATTATGAGAATCGTCTGGACGTCTCTAGCCAATTCTTTTAATATTTCGCAATGTTTAATCTATCTTCGGACAAACCTGAATACACACACACACACACACACACACACACACACACACACACACACACACACACACACACACACACACACACACACACACACACACACACACACACACACACACACACACACACACACACACACAGACAAACACACACACACACACAGACAAACACACACACACACACACACACACACACACACACACACACACACACACACACACACACACACACACACACACACACACACACACACACACATATATATATATATATATATATATATGTATATATATATATATGTTCATAGGCGATTAAGATTACTTTTCACTTTCATCTAAATTTTCCTTTAATTTGTTAGATTCTTAAACCTGGTGGATTGTGCTCCAAATAATCCGAAATCTCTTATTCATAGGAAAAATATATTATGTAAATTCGAACCTCATTTACTCAGAATTTATAATCTTATTTATTTCCTGGAATCATCTCTTGCGAAATGAAAGAAGTCAGTGACTTTCATTCCTAAGCCCTTGGATATCTGGTAGCGAAACCAGAACGTACTCGTATACTGTATATACATATAGTGGATATACGTGATATATAAATACATACATGGATACATATATACATACATCAAGCATGTATACATACATACATGAATACATACATACATACATACATACATACATACATACATACATACATACATACATACATACATACATACATACATACATACATATATACATACATACATACATACATACATACATACATACATACATACATACATACATATACATACATACATACATACATACATACATACATACATACATACATACATACATACATACATACATACATACTATTAGGATCAGATAATATGTTACCAAAAAGAAAAAGAAATAACAAGAGAATTTGTAAAAGCACCGAAGTTTAAAAACGAGGACAGAACTGAAAAAATATAGTATTCTTTGTGTGTCTTAAAACCATAATTAAAAAAAAAAAAACCGTGTCGAAGATACAAAGATGAACGCTGGTCGGGAAATAGGAAGAAAGAAATATAAAGTTGCTGCTAGCCACGTGAGTAGTCAGTGATTACCAATTAACAAATGAAGAATATTCTAAGCTTAGTCGAGATTAAATTATCTGGAAATATAGACCTACAACATAGAAACAGCAGATACACACTCTGGAGATGAGATAGACGAGATAACAAGGGAGGCGGGGTGATGATAGTTGTTAAAATGACATAAAGTTAATGAAGTAAGAACGAGTGAAGGAAAGGCTAAGGCAATAAATCTGAAAATTGAAACCAAATGTCAGGGTGACCGGGCCTTCATGATGTCATACGTACCACCCAAGTCAATGGCGTTGTAGGAAGAGGACTACCAACTGCTGTTGTCAGAGAGTGCAGGGAGATAAACTGGGAGGATTACGAGATAGGTAGTACCGGAAAATGCTGAGGTTAAACTCTGCTAAATATTGCATTGGAAAATAGTGACCCATTGGCCAAACAAAGCGACACGAGTAGAACAAGAATAAGGTGACACTTCAGCAAAAGTGGACTAAATGCTAACAAAGAAGCCCGACTTCATGGCGGGGTTCCTATGGTCCTCTCCCTGTGCCCCGCTTGTTTCCATTCTATATCCGGATCAAACAACCTCTTCATTGTAATCCCTGAAGCCGAACGTCAAACATGTTTCAAATCGTCGGGAATAAAGTTTTTCTGAGTTCGTTGTATTTTACTCATACCATTCATACATAAATGCATGCGCGCACACACACACACACACACACACACACACACACACACACACACACACACACACACACACACACACACACACACACACACACACACACACACACACACACACACACACACACACACACACACACACACACACACACACACACACATGTATATACATGTCCACTGCTAAACAAAGGCCTCGTTCATAGCATTCCATGACTCACACGACCGCGCCAGCCTCTGCCCTACCACTCCTGCAAATTTCTCTATATCGCCTCTCCACCTTCTGTCTGGTCTCTCTCTTCCACGCTTTCCATCTCGCGGCGTCCACTCAGTAAAACACTTGCTCCATCGCTCATCAATCGTTCGCGCTAACTTACCTACCCTGTTCCACTTCTCTTTCACCGCCTCCACTATATCTTTCACTTAAACTTGCTCTCTTTCGGTCTCTCAGCGTTATTCCTACCTGATCTCTCCATTCTCCTCTTACTCCTTAACTTTGTCTCCATCGCCTTCGTCAGTTTCCAAGTATCACACCCGTAGATTATTCCAACCAATTGTAATACACCTTTTTATTTGATTATCATGATCTTTTGTCACTTTTACCACCTGGCCTAAATAATCATACTCTTGAACATTTTCAAGACTCTCACCATCAATTATAATCTAATTTGAAATTTTGTGTTGAACATTATTTTGGTTTTACTCTTATTAATTTTCAAAGCTACTTTCAGACATTCCTTGCAAGTTTTCTGCTCTTTCTGAAATAAGAATAATGTCATCTGCAAATCTTAAATGGTTAAAATGCTCGATG
>NC_134789.1:47448641-47451141 GCF_046742065.1 Oratosquilla oratoria
GAGAAGATGGTGTTGTTTTGTCTTTCAGTGTCACGATATTGGATATAATATTGGATATGATAAAGGTTGGGAAGCAAAAGGAGAGGGTACTGAAGAAATGATACCTAATGTAGGCCTTATGATCTCTTGCAATCTCCATGCAGTGGGCGTGTATAAAATATATCATGTGTATAATATTATATAATGTATTGTAATTGAAAAACTATGTAAATATGCACAAGTGTGTATCACTATACGGGACCATGTAGCGAGTTCTTGCTAATGGATTAATATTCCCGCTCTGTATCGTGCCAAAATTTTATATAACAATACTTGTATCAACGTGTTATAACTTTCATTAACCCACATTATATCTTTTATATCCTCCATTCTTAAGTTCTTATATATATATATATATATATATATATATATATGTATATATATATAAATATATATATACATATATATATATATATATATATATGTATATATAAGTACAACACTGAATACGTCCAGGTGAACAGATATACATTTCTTATCAACCACAATACACTTTGATTCTAAGCCATCAACATCAAGAGAGACTTGAGACCACATGCAGAAATTGAGACGTGGTACGGCCATGGACTCGAACTGGGGCTAGCACGTGACAAGTGTTAGTGACTTAATCGATTGCTCCATCAATAGCAAGAGGTTAAGTCATTAGCACTTGTCACGTGCTAGCCCCGGTTCGAGTCCTTGGCCGCATCACGTTTCAATTTCTGCATGTGGCCTCCTCGACTCTCTCTCGATGTTGATGGCTTAGAATTAAATTGTAGTGGTTGATAATATATATTTATATACAAATATATATACATATACAGTATATATCTATATATATATACATATATACATACACACACACACACACACACACACACACACACACACACACACACACACACACACACACACACACACACACACACACACACACACACACACACACACACACACACACATATATATATATATATATATAAATATATATAAATATATATATATATATATATATATATATATATATATATATATATATATATATATATATATATTGTAAAAAGGAAAGGAACTCTTCAGAGGAAGGAGGGGAGGGAAGCACAGAGAGTTAAGGCATGACCCCAGTAAAGCGTATGTAGAAGGATGGGGAAGGTCTTTTGATGATGGCACACGTCGTATTGTTTCGGGGAAACGGGGAATGAAAAGAATATGTCATTAAGGTTCATGTGACTCTTACATCGGGTACTTGGCTTGTCGTAGACACTAGTATCACAACAAAATCAGAGTATTCTATATCAAGTGCAATCACTTTCCAAACGAATGGAAAAAAAGATATTAGATTCCTCTAAGGATGAGAACTTTTTCCCTCTTTTATTTTCATTTATTTATTTATTCATTTACTTATTCATTCACTGGTTTATTTGTTTGTTTATTTATGTATTTATCTATCTACTTACCTATTTATTCATTTATGTATTTATTTATCTATATATTTATTTATTTGTTTATCTATTTATTCATTTTTATTTTTTGGCACTAGAATACAACACTTGTTTTACACATCGAGGATAGCAAGGAAGAATTATTTCCTCACGCACACTCTAAACATGTTTTCCTCGATAAAGTCCAACAGCCTTGGGGAAAAAAATGTCTGATGTGTACACAAGAGGAGGTTCAGTTGAGACCAGGGTATCTTTGCCCTGTGTAATCGGCCAGCAAGGGCAAGTAGCAGACACTGGAAATCGTTGGACTCGAACACGGACCCACGAAGTGCGAGACGAGGATAATTACAACACGGCTGGAGCAGTAAGCTATACAGTTGAACCTCGGATAACAAAAGCTCCATTTAACGAACAAATCTGTCAACGAACATGTTTTGTGAGCACGTTTTATCTCTGTTAACGAAAGATACTTCGGGGTGCGAACATACGCATACGCTTGTACACAGAATCCCACCGTCTCAGTAGTGCTTCGGCGCATTTGTCATAAATATTTCGGTTAGCGAATGTTTAAGAACGCAGTCACGGAACGGATTAAGTTCTATGTCGGAGGTTCTACTGTACTAGATATATATTCATTGGGACATCATTCTTGTTACACTTATATCCGAATCAATGATCATCAGCTGACTGCAGGTCCTTAGTAACAGGGTAAGGTCGTTTTTTGTTTCCTTAGAATCACGTGAAATTCTTGGGACGAGCCTTTGGGTTTGCTCTTTGGGACTTAATGGGGCGAGCAGTGGTACTCTATGAACAGAAATATATATTTCCCAGGAAAGGGAGCAAAAGGCAGGTGAACAAGGGGATGAGACAATGAATATGTCCATCGTTTGGTCGCTCGTTGCATGTGTGATACATAGCTACAGTATATCGTATGCTGATAGGCTAACCACAGCTATTAATAATAGCGTAGCGATACACAATGGGCCCCAAAATTGAGAATACAGAATACAATAGATACATAATGGAATAAACATCAATAA
>NC_134789.1:47458641-47461141 GCF_046742065.1 Oratosquilla oratoria
TTTCACGATTGTTGTATTACATCAACTCACACCAACTTTTTCATTTCCTCTTCTACATTTCTGCTAAAGTATCTTTTTTTCCCTTTACTCTTTCTGTTTGTTTTTTTTCTGTGTCGTTTTTCCAGTAACCTTTCTTCCACCGACCTCTTTCTATTTTATAAATGTTTCACTCACAACTCATTTCTGTATGTTTTTCTATCAACGCCCCGTCCCATCTGAGTCAGTACCCATGTCTCTCCATCAGCGACAACAATGACAGCCGGCTGACACAGTTTCCAGGCATAACTCACGTTACCAGCCGCAGACGTAACATGACCTTACCCACACCCTGATGACAGGGTTCCTATCATGACGCCATCGTTATGTTCACTCACACCTTACTAATAACACTTCCTTCGCTGTGCCATCGCCATCCCACTCTGCTCTCAACGCCCGAGGTAGATCCATCAAGAAACACGTACTTACCCACCCACCCACCCAAACACCCAAACATCTAAACACACACACAAACACATTCGCGAGTGTCCATATGCAGTCAAGTCATCACACACTTTTTTCCGTCAATTTGTTTCAACCTATGGGCACTATTACAATCAGAACCACTGAATAAATATATAAATAAATAAATAGATAAATAAATAAATAAATAAATAATACATAAATAAATAAATAAATAAATAAATAAATAAATAAATAAATAAATAAATAAATAAATAAATAAATAAATAAATAAATAAAAAAGTAAATAGATAAACTCTATTAGTTCACTACCAATAGTTACTTGCTCTTCACCTGATTACTTCAATTCGCATTACAAACGCCTTCCTCTTCAACTTTAACTACCACCAATCTCAACTTTTTCGTTTTCATCACCTTGTCTTCAGCGCGACATTTCTCTCAACTGAATAAAACTCCGTCTTTAGTTGGAGCAAAATTTATAATGGAAGCAAAGGAGTTAACCGTTTTCTAAATATAGTACCAAATTTAGTTCATAAAGGGATTTTAATCTGGCTGATGCCAAATAATTCTATTCAGTTTAAAAAAAAAAAAAATGTCGGGAGAGTTCTTAGCTCCGATTAACACGAACTAATTTTATTCTGCTGGTGAGAGGCGGGTGTATGACGTGAAAGGTTAATATATCCATCTCTCCTTCACTGAGAAGTGTGTTAATCTTACCATTGGGATAGAAGCGCCAGTAAACAACAGTCCAGAACAACAACAACAACAACCATTAACTTCGAAGGAAAAAAAAAATTGGTAGTGTCTGGAAGGAGAACAACATACAACATACGTCCAGATTTGTTTAACCCTTTAAACTCCGATGACAAGATGTCTTGTCATTTGGTCAAATTAAAAAAAAAAAAAAATCATAAAACACCAAAATGTTTGATCAAACACCAGAAAAATATGACGTCAATCCTCATGCGGTCAAGCCGCATCAGATGATATTCGGATGTACGGGCCGGCGCGAGGCCTACCATATACGGTTTTTCGTATCTACACCACAAGCGGCTGACATGAGTTGAATGGGTTAATTACTTGGCCACTTCTGACGACCACCATTCTTCCTAAGAGCTTGAAATTGTTCTCATTCATCAAAGCCAGCATATAGTAAACAAACAAAAAGACAACAACAGTATAAAAAAAATCGTCCGGCATTGGGCATCTATAGCACAGGAGTAATGTTTTGGCTGTGATCAATTCCAGTGTATTATACTTTTACCTGCGTCCTTCAACCTCCGTCCTTTCTCTGACACAGATTTCAGAGTTTTACTTTCACTGCCATCATCTTCAGCCTCTCCATACTTTCACTGTCGCTCCATATTCTTACTTTCAATGAAACAGTGTACCCTCGTCATTATTCTTCTATATATAAGAACATAAGAATAAAAAGGACTACAAGAAACTATAAGGCCTGCTACTAGGCAGCTCCATGTCCCTTACCACCTTTCATTCCGATCCATAAAGGTATCTAATATTTTACAACGACCAATAATTTCAGCACTCACTACATTGTTACTAAGTCTATTCCATTCATTAACCACCCTGTTAAACCAGTTCTTGCCTATTTTCTTTTTGAAGCTAAATTTGTTCAATTCAAATCCATTACTACGACTCCACCCCTACTGTCTTAATATGATGTCCATGCCTGCATCACCCTTGTTAAAGCCCTTGACCCATTTGAATACCTCTATCAGATCACCTTGCACTCTGTCTTTCCTGAGAGTGCACAAGACTGTCTTTGTATAGTAAGTTTCTCAAAGCCGTTACTAAAGCCATCGTTTCCTTCAACGTGAACACGTCCGGCTCGTTCTTCTTCCAAGACACTTCATAGGTGTTCTCTTTTTCACTGATGCAGCAATTTTGTCACTTTCAAGTCTACTGCAATTTTCTTCTGCGTCACGTACATCGCACTCTTCAACTGTGTTGGAAAGAGGCCATCTGAAAAAAAGAAAAAGAAAAATCTCACCCTATTATTTCCCCCCTCTTCAACTTTTTA
>NC_134789.1:47488641-47491141 GCF_046742065.1 Oratosquilla oratoria
GTAAGGCATTTGGGGCCGGTGCAGAAAGTATTGTACCACACACGCAGACACACACACACACACACACACACACACACACACACACACACACACACACACACACACACACACACACACACACACACACACACACACACACACACGCACATACACACACACACAAACACAAATATGTGGAATTGCTCAGAAGGTGATATAGCCCAAGCTCAAAGAAAACGTGAGTTCAAATCTAAACATAATAATTGGAAATCAAATATATAGATTAAGCTGGAACCGTACATTAATTTGAATCTAGGTATGTTAGAAGATTGAAGAATAGGAGACGGGACCCGACGAGTGTTGCTTCATTCCTGTGTACTACAATTAGGTAAATACACAACCGAACTGCACGTCGGTGTGGTGGTTAGGATAGTAGGTTCCCATACTGTGGGACCGAGTTTGGTACCCATTCACGGTATGAAAGTTTCCACTAATACTGCAAGTCACTGTTGTCCTTCTAGAGTAGGGCGGCAACTGTACGATTCCTGCAAGGTCATAAAATTGCCCACAGGTACATGATAAGTGAGTGAATTATGTACACGAACAAACTCACACACATACACACACACACACACACACACACACACACACACACACACACACACACACACACACACACACACACACACACACACACACACACACACCCACACACACGCGCACGCACACACACACACACACACACACACACACACACACACACACACACACACACACACACACACACACACACACACACACACACACACACACACACACACACACACACACACACACACACACACACACACACACATGTACGCACACAGACACATATATATAAGAGTACACACATGCGTACGTTTCATCTCTGGGTGTCGTGGTCCAGGCCAACTCGATTAGTAATGGAGTAAAGCCCCTAGTAAATGGAGTGTAACCTCTGTTCTATACTCAATTTCCACACTGGATGTGTAAAAGTCAGCACCCATGTTACCCCAGCTTTAGCACGGTGAGCCAGAAACGGAAAGGAATCACCCAGTTCACCCAAGATCACCCACACCCAACTGCATATTCCCTTTGAACTTGGGCAACACTATCATTGTCTTTCTCTTTCTATCTATCTCTTCCCATTGCATGAGCCGCGTATCAGCGCATCAACTTCCTCTATTACTATCCCCTCTCTATTGAGATCCGGTATTTATATTTCTTCCATCACGATTTAATTTTTTTTCTGTGTGTCTCTTCTTCTCCTTGCTTCCAAAGTTGAATCAGGTAGTCTTTGTATTCGTCTATCTTTTCCTGTTACAGTCTTTATACTAATTTCTCTAGTTTTGTTTCTTCTCGTGTTCATGCAAGCTCACCAGGTCCCTGTTTACCTTCTGTACATGGTTCTGTATCCCCAGTCCACGTTCGTGTCTGTCACTCAAAATATCGTTCCTCCCGTCTAAATGGTTTCTTTTTCGTTTTTACTCTAAATATCACCTGACAGTTTTATTCAATTCCGTGGCATCTCGTCGGCACCATAGCGGTTAAACGAGTTCGTAGGATGACATTCAATTTTGGAAGGAATCGATTAATGAATTGATACAACATCAGATTACGTATTGGTCCCTTCCCTGAAAGTCGAATTAGTGTACATTGATTGGAAATGTACACCCAAGGTAATGATGGAATGAGGTTAACAAATTATAATATATGCATTTGCATCGCACCCAAAACAATGATGGGATGAAGTCTAGTTTTACTTAAGAAAAGGATAAATTTAAAGGGAAAAATACAAAGGAACCTTTAAAAAAAATGATATAAATGATTTACACTTCCATTGCAGATAGGTCTCCGTTGTTTGCATAAAAAATTCTGATGTCACGTAGTTTAAGATGAACGAAGAAAATAAAATGAAAATAAAATGAAATTACAGGATAAGGATTAGATCAATGAAATTAACAAGGACTGAAGACCGATAAATAGAATGGCTTGGTGGTAACAGAAATAAGACAATAATACACTAGAGTGCAAGGAAATTATTAAAATGAATAAACGCTAAAAAAAAAAAAAAAAATCCTTCGACACCTTGTATTACTTTTACGGGTTACATCATCACTACCATAAAAAAAATAATAATAATAATAATGTGAACGGGTATAAGTCTGTTTCCATTAAGCCGGGTCCACACTTGTTGCATTTCCACGTATCGTATCGTCTTTACGTACCACCTAGTGATACGATACGGTGCAACAGGATATTGTACCCACTTGTTGCGTCTCCGTATACAGCAGGCGGATACGTAACAAGTGGGTACAATACCCTGTTGCACCGTATCGTATCACTAGGTGGTACGCAAAGATGATACGATACGTGGAAATGCAACAAGTGTGGACCCGGCATTAGATTGTCACGACCAAATCTTTAGTATATACATTGTCTTATGTAATGACTTAAAGGACTTTGTTTTTTTGCTGACACTAAATGATTCTATTAAGTT
>NC_134789.1:47496141-47508641 GCF_046742065.1 Oratosquilla oratoria
AACACCTGTTTCCTATACTGAATGAGCTTTGGAAATAACAAACCTAGAAGAAAACGAATATCCTTATAACTTTCCTAGAATTTATAATCGAGGTCCTTCAATTTTTTGTCCTTACTGACTGAAGAGGTTGAATACCAATTCCACTTATTCTAGGCATCGTCGTGATTATTTATCAGTTTTATTCCGGTCAAGGGTAATAATAGTGATAAAAAAGTATATGTATATATATATATATATATATATATATGTATATGTATATGTATATATATATGTATATGTATATATATATAATATATATATATATATATATATATATATGTATATATATATATATATATATATATATATATGTGTATGTTTCTTAAGACAGATTGAACATTTTTAGAAGCTCCGCATGGGATACGAACCCTGACCCGTGCGTCGAAAATCACGAGGCCAAGACGTTAGCAACCATGCTAACAGTCCTTTTGAACCATCACCGTAGCATGGTTGCTAACGTCTTGGCCTCGTGATTTTCGATGCACGGGTCAGGGTTCGTATCCCATGGCGGAGCTTCTAAAAAAAGTATATATATATATATATATATACACATACCCACACGTACGTTTATTTTACTTCATAGGTAGTAGAATCTAATCACCTGACACTCGATGCAATTTGGCACGGCGATACTTTATCTAAAATTACCAAGCATACCTGCACGATTTGGAGGAACTTATCTCCGACCAAATGAGGCCCTTCATTCCGAAGTAAATGTTTTAACCGGATAATCGTATTCACCTTCGGTGGACTCCGTACAATTTATGGAGAGGTTGATCATTACAATTCGTTTTTGTCCAACCTGGATATTCAACAACCATTAATGATTGTTACTTGCCCAAGCTGTCTGAGGAATGTTGGTAGCTTCGGCCGAGGCATCGATATTCGCTGGCCGAGATCAATAGAACGTCACTTCGTGCAACGGAGGTCGAGGCGACGGCGGTTCGATCCTTGACACAAGCGAGTTGGACCAAGGGTGTGGTTCATTGAGTTTTACGCTAAAAAGTCCTCTGTAAGGGGCACTGTCATAGCCTCCCGATGGGGGATTTTCGCGACGTTACATCGAATCATCATCACGTGCGCTTGATAGAGTTGGCTGTAACAAGTGCAAGAGGAATTTATTCCCATGCTACTGCTTTGGATGAATGACCTTCTCTGTGGGAACTTCTTTGTCACGCCAGGCAATTCTGTTTAGCTTTGGGGCCGTTTCATCAGCGATGGCGATCAGAATAATCCAAACATGGCCAAGTCAAAGAGAGACAATACTGAAGGTGGAAATAACATTATAGGATTTGTGACTTCATGGTGCATGAATTACACGTTCTTGTTATTGAAGTTCTGGTGTTGAAGGTCAAATCTAAGTTCTAGGAATCTCTAATAACGCCAGATGTCTTTTTTAGATATGTTTTATCTATATTAACATGGTGGGGATTTTTCTTCCTTAAATTTTGTTGATTAGCTGGATTGTAGTTATCAGGGTATGTTGATTTACATTTTATGGATTTTATTTTATTTTTTTGTTTATATGTTTATTTTTTGTATATTTGATTTTTTTTTTTTTTTTTTTTTTTTTTTTTTTTTTTTTTTTTTTTGTTATTTTTTTTTTTTTTTTTTTTTTTTTTTTTGTACGTATCTGGGATTCAAAAAAAGAACCTTAGATGCTTCTTTGATTTATTACCACACCCAAGGCCAGCAAAGGTTAAATATTGCTTCTAGTCATCAAATGTTTTTAATGATAGTCACCAGTTTCCTAAAAGTACCGTGAATATTGGTTGAAAACAGCAATCTACCTGATTTATATTCGCAAGTTGGTCCGCACACTTTCGCTACCTTGTACCTTCCTACGTGATGACGTCCAATATTTTGGTGGCGTCACTCCTAATTGTCTTATTGGCATAATATATTTAATGATGAAAAAACGCTATCCAGTAGGTAGGGGCTCGATTGTTTATGTAAATAGTTTGTACGTCTCGTAATGGTGCGGCAAGGTTGGTATTACTGCCTGCCTGCTAGGCAAGTACCGTATACTCGGATTTGGGATTTTCATGAATACAGGGCTACCAACGGGAATGAAACACAATTATTTTTTATCCATTATCTGAGGACTCATAATTCCGTGTACGTGTACTTTTTTATTATCGAAATAAAAAGACTTCAAGGTATATTGCGCTGTTACTAAGACTCTCCAGACAGGAGATTATAAAAGACACGCTAATATCGAAAATCCAAACGTACCAACACCCAAAAGAATTAGGTTTATCATACGCATGTAATATTATTATTACTATCCAAAGACTGACAAACATGATAAGGCTGAAATAGTCACCAACGATTTATGTAATAGAGGGGATTTACACGCGAACGCGATTCGACAGACGTGTTTAAAGTGATGTGTGAACGTGTGAACGGAGTATTTGGTTGTCGAACACGTTGGTTAAACCCCAAATACCCCGTTCACACGTTCACACATCACTTTAAACACGTGTCTGTCGAACCGCGTTCGACAAACCGTTAGATCGTATAAACCCCTCATAGACCAAAAATAGGTGTTAACCTAGGAATATACTACCATTAACACAGAAACGTCAGCGATCGTTCCTTTAGATTTATTTCTTGCCTTCAGGCAATCTTAGTCATTTGAGGAGAGCCCCTGTCGTTAAGTTATTAATTGTGGTTCACACGAGCAAAGTTTCGGCACCAAGTTCCCGTTTTCTCGGAAGCTTTCCCCCCCGCTTTGCTCGTGTGAAGCACGCTTCATACGAAAAAAGCGGGAAAAACTACCGAGAAAACGGGAACTTAGTGCCGAAACATTACTCGTGTGAATAGCGTTTGACAGCCTATTTTAGGTAACCTGTGGTTATAGTCAATTGTTTTCTTGGTTCTGCTACGTGGTGATTATATTAAGACAAGGGAAATCCCCGTCTTTTAAGAGATAAAAGTTTTATGAATCATAACAGAAGTCGCAACCATTTCAGTCTAACATCACACAACAGGGACAAGTGATCGCTTAATGCCCAGTTACTTGAAGGCGTGAAAGTATTCTCCATAAATATAAAAAACATTTGTACAGACGGGTAAGGGCAGGCGATGGGAGGGAAACGCGGGACTATTGAAAAGATTTTATCAGGTGAGTGAAACTCAACTTGACCGGGTGCAATTTGGGTCTTTCTGAAGAGTCCGTGTTTCCGTCCCTTCGTCTTCCCAATCCTCCGGAAGGCTTTTCACTTGGTAACGTGTTTAAAGAATCCTGTTCTATTTTACGCGAAAAGAATGCATGTAGCTGTGAGATAACCATAAGATTTAATGAGTTGTTCAGAGTAGAAAGTACACGAGGATGAAATCTTTATTAGTATAAAGTATAACGTTTCTCTTGTTTAAAGTTTTTCAAGTACAAAAGTGTTGTATTTTTGGATAAATGTTGTATCCTCATATGATGTCTTTTCTGACTATTTCGTCGACAATTGTAATCTTAAAACATTTAATGTGTTGATTAGTAAAGAAATGAACATTCATCAGCTTTATTGCTAAAACTACGGCGATGAAGCAAACGTTACCAGGCATACACTGCATTGGAACTACTTTGAGGATCTGCGGCATATTTCGTTCCTCTTCGTGTCATTACATTTTTTTTCTCAGCCTATTTGCAAATATTCTTATTAAACAAGATTGTTACCATTATTATAGTCATCTTTATCGTCATCGTCATTATTGTTATCGTTATCATAATTTTTATAAGTCGTCGTCCTCATCATCATCATCATCATCATCATCATCATCATCATCATCATCATCATCATCATCATCATCATCATCATCATAATCATAATCATAATCATAATCATAATCATAATCATCATCATCATCATCATCATCATCATCATCGTCATCGTCATCGTCATCGTCATCGTCATTATTGTTATCGTTATAATAATTCTTATAAGATCATCATCATCATCATCATCATCATCATCATCATCATCATCATCGTCATCGTCATCGTCATCGTCATCATCATCATCATCATCATCATCGTCGTCGTCATCGTCATTATTGTTATCGTTATCATAATTTTTATAAGTCATCATCATCATCATCATCATCATCATCATCATCATCATCATCATCATCATCATCATCATCATCATCATCATCATCATCATCATCACCCCATCACCATTATCATCACCCTCACTCTCATCATAGCCATCACCATTATCAACACCTTCACCCTCATCATTACCATCACCATCATCATCATCATCATCATCATCATCATCATCATCATCATCATCATCATCATCATCATCATCATCATCATCATCATCATCATCAGCATCACCCCATCACCATTATCATCACCCTCACTCTCATCATAGCCATCACCATTATCAACACCTTCACCCTCATCATTACCATCGCCGTCATTACATATTCATCGTCATTACCGTAGTTTTGTTTATCTTTATCCTTTTCTTCCTTACCTTTATCCTCTTCTCCATTTATATCTTACTAATTTTTATTTTCATCTGCATCTTTATCTTCATATTCTCTATCTTTATCTTTATCTATCTTTATCTTTATCTTTATCTTTATCTTTTATCTTTATCTTTATATTTATCTAACTTTATCTTTTTTTTATCTTTATCTAACTTTATCTTTATCTTTATCTATCTTTATCTTTATCTATCTTTATCTTTATCTTTATCTTTGTCTTTGGTTTCGTCCATGTCTTTGTGTACGTCTTCGTTTCCGTCTTCAAATTCATCTTCATATGCATCTCTTTGATCTTAAGCTTACAATTATAACAGTTCCTCTTTCTCCAAGTTATTGCCTCTTTCTCGTCGTCCACCTTTCCTACCTTAAATCAGATTTCTTCAACGTTCCCTTTAACCGCCCACTTTTTACGACTCTCTATCCAAGCTCGGCGCTCTTTCTCCAATAGTCGAGTTTCTCTCCTGTGTGAGTCCCCGTCACCCAAGATCTCTCTCGTATTCTTTTTCCTCCCATTTCACATCTTCCATTTCCTTCCGCCAAGGACCTGCAGGGCCCCGATTCCCAAACAGATCCGAGCCCGAAAGATGGGTCTTAAAAGTGGAGGAATTTCACCTTTCTAGTTTTTCTTCAGAAAGCAGTATTGATGTCACATTAGAATCCTTTCCAAGTTGTTTTGAATTATTTTTGTAACAGTTAATTTTAGCCTGTGTTTTGACAAACGAGTTACTGAAATATGGTAAATTTGCTCTGCTCTTTTATAGAAAATGGTGTGTGAGAGGATAGGGTTCCAACATTTTAAGACTAATGTCACAGGGTAGGATTTGTTTGAGAATCCAGGCTCTGTCCAAACTTGGGTAGTGTCGACGGGTCCTCCTCTGTCTCAGCAAGTCTTTCCTGTGAAAGTGGCCCTTTCCCCTTCCTTTGGGAACTTACTTTTCCTCCTGAAATTCTTTTTATGCAACTTCCAACTCTTCTTTATGTGCTTGTTCGATATACTTTTTGAGCTGTCTTTTCATACTTTCTTTTTAACATAAAATTAGTCATT
This sequence comes from Oratosquilla oratoria, assembly GCF_046742065.1. Taxonomy (NCBI): domain Eukaryota; kingdom Metazoa; phylum Arthropoda; class Malacostraca; order Stomatopoda; family Squillidae; genus Oratosquilla; species Oratosquilla oratoria. The sequence goes on from NC_134789.1 coordinate 47,501,720, forward strand.
ATCTTGAGTACAATTATTTTAGGATCCTTGGCTTTATGGGTTATTCGATACAGTATTCAACACTTTGTCCATCTAAGATGAATAAAATTGTCTGTCAGAAATCCTCTTCCTTCTCCTTCTTCAAATGAAAGACACTTTCTGTAATATAGAAAAATTAGGCCCGGAGGATATTAGGAACCCATCTCTCCGCGATGTTTCGGATCATCAAGAATCCTCGGCAGTTAGTCTTGAGTAGAAATGTTTGAAGACGACTTCGAGGGATCGTCAACTACCTTGATGCCCTGTCAAGAGATGTAGGGAAAGAAGATGGAGAATGGCTGTTGAGGATGTGGCCGTTGGATGGAAAGAAATCTTATTCCATATTCATATAAGCAAATTAAACCTTTCGGTACAGAGAGGTTGCCGTGGAGATGAAAATGAAATAATTCAGAAAAAAAAAAAAAAAAAAAAAAAAAAATCCGGTATGTAAGGGACAAATCGTGGTATACATCGAGCTGCAACTCCTTTGGCTAATGAGTGTTACCAAAGAGATGAATGTAGTAATCTGTCGGCATGCATATAACAATGTCACTCGGTTAGGCAGCAGTTACTTGAAACAGGTTAGAAACCCTTCGCTTCCGATTGTGTGCAACGCAGACAAAAAAATTGAGGGCCTAGAATAGAAGCGGCAAATTGAAGTAGGCAATATAAAGGACAAGCCAACATTGCATTCATTTACTCTTTGAGTATGATCCCATGATGAGGTCTTCCTGGAAACCGTATAAACAGGGTTTACTGCAAGAAGAGGCGTCCAATCTCCTTCTCCCTTATTTTAGAACCTGAAGTACACATTCCTCCCGATCTCATCTGCACTTTAATCCCTTCAATATGGTGACATGGCTTAAAGATTCTTGTTCGAGCCAAGACCATATGACTAAAAGGGATGAATTCGAAAAGAGAGGGGCTCTTTATAGATCCTATTTCGTCCCAAATTAACCTCTAACTGAAAAAAATGGACTTTGTCTAGACAAAAATACAGTACGTCACAATGTTGAATGACCGAAAGACAGCCCACCACCCCCTCGTATCTCTCACTTTCTCTATATCTGTATCTCTCTCTCTCTCTCTCTCTCTCTCTCTCTCTCTCTCTCTCTCTCTCTCTCTCTCTCTCTCTCTCTCTCTCTCTCTCTCTCTCTATCTATCTATCTATCTATCTGTCTAAATCTATCTATCTATCTATCTATCTATCAATCTATCTATCTATCTATCTATCTATCTATCTATCTATCTATCTATCTATCTCTCTATATCCTTCTCAGGCAGTGTTCTACTCGAACTTTTTCATTCTTCTGTACACTGTCGATCTCCCGCATCCTCTCATTTCCCCCCTCCCGAAGTCTCCTTAAGTGTCGCAGTAGAATTCCGCGCGCTTGTGATTTTACCATTTGCAAAATCCTTCCCTCTGGGAACCCTAAGCCCCCTTTCCGCGTTTTCCTTTTATTCTGGAGATTCTTCCAGTTTTCGTTGTCCCTTTCACCCTTAGAAGGGTTTACATGTGTGAACGTGTGAACGGGGTATTTGGTTGTCGAACACGTTGGTTAAACCCCAAATCCCCTCTTACACACCCCAAACTAACAACTATAGTTTTTTTTCCTTTACCAATTAATTTTTTGTTTTCACGTACTCGTTTTCTTCTTTTGATTCTGTCATTTCTTCTTATCCTTATTCTTTGTTCATATACCCGTTTACTTCATTCCTCTCCCTCTCCCCCCCAAGAAAAAAAAAATCTTCTTCACCTACTGAATTTCACTTACAGTACCATAAATTTCATACTTAACCCTAGAATCTTGTTACTTAGTTCATTTCTTCTTCCTGACGATTATTTTTCCTTTATTACCTTCTTTTATACTATCAAAGTCATCGTATATCCTTCCATAACTCCCCTTCATTACCATACCTTTTCTGTCTCTCTCATTATCTTTTCTCTATTTTCATCTTCTCCAAATACTCCTCTTCCTTTTCCACCTCCTCTTCCTCTTCTTCCTTCTCTTTCTCCTCTCCCTTATCCTCCTCCTTCTCCTCCTCTAACTCCTCCTCTTCCTCCCTTCTCTTTATCCTCTTCCTCCTCCTACTCATTTTCTTCCTTTTCCTCCTCATCCTTCTCCTGCTCCTCCCTCCTTCTCTTTTTCCTCCTTTTCCTTTATTTTTCTTTTCTCCCCTTCTTTTCTTTTCCCTTCTCCTCTTTTCCTCCTCCTTCTCCTCCTCTTACTCCTTATCCTCCTTCTCCTCCTCCTCCTACTTCTCCTCCTCCTCCTCCTCCTCTTCCTTCCTCTCTTCCCTCTCTTCCTCCTCCCTCCCTCTCTCCCTCCCTTTCTCTCCTCCTCCTCCCTTCCTCCTCCTTCCTTCCTCCATCCCTCTCTCCTCCTCCCTCTACCTCTCCTCCTCCTCTTCTCCCTCCCTCTCTCCATTCCTCCTCCCCTTCTCTTCCCCTTCCTCTTCTTCTTATTCCATCTCCTTCCCTCTTCTTTTCTTCCTTCCTCCTCGTCCTCATTGTTGCTCTCCTCTTCCTCCTCCTCCTCCTCCTCCTCCTTCTCATTTTTATTTTCTTCCTCCTCCTCTTTGACCTTTTCCTCCTCTTTCTCTTTCTCCTTCTCTTTCTCCTCTTTATCTTCCTCGTTCTCCTTCCTCTCTCCTTTCTCCAGTCCCATATTCCTCCTCTCCTTCTTATTTTTGATAATTTCCACTTCTCCTCTTCTTCCTCTCCTCTTCTTCTCTTTTACCACCTCCTCCTACTGATGGTCTTTCTTCTCCTCTTCTTCCTACTTCTCTTCCACCTACTCCTCCTTTTCTCTATACCTCTTCCTCATCCTTTTTCTCCTCCTACTCTTCTTCACTTCCTCTTCGTTTCTTCCTCTTCGTCTTCCCCTTCCTCCTCCTTCTTCACTTTCTTCACTTCTTTTCCCACATTCTACTTCTTCTCTTCCTCCTTGTTTTCCTTTTTTTCTGATCCTCATATAAGTAATCCATTCTCTACCTTCAATTTATTACCATCTTTCTTTGATTGCCACTGATCCACAGTTTCTTCTTTTATAACTCTTCTTATCTTTCCTTACATTTTGTTTTTCGTTGTTAACTTCAGGACGCGGTCTTCCCCTAAGCTGAACATTTTTTGTTTTGCAATTAACCAGAACAAGATATGATAGAGCGTTATCGTGTCAGAGTGTTGTATATTTACACAATGGTCGTATGAGTGATCACATAATATGCACGTGTGTGTGTACAGACATACATAGACAGACAGACAGACAGATAGACAGACAGACAGACACACACACACACACACACACACACACACACACACACACACACACACACACACACACACACACACACACACACACACACACACACACACACACACACACACACACACACACACACACACAGACACACACACACACACACACACACACACATACACACACACACACACACACACACACACATACACACACACACACACACACACACACACACACACACACACACACACACACACACACACACACACACACACACACACACAAACACTGCGAGCCGGTACTCCGATTCTGATGGGTAAGAAGGGGTATGTGTGTGTGTGTAATGTCGCATCATTATATATGAGCTCTAAGTTCTCATCCAGGAGGTTGGTACGAGTAGCTGTCGATCACGGGTCCATTACGTGGTCCAAGACCATTATGAATCACGCATGATTATCTATCTATTTATTTTTGCATATAATCATAGCACAGTTAGTACAAAAACCGACCTTATTGCAAGGGAGGGGAGAAGACGAGGTGTATTGAGAAAGGGGAAGAAGAAAGACAGGGGAAAAAGGAAGGAGGGGAGGAGGGAGAGGCTGTGTGTTAGAAGTGTCTTATTCATCGTAGATAAACTGTCTGAGAGCTAGACAGAGAGCTTGTGACGTGGGCCGAGACGGGATCAGAGTTCGGGTGATAAGGTGAAGAGGTTGGTCGAGGTCTGCTTCGTCAGGCAGGTCTTCAGGTGGCCCATTGGACTCTTCTACTCTTGGACCAGACAGAGGATAAGAAAAACAGCGAAAGAGGTGAAGACTCTCTTATTAAAAAGAAACCAGACGACGAGATTCGTCCTCATCTGTTTTTCCTGTCTTTCCTTTCAAGATTTTCTCTTTCCTAAACCTTTCTGTACCCCTTACCTTGAGCTAAAGAAAAAAATAAAAAAAATAAAATGAATAAATAGATAAATAAATAAATAAACGAATAGATAAATAAATAAATAAATATGTAAATAAATGAATAAATAAATAAATAAATAAATAAATAAATAAATAAATAAGTAAATAAAAGTAAATAAATAAATAAATAAATAATTAAGTAAATAAATAGATAAACAAATAAATTGAATGAATGAATGAATGAATGAATGAATGAATGAATAAATAAATAAATAAATAAATAAATAAATAAATAAATAAATAAATAAATAAATAAATAAATAAATAAATAAATAAATAAATAAATAAATAAATAAAAAAAAGACAGAATATTGTCTTCTTAATCGAATGAGTATTTCACATGCATTTGTTTCTCTAGTGACAGCCAAAAAGTGAGAGGAGTATAATCATTAGAAAAAGCAAAGGAAGTGAAGGAGAAAAAGAAAGGGGGAGGATTGTAATTAGGAAAAAAGAAGACAGAAAGCATACATACATACATATACCAAGGCTTTTTCCCCCTTACAAGGGAGGTAGCCAAAAAGGGAAAGGCATAAAATCATTTCCACCCATTCCATCCCTAAATACACTCCACACCCCTCCACCCTCCCTCTTATCTGAGACAGAAAACGAAAAAAGTATAATGTTAAGGAAAAGAGAAAAGGAAGAGAAGGAGAAGAAGAACCAGAATAGAAAAGCAGAACGAGATGAGAATTGTGGTTATGAAAAAAAAGTGAAAAAAAAAAAACGAAATGAAGGAGAAACAGACTTCAAGAAGGAGAAGGAGTAGAAGGGTAAGAAGAGGGGATTGTTCCAATATGAACAACATTTGGAAAATATGATATTGCAGTATAAATCATCGTAGCTTCTCCTTTGCTACAGTGACGTTCCATAAATTGAAAATATGATATTTTGTCATACTTCAATCTCGTCGAAGTAATGCCAATAAATTTGTAAACTTCAATTACCAAGGCAGCAATAACACAAATGTTAGCCAGTGTTTTATTTTTAACAAAATAGTATTGCCTGTCAATGGTATTTTCTAGAGCTTATATACAGTATAAATTTAAAATTTGCCTTTTGTTTATTTCTTTGAGTAATTGTATCCATAGATAGATGCAGTGTCACCTTAACTTTTTCACAGACATGAATATCGTTTTGGACATATTTACGACACTCGCATTTTTTTCTACTATCCTGGTGTGTTTGAATGTTGAAATCTTAAAATGAGCTTCAAATTCCTTGCTAGTCAATAATCCTTTACATATTCTCACCATATCAAGGTTTTTGGCATGAATTGGGGTTATACAATGATGAATAAAATAATCTGAACTCAGAATAAAGGAAAATTGACACCAAGTGCGGAAGGGGCGAAGCGAGATAGGTTTTGATAGATGTGGCACAAGGATGAATGAAATAGGGAATGAAGTTTAAGTGGGGTGTATGGTAAGTGGCAGTGTTTCTCAATCAGGGGGCCACAGAAACCTAACAAGAAGACCGCAATATGGGTAGTTCAACATGTTGAAGTTAATCCTGTCATAGCTCTTTTTTATACTTGTATAAATGATTAATATAGTGATGGTTTATATATTTATGTCACTAAATGCTTAGAGAATATGACTATTTCGTATTTAATCCCGTATCAAGGGGTTCCATGAATGTACATGTAAGTGGTTCACAAATCTTGAAAGGTTAAGAAATTCCCTATAGGGAGTGACAAGGTAGACCAGGAATCTTTGCTCTCGAACGCTTTCCCTTTCTTCCTGTGCCCTCCCTAATTGGTACACATTCTTCTGGAGGACCGTTCTCCCTAGTGACGGAACTCGAACTACAATAATCTTTAATTAAAAGGAAGATAGGGTTTATTGATTTACCAAAGGATTTCATTCGAACGATGACTATACACTGGGCTGAAAGGATTAAACTTTCTGCTACGATTATCTTCAAGTGATTTCATTCAGTTGATGGACATTTCCCCCTTTATAGCCAGAAGATAAGATACCTTTGTTTAAGTCTCTGGATACAGTATTCGTCCCGTTTATTCTATTCCAGCTCTTCTATTCAGCTTAGGGAAGTTCCTTCGTCAGTCAAAGGGGTTAATGGAAGTGATACAAAAGAAAGGTAATGGAAAGTGGCTACAAATTTAGGACCATAGACAAAAGAGTCTAATTCCTTTTTTTCCACGTAATTCGAAATAATCACAGAAATTGAATTACCTAATTAGGACAACTAAATAGAAAAGAAAGGAAAAAGTAAACAAGTTAAGAGTGAGTTATAAGTATTTGTACAATAAGCGTATGACAGGTATTCTGAACTTTACTATCTCCATATATAACATACATGCATACATACGTACGTATATACATACATACATAAATACATACATATATACATAAATACATACATACATACATACATACATACATACATACATACATACATACATACATACATACATACATACATACATACATACATACATACATACATACATATATATATATATATATATATATATATATATATATATATATATATATACATACATACATACATACATATACATACATACATAAATACAAACATACATACATACATACATACATACATACATACATACATACATACATACATACATGGATAATATGTGTACACATATATGTAAACACGAAAGTAAGCTTTTATGTATGTTTCATATATAAGCAATAT
>NC_134789.1:47513641-47516141 GCF_046742065.1 Oratosquilla oratoria
GTTTTGGTCTCCGTCCTACAGAATGGACGTAAAATCACTAGAATCAGTACAGAGAAGAATGACCAAAATGATACAAGGACTCGGAAATTTGCCTTACGAAGAGAGGCTTAGGCACCTAAACTTACACTCTCTGGAAAGACGCAGAGTGCGGGGTGATCTAATAGAAGTGTTCAAGTGGATCAAAGGCTATAACAAGGGTGATGCAAACAAGGTCATCATAATAAAACAACAGAGCAGGACTCGCAGTAATGGGTATAAACTGGACAAATTTAGATTTAAGAAGGAAATAGGCAAGAATTGGTTTACTAATAGGGTGGTCGATGAATGGAATAAACTTAGTAACCATGTAGTAAGCGCTGAAACTATCAGTTGTTTTAAAAAACGATTAGACAACTTTATGGATGGGGAAGACAGGTGGTGATGGATACGGAGCTGCCTAGTGTAGGCCTTATGGTCTTTTGCAGTCTCCTTTATTTCTTATGTTCTTATGTTCTTACTACTACAAGAATACAACGATTCAATTACAAAAATATACATATACACATATGCACACACACACACACACACACACACACACACACACACACACACACACACACACACACACACACACACACACACACACACACACACACATATGTATATATATGTATATATATATATGTATATATATATATATATATATATATATATATATATATATATATGATATACATACTGTATATACATATATATATATATATATATATATATGTATATATATATATATAGGATTTCAACGAAAATATTAATTTTATCGATTAATGTTCTCTTGTTACCCTTAACTCTTTTCTTTGGGTTAACCTTAAAAAAAATTAGTTAGCATCAAAGACCCATGAGTGAGTTAAGATTTGAAATGTGACGAATAATTCTGGAAACACACACGTCTTCAAATAATCTGTTCTGCCAAGACGATAAGATGTTCATTTTGGCTTGATGCAACAACATCTGTGTATATTTTTGTTTTAAGCCTTTAAATGAAACATTGGGAAAACATAGTATTAAAAGACTAATCGAATAAGTTTTAGTTAAGGTTATCGACCCTTTTGAACATGTAAAAACACTATGGATGGTATATTGTTTCAAGTATATATATATATATATAATATATATATATATATTTCTGCATGCGCCTATATGGCTTAGAATTAAAGTGCATTGTGGTTGATAAAATGTATCTCTAATCACTGGGACCCATTCAGTGTTGTGCATATATATATATATATATGTGTGTGTGTGTGTATAAAGCTATTTGGTTAAAGAATGGACCACATCCATAACTTGGCCTCGAACCTAAGATGCCAGTGGAAGTCCACTTTTCTGTCGAATGAAATTGCCTGGCGTTTGATTCAATGAAATCTGCAGAGTGTATCGTTGTGTTCAAGAAAGGAAATGGAATAGGAATAACACGAGCAATACACTGGAAGAATTTACGTAGGCAATAACAAGAAAGGACAGAAAAATACAAGTAGAAAATAAAGTATAATTGAAAATAGAGAAGGGAAAGTTAATAAGGTAGATTGAAGGGAGTGAGAGATGGTAGAATGAGAACGAAGGAGAGACGAGGGGCATGAGAGGGACCATGGGAATTATCAACAAGAAACACATAAAAAGCGAGAGGGAGAACGAGGAAATGGGATAGGGGGAGGTGCGCTGGAATTACGAAAGAAAAGAAAATTGAGGGACGAGGAGGAAGAAATGAAAGGGAAAGAAAGTGTGACCGTAAATATTGAAAAAAGGAGCCTCTGATGAAAGGGCTTAAGACTAAAACGGATGATTCGGAAAGGGGGACGAAGCAAAAGCGGGAAGTAGAATAAGCAGGCGTAATGAAACGGAAAAAAAATACATAAAATGTACACAAGGGGAGGGAGGAAGTAGATGCGGCACGAAGACGGTTATACATGCACTGCAAAAAAAAAAAAAAAAAAAAAAAAATCATCACATTATCAAAATGAGACCACAATGATAAATTGATTGACGTCAGCCTGAATTATATTTTTCACTCGATACAATAGTTCCTGGTACAGATTTATGATAAATGAGTGATACAGGTAAACACATGCTTATATGTATTATATATATATATATATATATATATATATATATACATATATACACATATACATATATATATATATACACATATATACAAATATGTATATGTATATATATATTTATGTATGCAAATGCATGTATATATATATATATAGTTATATATATATATATATATACATATGTATATATTTATATATATATGTATACATGTATGTATAAATATATATATATAGTATATATACACATATATATATATATATATATATATATATATATACAAATATGTATATGTATATATATATATATTTATGTATGCACATACATGTATATATGTATATATATATATATACATATATACATATATGTATATATATATATATATATATATAATACACACACACACACA
>NC_134789.1:47533641-47541141 GCF_046742065.1 Oratosquilla oratoria
TTGCTTCGAACACTCGCGAGTGGAGGAAAAGGGATGTAATAAAGGATTACAAAGGATTACAAAGGCGGAGCATGCCGACAGGAGACCTTTTGATCCATATCTAGGTCGGATGCAAAAAAAAAAAAAAAAAAAAAAAAAAAAAATATTTAGCCGCAGATTTTTTTTTTTCTTCGTGGTTGAATAAAGTCTCTTAGATGCGGCTAGAATACGTATCATATCCGGAGAAGCGGCGAGAATATTGATCGAAAAAGGCTTAATATACGCTTAACCTTTCTGCCCAGGAGTGGGTTACCCTAAGATGAATAAGATAGTAAACTGGCAATTAAAATAAGTTATCAATTCACAAACGAATCGTAAGGATTAATCAAGAAAGATTTAACTCTTTGAAATTCACATGAATGAAATCCTCTTGTGGGATATAGATTAGATAATGTACAAAACTTATGACATGGCATCCAATATATAGCGTATAGAATATACAGGATAAATTACTGTATATGTTAAATATATTTTATACAGTGTACTTTATACAACATGTAACATAAACGAAATGAAAGATTGTTATGTAGGAAGAAAGCAATATGTGTCGAGAACGAGATATGAGGTAGTGGTAATATGAGGGAGAGGTAAAAAATTGTCGCAAGAAAAAATATAATAAAATCAATCAAACAACCAAGCAAGCAAGCAATAGAATAAATAAAGAAAAATATTGAAATGCTCGGGAGCGTTCAGCTAATATAATAAATGTTTATTCGAGTTCATTCTTGTTCGATTTTTGGTTTCCAGCAACATGGTCGTTCCTTATGTCATCCTCTGAGAACGGGACAGGGGTTCAGGAAGATAGAATTGCCGAAAAGTTTTGTTGACCACTGAAGAGAGAAAAGTGAACCAGAACGAGAAGAAGAAGGGAGTTTGAGAGAGATTTAAGAGGCAGACACAGAGAGACAGACAGATGGACGCTCAGACAGACAAACAGACAGACAGACAGACAGACAGACAGACAGACAGACAGACAGACAGACAGACAGACAGACAGACAGACAGACAGACAGACAGACAGACAGACAGACAGACAGACAGACAGACAGGTAGACAGACAGACAGACAGACAGACAGACAGACAGACAGACAGACAGGCAGACAGACAGACAGACAGACAGACAGACAGAAGATATACAGACAGACAGACAGACAGACAGACAGACAGACAGACAGAGATGTAAACAGACAGACAGACAGACAGAGGGAGAGACAAATAGGCAGACAGACAGACAGAGGGAGAGACAAATTGGCAGACAGAAATAGGGAAAGAAAGCAGAAGAGACGAGGCAGAGGAAGAGAAACAGACAGGCGGAGAGAAAAGAAAGGAGACGAAGACAGAAGAGGAAGAAGGGAGAAAGTGTGGTTTGAGGCAAACAATACGCCAACGTAAAAATTATCTTCAGTAATTAGAGTCATTGGAAATCTTTTCACGTTGAACACTGAAGGAAATTTGTACAGTTAACATATTTGCCGTGGTCTGGCGCCAAGAAAAATGTTAGGTCTATCGAAACCCGATAAAAAAAATCAACTCCAGATAAACAAAGGATTGATTCTGAAATCAAGGTCCCCTGTATAATGACAGGCTACATTTTCGGTAATGATCTAGATGAGGGAAATGCTACGAACTGTAGTCTCGGAACAAAGCGAGAAAATTTTGTCTCAATAAATGATATTACACTATTAGGGAAGTGGCATCTTGATGTCAGAAATTGTTAAAATGATATGTAATGGTACCTTTTATATATATATATATATATATATATATATATATAAATATGTATATATATAAATATATATATATAGATATGTATATATATATATATATATATATATATATATGTATATATATATATATATATATATATATATATTATATAATGTATATATATATATATGTATATATATATATATATGTATATATATATATATATATATATATATATATATATATATATATATTGTTGATTTATTTATTCTATTCTATTTTTTACGGTATTGTAGCCTATTCTCTTTGCTTTGTCTTGTTGATTTATTCATCATTTTGTTTATTTATCACTGGTTGAATGACTGACAAAGCTCGTATGAGAGAAGCGTCGTACCAAGAAAGACTTCATCTTCACGTGGTACTTTTCCTGACTTACCAGTCGATAGTTGCCTTTCTCTTTTAGAAACAATTTAATAGACTGTGTGCTAGATTCATAGACTAGAACTAAGATTGAAAAATGCAGTTGGATGAATTCCCCAGGAAAAGGCTGAAATATTCGTTCATTTGTTTATTCATTTGCAGGTATAGTAGCCGACTGGTATGTTTGTTTCCTATTTATTTTCTGTGTCCAACGTCGTTATGAACAAAAGTCTCATGTCCAAAATGATGTTCTGTCATCATTATCTGTTGTAAAATCCACATACTATGTCCTATCCTATGTTCATACCTAATGTTACTTATTGGTTCTTGACTTATATAGGGCACTCACAGAGCTATACTATATATCTAGCTTCAAGAAAACTATAACTTCCTTTACTTCTTTCTGTTCTATAGTGTGTCTGGTATATTTCACTCATATTCAATCTTGTTTCTCATTTTTGCAGAACATACAAAGTCGATGACTTCAGCCGCAGTTACACGCCTTCTCAGTAAGTTTCTCTCTTCTGTTGTAATGTTTTATATAAGATTTAATAGCTTATAAGCTATCATTTAGCTTATTTCCTTCTTTATTATTTACACGCAGTGACTCAGCGGTGAATCCTTTAACAAACGCCACGATTCCACTTCATAAGTGATGAAGGTTGAGCTCCTTCTGGCTCGAGAATCCTTTCTTGAAACGATGCCAGAACCTGTTGCCTCTTCTGGCTGTAGGCTGCTTGGGATCTGTCCCACCTCTGCCACCAATATACATATATATCCTCCCCCACTTCATCAACTGTCTTCCCTCTGCTTGTTACCTCCTTCGCTGTTTCAAAGCCTGGGTCTCTCTGCTTGTTACAGGTGGTCTCATGATGTCCCTTTCTCCTAAAAAAAGATTCTTTCTTCATGCTGTGTACATAAATGTTGCATGTATATGTATATTCTTACATGTACACATGTGCTTGTAAGTATAACTATAATGGAACAAATATAAGAATGATGAACACATACTAACAATCTTCGTTCCTTGTCATAACTATCATCTTATAACAAAAATTGGTAACTATCTAGCTACCATCAGATTACCTTACTCATTTTCATTCCTCACGACATCCTATTGGTAGAAAAACAATTATAGGTCATTCTAATCATAGCCGTAGGATTTCAATAGCGGAAGAATTAAGATGGTGCATGAAAGACTTCTGCACGAAATGAACACGCAATATTTACGTTTCATAGGTATTAACCGGCGCTTCTATACTTTGGTTCAGTATTGTACTAAAGAGGTGGAGTCAGACGTGTTAAAGAACTGAGGGTAAGGAAACTAGGGGTGTCGGTGTTGGTATAATTTTAGAAATAAGCAGCATTCTTTTATGAATGGACATCATTGTTCAACAATGAAATAATGCTGAATGACCCAGAACCGTAGGGGGTCATTAAGGCCGCTACAACAATGGCTGCATAAAAAATGTGCCGTCATTATCTCAAACGGGAATATAGTAGATATGATACATAGTCTATACTACTTCGTGACGTAAAAAGAAATTGTAGATCTGGCTATTAGCATACGACTCTATTCTTCTATGGCACGGATTTGGGACGATACGACCTATCAGTTCCCCAAATTGTTCAGTACTCAGATATATACCGAAGCAAATGAAAATATGTCCATAGAATCTAATTGTGTCAGAAGATATGTTATTCGTGTACTTGTGCCCTCGGTCGCAAAGGGAAAAAGTAGCCAAAAGGTTGTCAATATTAATCTTTCAGTGTTTATATTGGTTCCCCTCTGTTGAATGAAGTCACTAATAGGTAAACTGAGATAGGCTTAACCTAATAATACTCGTGCTAATTTTTCTTAGATGAGTAAAATCACCTTGCAGCAGCCAGAATAAACGAGTGGAATATTTATGACAGATGGTTTAAAAAATCCAACCGGCATGTTAGGGATTAATTGAGATAGGTAATAACTCCTTCTTTACCGAGGGGATACCATGGAAGAGTGTGAAGTAGACTGACGAAAAAAAAAAAAAAAAAAAAAAAAAAAAGTGACCTGACAGGGGAATGTGGTTAAAGTGAAGGTACCAGATTTTTCGGACACAGGGGTAACAGGTACTACAGAGAACCCGTTTACATACAAGTAATTACTGTAGTAGACTAATCTATAATGTGTCCAGGTGTCTGGGTGAGTAGGGTAGTAAGATAAAGGACATGCAAGTGCGTGTCTACGTTTGTAGTACTCTATGAGTTTGAAGGCCAAATGTTGCAATAAATCTGAGTCTTTATCTTTATGTATTTATTCTGAGTTAGCCCGTCCTTTAGTATTGAACATAAATTATTCTACAGTCTCTCTCTCTCTCTCTCTCTCTCTCTCTCTCTCTCTCTCTCTCTCTCTCTCTCTCTCTCTCTCTCTCTCTCTCTCTCTCTCTCTTTCTGTGTGTATGTGTGTGTGTGTGTGTGTGTGTGTGTGTGTGTGTGTGTGTGTGTGTGTGTGTGTGTGTGTGTGTGTGTGTGTGTATGTTTGTGTGCAGGCGTGTATGTGTGTATGTGTGTATGTGTGTGTGTGTGTGCGTATGTGCGTCTGTCTTTACCTCTGTCTCTGTCCCTCTCTGTCTCTATCACTCTCTGTCTGTCTGTCTATCTGTCTGTCTGTCTGTCTGTCTGTCTCTCTCTCTCTCTCTCTCTATCTATCTATCTATCTATCTATCTATCTATCTATCTATCTATCTATCTATCTATCTATCTATCTCTCCCTTCCTCCCCACCTCTCTCTCTCTCTCTCTCTCTCTCTCTCTCTCTCTCTCTCTCTCTCTCTCTCTCTCTCTCTCTCTCTCTCTCTCTCTCTCTCTCTCTCTCTCTCTCTCTCTCCTCTCTCTCTCCTCTCTCTCTCTCTCTCTCTCTCTCTCTCTCTCTCTCTCTCTCTCTCTCTCTCTCTCTCTCTCTCTCTCTCTCTCTCTCTCTCTCTCCCTTCTCTTTCTTTCTTTCCCTCCTTCTCTCTCTCTCCCTCCTTCTCTCTCTTTCTCTCTCTCTCTTTCCTTCTCCCCCAACCTATGGCATCCCTACGACATAGTGTCACACATAATTTTAAGCTTAGACATTGATGTCCGCCCATGAAATAATGCTAGATTATAACTTCTACCAATCTCACCCTCTGACACCTCTTTACCAATTCCATCCTTTCTTGGTACATGGTGATGAAATTTCGTTATTCAGCTTCATACCTCCGCGCTAGACCTTAAACAAAAGTTTTCATATATTCCCTACTTTTACAAATTACATAATAGGAACATAAGAATGGAAGAGACTGCAAGAGACCATGAAACCTATACTAGACAGTTTCAATTCCCTTATCGCCTGCCATTCCTATCCATAAAGTTATATCATATTCTCTTAAAATAATAAATTGTTTTAGCGTTCACTACATGGTTACAAGTCAATTTCATTCGTTAACCACTGATGGTAAACCAGTTCTTGCCTATTTCCTTATTAAACCTAAAAAATTTCAATTTAAATCCATTACTACGAGTCCTGCCGTGCTGTCTTAATATCTTAACACTGCTTACATCATCCTCGTTTAAGCCTTTGACTCATTAGAATACTGGAAACTGGTATATTATAACACATTTGTAAATGTTCACTATAAACCCACTATCGGAGAAATAATATCGGAAGTACAGGAAAACTGTATATTTCGACTACTATCTGTAGTCATCTTCATTCTACTGAAGAGGACTACAGATAGTGGTCGAAATATACAGTTTTCCTGTACTTTGATATTATTTCTCCGATAGTGGGATTATAGTGATCTTTAGAATACCTTTATTAGATCATCCTGCACTCTTCGTCTTTCCAGAGAGTGTACCACAGTTAAGGTGCCTATGCATGTCCTTGTTATGATCAGTCTCTGAAACTGAAAGTCATGTTAGAGGACAGTTTCCAGAGGGTCTTAGCGCATGACTTCCTGAAAGCTGGGAAATCCCCTGGAACCAACCTCCGCGTGGTTCTTAATAGCGATGGCCTTGATTTGTTGACAAAGAGACCAAGAGAAATGGTAACAAGTTGAGTGGTGATGTACCACTCCCCCGCATACTTAGTTAAGGTCACCGGGATTCATTTCTGGCCAATCTGTTATCTAAGGTTTTGTTTATAATTAGTTATGGAAGCTAATGTTCCTGACACGTCTTTCTGTTGTTGGCAGCACTCACTGGTTAGACCTTGTCTTCAGCCTTGGTTCATTTTGTCCCATTGTAGTACTCAAAGACCAACCACATCCATCTGCATTGGTAAAATATGACGCTGAAATACTATCTACACTTTTGTCCAAACCCCGGAAATTATCACTAAGAGATCCGCTGACAGACTCTTACCTCAATGAAGTGAAATCAACATTTTCTTTTTCTCTGATAAAGTATCCGTCTTCATCCTCGTCTCCAGAAGGGCCACCTCACTTCCAATAGTCGGTCAAGTGGTATCAAGTTCTCTCTGAATCTCTGTCTGACTAACACTTTCTCCAGATGTGGTCTCTCTTTTTCTTTTACGGTGACAGTGAACAGAATTCCTCTACCGTCTCAGTGCTTTTAGGGATGCTCATGCACAGAATCAATCACTGTTTCTCCAAGTTCAGCACATGATTGGTTACGTTCTCTCCTACACTTACTCTCCTCTTCCTTATTTACTTGTCATTAACTTTCGTCTCAATTCTTCACTTCTTTTCTTTGTTTTCCTTTGCCTTTTATTGCCTCGTTATTTTCCTTTCCTTTAAATCATTGTCCCTCACTGAACTCTCCTCCTGTATCCTCCCATATGGTTTACACCTTCAGACTTGTCTTTCATCTCCACTATACCTTTCACTCTTCCATCCTAGTCTCCAGCCTCTCCTCACCCTTTCAACACGCACACCTACTTTAAGCGGATTAGTTCTCTCTCCCTCCCCCATATCTCTCTCTCTCTCTCTCTCTCTCTCTCTCTCTCTCTCTCTCTCTCTCTCTCTCTCTCTCTCTCTCTCTCTCTCTCTCTCTCTCTCTCTCTCTCTCTCTCTCTCTCTCTCTCTCTCTCTCTCTCTCTCTCTCTCTCTCTCTCTCTTCCTATTCATCTCACTCCCCCTGTATGTATGTACTTCACACACACACACACACACACACACACACACACACACACACACACACACACACACACACACACACACACACACACACACACACACACACACATATATATATATATATATATATATATATATATATGTATACACACAAATTTATGTATATATATATATATATTTATATTTATAAATATACATACATATATATATATATATATATATATATATATAT
>NC_134789.1:47553641-47561141 GCF_046742065.1 Oratosquilla oratoria
TGGTCTGGCCAAATCTCTTCATTTTGAGACAAGAAAATGGGTCTTTGAGACCACCTACTCGTTTGTCTCCCTCTCGTAGTATCATCTGCTGGGTTATCTTTACTTGCCACAAACATCCAATAGACATCCTCAGAGCTCTCTCTAATCTGAGACACTCGATTAGCCACAAATGTCTTGAATCTTATGAGTTCATTGTTTAGGTATTTCAACATTGTAGTCGAATCAGTCCAAATATAAATTTGGCTTATCTGTAAAGGTAATTCGCTCACTATCACACTCTTCAATTTGATGGCAAGTTGTGGCTGCAACAAATTCGAGTCTTGGATTTGGTTTCAAAGGAGCCACCTTAGCCTTTCCCTAAATGAAGCTACAGATCTTACCATCAACATGTTTGTATCTTAGATATGCCACTGAGCCATATTCGCTAGAATCACAACATATGTGACACTGAATTGACTCCCTTCAGATTGGACTCGAGGTTCCAATATTATTATTGATGAATGCAAAAATACCAGTAGGTTTCCCAGCATCATTATTCTCACTGTGTCATCAACGATCGCACTCCATCATTATCAGTCCCTCAGTACCAATTATCCTGCACGACCGTTCCTTACCCAATATCACTATCACTCTTACCCCATTATCGGTACTTCTACACCGCCTCTGCTCCTCTCCAGCCATCATCATTACTCAAGGATTAACGCTATCAGTCATATACCGCCAAGGCTACTATAATTATGTACCGTGAACTCCGCGTTGTGGTAACCATTTCTCACCACACCATTGTAGTTGCCTCCACATTCTTGACGCCTTCCACATGTCATGGCCCGCCATTTGGGTTATCTTCTGTATCAAGTCCCTCTTCCTTATGCACCTTTCATTCCTTGCTACTTTCTTCTATTCCTGTTATTCCTGTATCATCTATTCCTTATACTAATGTTAAAGCTCTCTTTCCTCTTTCCTCTCTCTTAATATACTTCACTCAAAGGATTACAGAGGATTACAAAGGAGGAGCATGCCGACAGTAGACTTTTTGGTCCATAACTAGGTCGGATGCGAAATTTTTTATAATATTGATAGATAAATGAATAAATAAATAAATAAATAAATAGATAAATGAATAAATAAATGAATAAATAAATAAATGAATAAATATAAAATATAATAATATATATAATAATAAATAAAATAAATGAATAAATGCATAAGTATAGTTAAATGACAGACAAACAGGTAAATAGTGAATAATGATAAATTGGCAGATAACTAATAATATATGAAAACCAAGCAAATAGTAACAGACAAACAATAACAAACAGACAAATAATAACAAACAAATAAACAAATAATATAAAACAAATGGCAGACATTACAGCAACTTGCTTAGGTGTTTATCTAAACGAATCTTAAATCTTCCAACTGAACTACATTGCACTGCCTCTGTAGGAAGTTTATCCCATTTATTAACTACACGGTTGGCGAAGTTGTTTCTACCCACTTTCAAATTAAATCTATTTCCACACAGTTTGAAACCATTATTTCTTGTCGGATTCTCGTTCAGTGTGAACATTTTGTCAATTTTGATGTCATCAACGATTGCACTCTCTCTCTCATATATATATATATATATATATATATATATATATGTATATATCCTCGTTTATATCATCATCGTCGTCGTCATCATCGTCATCATCATCATCATCATCATCATCATCATCATCATCATCATCATCATCATCATCATCGTCATCGTCATCGTCATCGTCATCGTCATCATCATCATCATCATCATCATCATCATCATCATCATCATCATCATCATCATCATCATCATCATCATCATCATCATCATCATCATCATCTCCTCATATCCTCATATCCTCATATCCTCATCGACCACCCCTATTTCCGTTCTTTGGCTGCCACCATTAGTCCATCAGGACCATCTTTCATTCCTATTCATCACAACCCCCCATCCCCTCAACCTCTATCTTCATCCCCAGCCCCTACACCCGCACCTGCAATCTTTTAGTCTCGACATCATTATCCTCTTCACCACCTCCCTATTTTACTTCCTCACTTTATATTATCCATCACTTCTCGTCAAGATTCATACACTGATTCCTCCACTATCACTGTCTCTTTGTCTCATCACCCTTTCCTCCATTACCCCAAACACGTTTTTCATCATTTGCTACCTTATCCCTACAGCCTACCGTGTATTAGAACCTTCCATCACGTATAATCTTCTTCAACACAGAGTTTCGGATGTCACCGTCTTCACTCCGTCCTCTTTACAACCACTCCTATTCAAGCTGCTCATCATATTCCATAACCAGTATTATACCTCTTCTCTCTAGCATATCATAACCTCAGTTCACTTCTCTACTGTTATCGTCACTTCCTCATTCCCTTTTTCTCGTTCTCCTTCACCCTCCAACCACTTCTTTCCCTTCTCTTCCTCGACCATTCTTCAATATCAGCCACACATGAGACACAATGGTTGAGTCATTTTTATAAGAAAGAAATAGGTAAGAAGGAAAGAAAAGAAAGAAGAAAGAATGATAAAAAATATAAAGCAAAATAAAAGAAAAAAAAGTGGCAAAAAAAATAAATAAAGGAAAGCCAGACTAGCAACAAATGATATACAATCGCATTGCAACTTCACCTTTCACATGAAAGTTCGCTACGTCACGGTCGTTGTAAAAGAGAACAACCCTATCTCGATTAACCCAATCCTTAGAGGGTGACACTCTCCTTTTCATTCTGTTTACTGTCTGACTATTCTATTCATCTTCGTGGCTACGTCCCGATAGCAAAGGGATTATACTTCATCTTGATCATGGGCTATCACGTTTAAACCCCTCTGTACCGGGTAACACGTATCCCTTTGTCCAAGCTGACGCCGGACTATTCTACGTATCGTCGCGCCACCTTCCCAGTAGTAAAGGGGTCATGTTGCATCCTGATTCTTGATTCTCTCGATTGATCCATTCCACACCAGGCAGACATTTTCCTTTCTTTCGGCGACTACCACACTATTCCATTCATTTCCGTGGTACCCCACTCAGTAGCGAAGGGATTAAACAAAGATGAAAAAGAGAGAAAGAGAGAGAGAGAGAGAGAGCACCCGACCTTCTCTCGCCCGCACGTGCTCGACAAACCTGTCTACTGTTGAAGGGCCATATCAAGCTATTAGGTTCAATCAAGCCATCAATCGCACGTTTAACTGCAATGACTGGCATCACTCACAACTGATTTACAGAAAGCCTTTGGTACTGGTACTTCAGACTCAGACTCTTGCTGTCCGTGTTACTGCATCCTTAACCCCTCTACTGCTACGCCCATCCAAAACAACGAAGTCCAAACACCCTAGACAATTTGAAAAAAATACTTTTTTTTTTGTTATAGTCATACATCACTATTCCCTTGATGCAGTGGAGGCGCCACAGAGATTAATGAGAGGGCGTAGCAACAATCAGAATAATTCAAAAAATGGCCTACCAATATAGAAAGGATTAACCCATTAAAGTGTAGCATGCTTTTACTGGTGTATTCATTCCGGCCACTGTCACGATGTCATTCTATTAATCTATTCCTCTTCGTTATTTACAGATTCAGATCTTGTCTGACTTAACCCGCTGGGAAGTAAGATAAATCTATATGTTATTTTTTTCTGGATGACGCCGAATAAATTTAATTGGATGAAGGAAGCCCCCATCTAACGCTGTTGCGATTCAAATGAGGAGAAGAAGAAGAAAGAAAAATAATAAATAGGGACTGACACGCAAAGCTATGTAATAACAGTGATACAGTCATCGGATAGGAGTACCAGCAGATCGGAGTCAAGAGTTAGGCAGTGTTACATAGATAATTACATTCGCATTCCTGACTTCATGCAATGCCAACAAATCAGTATTTAGATAAAATGTAGTATTTAGATAAAATCTAGAAACTATTTTTTAAGTTCGATCTCAGGTTGGTATGACTTATGCTTGGTCTGTCTAATGATTTATTCATTATGGTTTCGTGGTGGACATGTGGTGTCCTAGATATCCTTTGAGTTGCCTTAGTTATCTTTTGAGATATTTTCTTATTTCAATAGGACTACCGACGTTGACCAATGGTCCTAGAAATAGTTTATTTAATTTTTTTCTACTTTCTTTTCTCTTATATTGTCAACTAATCCTTTTATTCGAAAAAAAAACTGACTTTAGATAGAATGGATCTTTTGAGATATTTTTTTTATTTCAATAGGACTACCGACGTTGACCAATGGTCTTAGAAATGGTTTATTTTCATTTTTTCTACTTTCTTTTCTCTTATATTGTCAACTAATCCTTTTATCTGGAAAAACTGGCTTTAGGTAGAATGGATTGCTCGAGTGCGACGGTTAATAGAGAAGGACTTTGGAATCTTCTTTAACTGAATAAAATCTTTATTCAAAATGAAATGTTCAAGTGGGATGACACATCTTAACTGGTTAATTGAGGTGGTCTCCAAACTCTTTATGGAGTGAGGTTTTTCTTCCAACAGAATGAAACAGTCCATTTCTTGCCAGAATGAAGAACTTAAGTACAAAATCACCTTGTGTAAGACAGAGTAAAGTAAGTCTCTCTCAGGCACGCATTTAACAACCTCACTAGCCAATCCAGTATAAATTACCAGACTGTATTAATTTTGGTGTTATTTGTATCTTCTCGTCTATGGCGAAGGTTAACCATTGCTGGTCTAAACGTTCCTCTGAGCTGAATAAAGTCATCTGTCATTAGTCAGAGAAGATGCTTACAGCCTCGTTGGGCTCAAAATGGTTAATCTAGATTGTTTATTTCTAGTATGTTGTAGAGATTTCCCAAAACTGAACGAAATTGTCTGGTATTAGAACAAAATTCTTTAAAGATTTGTCAGCTTCGGAAGAGTTAATTGAGAGACTAGACCTACTCTATGGTGGTGCCCTCAAAGTTTAATAGAATACTCACTCAGTAGTCAGAGTATATTCTTGGAAAATACGTCACCGTATCATAGTGACTAAATAGACAATATAACAGCTTATTCTCAAAGCTTCATACACGCCTTGGGTCTACTAAAAATGTACAGCAAATATGACTCCATAAGGTGTGTAACAATTATTGAGAAGATTAAATGAGATAATTTCATTTTTTTTAACCTAAGGAAACACGGGCATATTTCACTAAGCTGAATAAAATCCTCTGGGATCAACTACGACACAACCCATCAGGATGACGAGATTCTGGACCGGAGGGTTAATGCCATGCATAAACTTTTCCTTGGTGAGCGTCCTTTCCCTTGGCCTCGGAGAAAGAAAACCGTCGCAAGAAGGAAGGGAGGCGTCCATCAAAGCGTCTCATTCGTGCGCGCGCATCAGGGGCCGCAAGAACAAGGCGCTTTTATTTCTTTCTTACTCTACAAAGACGTCAAGGCGCGCCTCGCCAGCCATCGCTCATGGTCGAGGCGCGGTGCAAAGAATGCTATCGCGTGCAATTTCTCGACTCGTTGTTTCAGACCGGGAAGCTGGGCAGCTGATTGTGCAGCTGCGCTTGGACATGACCCTCACAAAACCCAGTGTATGGAGGCAGTGTATCAATCATCTCTACCGACAGAAGGTCAAAGTTTGAAAGCAACTTCTTAAAGTGGCCTGGATCAACAGTAGTGTTGCAA
Organism: Oratosquilla oratoria; assembly: GCF_046742065.1. Taxonomy (NCBI): domain Eukaryota; kingdom Metazoa; phylum Arthropoda; class Malacostraca; order Stomatopoda; family Squillidae; genus Oratosquilla; species Oratosquilla oratoria. The sequence continues at coordinate 47,559,324 of NC_134789.1, forward strand.
TATTGACAGTATTGACAGTATTGGGTTGTGTGCTATAAATGAATATATATATATATATATATAATACACACACACACACACACACACACACACACACACACACACACACACACACACACACACACACACACACACACACACATATATATTGTAGTTGGGAACATTTGAAAATGTCTTAAATAGACGAAAACGTTCGGTCACCTTTATTTTATTTTCCAAATGTTTTTATTACACATTTTGTGAATCAGGTGTGTTTGTGATTTATTCGCATACAGTATATACATATACGATTATATATGTAAGTGTATATGTAAGGGGGACAAGTGTGAGTGTAGTAGTTTCAGAGGGATCAGCTTGTTGAGTGTAGTTGGGTAGGCTTATGGGAGGATCTTGATTGAGAGGATTAGGAGAGGAACAGAGGGAGTAACTGGTGAGGAACAGTGTGGTTTTAGGACAGGTAGGGGTTGTGCAGATCAGATTTTTGTGGAAAGACAGATATGTGAGAAAGCTATAGGAAAAAGTAAGGAAGTTTTTCGGGCTTTTATGGATCTGGAAAACGCTTACGATGGGTTAGACAGGAAGAAACTGTAAGAGGTATTGCAGATATATGGGATAGGAGTAAAGCTGTTAGTAGGAGTCAAGAGTTTTTACGCGAGTAGTAGAGCTTATGTTAGGAGTAAAAATGGAGAGAGTGAATGATTTGAGATATAGGTGGGACTTCGTCAGGGATGTGTTATGTCGCCCTGGCTGTTCAACCTATACATGGACGGGGTGGGGCAAGAGGTGATTGCAAAGGCAGTGGGTCAGGGGTTGGAGATGGTTAAAAAAAATGAGAAAAGTGGGAAATAAGCCAGTTGTTGTTTGCTGACGACACTGCGCTTATAGCAGGATCAGAGGAGGGATTGAGGAAGTTAGTGACAGAGTTTGAGAAGGTGTGTGAAAGAAGGAAGCTGAAGATAAATGTGGGTAAAAGTAAGGTGATGAGATGTACAAGGGGAGAGAGTGACAGCAGGCTGGAAGTGAGCATTAAGGGTGAGAGACTGGAGGAAGTGGATAGTTTTAGATACTTGGGTGCGAATGTGGCAGGAAAGGGAGGAGTGGGGGTGGAGGTAGAATGTAGATTGAGAGAAGCGAGTAAATGCCTTGGTGGATTAAAAAGTGTAATGAGAAATAGACATCTGGGAATGGATGCTAAGAGGAGGTTATATGAAGGAGTGATTGTGCCAACAGCACTGTATGGGGCAGAAACATGGAACATAAGAGAGGAAGAGAGAAGGAGTTTGAATGTGTTTGAGATGAAATGTCTGAGAAGTATGATAGGGGTTAAAAGGCTAGATAGAGTGAGAAATGAAGGGGTAAGGAGGAGAACAGGGATGGAAAGGGAATTGGGAGATAGGGTTGATGAAAGAATATTAAGATGTTTGGACACTTGGAAAGAACAAGTGAAGAAAGATTAGTGAAAGAGGTGTGGAAGGCAGATATGGAAGGAGTGAATATGAGGGGGCGTCCTAGGATCAGATGGATGGATAGGGTAAATGGGGCATTACAAAAGAGAGGAATGTCTGTTGAGGAAGGACGGGAGAGGACAGAAGATAAAGGTAAATGGAGAAGGGTTGTGTATGGATGATGCTGTGATACATATGTATATATATATATATATACCCATGCTCATTCCAAATTTCTGAGAATAGAATTTATCATTAAATTGGAATTTGCAATCTTTAACACACAATTTGATCAGTTCAATTAAGGTGCCTGAAGGTAATGGTAAATCGTGCGTATTGAGTAATCTATATATGGAGTTTTTTTATATATATA
>NC_134789.1:47578641-47601141 GCF_046742065.1 Oratosquilla oratoria
TGCCTGTCTACCTACCTACCTGCATACTTTCGTTACTGAATACCTACCATACTACCTACCTATATACCTACCTACTTACTGTACATACATACATACATACATACATACATACATACATACATACATACATACATACATACATACATATGTGCATACACACACATACATACATACATACATACATAAATACATACATACATACATACATACATACATACATACATATGTGCATACACACATACATACATACATACATACATACATAATTATGTGCATACACACACATACATACATACATACATACATACATACATGTATATACATATATATGTACATACATACGTACGTATGTTCGTACACACCTACATATGTGTATACGTACATACAAACATACATACATATGTACAATACATAAGAATTTAAGCATTGCTGCATTCCATGCGTCACTCTAATTCTGGTAGGCAAGATGCATGGTTGTATATGTATGTGTGTGATTCACCAAAGTCATGGACAACGTGCTGGACACGTGATAGGCAGCTATTTCCCTCCCGGAAGAGAGCTCAGAGCTAATACGTGACCGATCTATGCGTAATACACACACACACATATACCTTACACACACACATATGCCCAACTCCCCGATCACGAGAATTGAAGTAACGACTCGTAGCGCAGCAATACTGAAATTATTTCAGCCCTGGGTGTGATTCGAACCCGGACCGCCGTAGTGGCAGCCAGGAACTCTAACACCGCGCCATCGTGTGGTGTGTGTGTGTGTGTGTGTGTGTGTGTGTGTGTGTGTGTGTGTGTGTGTGTGTGTGTGTGTGTGTGTGTGTGTGTGTGTGTGTGTGTGTGTGTGTGTGTGTGTGTGTGTGTGTGTGTGTGTGTGTGTGTGTGTGTGTGTGTGTGTGTGTGTGTGTGTGTGTGTGTGTGTGTGTGTGTGTGTGTGTGTGTGTGTGTGGTGCTCAGTCTCTTAGCGGTGATGTCTTCGTCAAACCAATCACCACACACACACGCACACACACATACACACACACACACACACACACACACACACACACACACACACACACACACACACACACACACACACACACACACACACATATATATATATATATATATAATGTGTATATATATATGTATATATATATATATATATGTATATATATGTATATGTATCTATATGTATGTATATATATATGTATATATACATATATATATTTATATACATATATACAGTATATACATATGTATATACATATATATATTTGTATATATATATATATATATATAGATGTATATACATATACATATTTATTTGTATATATATATATATATATATATATATATATATAAATATACATATGTATATACATATACTTATATAATTGTGTATATATATATATATATATACATATATATATATATTGATTATATGCGTATTTACGTGTGTATGTGTGTACCGTGCGCATGTATGATGTGTGTGCGTGTGCGAATGTCTACATGAGTATACGTGCAGAATCGTGCACACAATTTTTTTGATAATCCGATTCACTGACCGCACTGCATTGAGTTATTATTTCTTCGGTCGAGTGATTCTTAACAGATAATGATCACTTTTATTTGTGTAAATCGTCGTAAGTTAGCGTTAGCATCAAACCGTTAAAATGGATACCTTTTTTCACTACGTAGATACAATCATTATCAAATATTTTATATATATTAAATATCTGATTATATATTAAGACGTCATCTTAAGGTCTGTTGAATTTGGCTGTACTCTGTGCCTTAAGCACGGCCCTAGAACCTGTGGATCTTTGTTTAAGCTTATGTTTCTCAAATTTATTTAAATCAAGGACGATTTTTCTCTTACTGTAATTATCCCTTGAATCCATTGTTTTCGTTTACTTATATATCTATTGATATATTTATGTGTTTTTCTGTATATTTTGATCTATCTATTCATTTATTTATTTACTTATTTACCTATTTACTTGTTAATGAAAATAATGAGTTTATTTATTCATTCATTTATTTATTTATCTATTTATTATTAATCTAATTATCATACAAAATCCTCACCTCGGCTTATAAGAATCATTGGGTAGCAAAGAGAATAAATATACTTGCCGTTCATTTCAGTGTCGATGAAATCGACCCAATTTCTACCAAAGGAGGTGGTATAGAGACGAATGGAATAGCCTGTCGACTGCCTAAATAAATGGGGAAGTGACTATCGTGGTGGAGAAAGTTAATCTGGGATAGATTGTGACGTCTTTACTATGAAGGTTTTATACAAAGGTGAAGAAAGATACATTCAGACAACCAGTCTAAGACGTAAAGTGTCGCCATTGGGTACTTTATAACTCCTAATGAAGAAAGGATACGTTCATATATGTATGTACGCATTTATGTATGGATGTGAATTTCGTGTCTACACCCACGTAGAAAACTGGCTCCATGTACACAAAAGAAAAGGAAAGGGAGAAAAAGGAAAAGAAATAAAGTAAAAAGTACGCGCATGAAATAGAAAAGAACAGCATTGTATGAATCCATCTGCTGTAGATATTTCTCAGTTCTCTATTGTTCTTTTCATATTTCCTTACAAGACGCCAGAAGAAAGATAGGTAGGGCTAGGAAGGGTAGAACAAAGGAAATGGGTTGTTAAAAGAGGAAGGAGTAAAAAGAGGAGGTAAAAATAGACCTGAAAAGAAATAAAGAAGGAAGGGACTAAGGTGATGTAGGGAACGTGTGGTCGGAAGGGAGCGAAGGAAAGGGTTTTACGGTGATGAGTCGGGTGCGGGTCCGGGTGGGGAAGGGACGGCACGCGTCTACCATGTAGAGAGGGGATGGAAAGGAATGAGGGGAAGGGTCACGTATTACCCGTTTATTTGAACTTTGGCCGAGATTCTTTGCTGAAGAGTTGGTTTGAAATTTTTCAGATTTTATAGAAGTGCTGTTTTGCTTTCCTCACTTTTCTAGTTTTCATTTCATGTTAACCCTTTCGCGTATTTTGGGGGTTTTGCTCTGGCAAATAACAGGCAATTTTGTTCAGTTTAGAGGAACTTCTAGGAGGTAAAGGGTTATAAAAACTACCTCGGTTAAGGTAACTCGATTTCATTGAAGCTCACAGAACCTCGGCAGGAGGAGGAAGAGGAGGAGGAGGAGGTTCATGTAATTGTTTCGCCAAGAATTGACCGTCGACCTCTGATGTGACTTTTATTCTCTGATAAGTCTACGTCAAGTTGAAATGAACAGACCATGATATAATGGAAAGATGTGAGAAAAAAAAATTGCGATGGCTGGAGAAAGAAGGATAAAAGAAAGAAAACGGAAAGAAAAAGAAAAGAAAAAGAGAGGGAGAAGAGGGAAGGAGAGAAGAGGAGAGGAGAGGGAGAGAATGAGGAGAGGAAGAGGGAGGGTTAGAAGAAAAAGAACAGATGGTAGGGGTATGGAGAAAATAAATTGAAGGTTGTAGAAAGACGTAAAGGCTGGGATGAATGAATGGAAACAGACAGACGGACATGGAAGGGCAGAAAAAGAGCGATGTGGTTTGCAAGAAGGGAGGGAGTCGAAAAGGGGAAATGGAGTGAGTAGCGGAGGAGGTAAGGAAGGAAATGGAGGGATTGGCAGGAGGAGAGAGAGGATATAGGGGGGGGGGCGAAGACATTGAGGGGAGGGAGTTGGAGGAGGGGATAGGGGCGTCGAGGGGGTGAATGTGGTGCAGACACACTGACTCCTTGCACCCACGCCTTCGGGAAATTCCATGAATTCGATTGCTACTGTTGCTCATGGTGGTAGTGGTGGTGGTGGGGATAAGGGTAGTGATGGTAGAGGTAGGAATGATAGTGGTAGTAGTTGCGGTAGGGGTTGGTGATATTGGTGATACTTATAGGGGTGATAATGTTGGTGGTAGTGTTTGTGGTATTTAGAGTTAGGGCAAAAATGGTAGTAGTAGTACTTGGGGGTCATGATACTTATGGTAGTGGTGGTATTGGTGGTGGTGATGGTAGTAGTAGTAGTAGTATTAGGATTGGTGATACCGTTAACGATAGTGGTGCTAACACGAGTAATGTTGTTAATAGATGTTGTAGCTATATCTTTTTATGTCAAAAAATGGTGATTGGGTAGGAGTCATTATGATCAATTAAGTAATGATAATTTTTACTCCTTTGTAGTCATCATGTAAGCTTCAGTCATAATTATGGCTCCGACGACAAAATTGGCGCCGGCGACACGCCAGAGCGATGACGGCGGTAGGAATGGCGGCGACGGTTTTGTGTTGATGACGGAGGCAGGATCGTATGTGGTGGAAGTAATGACTGGTGGCATTTGAGCGAATGGCTGCAGAGATGATGAATACAAAACAAAGCTTCCGCCATCGGTAAGGTTATTGAAAAGAGATTTGTACGAAGCGTCCGGGAATTGTTGATTCCTGATCCCAAATGCAAATGTGGGTGGGGATTGGGGTCGGTGTATGATTTCTTCGTCCACCAAAGATAAGTATCACAATAGATTACAATGGAATACAATGGATTACTATGGAAGGGTATGCTAAAACTGAACCTAAAAGCCAAATTAATTGATCGTGAAAAACGTTTATTATTTTGTATTTTTTGTTTTGGAAACAACTCTCAATAAAGTCAATCATAACAATTGTTTAGCAAACGTACTGTTAAACGTAGACCAGGTATCAGGAAGCTGAGGATATGTTTTTGTAATCTGCATTTTCTAGTTCACGTGAAAGTTTAACGAAAGAATTGCCTAGTGGACTTAAAACTACATATTTTCTATAAAGCAAATGATAATCTTAAATTCCCTCTTGTTACGACGACATAGAAAGCAAGGATAACGGCGACAACTGAGACACCAGCGATGAGGACGACGACAACAATGATGGAAATGACGACGAAGACGATGACAAAAACGAACGACCACTGCCACCGCCATCATTCACACCACCCGAAAACACCCACCCCACCGCCACCTCCTCCTCCTTCTTCTCCCTCTCCTCCTCCTACTCTTCTTCCTCCTTCCCCTCCTCATCCACCTCCACCTCAAACACTACTGCAGTGGTGACAATGGCCGCCAGAAATAAACTCCGTGAATCCCCATGAGGAAGACCACGCTTCCTTCCAGCGCGGATGAATGAAGTCGGTGCCTGAGTTCTGTGCCAGGGCCACGAGGTTTTACCCATCCACCCACTCAACGGTGGCGGCGTCGGCGGTCCGGGGCTCTGATCCGGACTGTCCCGCATCGACCGGGGTCCCCCCCCCCTCCCCCCCCCCCATCTTCTGCCATGCACGGTGGAGAGCATGAAAGTTCCTGGAATCCACCTACCCTAGTGCATGAGCCTTGGCTCCTCGCCCAGGGTTTATTCAAGGCTCTAGACTTTTCTGTTTATGTTGAATTGGTGAATATAGTCTAGCTCGATTAAATTTTTCCTTACCGGGTATAAAATTATATATATATATTATGTTCATAATAGCAATAGCATTGATCATGAAGCAAGCAATAGAAATATGTCTTTTAATGTATTAGTAGAAAGAAAGAAAAAGCAAACAAGAGGGGAAGGAGAAGGAGGAGAAGAATGAGGAGAGGAAGTTGAATAGGAAAAAGAAGTATAAGAAGAAGAAGAGAAAGAAGAAATAGGAGAAGAAGGCGAAGGAGACAAAGATAATGAGGATGATAAAGATGAAGAAGACAAAGATAATGAGGATGATAAAGATGAAGACAAAAAAGAATACGAAAAGAGGAAAAGAGAGAAAAAATGAAAAAGAAGAAGAGAAGAAAAAGAAAAAAAAAACGAAGAAGAAAAAGAAAAAAGAAGAAAAAGAAAAAAGAAGAAAATTAAGAAAGATAAAAAGAAAATGTTCGTGTAAATGACATTTGTAGGACACAAGCAAAAATCTGTTGTGAAATTAAACCAGTCAAATATCAAACAAGCGCCTAGGGGAATTTTTTTTACATATCCAATAATTTGTCTTGTCATATAGACTGCTACCGTGGGTGTTACAGAGTTGAATGAAACACCATGACGCCATAGGGAATAAAAAGGAAAGTGTCATTCGGTACAGAAGGGCTAAATCAATAAAAGACATAACCCCTTCGCTAGCATGCGCATACATCACAAGTGACTGAAATAACTTGGTGGTTGCCAGGATTAAAGGGAAAACACTACGCTTAAACCTTTTTAGGTTTGATCATATTTTTTCTCAGTTAACCCTTTCCATAATATATATATATATATAAATACATATATATATATATATATATATATATACATATATACATTATATATATATATATATATACATATATGTATATATATGTATACATATATATATATTTAATAATATATATTTATATAAATATATATATATATAAACATATATATATATAAATACATGTATATATATATATATATATATATATATATATATATACATATACATATTTACATTAGAACATATGAATGAAGGAGACCGCAAGAGACCATGAGGTCTACACCAGGCAGTTCTATGTCTAATACCACCTGTCACCCCCATCCATGAAACTGTCTAACCGTTTCTTAAAACAACCGATAGGTTCAGCACTCACTACATGGTTACTAAGTCTATTATATTTGTTGACCACCCTATTAGTAAACCAGTTCTGGCCTATTTCCTTCTTAAATTTAAATTTGTCCAAGTTAAATCCAATACTGGAAGTCCTGCCTTGTTGTCTTAATATGATGACTTTGCGTCACCCTTGTTAAAACCATTGATCAATTTCAACACCTCTGTTAGATCACCCCGCACTCTGCGTTTTTCCAAAGTGTAATTTAAGGTGCCTAAGTCTCTCCTCGTAATGTAAATTTCTGAGCCCAGGTCTCATTTTGGCCATTCTACTCTGTACTGACTCTAGTGAAGTGATATCCATTCTATAGGACGGAGACCAAAAATGTACCGTATAGTAAGGGATTGTTCTGACTGACGCCAGATCGAGTTTGATAATTACCTCTGCACTTCTATTCGTAACACTATCAATAGAACCTAATGCTTTGTTAGTTCTATTCCTGGCGTTAATGCACTGTTTCCTGGATTTAAGGTCAGGACTCACTAGAACTCCCCAGTCTCTCTCGCTCTCGGTTTTCTCTAGAAATGTGTATCTAAGTTATATATAATTTTAAGGTTGTGTAAGCCTACGTTTAATACGCTACTCTTTGAGATATTGAAGTCCATTTGTCATTTCACCGACTATATGAATGATTTGTTAAGATCTTCCTGCAGAATTTCGGCGGCTTCTCCTGATCTAATTAGGCGTCCTATTTAAGTGTCGTCCACAAATTTACTAACATCACTATTAATCCCATTGTCCAAAATCGAGCCCCGGGGAATTCCATTAGAAACACTTCCCCATTTGAATTTTACACCATTTATGGTGACCCGCTGGTTTCTGTCACTGATCCAAACTCTAATCCATTAAAAAAAAAAAAAAAAAAAAAAAAAAAAAAAAAATCTCTTATACCGTGGGCTTCGACTTTATTTAGTAGTCTCTGGTGGGGAGCCTTGTCTAACGCATTACTAAAATCAAGGTAAACAACATCGTAACTATCATTGTCATCTGATGCCTTGTATACATTACTGTAGTGTAAAAAGATTGATTAGTCACAAATGACTTACCCTTGGAGAACCCATGTTGTAAGGCACGAATCAAATTATGTCTCGCGATGTGATCTCTAATTCTATTAGCTATTGCTGATTCAAATATTTTAAGTATAACTGATGTTAAACTGATTGTCCTGTAGTTGTATATAGACGATTTATCTCCCATTTTGAACAAAGGAACAACGTTTGCTTGCCCCCATGCAGTAGGCACAAAACCAGTGCCTACCGACTTATTAAACGTTTCCGTTAACTGGTCATAAATTTCAAATTTACACTCTTTAAGCACTCTCGGGAAAATTTCGCCTGAACCTGGGGATTTTGTATCTTTAAGTCTATCAATTTGACTACTTCTACCTTACTAATGCTGATGTTAGATAGTCTATTTTCTTCATCCCCACCGAAACTCGGATTGCATTCAGGTACCATATCTAACCACTAATTTGTAAACACGGAGAGAAAATATTTGTCACACGCCTCACATCCTTTTTCCTCCGAACTCAAGTACTGTAATCGATAAAGGGATTGACAGATCCGGGCACACCTCTTGCACCTCCAGGGACAAGGCGTCATGTCGAGCAACCTTGACATAGTTGGTTTTCGTAGTCCTCGGATGTGCCTTCCCGTAGTGGTGGCCACTTGTAGTATAATTCTAAGTTTTAAGATGCGCTTGGATGAATAATTAGATAGTGTGTTCTAATAGATTAGTTCACCTGTTTACTTGCATAGCTACCTGTTTGGTTTGCGCGTTTATTTATTAATGTGTTTATTAGAGTATTTATTTTTACTGTTTTTTTCTCTATCATATTATCATCGTCATTCATTCATCCATTTGGCGTATAGCAAGAGATATACGATATACACCAAGATCCAAAGAACAAAATAGTGAGATACACACAAGTATACATGTACATACATTCATACATAGCCTACATAAATACGTAGATATATACATATATACATACATACATACATACATACATACATACATACATACATACATACATACATACATACATACATACATACATACATACATACATACATACATACATATATATATACATACATATACCAATGGCCCTTTCCCTCTTATAGCGGGGGTGGCCGAGTGAAAGTAGCCCTACCAACCTCTTCATAACCAATTAAAGCCTATTAACGCCCTTCCCACCTCGGTACCTCGGGATATAGCCTCTGCGGTGGCAAGCGCTAAACGACTTTATTCAGTTGGTGGTCAAGGGTTTCAATTAGTCGAGGGCTTATTCATGCCTGAGCAGAATCGTATGAAGACTATCACAACAGAGGCTGTCCATTAGGTCATTATATGAGAGCACGTAAGGCACGGTGACAGACTACAAGAGTTGTATAAACTGAATATGGTGTACCTAAGCACGGAATCGGATATAATATTTTGCGGAGACTGTGCAGGTGAGATACATATCAGGAAATTGATCATTGATTTATCATGCCAGTAGTGTGGATTCCAAACTTTTATATTGATCTTATCTTATTATTTATATATCACTTAATAATTGTGTTGTGGGACCATTGCATCTTAATAGCAGTCTGATTCGGATACTCTGACATAACTGCCAAAGATTGTGTGTTATTGGTGACCAGTGGTGTCCTATTTTCTTGAAAAAGTTGGTGCATATGTTTCTTGATACAAGTTAAATTTTTTTTTTTTTTACAAACAACAGATTAATTTCTATTCTGAAAGAAATGATGAATGAGATGCTTGGAACACTAACAAATCTCAAGCATCCATTGACCAAAAGTCTTTGATATTAACAGATATTTCTACATTTTGAAAAGTGAAAAAGTGATCACAATTCCATTGATTGGGAGAGGTCACGGTTATTTTATAAAAAAAAAAAAATGATGATATTAGAGTAAATATTAAATGAAATATTTTTAGCTCAATAGTGGTGCTGGTTATACTTAATTTGTCTGCAAAATATTCACGTTGGCCGCTACTTGCAGCGGAGGAGGTGAACGCAGCTCGAATCCTTCCATCAGTGAGTTGGACCAAGGGTATGGTTCATTAAATTCCACGCTACAAAGCCCTCTGTGAGGGGCACCGTCCTAGTCTCCTGATAGGACGGAGTTCACGACGTATAACCGAATCGAATGGTTTTAAGATCAGAGATTAGGATCCAATCTTTGCCATTTTGATGCATATGGAGGCTCTCGGCTATTTATAATCACAAGTCACAACGAAAAGATCGATAAAGATCATTTTTTCATCAGCGAAGCAATATCCCCTTTCGGCAGATGGATTAAAGTTACACATCGTAAAACGCATTAGAGCAATTAAGGTAATGTTAATCCAATTGCAAGTCACATACCTTTGGTGTATCTTTTACCTTTCCTTCGGCTCCTGCTTTTCAATATCCCTTAATGACATAAGGTCTCTGATACCTGTTTACAAGACTTCATTACTTAGTTCAGCACTTACCGTGGTGATATCGCACATCAAAAGCAACCAAGTTTATATTATGAATCCATTCAATTTGGTAAAACATTTCATAGATGCTGCTCCAGGCTAAAGCCAATCGATGACTCAAGGTGGATCATGGGGTCAAATAGTGAAAAAAGTTGTCCGTCACTAGTAAGGGTACTACGTGATATTATTCTTCATAATTGTTTGGCTATTATTTCTGCTTTATGGCGTGCGAAAAGCTAAAGGAAACAGGGTCCAGATATATGCCAATTTTTGTTTCTTTATAACTTACCTTGTGAATATAGTCTTAGCTGGAAACAGGGTGGCATTTAGTACTTTTGGATTCAAAAGCAGCCTCGTGTTTCTGCTTTGGAAGTTTTAGAGAAACCATCACAGACACTATGGAGCCCAGTGATAAGGTCAGGATCTCCGGATTTGAGACGACAGCCTAGGTAGTTGATCTGGAGCTCTGAGTATCTACTTCTTTGAGCCCTTCTTGGCCACACACCGGGTCTCTGGTTGGTCCCTCGATGTTATCGGGATTATTCATTTTAGAGAGGAAAGGAAATGTTTCAAGATTTGAGTGAAAAAATGGCCCAAAAAGGTTCATAAAAAAACTGTGGGTTCAGATTCCTCTAATCCCTCCGTCACGGTGGCATTTTTTAGATGTTTCTTTTTTTCGGTTAAACCCGCACGATTTTACTTAGCTGAGGGAAAAATTCTAGAGAAATGTGGGTCTGTTGGCACAAGCTCATCCCTGCACTCAACCAAGAAGAAAACTTGTCTTTGGTTGAATAAAATCATCTGGTGTAAGTTGCATCATGTATAACCTACATTGCTTTGTTGAAGAAGGTTGCCTGAAATCTACAAATACAGAAACATTGTATACGTAAACATCATTGAAATCTCTTGGTCACCGAATTTAGGTTTGAGAAGGACATAAGCAAGAACCGGTTTACCATTGTAGTGGTTAACAAATGGAACAGACTTAGTAGCCATGTAGTGAGCGGTGAGACAATTGGTTGTTTTAAGAAAAAGTTAGATAACTTTATGGGTAAAAAAAAACAGGTGGTAAAGAACATGGAACTGCCTAGTGTAGCCCCTATGGTCTCTTGTAGCCTCCTCAATTCTTATGTTCTTAGGAATGACTTCCAGAGGAGCCACTGTCATCACCATCAACCTTTGATTACCATTGACAAGAAACGAGGATTCATAATTGATGGTTATTTTTGCTACTTGGATTGGTTGTTTTGTTAATTAAGATAGTTTATATAGAACATTGATAACTCGTTACGGAATGTATTGTTGATATTGTTACTTGCGTGCATCTTGTTTTAGCTAGCATTAAATGATTCTATCTAGCGTAGAGGAAACTCCATGCTATGAAAACAGAACAACTTTACGTATCTCATAATTTTTCCATCTGATGGTGATAACTGTCGTAATCGACATAATCCATGTAAATATAACCTATTTCTTAGACATGATTTCTAAAATGTAACGAATTTGTTCCCCTTAAGGATTTTGTTCTGGTTAACGGGTTTAGTTGAAAAAATACATTCAAATAATTATCAGTAATCACCAAAGAAATTATTTACGAAAGTTGATCAAGGTAGCCTGCAGCCTACCTTGTGTTACAAGCTTCCTAATCCTTTATACTTTTATAATGCAAAAGTGCCACAGTGTAAGTTTTTTTTTATGGAATCCTCTCCAAATTCGGATCATGTATTGTCCATTGGCCAATTCACTATGATGATTATACGAGTAATTGTTTACGTTGCTGGTGAATGAACTTACTCTTTAACCCTCTGAGCTGAATAAAATCAGCTCAGTCCACTCGTGACCTCAGCTCAGTCCGCTCGTGACCTCAGCTAGAGACCTCGTTTTTCTGCACAGACACCAGCTAGTGAATACCTGTGAATTTTATATCTCCGAATAGTGTTAAGTGATTGTGTTGTGTTTTTGTAATTGTATACGTATAGCGCTATACAGTTACAGATATAAGATAAAGTGCAGGGTTTTATTTAATTTCAAAACAGTTTTCTGTTACCGTATTCCAAAGGTAGGAGAAATAGTATAAGGTAAGCAGAGTAAGCTTCGCGTATTTAGTTTATTAGAGACCGCTTTGATTTTTTGTTGTTGTTGATTTGTATTTTCTCTTTGCCGTTTTTATTGCTAAAGGGGGAGCGAAATGGCTTGTGAAGGTTGCGTGAACCTAGAGGTCCGTCTCAGGATGTGTGAGGAGGAAATTCGGCTTCTCAGGAGTGCGCTCCGTGAGAAGAGTGAACCCTCCCCACAACCCAAAGAGCGTTCCACTTCTTCACCTACTGTCACTGCCATGAGCGAGTGGCGCTCCGTGGGGTCCCGTTTGTCGAGCCCGCGTTCGGTAAACGTGTGCCCTGTGGAGCAACCGCTGGCTCTAGTCAATCGTTTTGCTCTACTGGAGGATGAAGTGGCTGAAAACCAGGAGTTCTTGGTGGTGGGGGACTCCATGGTTCGAGGCTATGACGACATCCTGCAGCGAAAGACTAAGCGACGTTGCAAGCTTGTATGTCAACCGGGCCGTGGGATCGTTGATTGTACCCGGTCCATCAGGGAGCAAGGACGGAAGAACACGGTTACGATTGTACATACGGGTAGTAACGATGTAGGTAGGGTGAGATCAGAGGAGCTTGTTCGGAATTACAAGGTCCTCCTTCAGGAGATGAAGGAACGTGGGAGCCGTCACGTAGTCTGTGGGATCCTCCCGAGGATCTACGCAGGTTCGTGTTGGAACAGTAGAGCCATAGGGATCAATTATAGGATATCGCAGTTGTGCACACAATTGGGATACCACTTTCTTGATCCTTGGTATCTCTTTTCTAGGCGCCATGACCTTTACGCTTCTGATGGGATCCACCTTACCCGCAGAGGCAAAGATGTTCTTACAAACCTCATTGTGGGAGTTTGTAATGAACCAGCTCCTTTTTTAGGGTAGAAGGCCAAAGGGAAGGGGAAATAGAATGTACTTGGGAAAACAGTGTAGAGTATAGCATTAATGTAGAACAATGTACCAGTATAGGACAAAATATAATTTTAGGATATAATGTCGCTAGAGGACGAAATGTCACATTAGGATATAATGTCATAGGACAAAATGTCGCAATGGGATATAATGACAGTGGAGGACAAAAGATCACGATGGGAAGTAATGGTAAAGGAGAACAAAATATCACGATAGGATGTAATGATAATGGAGGAGAAAATATCACGGTAGGATATAATGTCATTGAAGGCCAAAATGTAATTTTAGGAAGGGATACCGGACAGAATGTCAATGAAGGCCAAAATATCATGATAGGATGTAATATCGCTAGAGGACGAAATGACACATTAAGATGTAATGTCTTAGGACAAAATGTCACAATGGGATGTAATGACAGTGGAGGACAAAAGATCACGATGGGAAATAATGATAGTGGAGAACAAAATATCACGATAGGATGTAATGATAATAGAGGAGAAAATATCACGGTAGGATATAATGTCAGTGAAGAACAAAATATAATTTTAGGAAGAGATACCGGACAGAATGTCAATGAAGGCCAAAATATCAAGATAGGATGTAATGACAGTGGAAGACAAAAAATCACGATGGGATGTAATTATAGTGGAGGAAAAAATATCACGGTAGGATATAATGTCACTGGAGGACAAAATATAATTTTAGAAAGGGATGCCGGACATAATGTCACTGAACGACGGGAGGCCGGCGTGAATCACGGTGACGTAGGGGGACAAAATGTACAAAATAGATCGGATGACCGTAATCGACCAGATGTCCGTGATGGGGGAAATGTTAATTTTGATAGGAGAAATGTTAATGAGGCATTGAATGTCAATGAAGGACCAAATAATAATAATATAGAGCAAGGCATAAATAAAAAACAAAATGATAATATAAGACACGATATTGAAACTCAAAATGTGTCAAAAAGAAATAATCATGAGTTTCTTAAAACTATGTACTTTAATGCTCGTAGTATTAGGAACAAATTTCAAGAAATACAGGCGTATGTCAAAAGTGAAAATCTCGATATGATAGGAATAACTGAGACATGGTTAAATGGTACAGAGTTCGAAGCTGAATTTAATATTGCGGGATTTAAACACTTTCATCAGGATAGAAACCACAAGAAAGGTGGGGGTGTTCTATTGTAAGTTAAAAACAATGTTCATGCTTGTGTTTTAGAGAAAGTGAAACAGGATGCATATGACAGTTTGTGGGTTGAGTTAACCCAAACAAATGGACAAAAAATGAATATAGGTGTAATATATAGGCCAAAGACATTATCATTAGCAGACGACAAACTGTTATTTCAAGAACTGTCTAGTTTCTGCAACCGGGATTTATTGATAATGGGTGATTTCAATTTTACTGACATTGATTGGATGACCCTTGAACATGGCCATATAGGTAGTCGCTTGATTGATTTTCTTGGTGACAATCACTTAATTCAGCATGTAAAAGAGCCCACAAGATATGGAAACTTACTCGATTTATTGATCACTAGCCGCGAAAGCATGGCAACTGATGTAGAAGTCGGTGAATCTGTTGCAAATAGCGATCACAACTTAGTCAGATTCAAACTCCTAAACAATTTTAGAATAGATACTTGTGCTTCTAAAATACCCGATTTCAGTAAAGCTCAGTTCATAGAACTACGTCAGGAGCTTCAGCTTACAGATTGGGAGGAAAAATTAAACGAAAGGCCTGTAGATCAGATGTGGGAAATATTTCAAAATACGCTCACTAAGATGATTCAAACTTACATTCCTTTTAAGGACAGACGTCCCCCAAATCAGGCTCGCCCAAAGTGGCTCGACAAAGAAACTGAAAAAAGTATTGCTAAAAAGAGACAGGCTTATAAGAAATATAAGTGCTCGGGTGCATCTAATGACTATGAAAATTATGTGTCAATACAGAGAGATTTAAAATAGACAATAAGAAAAAGAAAACGACAATACGAAATGAGCATCGCTGATAAATCCAAAGAGAATCCCAAAGAAATTCTATAGTTACATTAGAGAAAAAAAGGTTGTTAAGAATCACATTGGTCCACTATTATCTGCTGACGGTCAACTTGAATATTCAAATGAAGGAATGTGTAATATCTTAAACAATTATTTTAGCTCGGTATTTGTAAACGAAACACCTCAAAGTGAATTCCAAACTGAAACCCGTGAAAAGTCTGGAGTAAACTTACTCACTACGGTAAATATAAAAAAAGAAACATTTAAAAGGTGTATAGACAAACTCAAAGTTAATAAAACACCAGGGCCTGACGGTTGGCATCCAAGAATCTTAAAGGAAATGAAAAATGAGATTGTTGTTCCATTAGAAATTATTTTCAATAAATCCATCATATCCGGAGATGTCCCAAGAGAATGGAAGCTAGCTAACGTTACTCCCATATTCAAAAAAGGTGACAAAAAGAAACCAAATAACTATAGGCCTATTAGTTTGACTTCGATCGTAGGAAAAATAATGGAAACTATCATCAGAGATGCTATCGAATATCATTTAGAAAGTAACCGTTTGATAAATGATAGCCAACATGGTTTCAGACGGAAACGTTCTTGCGTGACTAACTTACTCGAATTCTACAACACAGTTGTCTCGAATTATGACAAAAGAAACAATATAGATTTAATATATCTAGACTTTGCAAAAGCTTTTGATACCGTCCCACACGAAAGACTACTTACTAAATTAGCTTTGCATGGAATAAGTGGTAGCCTATTAGGTTGGACTAGTAATTGGTTGAAAGGTCGAAAACAGAGAGTTGTTTTAAATGGAAAAACTTCTGGATGGAAAAGTGTTGCAAGTGGAGTTCCTCAGGGTTCCGTTCTTGGGCCACTTCTATTCATAGTATATATAAATGATATAGACCATGGACTAAAATCTACTGTTTCCAAATTTGCTGATGATACAAAACTGTGCGGAGTGGCAAATGATCACTCAAACCAATTAGATATTCAAGAAGATTTAGATCAATTACAGCAATGGTCTGAAAAGTGGCTAATGAAATTTAACACAAGTAAATGCAAGGTAATGCACATAGGTAAAAATAACAGCAAGTACGATTACAAGTTATTTGGAAATTCGTTAACAAAAGTGGATAGTGAAAAAGATCTCGGCGTAATTATCAGTAACGACCTCAAATCATCCAAGCAGTGTATTTCAGCCTCTGAGAAAGCAAATAAGATTCTGGGATTGATTGCGCGATCTTTTGATTTCAAAAGTCCATCACTCATTAACAAGCTATATAAATCGTTAGTTCGTCCACATTTGGAATATGCTGTTTCCGTATGGTCACCGAATCTCATTAAAGACATTGACAGACTGGAAAAAGTACAACGGCGAGCCACAAAACTGATTCCAAATATCAAAAATAAATCATACGAAAATCGACTTAAGCACATGAATCTGTTTTCCCTAAAAAAGCGTAGACTCAGAGGTGACTTGATACAGGTCTTTAAGATTTTAAAGGGAATTGACAACATCAAAAGTGACCAAATTTTCACATTGAATGAGAATCAGACAAGAAACAATGGTCTCAAACTGTCCGGAAATAGATTCAATTTGGAAGTAGGTAGAAACAACTTTGCCAACCGTGTAGTTAATGAATGGAATAAACTTCCTGCACAGGTAGTGCAATGTAGTTCAGTTCGAAGCTTTAAGAATCATTTAGATAAATACCTAAGTAAGATGCTGTAATTATTATAATTTATGTTATATTATTTGTTTTTGTTTTGTTATAATTTGTCTGTCTGATTTTTATTTATTATTAGTTATATGTCAATTTATTATCAATTACTATTTACCTGTTTGTTTGTTATTCAACTATACCAATGCATTTATTTATGTATTTTAATTGTTATTTACATTATTATAGTTTTAATTTATTATTAATATGATTTTTTTTTTTTTTTTTTTTTTTTTTTTGTTTGCATCCGACCTAGATATGGATCAAAAGGTCTCCTGTCGGCATGCTTTGCCTTTGTAATCCTTTGTAAAAGTATACTGGTATATGATAGACATGCAGCTTTCTACAAGAGCATTTGAATCTACCTGGTATTGACATCATAACATACATACATACATATACCAAGGCTTTTTCTCCCTTACAAGGGAGGTAGCCAAAAAGAAAAAGGCATGAAAAACATTCCCACCCATTCCATCCCTAAAATACAATCTACTCCCATCCACCCTCCCTCTTATCTTGGCACCTCCTGGATTACGGGTCATAACACAAAAGCAAAATCCACCAAATGAAACATAAAAGTAACCTCAGCAGTGCTCTATTATGTATCCAACATATCCCCAGTGCCTTAGATTGTGTCCCTTCAAACACGCATTAGTACATAAAAAAAAAAAAAAAAAAAAAAAATCGGTAAGCCGAAATCTATACGTGATCCCGAGGAGAGAAGAAGAAGAAAAAGAAAAAAATAATCATTTCTAAGGCAAGAAAAAATTGCTCTGACAAGCCTCTGTTTAGGTTACAACTTCGCATCGAGACAATATCAACACAGGTTTGGCAATAGATACTACTTACTTCCCTTATGTGTAACCACCACATAGAGAACACGGTACATCTATTACTACATTGTCCGACACTCCCTTTTTCAGGAGAACAATACAAGACCTTTTTACTGAGTGGCCCATGATCTAAACCGTTGACCGCGGCCGGTTTGCTTTGGGCCGCGGATATTCTGCACAAGAACGTCAGGGTATTTTTATCTATCAATTTATGTATGATATTCGAATTTGCAATCATGCAAACATCATTGAACAAGAATAGTTGAAGAAATAAAGGAAAACATTTCATAACAGAAACAATAATTCTTTCCCTACCGGGGAGGTATGGTCTTAAATGAAGGAAATCGTGTGGTTGGATCGACTTTTCACGGTGGCGTCCACGACATTACGTCGTTCTCTGAAATAACTATGGTTTCCTATGGACGCTTTCACACAACACTACCATGATCACGTGTGAAAGCATCCATAGAACATAGTTATTTGAAACCACGACGTCGTGTCGTGGAAGGCGCACGACGAAAAGTCGATACGTGTGAAACGAGCCTAAATGTTTCATGACACGGAAGAGGTTAGTCGAGGCGGGGTTGCCATGGAGATGAATAAACGAGTCTGGTGCCAGTCACCCAGAACGGAAGTGATCAGGCTTATTGACAGAGGATATTTTTTACATTCTATGCACTCGATATGGCCTGGAGTCCTTCCTACCCTCACCTGCATTATCTCGACTTCCCTCTAAGAACATAAAATTGGAGGAGACTACAAGACTATAAAGCACTAGGCAGTTTCATGTTCCTTAGCACCTGTGTTCCCTACCCTTAATGTTATCTAATTTTCTCCTAAAACAACCAATTGTTTCAGCACTCACTACATGGTTACGAAGTCATTCGTTAAACACCGTTGATAAACCAGTTCTTCCCTATTTCCTTTTATAGGAACATAAGCTTTAACATACTGCAGAAACTAGGTCACCGCGTCGGAGAGGTTAATGCAAAGATCCTGGGGGAAAAGGGAGGGGCTATGTCCACATAAGGGGGCCATGGGAACGTTCGAGATGACGTCGACAACGGCGAAGAAAACGGGAATTCCCGCTACGTCATGAAGGGTCCGCCCACGCCTTCAATTTGGACGGGAATCAACTGGAAATTCCTGGAATTATACCAAACGAATTCGGGAGGGCGAGAGGTTTAGTTACAGCGAAAAAGGGGAGAAAGGAGGAAGAGTAGGATAGAGAGAGAGAGAGAGAGAGAGAGATTGTGAGAATGAGAGTGTGTGTGAGGAAGTATGAGGGAATGAGAGTGAGAAAGACGATAACTGGAATTGAGCCAACACAGGCAACTGCAGAAGTAGTTAAAATTCTGGTAGTGATTGATTTTAAGATCATGTGAGTTGAACGAAATGTGCATCATGATAAACATAGAGGAAAATTAGTAGGTTACATTAGAGCTATGAAGGGCGGAAAATTTTGCACACATATTTTTAGGTACTCCGGGACATTAGGAGGAAAATATTCAACCAATTCTGGGAAGGATGGTTACGCGAAAGAGAAAACTCCCAAGAAATTACTAACAGGAAAACTTGGCCACCACCATGCGAGAGGAGCGACTTCCTGGAATCGAGCCAGATACTCCAGCCAGTCTTTTACGTAGGTGACGGTGTATGTTTATGTACACGTGTACATGCGGGTTTGTTTTTGTTTATCTGCTTGTTTGTTTACTCGCTTGTTTGCTTGTTTGTCAGAGTATGTGTTTGTATGTGTACGTATGTATGCGCGTGTACGTGTGCATTTACATGTGTGTACACACACACACACGCACACACACACACACACACACACACACACGCACACACACACACAGGAGTGTGCTGATGTACAGAATATGACTGAATATTTTGTTACCAAAGGGTGTAACAATAAATAGGAAAAAATATTGTTCCGTCCAGAAATTTTTCATACATTTTATGGTCTGACATTATGACAAACAAGGCATCTCAGTGAAAGTAAAGTACAAATTTTGGCGCTCAAATATGTTATGGTGCTTTACCCTTCCACTGATATTCACGAGTCGTATTTTATTTCCTGGTCGTCGCCAGGAAAACCCTTTTCGCATGTAATGGTTCATCTATGATTTCGCCTTTTAATAAATTTAACGTTTGTTCTGGCCCCTTCCAGGTAATTTCATTCAGTCGGGACAACCTGCATAATGAAAGGGTTGACAATGAGGGGATGTAATGACGATGCGAGCACAGGGTAATGAGTTTACCTTTGTGATACTTTTGTGTGATTTTCCTGGGAAACGCCACTTCCCACCAGCCATGCGCAGAGCCCGCTGGGAAAATACGCCGCATCCGGTGCCCGCTTGCCAAACCAACAGATTTCCCATTAGCCAAGTTTCCCTGTCTCTCCGTGGGCGCAACAGTTTCCTTGAGGAATGAATTCATCTTTGCATCTTTCATTTGAACCTGAATGTGCTTCCTGGCTTTTAACACCTATTATTATTCTCGTCGTTGTCGTCGTCATCGTCGTCGTCATCGTCATCAGTGCCGTTGTCGTCGTCTTCGTCGTCGTTGTTGTTCAAGGAATATAAACTGAACAACGATATATTATTTTACTATTGTGGGCCTTTACTAACCTTTCACATGCTATTCCTGCAGAATTTGTCTATTTTCATCCTTTTGTTTTTCGACAATTACAATCATCTGTGAGGTATTTATTTTTCCCACTGTCTTTAATTTTTTACTACAAGAAAAATTATGTTCTTCCTGTACTGTCTTAAGTTCATCCATTTTTGGTAGTATTATTCCCATATAGAGTTAACCTTCTTCTATAGTTTCTCCATAGTCCTCTTTGTACTTTGTAGTCTATTCTTTATTGACTTTGAATCTTAGTACCTGGAGTCCAAAGCACGAGCCAAGGAGCTTGATATGTTGAAATAATTATGGTGACGTCATAACCTACAAAACAAAAACAAAAACTCGCTCCGTCGCAGCACAGTGTGAGCTACGTCCCGCGAGAAGCCTCGCCAGCCACTTCGCATACCTACGCAGAACCAGTGTCAGAGTCAAGAACACCAGGAAGAGTTCCACTCTAGATATTAATGATTATACAATCACAGAAATATTTTTCATTGACGTTCGGAAAAAAATTATTTGTATATAGATTGAATTAAGGTATGAATCAGAGAAATAGCGCAAGCACAATGAAGACCTATTTATTCATGAATGACAAATATGATACTATGATTAACATCAGCTCACTCAAGCAGCTATTATACATCATTATAAATCTAAGAACTTACTTCTCCAACTGCATTGTCACTGATACCAGGAATTGTCCTGTAAAGAAATGATCAAAAGAAAGAGAGAGAGAAGGAGAGAGCGAGAATGAGAGAGAAAATCCGACAGCTACTGCCAAGTGACGTCACAGTTCACACAAAATCGTCCCAGTATTACGTACACTACTTGGAACTCGGTATCTGGGTGGTTGTGCCTTTAACACCTTCCTGCTTCAATAGGGCGGGGAGTCCCCTCCATCATGATTATGCAGAAAATCCCGGAGGCGAGGTGGCCGGGGCAATTCCCACGCAAAGGCTGTTAGTCCGTTTTCCTGGTGGGACAACAAACGCGCAGGTAATTGGTCGAGATTTTTTTGTTTTCTTTTGAGGGATGGCGTATACCGGGATATGTTTGTACACTACGACCTGTGGTGAATCAGTGCTTGCAAGAAAAAAATCTAGACACGTGTTCAAATATTGTTGTATTTAAGAAAACAAAGGCGTAGTTGCAAGAGATCTTTCCTTTAGGAACGTGCATACACGCACATACGCACATACACACACACACGCGCACACACACACAAACACACGCGCACACACACATACACACACACACACACACACACACACACACACACACACACACACACACACACACACACACACACACACACACACATACACAATTACACACACACATACACAATTACACACACATACACACATATAAATATGTGTATGTATGTTTACTGTATATATATTTATATATATATATATGTATATAAATATATATATATACACATATATATATGTATATATATGTATATATATATATGTATATATATGTATACATATATTTATATATATACATATATATATATATATATATATATATGTATATATATATATATATATACATATATATATGTATATATATATACATATATATACATATGTATATATATATACATATGTATATATATATATGTATATATATACATATATATACATACATATATATACTGTATATATATATATACATATATATACACACATATATATATATAATACATATATATACATGTATATTTATATATATATACATATACATATATATACATATATATTTATATATATAATATACATATATATACATATATATTTATATATATATATATATAATATACATATATATACATATATATTTATATATACATATATATATACATATATATATATATACATATATATACATATATATATATATATATACATATATATATATACATATATACATATATATATATATATATATATAATATATATATATATATATATATATATATTTAGCCTGTTTACTTATTTAAATATTTATATGTTTATTTAATTGTCTCTATGTATTAGTTCGTCAGCTGATTAATAATCTCTTGAATATCTAAGCTTTCATTTAGCAAACTATTCACATTCTGTTGACTCAGTCATGAATATAATGTGACGGTGATGTAAAACATACTCTTAATGTACATATCCAAGGAAGGTCAAGCGTACAGACCA
>NC_134789.1:47606141-47608641 GCF_046742065.1 Oratosquilla oratoria
GAAATTCAGCGTCAAGGATATGAGCTATGCGTCTCCTGGGGGAGGTTCCTTATCTTTATCAAAGCGTTTTCTTTAGGTGAATAAAGTTGCCACTCTTTTACACATCTTGCACGATTATCACAAGATATATTAGCAGAAAACTTTCCAGATCACATGAAAAAAATCTATAAAAAGCGGTACAATGATAATATAAAAAGATAGTAGCCTAGAATTATCGTGTGAAAAATGTCTACGAGATTTTCACTAAAAAATCCAAGATATCGGTTTGTATTTCATTATATTTCCAGATCACATGAAAAATATCTATAAAAAGCGGTACAATAATAATTTAAAAAAATAGTTTAGAATTATCGTGTGAAAAATGTCTACGAGATTTTCACTAAACAAATCAAGATACCGGTTTGTGTTTCATTGTATGTGGTTGCAAATATGATTTGGTACAGCTGTTTTCTTGAAATAAAAGATATTTCGTACACAGTAGCCTGAGCGTTTGCCATACAGAGTGATTCTTCTTTCGTGTAAGCGGATGAAATTGTATCGATTGCAATAGATTTTTTTCTTGTCTCTTCATTATCTCATCAACATATTTTTGCGTCACGACAGGACATTTTCGTCTGAACTACTCAAGTATTCAGAAACATTTTAGGATAATTTCATATCTATTGTCATTCATTCATATGCATACTCTCATTTAATTTATTCTTGAGTTAATCGAGTACAGTTCATAATTATTGATTCTTTTTTTATTATTGATGCGTGAACACTACGTATAATATTAGGAATATTTTTTTTATACTGACTATACATTTACGGACGTAGGGAAAAAGGAGACACTGATGGGGAACGAAGAAAAATATAAATGAGAAATAATCTGAGGCTAGAACCATCATATTTCTAATGAAACCGTAAGAAAACATTCTCGTATTCCCGTAATAATGTGGATTTATATAATTATCTATAGATAAAATAAGATACGAAAGGGGTTTGGAGAAACAGGATATATTATTAGAGACACATCACAAAATACCTCACCCATACGCGCGCGCGTGCACACACACACACACACACACACACACACACACACACACACACACACACACACACACACACACACACACACACACACACACACACACAGGCACGCACACACACACACACACACACACAGGCACGCACACACACACACACACACACACACACACACACACACACACACACACACACACACACACACACACACACACACACACACACACACACACACACACACACACACACACACACACGACACAATGGTGTGATAGTACCGCGCTCTACCACTAATTCAGCGATTCAGGTTTATCACTTGTCCTTTGCTATATATATATATTCACTACCTCTCCTCTTCTTGTCTGTTAAGTGTCTGGAAATATTGATAATCTTTTGCATTCAGTGCACATTGCAATTTTATGCTCATATATTATTTTCCGACCTCCAGGTCCAACCTGTCATCATCTAATTATTGATTTCCCGTGCGCTCTGCCACCTTATTAGAGATTCTACCACTCAGTTGCATAATTAGCCTCCTTTACCCCGATATTCCACCACTCAGTTGCATAATTTGCCTCCTTTACCCCGAGGGCTTCCGGCCTTGCACTTCTTGTTCTTTGGCCTCCAACGACAATGTAGTCTATACCTGCATCTGTAATCTCTATCCCTGCAGCCATCGCCTAACATGTAGAACTGCGTAAGAAGTTTGACGAGACCCAGATACCTCGAGAAGGAATAACCTAGACAGGAGCTGAAATTATACTAGACTGGCAAAAATAATGTTAAATCTGTTGTTCCTCTTAATACGTTCGGTTTCTGTTGTATTTTCTTTTATCAATATATTATAATTTCTATGAAAAAAATATACTAAATTTTGTGTAATTATGCTAAATCTGGTCACCCTGGCCAGCAGACCTTCAGTGTCTCCCCATCCCACCTCCACTCCCTCTTCTCCGTTCCCGATCCGGTAACCTTACCACTGCCAGCCCTCCAATCACCCTTGGCCTTCGTCATTGATCTCTCTTTTTGGTCTAATTCCTTCACTAACGGGAAAGGAGGCAAGAAAGTGAATAAAAAAGAAACAAACAAGTAAAACAAACAGGCAGAATTATGAACAAATATGAAATTAGCCATAACTTCGTTCTCACAAACGTAGTATCATTTGTATGAATGAAGCATGCAAGCGGCAGACAGAGTATAGGAAAAGTATTACCCCGTATGGCAAGGGTCAATGAGACTTATCAACAATATCTGTCCTCACCAGACATCAAATAAATTGTCTTTACCGGGCTTGTATTACCAATTATCTGACTATTCCTTTGCACTATTTTCAGTGATCAGTCAGTAATCCCTTTTGCGGTTCCTTGGTATTCCTTGGCGGAGTGAAATAATCAGGCATCATCTAAAAAAAAAAAAAAAAAAAAAAGTAAAAAGCACTGGAAAAGATGGATGTGTCAATACTAATTTGGTG
>NC_134789.1:47618641-47621141 GCF_046742065.1 Oratosquilla oratoria
AACAGTAGATTTTAGTCCATGGTCTATATCATTTATATATACTATGAATAGAAGTGGCCCAAGAACGGAACCCTGAGGAACTCCACTTGCACCACTTTTCCATCCAGAAGTTTTTCCATTTAAAACAACTCTCTGTTTTCGACCTTTCAACCAATTACTAGTCCAACTAGTAATATATATATACTTATTTATATATGTATATGTATATGTATATATATATATATATATATATATATATATATATATACATTGTTTTTAACGTACACCAGAACACCCCCACCTTTCTTGTGGTTTCTATCCTGATGAAAGGGTCATGTAATAGCCCATTAACTTATATATATACACTGCCAATGTCTTTCTAGAGGATATTTTAATAGTTTTCCAAACAACGACTACTCACTTTAAAAAATAGTTTTGATATTCTAAAGACTAGTTGAAGCAATTGAAAGTGAAACTTGAAAAATTTAAGTTTTTGCAGGACAGTGCCATTTATTTGGGACATAAAATAGACATGGACTTAGTACAGTGAATTCAAAGGTAGAAGCGGCAAAGAACGATCCAGTTCCGGGCAATGTAAAAATAGCTATAAGTTTCTTGGGACTGACTGGGTATTATAGGGTGTTTATTAAGGGTTATGCATACATAGCCAATCCTTTAAGTTCTTTGTTGAGGAAAGATTCAAAGTTCATTTGGGGATATGCACATGGAAAATTAACACCGATAGCTTACAAATCGAGACTTTGTAATAGTGCAGAGAGAAACTACTTCATCACAGAAAGAGAAACCTTAGCAGTGATATATTCACTAGAGAGTTTAGAAATATGATCCTGGGATATGTAATCAGAGTGTGGACTGATCATACTGCTATCTAGACCTTATTCAAACATAATGATCTTAGGGGCAGATTAGTCAGGTGGTTTACCACACTTTAGTGTTAAGCCACGTCCATATTTGTTGCATTTCCACGTATCGTATCATCTTTGCGTACCACCTAGTGATACGGTGCAACAGGGTATTGTACCCACATGTTGCGTATCCGATTGCTGTATACAGATACGCAACAAGTGGGTACAATACCCTGTTGCACCGTATCGTATCACTAGGTGGTACGCAAAGATGATACGATACGTGGAAATGCAGCAAGTGTGGACGCGGCTTTACGAGGTTAAGTCTGAATATAATCCAGGTAGGAAGAATGTTGCAGCAGATGCACTATCTAGGAATATTAGCCAACTAATATCAGAGTCGATCAATTTCGTCTGCAGTACTAATGAACTAGTAACTTTAGATGAGGAAATGTAAGAGGTCAAAGAAAAGATAAGATTTGGGAAAAAGTAGCTCAGAATTTGATGAACACGCGAAGTGTTCCTGCAAAACTACCAAAAGTGTATAAGATAGAGGAATTTCATTTGAGCAATGGACTTTTATAGAGAAAAACAGTTGTAAGCGGGAAGGGACCCAGTGAATCAGTTGGTAATTTCACAAACTCTTGTACAAGAGGTATTGAAATTACTTCATGAAAGTGATTGTAGTTCCCACCCAGGAAAGAATAAAACTTATAGACAAGCACAACTTAAATGCTTTTGGCCAGGTATGAGGGAAGACATTTATATATGTATAGACAATTGCATGAAATGTGTTGAGGTAAAAGGAAATACAACTAAACCTGCTCCTATGCTATCATATCCCAGTTCGCATAAACTTTGGGAAAGTCCACTTACATACACTGAAGTTCCCTATGTCTGAAAATGGATATGAATATATATTTGTTGCCATCGGTTATCTGTCAAGATTTTATCATTTTACAACCCTTGCCAAATAAGAGAAGTGAAACAATTGCTTCAGTAATCTATGATCAAATAATCTGTAATTTCACTTCTCCTAAGGCCTTAATTTCAGACATGGTACATAATTTAATGACAAAACATTGAAAGAATTATGTAGATTTTCTAAGATAAACAAAGTTAATATCCAGGAGAATCATCCTCGGAGCAATGGAGTTGTAGAGAGGTTAAATAAGGAAATTCTCAATTTCTTAGAGGTTTGATAAGCCCACATAGTATGACTTAGGATAGTTGGATTATTTGTGTTAAATGTGCACTTAATAACCAAATTAATACAGCTACAAGAGAAACACCACATTTTATTACCTTTGGGGAAAACAATTCTTCCATATTATATCTTGATTACAGAACCAGAGCTAGTGTATAATATAGATGATTACATCTCAAATAAGATACATTCATTTCAGGTTATACACCAACAAGTTAGGAAGCACATGAAAGATTATACACAAAAGATGAAGAAGCAGCAACATAAAATATCAGGAGATTTGGTCATGGCCAAACTACATACAATTAATAACCTTTCACCAAGATACTCAGATTCTTATAGAATAGATTATTTTGCAGATGGAAATAAATACAAGATCTTCCACTTAGAAACTAGGTAAATGTCAGTTAGACATGTAGATGATTTAAAAAGGACTAAGATAGAACTT
>NC_134789.1:47626141-47641141 GCF_046742065.1 Oratosquilla oratoria
AACAGAGGGGAAGGAAATAGTATTGGGATTTAGAAGTCACAGGAGCTTTGAAAAAGGAACCAGGAAAAGTTGCTGGAACAGTAGCAGGGAGAGTGTGGGTCAAGGGAATCTCAATCAGATCGGTTTCTGGAAAGGCGGTTTATGAAGCAGCCTGGAGTTAAGGGTCAAGTTCAGGGAACCTTTGTCGTAGTAACGAGCGTAAGCTGACATAATTGCAGGACCAATCCGTAGGAGCCCGGGCGAAAGGGGATGGGGCAGTGAGTCACTCTAATGTGGTGTGTGTGTGTGTGTTAGGGTGGAGGGTGAGGATGTGTGTGTGTGTGGAGAGGGGAGTGGGCAGTTACGGAAATAGTGATTGGACGTCCGGGACAGTTGTGCCGGCGTGGGAATATTGTCCGTGGCACTGAGCCTTTGCAGGAAAAGTTAGTAGGTAAAGGGACAGTTGTTGGAATGACGACCGTAAGCGGAAAATGTCATGTAAATGGTTATAAAAGTAGCGGAATTACTGAATAGGAATCAACTTCCATAAGAATAGTAGGAAGTTCTGCTTCTAATTAGAGGATGTTATTTTTACCCGTGCATTTAAACAAACGTTGTACTTTGAACAATAGGGTAACTTTGTAAAAAGAGGAAATAGGAAATAGAATAAAGGAACCAAACAATTCTACATACCTACCAACCTACATACATTCAAACATACATGTATACATACATGCATACATATGTGCATACATACATGCATACATGCACACATACATACATACATACATACATACATACATACATACATAAATACAAGCATGCATTCATATATACAGTACATGCATACATACATATATACATACATGCGTATTTGTACATACATATATGCATACATACATACATATATACATACATACATAAATACAAGCATGCATTCATATATACATGCATACATACATATATACATACATGCGTTTTTTACATACATATATGCATACATACATAAATACATACATACATGCATGCATGCATACATGCATACATACATACATACATACATACATACATACATACATACATACATACATACATACATATATACATAAACACATACATACATACATACATACATACATAAATACAAGCATGCATTCATATATACATGCATACATACATATATGAATACATACATATATACATACATACATACATACATATATGCATACATACACATAGATGTTTTTTTTCACACACACACACACACACACACACACACACACACACACACACACACACACACATATATATATATATATATATATATATACATATATATATATATATATATATATATATATACATATATAGATGTATATATATATATATATTTATATATATATATTGAAAAAAAGAAAACAAAAGAAAAACCACTGGGGTATAAGAAACTTAGTCCGAACGTTTTCGTCTATTTAAGACATTATCAAGGAATACAAAGTGACAGAGACATAGGTGCATATATATATATATATATACATATATATATATATATATATATATATATATATATAAATATATATATACATAAAGTAGTATACAAGCAAGGAAACATGGAAAGGACACATAAGATGCTTCCTAACTAGGTTGAGAAATGTTTACATTTTAAGGATATTTAATCATATGATGTTACATCACCCGGGCCTGGTAACACTTGGAGCATTTTTTACAATTTTCTTAATAATAAAATCATCAAATTTATAGAAACCTAAACTTGATTATTTTATTATTAAGAAAATGATAAAAAATGGGTTAAAGGGTTAAAGTTAGGTGGTTTATGGTGTGGGAACACGCCACTACTGTAGAGTCCCCTTAAGTTGCGTAGCATTTTTGTGACATAATAATTAATATGATTAAATAAACCATTGTATATTATCTATATTTGTGAAATTAATGTTGCCACAAGCCATGATAGCTTTTGTAGGAAGAAAGCATTTAAATGTAAAATGATTGTATAATTTTACCAAATATTGAAATATTGGTTATTTTTGTTTAATTTTAGTGTGGGCGGAAATGGATTATTCACAAATTCATAGGTTTTCGCAGATGAACCCCATATCACCATATATATTCTAAAGATAAATAAACGAGATACATTTATTCACCTTTTAGCTATAGACATTTATTGTCAATCCACACACACATGCACATACACACGCACGCAAAAGAATGTGTACATATATTTGTGTTTGTGCATGCATGTATTTTCAAACTAGGGTTTCCCAGCCTTCTGGTAGGGGGGGGGGCACACCTGGAAGGGGGAGTGTTTAAAGCTATATTTCATAAAAAAAATTGGTTAGGGTTAAGGGTTAAAGTTAGGTGGGGTATTGTTAGGTTAGGGATTATTCACGAACTCGCAGCAACGCGGGGGTAATATGGCTAGTATATATATATATAACTAATTATTGTTATTATAATTATGATTATGATTATGATTATAATCATATTTAGATTATATATATAATTGCATTCGTAGTAGTATTCGTAGTCATAGTCATATTCATAGTCATGGTCATAGTCATAGTCACCGTCAATCATCGTCTAAGTCACAGTCACTGAAATAGTCATAATCGTGATCATGTCATAGTCAGGTTCATTGTCATAGTCATTAGAAATGCCACGGTCATTGCCATTGTTGTTATTGTCGTTGTTAATTTTCGTTAATATTATAATGTAATCTAAACTAAATTTATTAAAGAGAACATTTGTAATTAAATTTACCTACTGCAATTTAAACACGTTTAACCTGTTTCGCACACGCAAAAACATTATCAATTGTTATCTTGATGCTCGCCTACACGCCCAACATTAAGAAATATATATATCAGACATTTAAGGTGTTTACACTATGGTTCTAGGAATTTATGCTCGTTCATAAACAGTAATCATCATGCCAGTCGCCTGAGTGGGCTGCTAAATTAAGTAAGAAGGAAAGCAAAGACAAGTAGGACGTGTTGGGGGATGTTTTCTTGTTGGCCGTCTTTGACAATCTGATTGGCGATCCTCAAGTATCATCCTTGGATCTGTTGAGTTATCACTTGGATGATCGTAGGTGTTACCTCAAAGCTGATGGCACAAAGTCACACACACACATGCGTGCGCACACACGACTCGGTGGCGCGGTTGATAGAGCGCGGAACTGCTAGCATGGTGGAGCCCGTAGTACTTGGTTCGAATCCTGCCCAGGCCGAAAATTATTTCGGTACCGCTGCGCTTCGGGTCGTTACTCTGACTCTCGTGGGCGGGGAGTTGGGGGCGTGTGTGGTGTGTAAGGTCATAGCATAAATCCATAGATCGGTCATACGAGCTCTGAGCTCTCTTCCGGGAGGGAAATAGCTGTCGATCACGAGTCCAGCATGTGATCCAAAGACCAAGGTGAACACACACACACACACACACACACACACACACACACACACACACACACACACACACACACACACACACACACACACACACACACACACACACACACAGCCCCGTTCAAAAGCAGAGAATTAGTGTTCTAGACGATCATTTGAGGATTATCCCTGGTCCATGAACAATCACTTCTGAGCTGTAATCGCACCGAGCAAGTCGTATTTAAACTAGGGACTCACAGTTATCAGCGACGCATGTGATGTCAGAGATGCACACATCTGCAGCACAGTCTCATTCTATTCTAAGAAGAGTTGAAAGAACAAGAGTGGGTGACTGTTCTACATCCTAGAAGAGGTGGGACATACCAAGAGGACATACTTTTGTCTTATTTTCTTACGTATGAATGTATTAGAGGAACTTCTTATTGCGACAACTGCGTCAAATCCATTCTTCTTGGAATTACCTGTTGACTTTGTGGCTTTCATCAATTGATTTCGTAAACAATCTTTTCTCATTATTTGCGTATTTATTTATCTATTTAATTATTTGTTTATGCGGTTGCTTACTTAGCTGCTTATTTACTTATTTACTTATTCATTAATTTATCTAATTATCTATTTACATCATAATTAACTAATTAATCAATCAAGAAATATATCTACCTAGTTACATATTCATTTATAATTTTATCTATGCATTCGTTTATTTAATTATCTATTAATTTCTAAATAGAAATGTAGTAGCACATTTGTAAATGACACACAGGAAACCCACAGTCGGAGAAATTAAACTTCGAATAAAGAAGAGTCCTTTATTCTTCTTTATTCGAAGTTTATATTCTCCGACTGTGGGTTTCCTGTGTGTCATTTATTAATTTATTTATTCATTTTGTTTATCTATTTTTTTTTTCTTTTACGGGGAATAAGTATGAAAAAGAATCACCAGAAAAAGAGTGAAAAATGTTTGGATTTGGGATGTGTGTGGTAAAAAGAAAAATATGTTAGTAGGTGAGAACACACTTCAGGTGGTGACGTGAGAATTTATTCCAGACGAAGACTCCTCGAGAGAACTGAGGGAACTTAGGATGTACAATGACGTATCACACAGTAAGGATAATATGAGAAAACGAGTGACACTCAAAAGGAAGATGAGTGTAATAAAAGTTGGATAGGATGATTAAAGGAATTATATGGCAAAACTAGGGGGAGTTTGCCCTAGACGAGTGAGTGGGAATAGTTAATAAAGGAGAAGGAAGTATGGAGGAGAGCGTGTTAAAGAAAACAGAGGTGGCAGAATACTGAAAGCTATTAGTACGGAAAAGGAATTACCTTTGGATGGAAGTGACGAAATTAGACAGGGCAGACACATCACAAAAGAGAGGAAAGGAAAATAATGATTTTTTTTAGAAAGAAATCCTGACATAAAAAAAAAAAAAAAAAAAAAGTCTGGCTGGAAACCAGTGTAATCCGTAGACAGCTTCGACCGCTTACATATATATATATACATATATATATATATATATATATATATATATATATACATATATTATATACATATATATATATACATATATATATATATGTGTGTGTGTGTGTATTGTGTGTGTATGTATATATATATATATATATATATATATATATATACAGTGTATATATGTACATATATATATATATATATATATATATATATATATATATATATACATATACATATATATAGATATATATATACACACAGACACACACACATACACACACACACACACACACACACACACACACACACACACACACACACACACACACACACACACACACACACACACACACACACACACACACACACACACACACATATATATATATATATTATATATATATTATATATATATATGTGTATATATATATATATATGTGTGTGTGTGTGTGTGTGTGTGTGTGTGTATATATATAATATGTATATATAATATATATATATATACATATATATATATATATATATATATATATTCTAAAAACGCTGTGGAAGTTGGGGACTGGTGGTATTTCGGTGACACTTTGTCCTAAAAATATTCTTGAAAAAGCGCTTGGGTAAGTCAGGGTCAGGTGGTATGATTCGTTCCTCTTCTTGTTGTTCTTCTTCTTCTTCTTCTTTTTCCTTCTTCTTCTTCTTCTTCTTCTCTTCTTCTTCTTCTTCCTCCTCTTCTTCTTCTTCTTCTTCTTCTTCTTCTTCTTCTTCTTCTTCTTCTTCTTCTTCTTTCTTTCTTCTTCTTCTTCTTCTTCTTCGCGTTCTTCTCTTCGCGTTCTTCTTCGCTTTTTGTTCTTCTTCGCGTTCTTCTTCTTGCTCTCCTTCTTTGTCTTCTTGTTTTCCTTCTTTTCTTTTCTTTCTTCTTCTTCTTCTTCTTCTTCTTCTTCTTCTTCTTCTTCTTCTTCATCTTCTTTGTCTTCTTCTTTCTTCTTCTTCTTCTTCTTCTTCTTCTTCTTCTTCTTCTTCTCATCCTCCTCTTTTCAAATCTTCTTCTTTTTCTTCTTTCTTCTTTTTCGTCTTCTTCTTTCTTCTTCTTCTTCTAAATAAAAATATTCCTCTAAAAAAACGCTGTGGACGTCGGGGAAAGGTGGTATTACGGTGACACTTTGTCCTAAAAATATTCGTTGCAAATTCCTGGGTGAGTTTCAACTCGCTGATTGGCTGAGAGACTGATGACGTCACGGCAACGGAGACAACTGATTGGCCGAGAGCGGTGACGTCACGGCAACGGAGACGGCTGATTGGCTGAGAGCGGGACGAAAAAATAAAATTCTCCAAAATGTTTCAATGTCACGACGTCCCTAACCGATTTGAACGGGGATCCGGCAAAAAGATTACAATGACGGACCCCGTGACACGGGCCATCCCTGTAAGGGTATAAATCGCATATACGCGGTCGCGGGACTCGAGCGGATCTAGAGGACTCGAGCGGATCTTTGAGACTCGAGCGGATCTAGAGGACTCGAGCGGATCTTTGGGACTCGAGCGGATCTAGAGGACTTGAGCGGATCTTTGGGACTCGAGCGGATCTTGAGGGCTCGAGCGGATCTTTGGGACTCGAGCGGATCTTGAGGACTCGAGCGGATCTACGGGACTCCACCAAAATATAGACTAAAAACACGTGGGCGTAAGTCTAAATAAAAATATTCTAAAAAACAAAAATGACGAAAATAAAAGAGGTGAATAATTTACAGTTGTTTATTCTATAGCCTTTGTTTGAAGGTGGGGCGTAGCCGTCCGCGAGCGAAGCGAGGTGCGCCGCAGGCCAAGCCCCCCGGCGCAGCCGGGCTGGCGAAGCCAGGGGTTTATATATATATACAGGTATATATATATATATATATATATATAAATATATATATATATATAATTTAAGACAAATGAGGGAGAAATCGTTGGGGAAGGGTAAAGGAAGATGTGTAGGGAATAGAATTTATTGCCCTAACGTTGCGACCAAGCTGCACATATCGCCACCAGGGAAAATAACAATGGCAGAGACCCACACAGGAAACCCACAAGTCGGAGAAAATAAACTTCGAATAAAGAAGATTCCTATATTTCGGCTAACAACTGTAGCCCTCTTCAGGAGAGTACATAAGACAGAGGACAAAGGGGACTTATAAGCTACAGAAAAGAGAAGGAATGTGGACAGATGACATTACTCAGGCGCGGGGTAAAATGGGGTGGCGGAGGAGGGTGAGGTGAGGGGGGGCTGTAAGCTCCGTACCAGCCTACTGACTGCCGCGCGTGAAATAGTGTCAGGAGTCCACTGCCCTTTAGATATATTAATGTTGGGGCATTATTCAATTAATGCTGATTCAACTATTTTTCTCCTGAAACCGCAGTGGGACTTGAACACTAATCTAGCCTTAAACCAGTCGAAATAATTATTCTTATTTTTAACATGAAGAAATACAGCAGAATTTTCCTGCTCATACCTAAATGACCTTATATATTCTGCCAATCTATTGTTCAAGTCTCTCCCGATTTGACTCAAGTTTGGTTTCCAAGTGTGTGTATATATATATATATATATATATATATATATATATATATATATACATATGTCTCTCTCTCTCTCTCTCTCTCTCTATATATATATATATATATATATATATATATATATATATCTATACATATATATATATAATATATATATATATATATAATATATATATATATATATATATATACATATATATATATAAATGTATATATATATATATATATATATATATATTATATATATTATATATATATATATATATATATAAATATGGACCAATTTTTTCCTGATTCTCTAACGTAGTGCGCGTTGCAATCCCTACATTTCACCTCGTAGACTGCCCCTGCTTGGTCCTCTTTGCCCTCTCGACCCTTGACCTTCGTCAGGGCACCCTCCAAGGTGTTTCTTAGTTTATGAGCCACATTGACCCCATATCACAAACCAAGTAACACCTTGCATATACACACACACACACACACACACACACACACACACACACACACACACACACACACACACACACACACACACACACACACACACACACACACAGCCACACACACACACACACAAACACACAAACACACACATATATATATATAAATATTATATATATATATATATATACTATATGTGTGTGTGTGTGTGTTTTTGTATGTTTGTATATATATATATATATATATATATATGTATATATATACATATATATATATATATACATATATATGTATATATATGTATAATATATGTATATATATATATACATATACATATATATATAATATGTATATTATATGTATATATAATATATACAGTATACATATATAACGTATATGTATATATATATGTATATAGATATATATAATATATATATATATACATATATACATATATATATATATGTATACATATATTGTATGTATATATGTCTATATATATATATATATATATATATATATTCATATATGTACATATATGCATGTCACTATATGTATACACACACATATATATATATACATATACATATATATGCACAGAAATCACAAAACACACGTGATGAACTAATTTTGCTGAAACCACCGGGAAATTGGAGTAAGGATCACAATTTATCCCGGTAGATGGCTCCACTGTACCATCAGTCGTAGTAAACACACAATGGCGTCCTATGAAAATTGAACAGTTCATCGTTTAAAAGTTGAATTGGTAACAAGGGGACTATTTGTCTCAGGGAGGAAAGAGAATTTGATAGAAAGGTAAGATATCGTACTTACTTTCAACACGATTTTAAGTAACAAGAGTCATTTGTTATTGTGTAAATATCCATTTTATTGGTCGAAGTGTTCACCTTAACGTCTAACGAAGCAAACAAAACTTGTAGTCTAATAACACGGTCTGCCATAATACTGTCCCCAGATTCAAACATATGTCCTTGTATTAAATAAGATCTCTCGATTGTCTGTCTGTCAGATGCGCTGCCACCGTAGCTATCACTCACATAAGAAATTAGTACACCTGGAGTGCAGCCGATCATTGTCTTCAATGTGGTGCGATTTTCATAAGTCGAAAAAGTTGCACTTTGTGCATTAACATTACTGGGTTTTTGAATCGGCACCTCTGTTGCATACAAAATTACCCTTGTTGATGGAAATTGTTTTTTGAAGTTCACTGGCATTAAGTCCTGCACTGTGTTTCTTTCTGGCCAAAATTTTATTTCTTGGAGTTGGAAGAACATAAAACTAATCCATACATTCACAACTTTTGACGCATAAGTTTGACTGATTCTGAACAAAATAGATAATTCAATGTCATCTTTGGCCTGTCTCAACTTGATTATAGTTAAAAACAACTGATCTTCCGCAAATAATAAATCATAGTCCATTCCATCAAGATTAGTGACAGCTGGACCAAGCACAGAGAATAATAAGGAAACATGTGCAAAGTCATTAAATCCTGTATAATACTGAATGGCCTTATTGTCATTTTTAAACCGTAAGATAGAGAATCTAGCATTCATAGAATTTAGTATCTCGCACTGGATACCGTGGTCCTGGACCGATTTCTCTCCGTCAGCGTCACTTTGTAGAATCTCATTTTCCCTTTCAGCTGACACTACCTCTTCGTTGCCAAAATCTTGAATATCTGGTTCATTTTGAAATAAACGTCTCTTAGCTACCTATTCTGTTCTTTCTACATTTAGTGTTGAGGTGAAGGTGGATGGTGTTGTATTAAAATAAAAAATAGATGGAACCGCACCAGGTTTCAGCCTCTTACGAGAACCTGAAATTAAAGCAAAGAAAAATTTAGTGCTTTGTTTATCTTAGGAAGCAATAGAGTAAGGTTAGGGTAAGTGTTGAGTTTGGGAGTCATAAAAGAACTTTGGAGAAAAAAAAAGTAGCTCTTAGATTTTTACGTAAGTGACATCATAATGAAAGTGTATTAAAAAACCTACGTAACTGTAGATATATCCTAATTCAAATAGTAAAGTTTGAGTTTGGGAGTCATAAAAGAACTTTGAAAAATAAGTAGCTCTTAATTTTTTACGTAAGTGACATCATAATGAAAGTGTATTAAAAAACCTACGTAACTGTAGATATATCCTAATTTAAACAGTAAACCTTTAAAGTCATAATTACCTTCCTGAGAATATATACAATGAGGTACATGGGTTAAAAAATAATGGCTGCTCTTCATAACAAATTCTTATTACTACACACACTTGACATGATGACGCAGCATGGGGAACGGATTATCTTGCTGAATTGTTAAAAAAATAGTGCCTGTTATTTTTCTTTATATATAAATGACAACAAAGTTGAATATCACTTACCTAAAAGACCAGCAGGCATGTAGTCATCTGCTGTAAAATGTTTTTCACGGACAACACTGTATTTCCTTGGAATCCATGGCTTATTTGTACCTGATTCAAGGCATTTTATCGTTATTCTCTTTTTCATCTTCTCATCTGACGAAAACTTGTATCCACCCTTATGTGCTGAACACAGTGGAACAGAGCAATGCTGAGGCATTTTAAAATTAGTTTTATCACGTTTGGAAACAAGACTGTAAAACAGGAAGTGAACTTCACGACTCATCACACAGTGCTGCCATCTGGTGAGGTAATGCGTGCTTACTCCCATTGAAAAAACAGATTCCGAACGTTTTCGTGTATTAGGACATATATGTATATTTGTATATATATATATATATATATATATATATATATATATATATATATATATATATGTCTATATATAATGTATATATATATATATATATGTATATGTATATATGTTATATATATATATATATGTATATGTATATATATATATATGTATATGTATATATATGTATATGTATATATATATATGTATATGTATATATATTTCTAAATAGAAATGTAGTAGCACATTTGTAAATAACACACAGGAACACGTAGGTATTTTCTAATTCTCATATCACAAATTCATGTGATTTTATTTCTAAGACCAAAAATATGAAAGTTCAGGGTTTAAGGCTCCTCAGCCTTGATGTTTCCTCGTTATTTACGAAAATTAATGTTGATGTACTTACGTTTTTGGAAACCAAACTGCAACCGTTTCAAGACTTTTCCCCCTCCCTGTCAACAAAATTCTTGCTTTAGTTCGCCTGTGTGTTTCTTCAAATGTTTTCTCCTTTCAAGACCAATTCTTCCGTCAAAAATTCGGTTGCAGTATGGGTTCCAATTTGTCTCCTGTTTTGGCCAATTTATACATGGAGTATTTTGAGTGTACCCTTTTGCCCAGCATCAAACCGCCCGAAATGATTTGGCTCAGGTACGTAGACGATATCTTTTCGGCATGGGATGACAGTTGGGGCCCATTTGAAGTGTTCCATGATAAATTGAACCAATTGACCCCGAATCTTAAATTTAAAGTTGAATGGGAAGAAGGACACCAAATCCCTTTCTTGGATATTTTGTTAAGAAGAACTGATGATAGTTTTTTTCTTTACAGTATACCGTAAGCCCACCCATTCAGGCAGTTATCTCCACTATTTTAGCAATCACCCTGACAATGTCAAGAAAAAGTGTTGCCTCTGGCCTTTTCTTGAGGGCTTTCCAGGATTTGCAGTCCTCATTTTCTGGACCAAGAGATTGAGGTGATCAAATGTCAACTGGAGAAGTTGGCTTATCCACCTTGGTTTCTGGACCAAGCCCTCAGTAAGGCTAGGGCCAACCATTTTAAAACTTCCGTCCCCTCAAATTTTCACCGCTCCTTTAAGGACATTTTAAAAATTCCATTCAATAATACCGTCAGTTCTTCTACTAAATTGTTTCCTCGTGAACGTCTCACTATTGCCTATCACTATCCTAACACCGTACGGAAGCAAATTGTGAACGTTAAACAAAAACCGAAGGAAGTTGAGTCACCTGGTGTTTATTGTTTGCCCTGCAAAGATTGTGATTTGGTTTACTTGGGTCAAACCGGGAGAGACTTGAACACTAGATTGGCAGAACATAAAAGGTCAATTAGGTATGGGCAAGAAAATTCGGCTGTATTTCTTCATGTTAAAAATAAGAATCATTCTTTCGACTGGGGTAAGGCCAGATTAGTGTTCAAGTCCCACTGTGGTTTCAGGAGGAAAATAGTCGAATCAGCATTAATTGAGGAATGCCCTAATATTAATATTTCTAAAGGGCAGTGGACACCTGACATAATCTCACGCGCAGCAATAAATAAGCTAATGCGGACATTACATCCTCCCCTCTCCTCACCCCCTCCCCTCCTCCGCCACCCCAGTTTGCCCCGCGCCTGAGTGAGGTCAACTGTCCACATCTCTTCTTACTGTAGTTTATAAGTCCCCTCTGTTCTCTATCTTATGTACTTTCCTGAAGAGGGCTACAGTTGATAGCCGAAATATAGGATTATTCTTTATTCAAAGTTTATTCTTTCTCCGACTGTGGGTTCCTGTGTGTTATGTATATATATGTGTGTATATATATGTATATATGTGTATATATATATATGTATATATATGTATATGTATGTATATTTATGTATATATATGTATATATATGTATATGTATGTATGTATATGTATATGTTTATATATGTATATGTATATATATGTATATGTATATATATGTATATATATATGTATATATATATATACATATATATATATATGTATATATGTATATATAGATGTTATACTTATATATGTATTATATGTATATATATGTATATATATGTATACATATATATGTATATAATACATACATATATATATATATATATATATATATATATATATATAAGTAGAAGTAAACACTATTTATTTGATTTAAGTTTTCGTTTTTAGTAAAACATTAGACGAATTTCAAGTGGAGAAGGTTAACAATATCTCGATAAAGAAATATGTAAAATTAGAACGTAGAATGTACATATGGAAGGATAAACATGTTGAGGAATGAAAGGTAGGCTAAAGTAGATGTTCGCAGGGTCAAATTTTGCACAGGGAGAAAAAAGGTGAGAAACTTATGTCAAGAAGCGCTTAGCCGAGGCCAAAGCTGTCCTCTTTACCCTCAGTGTTTAGAGGGTAAAACGAACCGGGAAAGGTAACAAAAGAAAGAAGTGAAAAATATGGTAGAGGGAAGAATAGATCAAGTCACGGAATAAAAGTTGAGGCAAGGAAAAAAAATGACATGATAATGAGATATGAAGAAAGTGATGAAGAATAGAGAATAGAGAATAGATGAATCAAATGAGGACGGAAGATTGACATAGGGAAAGGAAAGGATTAAAAAGAAAAAAAGTAATGTGTGTGGAGGAAAGGAAAAGCAGATAGAAGTCATTACGATAAAAAGTAGGCAAACAAATAAGAACGGGAAGGTGCAAAAGATAAAGGAAAATTTGACCTGAGAGAGGAGGCAAAAGTTTGTGGATGAGATGGAAGAAGAGAGTCGTGTAAAAGTGGAAGAGTGATCGAGGTGGAAGGAAGGACGGATGCACCGGATCGTGTTGATGTGGAGTAGGAGGAGCAGGAGGAGGAAGATATTGTAGGAAGAGTTCTTTTCTACAACGTGTGTAGTGTAGATTGTTTCCATGGCAACGCCTTGTCTCGGTCGTACAAGACGTCAGTGATATTGCGCACTGCCTTCCTCGTCCACCTCATCTTCCTCTTATTTCAACTCAGTAGACTACCCACCTCATGCCTCATTCTCTTCTTTGTTTGTCTGGAAGTTCCTCTTCCTACGAGATGTTTGCTGCGGCCGCCGCTGGAGGTTCTTGCGGCGGCCCACAATGCCGCAGGAACCGCAAGTGCCGCTGGGATGTTGGTGCTGTTGTCATGGGACGGGATGCTGGTTGGATGTGGTAAGGCGGGAGTGGGTGGAAATGCTTATTGTCTGCCAAGAGAAATGTTTATTGTGTTGTTTTCATCTTAACACCTTTCGTACCTGATGGCACTTGTTCTTCTATCTTGGATGCGGCTAGGCTTATTTATCCATTTTATTTTTGTCTTTGGTAGTAAAAGGGTTGTCTTGGTGGAAGAATACGATTCAATTTTTCTGTTAGGAACTTGGAGAAATGCACATGATAATTAAAAAAAACGGAAATTCGGAAGAATTGTACTTTACTTAAATCTGAGAATGACAAATCAACTCTGAAAAAAATATACTTCCTTAATAGATTAAATAGATTAAATCTTTCATGTGCCTTATGACGTCATGTTTGTATAATGTCACCATAGGTAAATAAATGCAGTGGAGTATATGATGATAACGATGACACCGATGATAACGGGGAACAGAACAACGCTTGCAACGGGCGGCTCTAGTGTGCATGTTGTTGTTGTTGTTGTTGTTGTTGTTGTTGTTGTTGTTGTTGTTGTTGTTGTTGTTGTTGTTGTTGTTGTTGTTGTTGTTGTTGTTGTTGTTGTTGTTGTTGTTGTTGTTGTTGTTGTTGTTGTATGTGATGTTGGTGGTGAACTTATGTATATTGTTGTCTCCGTCGTCGCCGTTGTTGTTGAATTTGAGTTCGTGATCGTTATCGTTGTTCCTGCTGTTCTTTTCGAATTAGACCTAGTGGTTGTTGTCATCATCGTCTTCTTTGTTGTTGTTGTTGTCGTTAGTGCCGTTGTCTTCGTCTCATTGTTGCCATTGTCAGCGTCGTTTTCGTTGTAGTTGTTATTCTTGTTAATGTCGCTGTTGTTGTTGTCGTCGTGGATGTTGTCACTGTTGTTGTTACTGTTATCGTTGTCGTCGTCAATGTCGATGTTGTTGTCGTTGTCGATGTTGGCATTGTTATTCTTGTTGTTTTTCTTATCGTTGTCATCATTGACGTAGTCGTCGTCGTCGTCGTCGTCGTCGATGTCGTTGTCTTTGGCGTTGTCACAGTCATTGTCGTTGTCCTTATAAAAAAATGCCCTTGGTGGTGACTGGTGGTGACATTGGTGTTGATGGCCAAGGTTACGTTGGCCGCACTGGCTGCAAGTCGA
The DNA here is from genome assembly GCF_046742065.1 of Oratosquilla oratoria. Lineage (NCBI taxonomy): Eukaryota > Metazoa > Arthropoda > Malacostraca > Stomatopoda > Squillidae > Oratosquilla > Oratosquilla oratoria. The sequence continues at coordinate 47,641,044 of NC_134789.1, forward strand.
ACTAGCGAGGGTTGTCAGATAAGTTACTCTGGGAGTATTTGTGTTGTCAACGCAGGGGACATCAGAATTTTTTATCGCAAATGATGGAACAATAGCCA
>NC_134789.1:47646141-47653641 GCF_046742065.1 Oratosquilla oratoria
AGGGGGAAATTGGGGAAATGGTAAAGGGAGGTTGCTCCCTTTATGACGTTGGTTACTGGTAGATGATACTCGTAGAGGATTGTAGAGGCGTCATGGGTTATCGATAGTGGCGGGCTGTAGAGGATGTGATTTGTCATATTGATAGCATGGATTCTTGATTGGTTGGCGTTGCCAATGGTTTTGCTGTTATTCTCCCCCCCCCCATTCTATTTATTTATTTATTTATTTATTTATTTATTTCTTTATTTATTTATTGGTATGGTAAGCAGCGGTCTATCAAATGCGAGATTTATTGCATGCGACGTCAGTGATAGTATAAGCCGTTCCCAACCGAAGGGGAGCTATAAAAATCAATAGGACAGCTTAACGGCAACAAGAACAGAAAAGAAAAAGGTTAATTTTCATTCTCCCGACACCATTTTTTTTTGTCGTTTCCTTTTTTCTTTCAAAACTTAGGTTCAACTAACCTAACCTGACCTGACCTATCCTAACCTAACGTAACCTGCCCTGACTTAATCAGACCTAACCTGACCTAACCTGACCTAACCTGACCTAACCTGACCTAACCTGACCTAACCTGACCTAACCAAACCTAACCAAACCTAACCCAATCTAGCCTAACCCAACCAAACCTGACCTAACCTGACCTAACCTAATCTAACCTAACCTAACCTGACCTTGTTAACCACTATGGGTATACCTGCTGCACAGCCTTGGTGTCGATAAAATAACAATGACCCAGGAAAAATTCTATACGGACATTTCCCTCACTTAAATAAAACTACCAGCCAGAATAAATATAATAAATAGTTTTTGGCAGTGAAAGGATTATTGGCGATTGGCTAGATGAATGTGATGCTCTAGTGGCTACCAATGTAAGAAAAGAAGTGTCTCTAGAAAGGACTAAAACGAATTAAGAACTAAAAACCCCTTCGTTGCTAGAGGGTTGTTGCGGGGAAGAATAAATTAATCTGGTGGCAGCTGATACAAAGATAAAAAGTGCCACACTATGCGGAAGAAGTTAGGAAAAATGACAAGAAAAAATAGGGTCGCGAAGTAGAAAACGGAAGTAGAAAATGACGAAGAAGCAGGAGAGGAGGAGAGGGAGAAAGGAGGTGAAAGAGCGGGAGGAGGAGGAGAAGAAGAAGGAGGAGGAGGAGAAGAAGAAGGAGGAGGAGGAGGAAGAGGAGGAGAAAGAGGAGGAGGAGGAGGAGGAGGAGGAGAAAGGACAGGGGTAGGAGTAAGGGCAGCAGCTGATTAAATCGCATGGGTGAGGCTGAAATATACATATGAAAGTACCGTAGAAAAATAATGTACTGGAAAATGAAAAAAAGAGGAAGAAGAAAGATAAAGAGAAGAGAAAAGGAGATAAAGAAGTGGAGAGAGAAAGAGAAGAGGTAGGAGAAGGAAATACAAAAAAAAAAAGAGAAAAAAAAAGAAAAGGAAAAGAAGAAGAAGAAGAAAGGGAAAAAGGAAAAGGAAGACTAAGAGGAAGAAGAGGAAATGAAAGAAGAGAAAGAGGAAGAAGAGTGAGAAGAGAGAGAAGAGGAAGAAGAGAAAGAGCGGGAGGAACAAGATGAAGGAGAAGATTAACGAGAATATAAAAAAAAAAGGGGGAGAAAGGAAGAGGGCGAAAAAGATGAAGAGCAAAGTGAGAGAAAGGAAGGAAAGGAGTGGCACGGTGAAGGAGAGGAGATGAATGAAGCCGAAGATGGAGGAGAGCCAGACTCCTTAAGGAGACACAGGATTCTTTCCTTCGCTGTCATACCCTTCCTTAAGTTGAATGGAATCCTCTGGCTTCATCTTGGCGAATAAGTTAAGCGAGATACTCTTAAATCATCTTTGTGGTAGAGTTCCTTTGGATGAATGGAGTTGTATTAAGTCAGTCAGAATAGCATCTGTAAGGTGTGTCATCGTGTGTGGCAAAGGGACTTTATGGAAGAGCAATGAAGTAGCATAAGCTTGAAGATGAGTAGGGGCAAATATGGAGATGAACAAAAAGGAGAAGAGGAAGAAAGGGATGAAAGAAACTAAGAAAAGATCAATCAGAGGTAAGAGGAAAGGGAGGAAAATAAAGATGAGGGAGAGTGAGAAGAGGAGAGGAAAAGGAAGAAGGGGAAAGCAGACAGGGGAATAAGAAAATAGAGAAGAGAGAGTAAGATACAAGAGAAAAAGAAAAAGAGAGGAACAAAAGAAACAGAGAGAAAGAAGAGCAAAAAGAGATCAACTTTGTGCAAAAGAGAGAGAGGGAAGGAGAGGGGTGAGACGAATATATAAAGAATGAAAGGCGTAAAGAGTTGATCGACTTAAAACGGGAAATAGGGGAAGAGCGAAGCAAGATGGAAGAGAGAGAGAGAATGAGAGAGAGAGAATGAGAGAGAGAGAGAGAGGGAGAGAGGGAGAGAGGGAGGGAGAGAGGGAGGGAGGGAGGGAGGGAGAGAGGAGAGAGAGAGAGAAAGAGAGAGAGAGAAAGAGAAAGAGAAAGAGAAAGAGAAAGAGAAAGAGGGAGAGGGAGAGAGGTAAGGAGAGAAAGAGAGAGAGAGAGAGAGAGAGAGAGAGAGAGAAAGAGAAATTGGGAGAGGGAGAGAGGGAAGGAGAGAGAGAGGGAGAGAGAGGGAGAGAGAGAGAGAGAGAGAGAGAGAGAGAGAGAGAGAGAGAGAGAGAGAGAGAGAGAGAGAGAGAGAGAGAGAGAGAGAGAGAAAGAGAAAGAAAGAGGGAGAGAGAGAGAGAGAGAGAGAGAGAAAGAGAGAGAGAGAGAGAGAGAGAGAGAGAGAGAGAGAGAGAGAGAGAGAGAGAGAGAGAGAGAGAGAGAGGAGAAACGAACATAAAACGGAGCGAGGGTCTGAGTAGGAAGGCGACCTTGCCAAGCAGGTTTTTCAGGAAGAGTTTGGTATGGAGCAGAAGTTCTCAACATTGTGTCCTTGGAGCCCTATGGGACCACAGCGTTTTACAATCGGGTCCGCAAACTACAAACTAGTGGTTTTTAGTGAATGCCTACTGATTCTATTCAGTATCGGAGTGGTCTTCATCAGGAGGCTAAAGAACAGTAATACATAAGTACGGGAGAAATGGAAAAGGAGGTTGAGAACCCCTGGCAGGCTAATCTCTTCTCTTCACCCATTCAACTCCGATGACAAGATGTCTTGTCATTTGGTCAAATAAAACAAAAAATCATAAAACACCAAAATGTTTGATCAAACACCAGAAAAAATATGACGTCAATCCTCGCTTCGCTCGCAGCAGAGCGAGGACTGACGTCATATTTTTCTGGTGTTTGATCAAACATTTTGGTGTTTTATGATTTTTTGTTTTATTTGACCAAATGACAAGACATCTTGTCATCGGAGTTGAATGGGTTTAAGGACCCCCTTGTCAAGCAGACTTTAGGGAACTGCTTAGTTTAGGAAGACCTTCGTCTACTTTTGGAAGACGACCTTGATGACTTTGATTTGTGGAGGAGTCTGGTGGAGGTGGACTTTTTCCTACTGTAGGAGAGTATAAATTGTGTACCACTTTACTCCACTAGTGGACAATAACAAGAGAACAGAGCACAAGAGACTAAAGCCCTGAAATAAACTCAAAGAACGAATGTCGTCCCCGTCTTTTCTCTTGTGTCTTTCAAGACTTTCTCTCTCCTAGACTCCTCTCTATCTCTTACCTTAAGCTACAACAACAACACTAGTAAACAGCCAGATAACAGACCTTAAAAAATGGAGCTTTTTCATATCTCAATAAATATGCACAGCCTTAGCCATTTTTTTTTTTGGTGTCATGACATCCCTGAATGTCCTATTTAAATGAAATGGTCTGATTTCTTTTCCATACAAGTATATTTTCAGCCAAATAAAACCACCTGGTGCTAATCAGAATGAAAATTTCTAGTGTGGTGACACGATTCAACGAAGACAGATTCTGCCCATCACTAACCAAAATTCCTCAAAGTATCACAGGTTTATATACATAGATAAAGTTGTTTGAAGACATAAATGAATGAAAGAGGAAAGAAACAAAATTGTACAGATTAATGGCAAATATATGGACAATATCAATGAAATAAAAGTGTAGTAAGAAAAGATGAATATAAAACTGTGTAACTTGAAGGTTTTTTGCAGAAAAAATAAAACAGCAATGGAAAGAAAGAAAATGTACACAAAGTTGAGGAGGACGAAGGGAAATGGAGAAGAGGAGGAGGAGAATAGGAAGGAGAGGAAGGAAGGAGGAGGAGAGGAGGAGGAAAGGAGAAGGAGGAGAGGAAAAGGAGGAGAGTGGAGGGGGAGAGGAGGAGGAGGAGAGTGGAGGGGGAGAGGAGGAGGAGGAGAGTGGAGGGGGAGAGGAGGAGGAGGAGAGTGGAGGGGGAGAGGAGGAGGAGGAGAGTGGAGGGGGAGAGGAGGATGGAGAGTGGAGGGGGAGAGGAGGATGGAGAGTGGAGGGGGAGAGGAGGATGGAGAGTGGAGGGGGAGAGGAGGATGGAGAGTGGAGGGGGAGAGGAGGATGGAGAGTGGAGGGGGAGAGGAGGAGGAGGAGAGTGGAGGGGAGAGGAGGAGGAGGAGGAGGAAAGGAATGAGGAAGGGGAGAGGAGTAAGATGATGAAGAGGAGAGTAGGGGAGGGGGGGAGGAGAAACAGAATGAAACAGGGGGATAGAGAATGGAGAAGGAGAAGGTGAATAAGAATGGGCGAATGAAAAAGATGAAAAAGTAGAAGAGCTCTAGGAACATAGAAAAAAAAAAATGCAGAGCAGAGCTGCAATGGACAAATACAGAAGGAGAGTGAAGATACAGCAGGAAAAAAATATAGATAAATAAATTAATGAATGAATGAGTGAGTGAATGAATGAATGAATGAATGAATGAATGAATGAATGAATGAATGAATGAATGAATGAATGAATCAAACAATCAATCAATCAATAAATAAAAAATATATAGTATATAAAAATAGATAAATAAATGAAAACAAAAAAATCCATAAGAAGTTATGAATGCATAATTTCTACTCCATCAATATTACATTCTCTAATATTGGAAACCAGTCTCTACTCATAAAGGAATGTTAATGAACCGTTGAATTCTTCTGTTCTTCTTCTGTAAACTTTCTTTCTGTCTTTCCTTCAACACTGCAACTGTTATTCCTCCTCGTCTTTCGTTATTGCGATATAGTTTTTTGATCTCGGTATTATTCGGTTTAAGGTAGGACGAAGAAGAGGTGACAGTCAGGGAAGAATGGAAGCATAAGATCATAAGAATGAAGGAGACTACAAGAGACCATAGGGCCTACTCTAGGCAGTTTCGTGAATAGAAGTAGAAGGAAAAGAGATAATAGAGGTTAAAGGTAAATATAATAAAATGGTGGAAATAGGAAGTTGAAAAGATGAACGAGTGAAGGAAGACGGAAGGGGAGGGATGGAGCGTATGGCAGTGGCCATGTGGGTTCTCAGATCTGGTAGGGAGGAGGAAGAAGAGGAGGAGGAAGAGGACGAAGAAGAGAGGTGGATGAAGGATGAGGAAGAGTAGGGGGTGAGATGAGGGACGGGAGACGGAGGAGGAGAAAAAATGTGGAGGTGGTTGCTGATGGTGGATGGATATGCTGGCGACGCTGCCATCACGCACATGCGCATGACAGGAAGTGCGAACGCATGTACGTGCGCACACACACACGCACATCAGCACGCATAGAAGTACTCATGCACGACACCCACGCATTTACACAAGGCATACACGTACACACTTACACACATACGCGTACACACGCTCACACACGTACACATATGCTCGCACAAACACATATACACACACACACACACACACGCACACAAACACACGCACACACACACACACACACACACACACACACACACACACACACACACACACACACACACACACACACACACACACACACACACACACACACACACACACACACACACACACACACACACACACACACACACACACACACACACACACACACACACACACACACACATACACACACATACACACATACACACACACACATACATACACAAACACACATTCACACACAATACGACTATCACAACCATCACCACAACCATCACCATAACCACCATTAGTACTACCACCGCTACAAAACTCAATGCAGTCACTATCACCGCCATCATCACAGTAACCGCAAGGACCAACAACACCAATACCAGTAGTAACATCAAAACCAACACTACGCTAACACCAACACCAACACTAACACTAACACTAACATTAACACTAACATTAACACTAACATTAACACTAACATTAACACTAACATTAACACTAACATTAACACTAACATTAACACTAACATTAACACTAACATTAACACTAACATTAACACTAACATTAACACTAACATTAACAATAACATTAACAATAACACTAACACTAACACTAACACTAACACCTACCCCAACCCCAACAGCACCATCTCCAACACTGATACTACCATTCACACTACCACCACCTCCGGCTCGTTCTCTCGAACCGTTCTACCATGTTTACTCCGACTCGGCAAATCATCTTGTCAATCTACGAAGTAATTTCTACCAATTACGACTTATGTCCACCCTCGGTCTCAGATTCTTACTCATTTGATGTTTTCGAGTTTATTCTCCACACGGAGAATCTGAAACATTTATGAACTTGCAAATTTGTTTCGGATTGCTGTTTCTGCTAAATATAATCTACCGGTGATCTGGCGTTTCTGTGAATCATGAGCATTTTCTTTAAGACATTTGGAGAAATATATAGAAACAATTAAGCCTTTTGATAGGATCAGGCACGTGTTTATATATATGATTATTCATGTATATATTATTTTATTTATTTCTTTATTTTGTATTAAGTCTACCATCATACTCTAATCCTCTCTTTGAATATGTTTAAGAAACTTGAAGAAATTAATAAACACAACTTTTTGATAGAATCAGGCAATTTTTATTTCTATTCAGACTGTCCTCATACTCTAGTTTTTCTTTGCTTCCTAGTTTCTGATTCTGTAGACACTACTGTTCCAAAAGCTACCTTTCTATCTCATACTCTCTCTTCGCATTGATAGACAATGTACTTACCTTATACACTCAAATATGACGGCATCGTTGCATTATATCTCATTTCTCTACGAATATTTTCAAAGTGAATTCTTTTCAAAACTTTGGGCTTACTACTTCTACACCACACAATATAAAGTTATATTTAATTTCACATCCCTTTTTCATTCAACTTCTTCTTGCATAAGTGTAAATGGTCCTCACCTCTGTCAAAATTGAGAGTTTCAATGCACTTTTCTTCTGTTCCGGCACTTTACTTTGAATTGATATATATTTTCCCTGTTCTTTTCAGAAGGGTGCTACTTGTGTGTATTTTTTTAACTTCTGACACTGGCAGGAACAAGAAATCACAAAGAAAGAAAAGAAAAGAAAATGGAAAAAGAAATTATAATCGTTCGAATGCACGCATGCACATATACATAGACACTTGCTC
>NC_134789.1:47661141-47663641 GCF_046742065.1 Oratosquilla oratoria
AAATGTAATTTTTTTTTTTTTGCAATTCCAAAATAATTTACGCCTTTTAAAATCCTGGAGACTTGTATTATACACCTACATATTGTACATCTTTTTACAAGATTTTTTTTATTTAATGTATTAGGTAATTTACCTGCGGCTTTATACCTACATCTGGCATCAGTTTAGTATCACGTCTTTACACTTTTGATACAAAATCGTTATTATAATTATTATTTTTCAAACTGAGCCCGGGGGTGAGGTATTATTCTTGAATGAGTGGATCTTTGTTTGTTTGCTACTAACAAACAACAAAGAACTGAACTAATCAACATGAAACTTCCAAGAGAGGTGGGTAATTGTCATCCTATTATCTTGATAAGATTTGGGAGTAATTGGGTCAAGGTCAAGGATCAAGGTAATGAAAAGTGTTAGAATAGTTTTTTGGTTGTGATCTCTTCAAACGTTGACCTAAAAAAATATTCTTATTATATCTCTCAGTCATCAACTTATCCATCATGCTAGTGAAAATGTATGGTTTTTGAAGATTGGTATTTTGTAAGAATAAATTAAAGGCTACGTATTTAAAGGACTTTATCTCAATAACGGTTTATAGATCGATTTTTACTGTTACTGGCACACAGACCTTTGTCCATGAGTGGCCATGAAAAGCCCAAGTTAAGGTCAGTTTTGTTTTACTCTCACTCACTCAAGTGAATCTTGAGCCATTTGTTGACCCTTGTTCACCCCTCAACCTCTGTCGCGATCCTTTTCTGTCTCGATCCAGTCCTCCTGCGCTGCCCACTCCTATAACGGTCTTTTTACTCCATCAATACATCTCCTTCTAGGCCTTCCCTTTGGTCTCTTTTCATCCATAGTCCCCATCAGCGCTCTCCTCGGCAATGTATTTTCATCCATTCTTATCACATGTCCTGCACATCAGTTTTACTTTGCATATTACCTCTCCGATGTCTTCAATGGACAGTGTGTTTTAGAGGGGTACAACTTTAAAATGATTCAGCTGAATATTCATATCATAAACCATATGGTTTTTACCTTGATAGAGCAGTTTAGTAGAAAGTTGCAACCCTGCCGGAAATGGTCTTTGTGGTTGAATCTACTTGTTTTTAATTGGAATGAATCAGTATGAAGTAAATGCGCATAAGATTTGCTGATAGAAGTTTGAATTTTAAATTCAAACAATCAAGCATTTAGTCAAGAATCTATTTCCATCTCAATGTTTGAAGGATGAAAAATTCTAATTGATATCCATTCATCGATGACCGTTGCTTCATTAGTTTAGTGACTGTATTTTTGTTGATGTATTGTCTCTCTTCATTGTTCCTACTTTATGACAAGCTTGCACAAATAACTTGATTGCAATATCTATCTAAAATATCGATAAAAAATATTTCCACTTAGATTTTTGCTTTCCCGTATTGCTAGGCGTTACAATATATACTACATTTACTCAATAAGTAATGAGAAAATGTCAGGCGAGACATTAAATATAATTTGATCAAAATACTAATTCATGGTGAAGTACACATACATATATTCTATAAAATGACTGACAGGCAACTTTCTATATTTGTAGGTCTGAGTGTAGCGGTGAACGTGGTGGAACCAGTCTGATTCGGTTTGCCGATCTGTGAACACATGTAAAGATGCAGGGAAACATGGAGCAATGTTACGCAATCAAATTTTGTGTTAAACTTACGAAAACCAAACAAGAAACTTATGGAATGTTAAAGGAGGCCTATGGGGATGAACAGATGAGCCAAGCAAGTTTCTATCGGTGGTTTAACAGATGAAATGAAAGGTTGAGGATGAACCCAGATCTGGAGCACCGAAAAGTGCACGCAAGGAGGAAAACATTTAGAAGTGCAAAGGTTAGTGATGCAAAGCCGTCGAATATCTGTAAGGATGATATCTGAAGCTGTTGGCATTAGTATTGGCACATTAGAGACAGTTCTGACCGAAGATCTGAAGCTCCATAAAGTCTGTGCCAAGTTCGTGCCAAAGATCCTCTCCGACGACCAGAGGCAGTTTCGTATGGAATGTTGCACTGACATTCTCGAAATGATAGAGGTTGATTCAGGTTTCCTGAATAAGGTAGTGACTTGCGACGAGACTTGGGTGTTCACCTACGACCCTGAGAGCAAACTTCAGAGTGCTCAGTGAAAGCACGCGAGCTCCTCCAGACCCAAAAAGGCAAATATGAGCAGGTCGCAAGACAAGGCCATGGTCACTCCTTTCTTTGACTCCCAGGGGCTCCTTCACGTTGAATGGGTTCCTCAGGGTCAAACCGTCAATAAGGAATATTACCTTACTTTTCTGAAAAAGTTCAGGGAGAAGATGAGGAAGAAGAGGCCTCAGCAGTGGAGGAGTGGTCATTGGTGGTTCCATCATAACAATGCCCCATGCCACAAGTTAACGCTGGTGACCACGTGGATGACCGACATGGAAATGAAAGTGGTAAAACACCCATCCAACAGCCCTGACCTAGCCCCTTGCGACT
>NC_134789.1:47668641-47706141 GCF_046742065.1 Oratosquilla oratoria
TAGAAGGAAGGGTAGTGAGTGGTGGGATGGTGAAGTAAATAAGGTAGAAGAGGAGAAACGAACATTCACATATTGGTTGCAAAATACGACGAGAGAATCGTATGAGAGGTGTAAAGAAAAGAGAAGAGAAGTAAAGCATAAGATAAAGGAGGCATAGAGGAGAGCAGATGTGAAATAGGATAAAAGTATGACAGAATTTTTGGAAAGTAATAAAAAGATGTTTTGGAAATGAATTAAGAGAGGAAGAGGAGGCGAATCAAGTAGGGAAGAAAAGGCAAAAGGTGCAGATGGAGAGATGATAATGGAAGAGATGGCAGTAAGAGGAAGATGGGTGGAGTATCTTAGGGAGTTGCTAAATGTGATGGAAGATAGGGAAGGAAAGGTAGTTGCAGTGGGAAGCGCAAAGGAAATGACAGCTATTAATAAGAAAAATTGATGAGAAATAAGAAAAGATGAGGCGAAAGTAGTTATTAAATGATGAGAACAAGATAGCAGGGATGACCCGTCATCCAGAAAGTGCCAAGAGAAGGGGGAGCGAGAGATGGTGAATGGGAGTGGAGGATGTGGGGATGAAATGGGTGGGAGTGGATTTATATCTTTGATTTTGGCTAACTCCATTGAAAGGGGGAAAAGGCTATTGGTATATGTATCTATGTATGTATGTATGCATGTATGCATGTATGTATGTATGTATGTGTGTATGTATGGTATGTATGTATGTATGTATGTATGTATGTATGTATGTATGTATGTATGTATGTATGTATGTATGTATGTATGCAGTGGCGGCGCCAGGGGGTGCTTGGGGGGGCTTTAGCACCCCCAAAAAGTGGCCAGCCCCCCCATTAGCCCCCCCAACTGAACTGAGCAAATTGAAAATTTAAAACACTCATTGAAATAATTTTATTAAGTGGAATTTTTAATTGCCAGGGCTAAAGATTTGTCAGCCATCAGTGCTAGCCCAACCATTAACCCCCTCCCCTTCTGAAATGAGGATGATATATGTGTATTATCATATTCTTATTAGCCCCCCCAAAAATTTGCTCAGCCCCCCCTTAGCCTCCCCAACTAAAAATTCCTGGCGCCGCCGCTGTATGTATGTGTGTATGTATGTATGTATGTATGTATGTATGTATGTATGTATGTATGTATGTATGTATGTATGCATGTATGTATATATGTGTTATATGAATATAATATATATATATATGTATATATATATTCATATATATATATATATATATGTGTGTGTGTGTGTGTGTGTGTGTGTGTGTGTGTGTGTGTGTTTGTGTGTGTTTGTGTGTGTGTGTGTGTGTGTGTGTGTGTGTGTGTGTGTGTGTGTGTGTGTGTGTGTGTGTGTGTGTGTGTGTGCATGTGTGTGTGTGTGTGTGTGTGTGATTCACCATGGTCTTGGATCACATGTTGGACTCGTGATCGACAGCTATTTCCGTCCCGGAAGAGAGCTCACAGCTCATATATGACTGATCTATGGGTAATGGTGTGACCTTACACGCACACGCATACCCAACTCCCCGTCCACGAGAGTTGGAGTATCAACTCACAGCGCAGCGATACTGAAATTATTTCAACCCTGGGTGGGATTCGAAGCCGGACCGCTGTAGCGGCAGGCGGAAACTCTACCACTACACCACGTGTGTGTGTGTGTGTGTGTGTGTGTGTGTGTGTGTGTGTGTGTGTGTGTGTGTGTGTGTGTGTGTGTGTGTGTGTGTGTGTGTGTGTGTGTGTGTGTGTGTGTGTGTGTGTGTGTGTTTGTGTTTACCTAGTTGTATTTTACGGGACGAGAGCTATGCTCATAGTGACCCGTTTTCGTATTTCTCCGCATCCATTTTATTCTTAAAATCGTGTATAGTTTTGGCATTCACTGTTTCTCTGTTCAGTTTGTTCTAGATATCAATCATTTTATGTGGGAAGTTATTCTTTTTCAGGTCTCTTCTGTAAGTGTCCTTTAGTTGTGTGTGTGTGTGTGTGTGTGTGTGTGTGTGTGTGTGTGTGTGTGTGTGTGTGTGTGTGTGTGTGTGTGTGTGTGTGTGTGTGTGTGTGTGTGTGTAATTATAGAGTGGAGGATAGATGGAGAAAGAGGAAAGGGACAAAAGGTAGGGAGGTTCTTAGAGTGAACTCCTTGAATGAAAAGGAAAAGGAGAAGGAGTACGAAAAGAAGCTGAAGGAGGAGTGGGAGGGAGTAAAGGATAGAGCAGAGATGGGTGTGGAGGAGGAATGGGGATGGTTCAAGGAGGGAGTCTTAAAGTGTGCAAGGATGGTGTGTGGAACAAGAAGGGCAGGGGGAAATAGAAGAAAGGGTAGTGAATGGTGGGATGAGGAAACGAAGAAGGTTGTAGAAGAGAAGAAGCGAGCATTCACAGATTGGTTACAAAAGAGGACGGGGGAGTCGTATGAGACGTACAAAGAAAAGAAAAGAGAAGTAAAGCAAAAGGTAAAGGAGGCAAAGAGGAGAGCAGATGTGAAATGGGGTAGGAGTATGACAGAAAATTTTGAAAGTAATAAAAAGATGTTTTGGAAAGAAATTAAGAGAGGAAGAGGAGGCGAATCAAGTAGGGAAGAAAAGGTAAAAGGTACAGATGGAGAGATGATAATGGAAGAGATGGCAGTAAGGGGAAGATGGGCAGAATATTTTAGGGAGTTGCTAAATGTGAAGGAGGATAGGGAAGGAAAAGTAGTTGCAGTGGGAAATGCGAAGAAAATGAGAGTGATGAGTGAGGAGAATGGAGGAGAAATAGGGAAGGATGAGGTGAAGGCAGTTGTAAAGATGATGAAAGTAGGTATGGCACCTGGTCTGGATGGATGCCATGCAGAATGTCTGAAAAAGGGAGGTTCAGTGATGGTGGACTGGTTGGTGAGGTTATTTAATGTTTGCTGGAGAGAGGGTAGAGTACCGGAGGACTGGAGAAGTGCCTGTATAGTTCCTCTTTACAAGGGAAAAGGGGACAAGTGTGAATGTAGTAGTTTCAGAGGGATTAGCCTGTTAAGTGTAGTAGGGAAGGCTTATGGGAGGATCTTAATTGAGAGGATTAGGAGAGGAACAGAAGGAGTAATTGGTGAGGAACAGTGTGGATTTAGGACAGGTAGAGGTTGTGTAGATCAGATCTTTGTGGTAAGACAGATATGTGAGAAAGCTATAGGAAAGGGGAAGGATGTTTTTTGGGCTTTTATGGATCTGGAAAAGGCTTATGATAGGGTAGACAGAAAGGCACTGTGGGAGGTTATGCAGATTTATGGGATAGGAGGAAAGCTTTTGGGAGCTGTCAAGAGTTTTTATGAGAGTAGTAGAGCATGTGTCAGGATTAGAAATGGAGAGAGTGAGTGGTTTGAAGTAAAGGTGAGACTTCGTCAAGGATGCGTTATGTCGCCCTGGCTGTTCAACTTATACATGGATGGGGTGGTGCGAGAGGTGAATGCTAGGGTAGTGGGTCAGGGATTGGAGATGGTTAAAGAAAATGGAGAAAAGTGGGAGGTGAGCCAGCTGTTGTTTGCGGACGACACTGCGCTTGTGGCAGGGTCAGAGGAGGGATTGAGGAAGCTGGTGGCAGAGTTTGGGAGAGTATGTGATAGAAGAAAGCTAAAGATAAATGTGGGTAAAAGTAAGGTGATGAGATGTACAAGGGGTGAAAGTGGCAGTAGACTGGAAGTGAACATTAAGGGAGAGCGACTGGAGGAAGTGGATAGTTTTAGATACTTGGGTGCAAGTGTAGCAGGAAAAGGTGGAGTGAAGGTGGAGGTAGAATGTAGATTGAGAGAAGCGAGTAAATGCCTTGGTGGTTTAAAGAGTGTAATGAGGAATAGACATTTGGGAATGGATGCGAAGAGGAGACTGTATGAAGGAGTGATTGTGCCAACAGCACTGTATGGGGCAGAAACGTGGAATATAAGAGAAGAAGAGAGAAGGAGTTTGAATGTGTTTGAGATGAGGTGTCTGAGAAGTATGGTGGGGGTTACTAGGCTGGATAGAGTGAGAAATGAGGAGGTGAGGAGGAGAACAGGGGTGAAAAAGGATTTGGGAGATAGGGTTGATGAAAGAATATTAGGATGGTTTGGACACATGGAAAGAATGAGTGAAGAAAGACTAGTAAAAGAGGTATGGAAGGCAGATGTGGAGGGAGTGAACATGAGGGGACGTCCTAGGATGAGGTGGATGGATGGGGTGAAGGGGGCTTTGGGGAAGAGGGGAATGTCTGTTGAGGAAGGAAGGGAGAGGACGGAAGACAGAGGTGAGTGGAGAATGGTTGTATATGGATGATGTTGTGACTGCATGAGGAGGAATAGGCGGGGGGGGGGGGGGGCCGGGGTAGTATGTGTGAGTAAATTTTGACGCAGCCCGAAGGGATTTCTCCCCGTCCTCGCCTTATATGCAAAGGGGGACGGAGAGGGGGGGTCGCCGATTAAATGAAGCGGCCTTGCTGTGGATGTGCTGTGTCTTGCGGCACTGCTTCTGACCCAGGGCGGTGGGCAGGGTGCAGGGATGACCCGTCATCCAGGAGGTGCTCAGATGAGAGGAAGGGTGGGAGGGGTGTGGAGTGTATTTAGGGATGAAATGGGTGGGAGTGTTTTTATGCCTTTCCCTTTTTGGCTACCTCCCTTGGAAGGGGGAAAAAGCCTTGGTATATGTATGTATGTACACCTTGGTTTTCCCTAATAATGTAGGAGGTAAAGAAATAAAGGAAATTCATGTTAGCAAGAGGATGAAACAATCGCGCATCACAAGTCCGGTTTCGGCGCCGCCGTTGTGGTAAGATAGCAGTTAAAAATACACATTTGATATACAAATGCATACGCACAAACGCACAACACGGAGGCCTGATGCCCACGCAAACATACAAACACACGGAGGCGCTGGCGCAGGATCGAAAATACGTCAACTGGCAGTCACGAGGTGATGCAAAACTTGGCACTGGTAGGGTATGACGTGGCGGGTGGGGAGAAGGAGGTCTGGGGGTGAGGCGGGAATGGAGGATGATGATAGGAGGAGGAAGAGGAGGGGAGGGAGGAGAGCGCTGGCGCCTTTGCACATGAGTGTTAGGGGAATTACCACAGCGGCTATGACGTCGGTCTCTTCGGGTGCCAACTCCTACGTTGCACTAGAGTATCCCATTGTTTTGTGCATTGGCCAAAAGTCTACGTGTTCTCGATGTTCTTTGCTGTTTGAAAAGATGTACAGATGGGGCTTTGCATATCACTGGAACTAGATACGTTCACGGAAATCATTATTTAAGGATCAAAATAAAGAAAAGTGTGGTAAACGACGGAATCTTGAGGAACACTTGATCGCAGCGTAAGGACACTCGGTCGCGCGAGTTTCTTTGCAACTTGCAAAGACGTAATTCTCGCAGCCTGAAGAAAGGCTGTCTCTATCAGCCTAGTCCACAAGTATCTCTTATTTCCCAGACTTTCCCTGTATGGCGTTGAGACGTCTTCTAAGGCGAATATAATAAGTTAGCGTTACCCAGAATTGAATTATTAAATGTATCTAATCTTATACTCTCCGCACTACAGAGTTTATCACAAGAGTTTAATTAACACAATTATTCAGGACTTTACGGCACAGACTCTGCTGAATAAAATCGTCTGGTGCTTGCAGCAACAGTGTCTCAAAATGCACACACTTCGACATCAGATGCATCAGTGTATATCGAGGGTCCAAGAAGCACCATCTCGACACAATCAAATAAATAATAAATTGCAGGAGAGTCATCGCTACATATATAACTTCCAACTCTCACCCTTTACTCTCACCCTTTACTCTCACCCTTTACTCTCACCCTTTACTCTCACCCTTTACTCTCACCCTTTACTCTCACCCTTTACTCTCACCCTTTACTCTCACCCTTTACTCTCACCCTTTACTCTCACCCTTTACTCTCACCCTTTACTCTCACCCTTTACTCTCACCCTTTACTCTCACCCTTTACTCTCACCCTTTACTCTCACCCTTTACTCTCACCCTTAACTCTCACCCTTTACTCTCACCCTTTACTCTCACCCTTTACTCTCACCCTTTACTCTCACCCTTTACTCTCACCCTTTACTCTCACCCTTTACTCTCACCCTTTACTCTCACCCTTTACTCTCACCCTTTACTCTCACCCTTTACTCTCACCCTTTACTCTCACCATTATGGCTTTAATTACACTATGACGATGGTCACCACGGTATATCTCGATTATAACCTCCCTGGTTATTGTCTTCGGAGATCCAGAGAGAGGTCCCTCACCCTCTACCATCTGCATCAAGCTGCCACAGATGTCGTCAGCGATATTCGTATGCATATTACATAGTATTGATCGTCATAACGAGGGCATCCCTGTGACAACGTTTTGTTAGCGTCATTTGTCATCGTTATTATGCTTGTAGCATCATTGCATGCGATAGCAGTGCCACTGTTTTTGCTTCTGCAATAATTTTTCCTTATAGTGTTATTGTTGTTGGATCGAGTCTTTCTTCACGCTAGAATTCACTCCCCACAGCTACATAAAATAGTCTGTCTTTAACCAAAATAAAACTTACAAAGTACGCTACATTGTCGTCTTGATATGCCCAGCCTCTCTATGGCTGTCTAAGCGATAAAGCTCTCAAGATCATTTGAACAAAGATGATCAAAATCAAAAATCGTCTTCCACACACCACAACCGTGACCACGCGTGAAAACGTCCGTAGACGCCCATGGTTATTTGAAAACGCGACGTCGTGTCGTGGACGGCGCACGACAAAAAGATACGTATGAAACAAGCCTAAACCTTTCCATATCTTGTCGCACTTTTCTTCGTAATCCGTCTGCCGTTAAGCTATCCTATTCGTTTTTGTGTTACATTCTCAGTTGCAACGGGAATATACCTGTCTTCAGTCACCCCATCCACATCTATTGGTACTTTTCCTTTGTATCTGGTCAGGCTATTTTACTCGTCTTCGTATCATCCTATTAACAGTGAAAAGTTTAAGCATCTCAGGTATATACACCAACATAACAAATGTGATCGACAGCAATCTCTCTACAGCCATTCTTAGCTGGCTTAGTGGCATCATTTCAATTGACACGATCATCATCATTACTAATCATTTCAGTCAGTAAGACAGACCCTGTTTTGATCCTCATCACAGTCCTATGAGCCCAGGCCAACCGTCATGACAACGAGGAAAACGACAGCATCCATAAAAGAAGAATCACAACAGCACTTCTAAACCCAGTTCCATGATCAATTTGTTCATTATAACAGCCCACCATAAACACTGTATCGTTCACTATCTTCATTCGCCCACAACCACTATCCCCCACAACTAGAACCGCATCCACAACCACAACCACAACCACAACCACAACCACAACCACAACCACAACCACAAACACAACCACCACCACCACCACCACCACCACCACCACCACCACCACCACCACCACCACCACCACCACCACCACCACCACCACCACCACCACCACCACAACAACAACAACAACAACAACAACAACAACAACAACAACAACAACAACAACAACAACAACAACAACAACAACAACAACAACAACAACAACAACAACAACAACAACAACAACATCATCCACATACACATACACATACACGTATTCATACACATACACAGCCACATCCACAACCACAGGCGTCAGTTATCCTCTTCCTCCACCCACTTCTAGTGTTACATCTTCTCCTTGGAGTTTCATAACTTGCACAATCGCTTGAGTGCAGACACGCAGTGAAGACCTGGACGTATGATGAGCAAGGGAAGTGTTTGAATTCGGAGCTCAGGTGTGAGGGCTGGCGAAGGCTGATGTTGAGGATGAGGGGTGGGTGGGGATGAAGTCGTAGTTGGACGTCTGCCAAGGGTTTAGTGTTAACTGGAGTTAAGACAGGTGCTGGAACTTAACTTCTTTATCCCAGTGAGTCACAAGTCAGGTTTTTGCTCTCTACAACAAAACCAGGCAATACCATTTATCCCCAGTGTCCCTCTCAGCTGAATAAAGTCGGCTGGTTTTACCTAGAATTGGGTACTGTGTCATAATAACTTAAGTACATGAGAATGGAGGAGACTACAAGAGATAATAAGGCCTACACTAGGCAGTTCCATGTCCCTTACCACCTGTCATCCCTACCCGTAAAGTTATCTGTTCTAACCTTAAAACAGTCCATTGTTTCAGCGCTCAGTACTACATGGTTACAAAGGATTACAAAGGCGGAGCATGCCGATAGGAGACCTTTTGGTGCATATCTAGGTCGGATGCGAAAAAAAATCATAATAATAAAATAATAAATAAAAACTATAATAATGTAAATAACAAATAAAATACATAAATAAATGCATAGGTATAGTTAGATAATAAACAAACAGGTAAATAGTAAATAATAATAAATTGACATATAACTAATAATAAATGTAAATCAGACAGACAAATGATAACAAAACTAAGTCTATTTCATTTGTTAACCACTGTTGGTAAACCAGTTCTTGAATATTTCCTTCTCAAACCGAAATTATTCCAAAGCAGGATCGAGTACTATTTGATAGATATAGAAATTTACTAAGTTGTGTACCAATGAAACTGGTCTGGTTATTCTTCATTCTTAAAGATCTCTGTTTCCAGTTGATTCTCTTCAGACATAGAAGTTACTTTGCTACGGCGACAAACCAGATGGTGAATAAAATTTTCTTGTGTCCACCAATATGAAATACACTGAAGACGTTATGACTGCGAACAAATTAACCTCAAAGTAGCGTGGATCAGTCTTATGAATTTTGTATGATTGTTGCTAGATAATTTCATTCAACTGAAAGAACACCAGATGGTATGTGAAGGTTATCGACTATGTCAAATAATCAAGGTAATCTGAGCCCCTTCTCTGGTAGCGTCTCATAAGCCAAAGAGGTTTCTCTTGCATAAACAGCAGTAGGATCTAGTAACAACGTCATCATGACGAAGTGTTTAGTTAAGATAATCTCTTTTTATTACGATGATGTCTCCTATGCTGAATAAAATCGTCTATCGTTAACGATGAATTTGAGGGTAAGCTTATGATTGCTGCAATAGCTCACTGAACCAGGAGGCAATGGTGAGGGTAATTCCCATATGATGAAGACGATTTCCACGCGGCAGGGGAATTCTACCTTCTGTGTCATGAACGAAAATCCCAGCATCAATTTCGACAGCAAATGGATGATTGAAGATACATTTCTGGTCTGCGGGAGAATTTCATGGCCGTCTAGTCCTCACGTGCTGCATGGTTGGTTGCTTTCGATCGGACTTCTCCCGATGCGAAACCAGGTTAGCCCATCAGCTACCAGTGACACAGCTACTTGCCTTAATGCGCACCAAACCTATAAACCAAAATTAACGACATGGGTCGCAGCTAAGATAGCCATTATAATGGCTCTTCATCGCTCTCTCTCTCTCTCTCTCTCTCTCTCTCTCTCTCTCTCTCTCTCTCTCTCTCTCTCTCTCTCTCTCTCTCTCTCTCTCTCTCTCTCTCTCTCTCTCTCTCTCTCTCTCTCTCTCTCTCTCTCTCTCTCTCTCTCTCTCTCTCTCTCTCTCTCTCTCTCTCTCTCTCTCTCTCTCTCTCTCTCTCTCTCTCTCTCTCTCTCTCTCTCTCTCTCTCTCTCTCTCTCTCTCTCTCTCTCTCCCATTCTCCGTCCCTCCCTCTCTCTCTCTCTCTCTCTCTCTCTCTCTCTCTCTCTCTCTCTCTCTCTCTCTCTCTCTCTCTCTCTCTCTCTCTCTCTCTCTCTCTCTCTCTCTCTCTCCTCTCCTCTCTCTCTCCTTCCTCTCCACTCTCTCTCTCTCTCCCTCCCCTCTCTCTCTCTCTCTCTCTCTCTCTCTCTCTCTCTCTCTCTCTCTCTCTCTCTCTCTCTCTCTCTCTCTCTCTCTCTGTATTGTGCTAAATGATTTTCCTAATGTTCGTCTTTATATTTCTTTTTTATCAATCTCCTTGGCACTACCTGATGGTAATGAGATAGGATAAACAGACTTATTCTGCCTTTGAAATATCTAATGATTGACAGTAATAATTTGCTACGGATTGGATTATTCCTTTCCTTCTTGAAAACCACTCTGCATTGTAAATAAGATATACGTAGCATGGACTACCGATGAGGCGAGGAAACTAGTTCCGGCTTCCCTCACCATAGGAGGCCTGACTGTCGTAGTACTCGTCAAGATATCGAAAACTAAGAACTAGTGAAGGACTACATATATCTGTACATTTGCATGTGCTTTCATATAAAGATGGTAAAGATTAAGATATACAAGAAAAGAGAGCGAGACAGAGAGGAAGAGGTTGAGGGAGAGGGAGAAGGTGAAGGGAAAGGAGAGAGGAGAGAGAGAGAGAGAGAAAGAAAGGTAGAAAGCGAGGGACAGTGAGGGCAAGAACAAAAAAAAAAAAAGCAGGGAGAGGGGTAAGGGGAGAGGGCCTGGGAGAGGAAAAAGGAGGAAAGGGAGAGAGAGAGAGAGAGAGAGAGAGAGAGAGAGAGAGAGAGAGAGAGAGAGAGAGAGAGAGAGAGAGAGAGAGAGAGAGAGAGAGAGTCGAAGGGAGAGGGCTAAGGAGAGTGCAGTCAAGGACAGGAACGGGAGGGAAGGGGGAAAGAAGGGGAGACGGGGAGAGATAGTGACGCATACATAGATATATGCACGAATACTCAGCCCACCCTGCCAACTGCGAGCCATGCACACGAAGACCAACGCCACATACCGGGAACTGAGGAGGAAGGAAATCCTCGCTCTCTTACGCGAAGTTCTAGAGAATCCTCCTGCAAAGATTTCCTGTTGCTTCTAAGAACTCTCATTCTCCCGACGAAATCCTCAGTCAACAAGTGGCTTGGAAGAGTCCCAGCGCACCTGCTCAAACCGGGACGCGGGAAGGAAAAGCGTTGGCAGCCGTCTCTTACAGCCATAAGCAGGGATGTATTTACACACTCATACACACGCGCAAAAGGAATGGGCACGGCGGGATATACAGCTGGGTATCATAACATCACGCACACAAACAGGCATGATGACGCATACACACGCGCGCGCACACAAACACACGTACACACACACACACACACACACACACACACACACACACACACACACACACACACACACACACACACACACACACACACACACTAATAATGAGCTCTAAGCTCACTGCCGTAGGGTGGTGTCTGGCTGTCTCGAAAAGAGGCTGCAGCAGATCCGAGGAGATCCGAGGTGAATACACACACACACACACACACACACACACACACACACACACACACACACACACACACACACACACACACACACACACACACACACACACACGACTCGGTGGCGCAGTACGCGGTGGCGCAGTACGCGGTGGCGCAGTACGCGGTGGCGCAGTACGGTGGCGCAGTACGGTGACTCGGTGGCGCAGTACGCGACTCGGTGGCGCAGTTGGTAGAGTGCTGGATTGGGAAGTATGGTGATGCTCGCAGTACCCAGTTCGAATCCTGCCCAGGGCCGAAATGATTTCGGTATCGCTGTGCTTCGGGTCGTTACTCTGACTCTCGTGGGCGGGGAGTTGGGTGTGTGTGTGTGTGAAAGGTCATAGCATTACCCATAGATCGGTTATACGAGCTCTCTTCCGGGAGGGAAATAGCTGTCGATCACGAGTCCAACACGTGATCCAAAGACCAAGGTGAAAGACCAAGGTGAACACACACACACACACACACACACACACACACACACACACACACACACACACACACACACACACACAGTTTTTGCATGCCCATACGTCTTTGTACGTAAAGGCTTATTTGGAAATTATTTTACGCACACATACTCTAAAGACACTAATTTTACTCTTTGTCATTACATAAAAACTCACGAGGTCCACAACCGACACGTGGGCATTACGGCGTCCATAGATCAACATAGTCACACGAATATCCCAACACGTGAACTATAGATGATTAACGGGTAATTACATGACGATGGAGCTTAATGTGAACACGAAAGGTGGAATGGAAGTATAATTATAGGCTAGCTAAACGTGAAGGGGGAACGAACTAGTTGGAGGGTTAAAGGCGAGAAGTGGTCGATGGGTGTTAAGTTTCTTGATTGTTTTCACGTATTGTCCAGTGTTGTAATGTCATCTTAAGAGCTCATATATCGTTATGTTGACTCTTTTGTGCCCTTAATTACCGCTGAGTTGATTGAAATTCATCTGGTGACTGAATAGAATCGTTATGGTATAACACAATCACAAATAGGTCTGTCAAGTTGGCCTGTTTGTGCCCAGAGTTCCCCTTTGTCTGAATAAAACTACCCGAGATTTGCTTAATTAGAAACTCTAAAGTGTAACATGACACTTAAATTGGACAATTTAGGTTGAAGAAGGAAACAGGCAAGACCTGGTTTACCAACAACCTGTTTAACAAATGGAATAGACAACCATGTAGTGAGGGCTGAAATAATTATTTGTTTTAAAAGAAGTTTGAATAACTTTATAGATAGGGATGACAGGTAGTAAGGTACATTAAACTGCCTAGTGCCTTATCATCACTTGCTGTTTACTCCATTCTTATGTTCGTAACAAATATATTGACTAATACAGCCTTGACTTATATGTACCAAGGGTTCAACGTCGGTTAAATAAATTTTTTTAGAGTTAAAGAAAAATAAATAATGTTGAACGCGAACGCACATAGGTGAAACAATTAGTAAAATTAGCAAACACTTCAAACCCTCATGATTTCTATAGATTTTATTGTTGATAAAGTCATCATAGAAAGTGTGCGGGGACAACAAATTTGGAATGCTATAAGACAGAATATGATTAAACAATAGACTTCATATTCATTGTCCTTTGATGTTCTTGCAGAAATTGACACTTGGGATGACAAATTTTTAAGTCTGGATAAAAGAAATGATACGTTTTTTCGTAGGAAATCGCGAGAGGAAAGCAGGGCTATAGGAATTTCGAGAAAGATTGTATCTTTCTATATACTTCTGCTATATGTTCGAAAGACAGCGTTTGGAATCATGCAGAATCCCGAAATTTTGGTAAAAGGATACATCTCATAGACTTTTATCTTCTATCCGAAAAACAAAGTATTTCCTTCAGAAGATTGTATCTTTTTATATACTTCTGCTATATGTTCGAAAGACAGCATTTGAAATCGTGCAGAATTTCGAAATTTTGGTAAAACGATACATCTTCTACCCGAAAAACAAAGCATTTCCTTCAAAAGGCATGGAAAAGACTGATTTGCACATTTAATGATTTTGTTCTGGCTAATGGCAAAGCAACTTTATTTGGTTTGAAGCTGGATCATTAATTCAGTTAGATCATTCCGACTTAGTCTATAATGGTTGTCTTTTGTTATAGTGGGTAATTAACAAGAAGTGTTGAATTCGTTTCCTGCTGAAAAGAAATAATTTATTTTTGCATAGTATTTTTTTCATCATCTTTTGTTTGAAGTGGAGAATTATGTCAGTTACATACATGAATACAGTATATATTACAAAACGAAAGAAATGGTCGAAAGGAATTGAAACGTATGCTCTCAGACATCTATTTTAAGTTGGTAGCTAAAGTGCTACTATTTTAGTCTCAGGTGATCCGCATTTGATAGTGACGCAGTAGTTTGAGTTAGGTCAGACAGTAGGTTTGACACTTTCATCACAGGCGAGAATAATTTAGTCACTAATTTGGAATCAATGCATAGTCACGGTAGTTTCTCCATTTCTCAATTCTCTATCGAACTTTGCACAGTTGATTTTCGTTTCTTTATATTTTAGAGTCAAATCACATCTAAGGGATGTCATGGAGAAAATCGAATACTTAAGTGGCGGATATTTCAATTATATAAAAATCCAAAAGTTTTTCATTTAATACATGGTTAATAACCATATGATATGGTTAAACATTTCGTCATATATGACAAATTTTTCAGTCACATGATATATCGTCTAGAATCATCCTTAAATTAATCATTCACTACTAATCGTTACTATAAAAAGGAATTTACATACATACATACATATACCAAGGCTTTTTCCCCCTTACTAGGGAGGTAGCCAAAAAGGAAAAGGCATAAAATCATTCCCATCCATTCCATCCCTGAAAACACTCCTCACTATCTTATTGAATTTTTCTCACCAAGGTGAATGCTGAACAGGATATTAGAAGACTGCACATTTCACTTTGGCACCAGAAGGCTTAATTAAGATTGAAATTAATTTGCTGCGTCATTAAGCGATCTAGTCTTGATGTGGCATAGATTAACCACTTCGTACCTAATGACATCTTTCTTCTTATTGTGGCTGACGTCAAGCGATTTTATTCATTTCCATAGGACTCCCTAGGCAACGAAGGGGTTAAGCTAATTTTGAACGCATCGACTTTTCGCCGTGCGCCGTCCACGAGGCGACGTCGTCCTCTTAAATAACGATGAGTGTCTATGAACGCTTTCACACGCGGTCGTGGTCGTGACATGCGAAAGCGTCCATAGACACCCATGGTTATTTGAAAGCACGACATCGTGTCCGTGACGGCACACGGCGATAAGTCGGTACGTGTGAAAAAAGCAATATGGTCAAACTCGATTATTCCCATATGTACCGAGTAGTACGTCTTATTTTGGCTGACATCAGGCTATCTTGTTCATCTCTGTGTACCTCCTCCCTCGCCACACACATCTCAGAAGCCATGGATGTAGATTCTGTTGCATTCCGTGTAGATAAAAATTACGAAATGTTATTTCCTATTCCTTTTAATAAAAGGGCCTGATGGCGTGTTTGCTCTCAATTAGTGTCCTAATGCTGAACTTTGATTTTGCATTGAAATCGTTTACAATTGCCTTTTCTTCAGATGGAAATATTCTGTTCAAGAATGTGGAAAAAATCTGTATAAACAAATATCTGCCACGTACTTTTTGGAATATAATTATGACATTTCTCCTATGATGGATGCACAGTACATACGTATATGTCTCATTTGTTAGCATTATCTTTTTTCCTTCGTTGGTGTAGTTTACATTTTCAGCTATGTACAATGATCTTGACTCTAGTACCTGTTACACACACACACACACACACACACACACACACACACACACACACACACACACACACACACACACACACACACACACACACACACACACACACACACACACACACACACACACACACACACACACACACACACACACACACACACACCTGCGTGAGTGTGTATGTGTGTAGGTATGCATGTGTGCGCATATGTATGTATGTATGTATGTATGTATGTATGTATGTATGTATGTATGCATGTATGTACGTATGTATGTATGCATGTATGTACGTATGTATGCATGTATGTATGTATTGCAATAGCAAATCAGTTTCTCACAGACATCAGAATCCGGACATCAGAGGGCTTGAATCCACATACCTCAGGAAACAAGTGGACCACTTTAACCACCGGACCAACTCATCCTAGTGCCTTCCTCACCTTGTTGCTACATCCTCTGAGGAAAATATTTGTGTTTGGTGGGAAGAAGCCGTGAAGAAGCTTTGTTTCCACGGCTGCCTACACCCTATGTTATCTCTAGCCTATACTCAGCGTTCAGTTATTTCTACTTTGAGGCGACAGACTGGTGGAATAGGTCAGTTATATGACAATGCGTATATTTAACTCTAACTCATTTTGGATGTATTCTTTCATCTATATTCGTTGGAAATTGGATTTGCTCTCCAGTTAAATGATGAAGTTAATACTTCAGCGATTCTATAAATTTTCTTGACCACCAAGGGGGGGATGTGGTAAAGGGGAGGAGAACACTAGGGAAGAGAGAGAGAGAGAGAGAGAGAGAGAGAGAGAGAGAGAGAGAGAGAGAGAGAGAGAGAGAGAGAGAGAGAGAGAGAGAGAGAGAGAGAACAGACACACACCAATAGATACAGCCAGACAGCTATAAATACAAACATACATAGAGATAAATAAAGACAGACAGATACAATCAGATACGCGGACATACAAGCACATATATAGGGAGAGAGACAGAGAAACAGACAGAAAACACAGACAGACAGACGGCATACAGACAGACAAGCACAGAGAAACAAAAACAGGCAGAAACAGACACAGTGACAGACACAAACAGAAACAGTTAGACAGACAGATACAGACAGACACAGACAGACAGACAATCACAGACAGACAGACACAGACAGACAGACAGACAGACAGACAGACACAGACATACAGACACAGGCAGACAGACACAGACAGACAGACACAGGTAGGTAGACACACGCAGACAGGCACAGACAGACACAGACAGACGCAGACAGACACAGGCAGATACAAACAAACACAGGCAGACATACACAGGTAGGCAGACACACACAGACAGGCACAGATAGATAGATACAGACAGACATAGACAGACGCAGATAGACACGTACACACACAGACAGACAAATGCAGACATAGAGACATGGACAGACAGATATGGACAGACAGACAGACAGACAGACAGACAGACAGACAGACAGACAGAAAGACAGACAGACACAGGCAGACACACAGACAGACACACAGACAGACACAAAGATAGACAACACAGAGTGACAGACATAGACAGACACAGACAGACAGACACAGACAGACAGACACAGACAGACAGACACAGACAGACAGACACAGACAGACACAGACAGACACAGACAGACAGACACAGACAGACAGACACAGACAGACAGACAGACACAGACAGACAGACACAGACAGACAGACACAGACAGACAGACACAGACAGACACAGACAGACAGACACAGACAGACACAGACAGACAGACAGACAGACAGACAGACAGACAGACACAGACAGACACAGACAGACACAGACAGACACAGACAGACACAGACAGACACAGACAGACACAGACAGACAGACACAGACAGACAGACACAGACAGACAGACACAGACAGACAGACAGACACAGACAGACACAGACAGACACAGACAGACACAGACAGACACAGACAGACACAGACAGACACAGACAGACAGACACAGACAGACAGACACAGACAGACAGACACAGACAGACACAGACAGACAGACACAGACAGACACAGACAGACAGACACAGACACAGACAGACAGACAGACAGACACAGACAGACAGACACAGACAGACAGACACAGACAGACAGACACAGACAGACAGACACAGACAGACAGGCACAGACAGACAGACACAGACAGACAGACACAGACAGACAGACACAGACAGACAGACACAGACAGACAGACACAGACAGACAGACACAGACAGACAGACACAGACAGACAGACACAGACAGACAGACACAGACAGACACAGACAGACAGACACAGACAGACACAGACAGACAGACAGACAGACACAGACAGACAGACACAGACAGACAGACACAGACAGACAGACAGACAGACACAGACAGACACAGACAGACACAGACAGACACAGACAGACACAGACAGACACAGACAGACACAGACAGACACAGACAGACACAGACAGACACAGACAGATAGACACAGACAGACAGGTACTGACAGGCAGGTACAGATAGACAGGTACAGACAGACAGACACAGACAAACAGACACAGACAAACAGACAGACAGAAACAGGCAGACACAGACAGACACAGATATATGCATACAAACAGACACAGATATATGCATACATAGAGACACATATATATGCATACAGACAGATACAGATATATGCATACAGACAGACACAGATATATGCATACAGACAGACACAGATATATGTATACAGACAGACACAGACAGACAGACAGACACAGATATATGCATACAGACAGACACAGATATATTCATACAGACAGACAAAGACAGACAGACAGACAGACACATACAGACACAGACAGAAAGACAGGCAGACAGACACAGACATATACATAGACAGACCAATAGATATAGCCAGACAGACAGACACAGACGGACAGACATTGCCAGACACAGACAGGCAGCCACAGACAGAAACAGACACAGACAGGTAGAGAGACTCAGACAGACAGACAGACAGACAGACAGACAGACAGACAGACGCAGACAGACGCAGACAGACGCAGATAGACGCATGTAGACATAGACATATACATGCATACATACATACATACATACATACATACATACATACATACATACATACATATATACATACAGACAGACAGACAGACAGACACAAACAGATACAGACAGATAATCACAGACAGACACAGGCAGACAGGCATAGACAGGCAGATAGACACAAACACAGACAGACAGACACAAACATAGACAGACAGGCAGGCAGAAAGAGAGAAGCAGATGGATAGATATGCTGACATACAGACTGATAGATAGATAGACAGACAGAGTCATACGGATAGACAGACAGACACACACACACACACACACACACACACACACACACACACACACACACACACACACACACACACACACACACACACACACACACACACACATAGATAGACAGGCAGACAGAGACAGGAAAACACAGATAGATAGATATACAGACAGACAGACAGACACAGACACAAAGAGATGGTGGAACCGAAAGATAGAGACGAATGATGGACCAGGGAAAGTCTCTGGCAAGGAGCGTTGTGGTGGCTGGCGTGGGCCGGGAAGCGCTCGGGTAGAGCTAGCGACGACGTGGGGCGACGACGAGGCACTGAATTCAGGAGGACTTGAACTTCGTGACTCATGACTCATCCTACGTCCTTGTGTGACTCATCCCGGCATGTAGGATTCCTGTAGGGAGCGGTTGGGAGGATAGGATGGGAGCGCTGGTCGCGTGAAAGTATTAGCACAATGGGATAGTAATGGACTAGTGCTGGTGTACATAAGTACAGTAGATACAAAATTACTTATCTTCAGTGGAAGTACAATAAAAAAGGTAAATAAGTAAATGGATAGATAAATGAATGAATAAATTGATAAATTAGAATAAAAATTGATATGCCTCTGCATTTTTTCTTATTGTGTAGAAAATAAATTTATCTTTTATTATAGCTCCAATAGTGGAATACACGTAACACACACACACACACACACACACACACACACACACACACACACACACACACACACACACACACACACACACACACACACACACACACACACACACACACACACACACACACACACACACACACACACACACACACACACACACACACACACACACACAAGCATACACACGCACAATTGATCCGGTATACAACAGTACGTTTATAAACAAGCGCGCGTGTACTTGTGTGCCTGTGATTCACGAGTTCGAGTGTTCACGGGTGTGGGTGATCTACCCTTGGCCACTAAGAGGGTTCCACGGTGATGAATAATGCAGCCTGGTGGCAGCCAGAATGAAAGGCTAAAATAAAGACCACCACAGTGCGAGAGGGGTCAAACACTATCCACGCTGGCTGACATAAGGCTTGAATAGTAACATGTATCTAACATAAAAACAAAAGAAAAAGGAATAGAGGAGACTGAAAAAGACCATAAGGCCTATAGTAGTCAGTTCCATGCCTATTACTACCTATCATCTCCATCTATAATGTTATCTATTCTCTTAAAATAACAAAATGTTTCAGCGCTCGCTACATTGTTACTAAGTCTATTCCATTCGTTAACCAATCTGTTGGTAAACCAATTCTTGCCTATTTCCTTCTTAAACTTAAAGTTTTGTCCCGGCTGTTGACAGATGATCTTCATCATTAAAGGGACCGACTCGGGATATATTGGACTGAAACTCAGTTTCATACTAAATCTACCCCTCAACCGAATAAAGTCGTCTGGCATTTGCCTGAACGAAAATCTAGAAAGCCTTTCACATTGACATGACGAAATACTGCCAAACCGTGCTTGAAGAGGATCGATACAGGTCCTTCATTACCCCGTGTCAGCCACTCGTCTGAATGAAATCTTCTGCTGTTAGCTCGAACAAAAATCAACTACGAAGTCCATCACCATGCTTAAGAGGTTAACTCAAAGCTACATTACCGCATCTGAAAGTGAGAGCGCTTAAAGAGGTCCATATCGAGGCAAGAGGCTTCATCTTGAACAAGGGAAGGAATATGTTTGCAGAGTAAGCCAATCTGTCTGCAGGTGCATCTCTGCCATGCACATATCCCATGAGATCAAGACCCGTGGTCCAGTCTTCACGCGACTACAACCATGAGGCTTACATCTTGTTGACGCATTCTTAAGTCGAACAGGGCACATTCATAGCGACATGATGGCGTAGATGGCGAATATGGGGCGAGAAATGTGGCTGATGTTCGTCGTAAAATGTGTCAACTAAATAAAGATGCAACCATCGTAAACGTAACGATTTGACTAAAAGTTTGGTTGAAAAAGAAACGAACTTAGGGGAACCTCAGTTCGTGTTCCGGCTCAGGGAGAGGGGGAGGATGAGGGGGGAGGGGGAAGGGGGAAGGGTTGAGGGAGAGGGAGAGGGGGAAGAGGAGGGGGAGAGGGAGGATAAAGGGTGGACAGAAGGAAAGGGAGGTGAGAGAAGTGAGGGAGAGAGGGAGGGAAGGAGGGAGGGAGAGAGTGAGGGAAAGAGGGAGGGAGGGAAGGGGAGAGAGGGGGAGAGAGAGAAAGGGAAAGAGATAGGCGGAGAGAGGGAGGGGGAGAGAGGGAAGGAAAGAGAGGAAGAGAGAGAGAGAGAGAGAGAGAGAGAGAGAGAATAACTAAAAAAAGCGAGAATAAGCGGGAAGGAAGTAAAGGATAAAATATTAGAGTGAGAGGAGTTATGGTAGAGGAAATGCAAGGAGGAGGAGGAGGAGGAGGAGGAGGAATGAGGAGGAGGAGGGGGAGGGGGAATGAGGAGGCAACGAATATGAGTGACGGAAAAGGGAAGAGAAAAGAAGTAGGGAATTGGGGTGAGGAGACGGGAGGAAAGGGAAGAGAATGGATCTATAGAAGAGAAGGAAGGAAAAGGGAGTTAAAGGGAAGGAAGATAAAGAGAAGGTAAGGTAAGGGAAGGGAAAGGATAGGAAGGAAAGGGAAAGGATAGGAAGGAAAGGGAAGGGAAGAGGACGTAAAGGGAACACAGGGTTAGGAATTTAAAAGATGAGTAGATGAATAGAGTAGAGGAAGGAGGGAGGATAGACGAGGGGCGGGGAAGTAGAAGAGTGGAGAAGTGTATAAGAGAATGGAATGTGGGGAGCGGAAGTGAGGGGGGAGGAAATGACGAGATGGGGGGGAGCAGTGGAGAGGGGGAGGCGAAGAGGCGGGGAGGAGCGTGGAGGTGCTGAGAGGGGAGCGGAAAGGGAAGAGGAGTTACAATAGGGGGATAAAGTGAAGGAAAGATTAAGGTAAGGCAAGACAAGTCAAGGCAAGGTAAGGTAAGGAAAGGAAAGGGAGGATAGGTAAGGGATTAGAAGGAAAAGGAATGGAATGAAATGGAAGGGAATGTGTTAGAATGGAATGCATACAGTGGAGCAGAACGGAAAAGGAGGTGAAGAAAATGACGTGAAGAGAAGGAAAGAAATATAAGGAAAGTAAATCAAAGGGAAGGTAAGGAAAATCAAGGCAAGGCAAAGGATGGGGAAAGGAAGGAAGCATAAACGAGGAGAATGTGGAGAGGAGGGGAAGGGAATGGAAAGAATGGAAGAAGAATAAAGGAGATAGAGAAAATATAAAAATGTATTTCGTCGCGAATAACCAGTGTTTCTGACATTGGGCATAGAATCGTAAAGAGAAGTCTCAGGACAAAAAATTCATGTGTGATTCTTGTCCATAGAAGTATCACTGAAGTCCCTTGAATATTGACTTGTAAAACTTATGGAGTCAATACCTTATACTAGTGAAGAAGAGATAGACAATTAGATAAATGAAAAGATAAATGAATATTCATATATGTTTATATGTACTGTATACATATATATATATACATATATATATATATATATGTATATATATATATATATATATATAATAATAATAATAATAAGTACATGAATAAACATAATAATAAAAGAGTGAAGATGGAGAGTTTGTGTTTGGGAAAAAGCTTAATTACCTTAACACTAAGGGAAGTGCCACGGGATTCCATGAAATAGCCAGCAGGCGACTACCAGGACAATAGAAAAAGTACCACCCAGCACGGAAGGTGTAAGCTTGGGAAACTAAAGAGTGTGTCAGGGAGATGAATAGAATAGTCTGGTGGCGGCACCCAGGATAACATGAAAAGGGCCAATCGGTACCAAAAGGGCTAAGAGATGCATTTCTTTGTACTTGTTCCTTGCGTCAACCTTGACAGCCACCGCCCAACTCCTTGAGGCGATGACTTCAAGTAGGAGGAGGAAGAGGAGTGGTAGGGGATTGGGAGGGGAGAGGGAGTGGGAGGAAGGGTGGAGGGGGAAGAGGAAGAGGAGGAGCAATAGGAGGAGGAGGAGGAGGTGGAGGAAGAGGAGGAGGAACAAAGAATAAGCCGCAATTCCAATGCACAGGGTCGCGCCCTTGATGCGAGACAAGGGAGTGAGGTTTTAGCAAAGGCCAACAAAGAGCGAGAGAGAAATAGAGACAAGAAGAAGAAACAGGAAGACGGAAACTGTAAGAGGAAAGGAGAGAAGATGAAAGAGCCAGGGAGGACTGGGTAGTGATTGGTGTAGTTCGTTTACTTGTCTATATGTTCCTTTATTAACGTTTCTCTTCATTGGTAATCTTGCATGGGGCCTTACTATTACCTAAATATTATATATTATTGTTTTTCCTTATTGGCTTGTCTATATTAACTTGTTAATTATTAGATATTATTGTTGTTTTTTCTTTTTGACTTGTTAATCACTTATTGATCATTTGATTTATCTATTTATTAATTTATTTATCTATGTATTTATTTATCTGCCTATCACTTTAATTTTCTATTAACTTATTTATCTATTTATCATACAATTAATATATAAGTATATGATTGATTTAAACTTGCTTGATTTTTATTTACTTATTTCTGTAATACATAGATTCTTTTATCAATATGTGTATATTCATCTAAGGGTTTATTTATCTCTAGTTGTCTATTATATAGTATCTATATATTGATTCATTCATTTATTCATATATGCATACTTGCTTATATTTTCATATCTATTATATATAAATGAATACACACACACACACACACACACACACACACACACACACACACACACACACACACACACACACACACATATATATATATATATATATATATATATATATAAATTGTTTATCTATTTACTCGTATTTAGAGAAAGACAAATACAAATGACGATTCTAAAATCATTCCGTATCTAGAGAATTTTATCTCTGAATACTCTTGTTAATCGAGATAAGCTAAAACAACTTTGGTTCTGAGATGGATGGAGAAGTCTGGCGATAATCAAAATGATAAGGAAAGTGTCGCCAGATATGGAAAAAGTTAATTGAAATATATAATAACCACTTTACCGGCGGGGGTGGGGGTTGAGGTGGCATGGAGTTGAATGAAATTGCCTGACTGCGGCTAGATTGAAAGTGCCATGTACTACGAAGGAAGTTTGAGTTAGTAATCTGGCTTCGAATAAAACGTATGGGGGGGAAAGTAGTTAAAGAAAGGTTCATAAGCTTAGAATATAAGAAATTGGTTATGACAACCAAGTTTAGAACAAATGTAGTTTTATTTTTATAATAAGTACTTCAACATAGGTCATGTTTCTATCAGACGGAAAAAATATTGTCCAGAACAAAATGTGCAAAATGCATTATCATCATAGCGATGGATGTCATTTAGAATGCACAATTCGTGAAAATGTTTGTTGATATATGTTTAACATAATGCTTACAGAAGGGTTTCCTTCATATGAATGAAATCGCTTGGTTCGATTTAGGGAACAAAAAATATTAGAGGGATACAGTGCTGGTGACTGATTCAATTTAACGTAGCGAACTCTCCCTATAAGGAGGCTAAGAAGGTGCCCATCACAGATGACTTTGTAGCATGGAAGTTAATTAAGCATACCCTTGGTCCAACTCGCTGGCGGCAGAATTCAAACTGCAGTCATCTCGACCTCCGCCGCGAGTAGTGACGCTCTAACCTGGCAGTAAACATAAACTAGCATGGCAAAAACACCCTTGAAAGAAATGACTGTAACATTATCTTATTTTAATTTTCTTAGTACTTTTATTGCGACTTTATCGTTAGAGCCGTTCATGTTATGGGTGCATCAACAATACATACACCCACACCCACACCCATCCTTACACACACACACACACACACACACACACACACACACACACACACACACACACACACACACACACACACACACACACACACACACACACACACACACACACGGCAAATAATGAGCTCTGAGCTCACTGCCGTAGGGTGGTGTCTGGCTGTCTCGACAGAGACTGCAGCAGATCCGAGGTAAATACACACACACACACACACACACACACACACACACACACACACACACACACACACACACACACACACACACACACACACACACACACACATATATATATATATATATATATGTATATATATATATATATATATATATATATATATTGTATATATATATATATATGTATGTATATATATATGTATATATGTATTTATATATATATATATATGTATGTATATATATATATGTATATATGTATATATATATATGTATATGAATATATATATATATATATATATATATATATATATATATATATATATGTACAACACTGAATAGGTCCCAGTGATTAGAGATACATTTTAACAACCACAATGCACTTTAATTCTAAGCCATCAACATCGGGAGACCGAATGGAGGCAGACAAGCATGAAATAGAAAGGCCTATGTAACTCGAGCATACAAATATATAAGAAAAGTTACGCTCAACTTATATCTCTCTTGATAGCGTAGTTGGTAAGTTACTACGGCACATGTCGTGTGATTGCTGAGTTTGAGTTCTCGGCAGTACCGCATTTCAATTTCTGCATGTCGGCCTCCATTCGGTCTCCCAATGTTGATGGCTTAGAATAAAAGTGCATTATGGTTGTTAAAATGTATCTCTAATCACTGGGACCCATTCAGTGTTGTACAAATACTTTCCCGCGTTTGTTTATATCCAATTGTACTATCAAAGTGGAGATGGGTTGAACGCAAAATTTCATGTATAT
This sequence comes from Oratosquilla oratoria, assembly GCF_046742065.1. Taxonomy (NCBI): domain Eukaryota; kingdom Metazoa; phylum Arthropoda; class Malacostraca; order Stomatopoda; family Squillidae; genus Oratosquilla; species Oratosquilla oratoria. The sequence goes on from NC_134789.1 coordinate 47,693,873, forward strand.
GTGTGTAACTCGAGCATACAAATATATAAGAAAAGTTGCGCTTCACTTATATCTCTCTTGATAGCGTAGTTGGTAAGTTACTACGGCACTTTTCATGTGATTGCTGAGTTCGAGTCCTTGGCAGTACCGCATTTCAATTTCTGCATGTCGGTCTCCATTCGGTCTCCTGATGTTGATGGCTTAGAATTAAAGTACATTGTGGTTGTTAAAATGTATATATATCTATATATATATATATATATATATATATATATATATATATATATATATATATATATATATATACATATACACATATATAATGTCGGTATGTTTTTTAACGTGTGTGTCACAATATAAAAGGAAACTCTTCAAGTTTTCACAGGAATGGTCTGTACGATTTTCCAAAGTACACTCCGTTTATTTCATACAGGCAGAATTTTTGTTTACTAATCTCACTGACCAACTTGTTTGTAACTCCCTCATCTCATAGAATATATATTTTAGTATAGCATTTTAATTCTTTAGTGTGTTAGTGCGCATCGTATTGGCCAGCACTCGCTTGAAGAATGTGCACTACTAAACAAGACTAGGTCGCTCTCCTTGAGCTGTTGAAATCAAGAGCCTGACGACGCTGAGACAGAGGAATGTGAACAACCTCGCTTTCCGACGTTTCCGTACAGACACAACAGGGACATCAATGGACCACTCTAATGTCAGCATGAAGGTCAACTAATCTTGGTGAACACCATTCACAGCACCCAGATGGTGGTGAAATACGGTTGGGGGCTGCTTATGTCTTCTCTCACGTTTGTACCTGATATCACACCTACATTACTCTGTGTTCATCAGGACTGGGAGGCCCCGTTACTTTCCGCTGAGTCTTTGATCGGGGCCTTACCCTCTACTTGTCTTCTGTAATCAACCCACTCAAGGGACCTCAGTCTTTCCAGTCTCCACCAATCGGATAGTGAATCAAAGGCTAATATGTTTTTTTCTTTTCAATAATGTACGCCAAGGTTAAATGAACACTGCAGTAAGGGATAAGGATAGTGTGGGTTTTATTTAGGATCTTAGTGTGGGAGACTTTTTCATTCTTTTTGTTTGTTTGCTTTTTCTTTCAGTCTTTCTTTTTGCTTGTTTCATTCTGTTTTCTTTCTTTCGTTCTTTCTTTCTCTCGTTCTTTCTTTCGTTCTTTCTTTCACTCTTTTTTCTTTCTTTCGTTCTTCCTTTGCTTTTTTTTCTTTCGTTCTTCATCTCCTTCTTTCTTTCTTTATCCTTCTTTCTTTCTTTATTTCTTTCTTTCTTTTTTATTTCTTTTTTTCGTTCTTTCTTTATCCTTCTTTCTTTCTTTCTTTCTTTCTCTTTCTTTCTTTTTTCATTCATTCATTCTTTCTTTCTTTCTTTCTTTTTCTTCTTTATTTCTTTCTTCCTTTCATTCTTTTTTCTTTCTTTCTTTCTCTCTTTCTTTCTTTCATTCTTTCTTTCTTTCGTTCTTTCTTTCATTCTTTCGTTCTTTCTTTCATTCTTTCTTTCGTTCTTCATTTCCATCTTTATCTCTTTCTTCTTTTCATTCTTTCTTTCTTTCTTTCGTTCGTTCTTCATTTCTTTCTTTCATTCTTTCTTTCTCTCGTTCTTTCTTTCTTTCTTTCTCTCGTTCTTTCTTTATTTCATTCTTTCTTTCGTTCTTCAATCCCTTCTTTATTTCTTTCTTCCTTTCATTCTTTCTTTCATTCTTTCTTTCTTTCTTTCGTTCTTTCTTTCTTTCTTTTGTTCGTTCTTCATTTCTTTCTTTCTTTCTTTCTTTCTTTCTTTCTTTCTTTCTGCATTTCTTTCTTTCTTTCGTTCGTTCTTCATTTCTTTCTTTCTTTCTTTCTCCTCTCTAAAATGTTTTTGCTTGACGGGACATGCTGCAACTAAAGCTGCCCATGGCCTATGACCTCGGACTTCTAGAGCAGTTCCTCGAATTCTGTTGCATTTGAACGAAGCTTTGCTTTGTCCGGCGCACAAGCGGAACTTGCGCACCACTCGACACAGAGAGATTAAACCGGCATCAGATAAGCATTTAAAATCTTGCAGACGTTAAGAAGTTTAGAGAAATAATTCATTAAATAGACCTCAGGAGCAGATTACGTCTAGAGATCGCAAAAGGGAAGGAACATAAATCTGAGGGATTAGGACAAAGTCAAAACGAATAAATAATATATGACTGGGAAGACCCCTCTACATAAAGTGGTTTAGAGAACATGGTATTAACTATTTTCGTCGTGGGTGACATTTCTTATCTATTCTAGCTGCCGCCACGATCGTGACCATAGCACCCTTGTAGTAGCGAAGCTAAAAAAATGAGAATAAAGAAAAAAAGAAGAGTAAATAATTAAAAATAAAGGTAAGAAGTAATTACAGGATGTGAGAGGTGGGAAAATAACAAAGAAAAACATAGCAGAGAGCGCCTAAGGCCCGTTATTTTGCTGTAATCATAATTCTGAGCCACGTTGTAGGGTTCTTGACGCGACCCCTCGCCTCACCACGCCATGGCCCACCCGTCCGCCCTCTGAGCTGCCCCGCAACTTCGAAACTCGAACTCCCTCCTGGGACTGCGCCGACTGACCTGCTTCAAACCAAACACTGGAGGCGAGATAAAACCGTTATTGGGACTAGTGAGGGAGCGGTGAAGGGGTGGTAAGAGACAAGTGGAGGAAGGGCGAGGGAGCCGTGAAGGAGAAGTGATTGAGGGGTGAGGAAGCGATGAGGGAACTGGGAGAGTATATAGGGAGCGGTGAGGAACAATAAGATAAGAACATAAGAAATAAAGGAGACTGCAAAAGACCATAAGGCCTACACTAGGCAGCTCCGTATCCATCACCACCTGTCATCCCCATCCATAAGGTTGTCTAATCGTTTTTTAAAACAACTGATAGTTTCAGCGCTTACTACATGGTTACTAAGTTTATTCCATTCATCGACCACCCTATTTGTAAACCAATTCTTGCCTATTTCCTTCTTAAATCTAAATTTGTCCAGTTTATACCCATTACTGCGAGTCCTGCCCTGTTGTTTTATTATGATGACCTTGTTTGCATCACCCTTGTTATAGCCTTTGATCCACTTGAACACTTCTATTAGATCACTCTGCGTCTTTCCAGAGAGTGTAAGTTTAGGTGCCTAAGCCTCTCTTCGTAAGGCAAATTTCCGAGTCCTTGTATCATTTTGGTCATTCTTCTCTGTACTGATTCTAGTGAATTTATGTCCATTCTGTAGGACGGAGACCAAAACTGTACCGCATAGTCAAGGATGGGTCTAACTATCGCTAGATAGAGTTTAATAATTACCTCTGCACTTCTATTCGTTACCGTCCTAGCAATGAAGCCTAATGCTCTGTTTGCTTTATTTCTGGCGCTAATGCACTGCTTCCTGGTTTTAAGGTCCGGACTCACCAGAACTCCCAAGTCCCTCTCGCACTCAGATTTGTCTAAAACGTGTTATCTAAGTTGTATCTATTTTCGGGGTTGTGTAGCCCTACGTTTAACACGCTACACTTAGAGATATTGAAGTTCATTTGCCATTTCACCGACCATGTTAACAGTTTATTAAGATCATCCTGCAGAATCTGGGCGTCTTCTCCTGACCTAATTAGGCGTCCTATTTTAGTGTCGTCCGCAAACTTACTAACATCACTATTTAACCCATCGTCTAAGTCGTTTATATACATAATGAACAACAAGGGACCCAAAACCGAGCCCTGGGGGACCCCCGCTAGTAACATTGCCCCACCTAGATTTTATTCCATTTATGGTGACCCGCTGTTTTCTGTTACTAATCCAAGCTCTAATCCATGCTAACACTTTTCCTGGTGTGGCACTTTATCGAACGCTTTGCTAAAGTCAAGGTAAATAACATCGTAATTTTCATTGTTGTCTGCCGCCTTATATACCTTAACCCAATGAGGGAATTATGGGAGTGCAATAAGGGAGAGGTGAGTGAATGGTGATTGACCGGTGAGGGAGAATTGAGGGAGCAGTGGAGACGCGGTGAGGAAACTGAGATATACATGGAGTTGTTAGAAAGCGACGAGGGAGAGGGAAGAGGACATCGAGAGTGTGTTAAGTCACTAGAGAGGCAGTGGTGAGAGGGCGACTTGAGGGCATACGAGGGAATTAGGGCATTAGAGAGAAAGAGAGGGAGGGTATATCTGTGGAGGTGGGTTGGGGGGTGCAAGGGTGAGGTGTGGTGGGGTTGGATTGGGCGAGGCTCAATGGGGTCAAAGGAAAAGTTGGAATGGAGTCTAGGGAATGTAACACTTTGCTTGACAGGCTGGGTGTGGTGAAAGTGCATGAGTGGTGCAAAGGGGAGAAATGGGGCAAACGGAAAAAAGTTACAAAAGAAACACATTTCTGGTTAGGAGAAGTTAGGTTAGGTTAGGTTAGAATAGGTTAGGTTAGGTTAGGTTAGGTTAGGTTAAGTTAGGTTAGATTGGGTTAGATTAGGTTAGGTTAGGTTAGGTTAGGTTAGATTACGATAAGTTTCGGATTTTTTCCTGTTATTTTTATTTTCACAAATAAGTCTCGATGTGGATTGCCATATATGGATAAAATTATCAGAATGGAATACTAGTATGTGGTTTAATGACATCGTTAGAGTGCGGCATTTTCTTTTCAATTGTGAGTGAAGCCAGACAATTCTATTCATCTCTGTGACGTATTCTTTGCAGCATAACTGTGTGACTTTTTTCTTTTCATTTCGATTGTCGCCAGTCTTGTTAAATCATTTCTAAGGTATCCTTTCGATGACAAAAGGCCATTTTAAGTCCTTTCTCACTGATTAACAAATCTTTGTATTAAAGAACTTTGAGGCTATCTTTCCTGGTGGGCAAAAAAAAAAAAAAAAAAAAAAAAAAATCCTTTCATTCTGACTTGGTCCACGCTATTCTGTTCATTTTTACGACAGTCCCTTGGTAGTGAAGGATTTAAAATATTATTTATTTAACATTAATGAAGGTCTCACTGCCACGTGATTAATGTTTCATGAAGGTGCCGCATCTGCTGTATTTTACTGTGGATTGCAAAATATTTCAATGATATAAGTCGAAATGAGGCATTCCGGTCCATAATTGGTTTAGCTACGGAAAAAAAAAGATAAAATGAATAATTAAAGAAATATATAAATTAACGAATTGGTTACCATTACAGCATATTACAAAGGTGTTTATTCAACTAGATCTTGAAGCTTGACATTATAGGATTATTATATTCTATCGAATCTGAGAAACGTTGACGCCATTTATTGACTACTTGGTTTACAAAACTTACAGGAACCTGCGAGAAAGAAAGCACTTTCCAGCAAATTTATTTTTTCCGGTGACGAATGGCACTTTCTGGTAACAACACTTTCTCTCCAATGACCATACTTTATTCCTCGCCATATTTCCTTTTCTTAGTGTTTGTGAACAGTTTACAGTATATAATACTTTTTTCTTTTTTTGTTGTTGCTGGTAACCACTAATGAAATTGGAAGAAAATAGTAATTCCCAAGCGCATTCGTGTAATTCAGATGTGAATTACACGAAAGCGCTTGGGACTAACTGTTTTCTTGTGATTTCCTTAGTGGCTACCAGCAAAATTTGTGGAGCACGTGTTGTTTTTAGTGATCTTTCTGCAGTATATAATACAAATTCCTTCAGAAATTATTAACTCTTTTTCGTGGTTTAGTTGTGTACCTGTCTCGTGCCTGCAGTCTTCATACAGTGGATATACCCCGGCGAAGGTGCTAATTTTAATTTCTGGATTCACTTTTTTGTTAGAATACCATCCGGCCACTTTTCAGAGGTGGCGCTTTTTTTAGCGAGATTAATACACAGTTTCTAATGCCGATACATACCCTACTATAGGAAAACACTTTCCAGTTTAGACGCCTTCTTAATTAACATAACAACGTTTCTTCCGTGGCTCTTTAGCATTCTGACATCTCAATACCCAATAACCAATAACTGCAGCAGTTTAGAACCAGAGTTTGTTTTGACTATTCACGGAACGGACCCAAAATACAGAGGTTTCTTAATTCTTCTTAAGAGGTATTTCTTGCTTTTGAGTACCTATTTTTCCTGTTTTTATTGGATATCTTCATCCTTGTTCTAGTCTTACGAGCTTATATGTGACAAGTCGATCAAGTCACCTTCGAAACTCACATGTGGTGGCGTTGTAGCTTGGGCATGTGCCACACGCAGGTGCAAACGCGGTTGAGGTCTCAAAGCCACGTCGCTCGTCCCAGAACCTGGCAGGAAACGGGTTTTCTTGCAGTATTGGTACTTTGAATTGTGTCTCAACTTTGTATTGGGTGCCATAGAGGCACTCTTACCAGGCTTGCTTGTAAGTCTTCGATCTATAGAGTTATGAGCTTGTTTTTGGTCTGAATCTTTTTGACTGTTGACTAGAGAATTTCCCACTCTCTTGTACTTGAATTTTCTACTATGACTTTACTGGAATCGTTGGTTGCTGCAACGTGCTGAAAAAAGTAGCTGTTTGCTAGAGTTGTCATTCTTTCAACCTCACTAAGACAAAGGTTTACTAAGGCATGACTTCCAAGCAGTATGAATTACTACAATATGAGATTGGTTGAGAATGTCTCACCGATAGATGGAATCATTGTGCTCTAGTGGGCTGCAGTTGCAAAAACATATCTAATTTGAAAAAAATATACATATATTTACATCTAATAAAAAAATGTTTTTTAAAGGCTCTGAAAGATAAAGCGATAACTCAGTCCCTTTCCAGTTGCAAGTATGTTCTCCTCATGCATCTCTTCCTTCTGTCCAGATCTGAAAGGAGTGAGAATTACAAGGACTTTGGAAAAACGTTAATTGGCGGAAGACAGCGAAAACGAACGAATGGATGGGCGAGTAAGCAAGGATGGGAGGTAGACGCGAACTTGTAAGAAGAAAAAAACACACACACACACACACACACACACACACACACACACACACACACACACACACACGTATACACACACACATACACACACACGCACACACATACACGTACACGTACACATATCCCCGCACACGCACACACATACACACACACGCACACACATACACACTCGGTGGCGCGGTTGGTAGAGTCTCAGACTGTCAGTACGGAGGTATCGGCGGTACCTGGTTCGAATCCTGCCCAGGGCTGAACATATTTCGGTATCGCTGCGCTTCGGGTCGTTACTCCAACTCTCGTGGGCAGGGAGTTGGGTGTGTGTGTGCGTGTAAGGTCATAGCATTACCCATAGATCGGACATACGAGTTCTGAGCTCTCTTCCGGGAGGGAAATAGCTGTCGATCACGAGTCCAACACGTGATCCAAAGATCAAGGTGAATCACACACGCACACGCATATAGACACACACATACACACAGAGATCGGCAAATAATGAGCTCTGTGCACACTGCCGTAGGGTGGTGTCTGGCTGTGTCGACAGAGACTGCAGCAGATCCGAGGTGAATACACGCGCACACTCGCATACACACACACACACACACACACACACACACACACACACACACACACACACACACACACACACACACACACACACACACACACACACACACACACACACACACACACACACACACACACACGCACACATACACGTGCATTCATGGAAATCTTAACCAATAGTGACATCAGCTGGATGTCCCACGTGGAAGCAATTACGAGATCCTCCACTTTGCGCTTTCCGTTTCCTACGGCTGCATCGAGCAAGGCCATCCAGACTCGCACCAGCCCAGCTGATGAATGCGTATTTGCTACACACCCGACCAAACTCTCACGTGCTCATTTATCTTGGTGGATGAGAGGAGGGGTCGCCGATTTTATGAAGCGGCCTTGCTGTGGATGTGCTGTGTCTTACGACACTGCTTCTGACCCAGGGCAGTGGACAAGATGCAGGGATGACCCGTCATCCAGGAGGTGCCAAGATAAGAGGGAGGGAAGAGGGCGGAGGGGAATGGAATATATAGGAAATGGAATGGATGGGAGTGGTTTCTATGCCTTTTTCTTTTTGGCTACCCCCCGTGTAGGGGGAAAAAGCCTTTGGTATATGTATGTATGTATGATATTTGTTTTGCTATTGTTGCTTGAATATTACATATATCATTATTTTTTCAATATAAATGTTTTCATGTAGACAAGACTGTCACTATTGGATGATTTTAGTATTTTGATTCCAATAAATTCGTGCCAAGTTGAAACTGATTTTACTTTGAAATTACTATGAATTGAAATCTGATCTTATTTAAAAACCGAACTTCCCGCTACCGAAAGGAAATTTATTTAATTGATGTAGAGGACTTGCAATGTTGAATGTCATGGTGTTATACCCTTTAAAGGCGCATGTTATGGCTTGCCAAATGTAATAGAGCAGTGTTTGGAACTTGTGCGCTTATTTTGGCCGCCACATTTTTTGTTCTCTGTTGTTATAAAAATAACAAGAAAAAGGAGATACTGTGAAAAATTATTTATCCATACATTAAAGGAATGATGTATGTATGTCGTACACCGTATATATGTTGTTACTGTTAGAAAGAGGAGCGACATGACAAGCGACACAACGTCAAGACTGTACAAATTCAAACCAGGCTTAATGACCACTTTATGAGTCGATAGCCTAAAAAACGTCTTAGGGCGTCAGCATCGGGCTATTTTATTCAATCGCGTTTCGGCAGCAAATTTGTTAAGGGTAAGACCCTTGCTTAAATATGCACTTCATACTTTACCGGGAAAATTTTTACTTCCTTTCTATAATGGAACAAGGAACAAGAAATTAATTGTTTTATATGCATCATAAGACTCCTTTGTGTGATATATTCATCATCAAGTAGTTATTTTAGATATCTTTTTCAAGCCTTTATTGTTATTCCTCTCGCAAATCTTTAACCTCTTCTTTACCGAGTGACATTTTTTCCTTTTGGTTTCTGCCAACCTGTTGTCTTCATTTCCGTGGCACCCCTTTCTTGCTTGAGAAGACGTTATATTTTGATTAACTCCTGTTGTCCCTGGCAATACTTTGTTTTTGTTGCCACCAAGCTATTTTGTGTCTTGCTGCATGGCTTCCGACCCGGGTAGTAAGGAGGACACAGGGATGACATTTCGCCCACGAAGAGCTAAGGTGAGAGAGAAACGAGGGCTGTAGATGGGAATGGAATGAGTGGGAATGGGTGGGAATGAACGATGCCTTTGACTTGGCTACCTTCCTTATAAGGAGGAAGAATTTTCTGGCAAAAATAAAATATATATATATATATATATATATATATATATATATATATATATATATATATATATATATATACCAAGCTATTGTACTGATTTCCGTGTCATATGATTCTTTCTCTTTATCCAGTCTACTGTCAGAATATTATATTTCTTTACCGTATCCCCTCCGTATTGAAGGGGCTGCAGATCTTCTCTAATACCTCCTTTCGTATCGGACGGTCCTTTCCCTATATTCTGGTTGCTGCCTGAAGTAATTTACGCCTCTCCAAGGCACCCACTCAGTAGCAAAAGACTTAAACATTGACTCAGACCAGATAGAGTTGTTAGTCTTGACGTATCTATCATCCTAACCGACCTTGGTACTGTAAAAAGCAGTCGGTCAACTTCTAACAGGATATTTGAGTCTTAGCAAACCGCATTTATGAACCATTTAGAATAACTTACTTCGGAGTTTTAAATCATAAAAAAAAAAATTGTTGCTCGCTTACTTTGGACGTTAGGTCTTGTTTACAGAGAAGAGTTGTAATCAAAAGTGTGACTAAGGATTCTTGGAGAATGTGAAGACACTGTATAAGAAATGTCTGTGAAAGATTTGCAAAATAGCTAAGATTTAAGACTAGAGGAACTTCACTGCTTCGGAGGTAATACATTAATCAATATATCTATGAACGTCAAATGCCAAAGATTGCGGTCGACCTTAAGGATTTTGTTTGTTGATTTAAGACCTTACAATTCAATTAATTTGGGAGGAATCTCACCTTTTTACAAGAACTGAGATTGAGCATCTGTGTCTATACTCTTTGTCTTGTCGCTGAATCTTAACTATAGAAACTTCTTAATGAAATCCTGTTTGATAAAAATGAATAAATAAAAACTATAATACATACATACATACATATACCAAGGCTTTTTCCCCCTTCCAAGGGAGGTAGCCAAAAAGGGAAAGGCATAAAAACACTCCCACCCATTTCATCCCTAAATACACTCCACACCCCTCCCACCCTTCCTCTCATCTGAGCACCTCCTGGATGACGGGTCATCCCTGCACCCTGCCCACCGCCCTGGGTCAGAAGCAGTGTCGCAAGACACAGTACATCCACAGCGAGGCCGCTTCATTTAATCGGCGACCCCCCCTCTCCGTCCCCCTTTACATATAAGGCGAGGACGGGGAGAAATCCCTTCGGGCTGCGTCAAAATTTACTCACACATACTACCCCACCCCCCACTTCCCCGCCCATTCCTCCTCATGCAGTCACAACATCATCCATATACAACCATTCTCCACTCACCTCTGTCTTCCGTCCTCTCCCTTCCTTCCTCAACAGACATTCCCCTCTTCCCCAAAGCCCCCTTCACCCCATCCATCCACCTCATCCTAGGACGTCCCCTCATGTTCACTCCCTCCACATCTGCCTTCCATACCTCTTTTAATAGTCTTTCTTCACTCATTCTTTCCATGTGTCCAAACCATCCTAATATTCTTTCATCAACCCTCTCTCCCAAATCCTTTTTCACCCCTGTTCTCCTCCTCACCTCCTCATTTCTCACTCTATCTAGCCTAGTAACCCCCACCATACTTCTCAGACACCTCATCTCAAACACATTCAAACTCCTTCTCTCTTCTTCTCTTATGTTCCACGTTTCTGCCCCATACAGTGCTGTTGGCACAATCACTCCTTCATACAGTCTCCTCTTCGCATCCATTCCCAAATGTCTATTCCTCATTACACTCTTTAAACCACCAAGGCATTTACTCGCTTCTCTCAATCTACATTCTACCTCCACCTTCACTCCACCTTTTCCTGCTACACTTGCACCCAAGTATCTAAAACTATCCACTTCCTCCAGTCGCTCTCCCTTAATGTTCACTTCCAGTCTACTGCCACTTTCACCCCTTGTACATCTCATCACCTTACTTTTACCCACATTTATCTTTAGCTTTCTTCTATCACATACTCTCCCAAACTCTGCCACCAGCTTCCTCAATCCCTCCTCTGACCCTGCCACAAGCGCAGTGTCGTCCGCAAACAACAGCTGGCTCACCTCCCACTTTTCTCCATTTTCTTTAACCATCTCCAATCCCTGACTCACTACCCTAGCATTCACCTCTCGCACCACCCCATCCATGTATAAGTTGAACAGCCAGGGTGACATAACGCATCCTTGACGAAGTCCCACCTTTACTTCAAACCACTCACTCTCTCCATTTCTAATCCTAACACATGCTCTACTACTCTCATAAAAACTCTTGACAGCTCCCAAAAGCTTTCCTCCTATCCCATAAATCTGCATAACCTCCCACAGTGCCTTTCTGTCTACCCTATCATAAGCCTTTTCCAGATCCATGAAAGCCCAAAAAACATCCTTCCCCTTTCCTATAGCTTTCTCACATATCTGTCTTACCACAAAGATCTGATCTACACAACCTCTACCTGTCCTAAATCCACACTGTTCCTCACCAATTACTCCCTCTGTTCCTCTCCTAATCCTCTCAATTAAGATCCTCCCATAAGCCTTCCCTACTACACTCAACAGGCTAATCCCTCTGAAATTACTACATTCACACTTGTCCCCTTTTCCCTTGTAAAGAGGAACTATACAGGCACTACTCCAGTCCTCCGGTACTCTACCCTCTCTCCAGCAAACATTAAATAACCTCACCAACCAGTCCACCATCACTGCACCTCCCTTTTTCAGACATTCTGCAAGACATCCATCCAGACCAGGTGCCTTACCTGCTTTCATCATCTTTACAGCTGCCTTCACCTCATCCTTCCTTATTTCTCCTCCATTCTCCTCACTCATCACTCTCATTTTCTTCGCATTTCCCACTGCAGCTATCTTTCCTTCCCTATCCTCCTTCACATTCAGCAACTCCCTAAAATATTCTGCCCATCTTCCCCTCACTGCCATCTCTTCCATTATCAACTCTCCATCTGTACCTTTTACCTTTTCTTCCCTACTTGATTCGCCTCCTCTTCCTCTCTTAATTTCTTTCCAAAACATCTTTTTATTACTTTCAAA
>NC_134789.1:47728641-47731141 GCF_046742065.1 Oratosquilla oratoria
TAGAAAAAACATTTACGAATTTAATTAGATATGATTGATCACCGGAAAGTAGTATAAGGAGAATTAGTAATGAGCATATTACTGAAATTTTATGACATGAATGGAAAAAGGAACAGAAATGAAAGTGTGATTCATTTCAGACTCAAAATTGTAGCAGTGGCTTACTCACAAAAAAAAAAAAGATATTACAAAGAGCGGCAATCAAGATGATCCCAAGTCTAGTTGATAATGCATATAAGGAGAGACTAAAATGAAGAAAAAAAAATGGGCTTTATAGCATTGGAAGAACAAAGAACGAGGAATTATATGAATTTAGATCAGATCAGCATAAAAAAGCCAGAGATTATCATATGGAATAATAAAAAATAAAAAAAACGGATAAGCAAGGTAGTGAAATAAAAAAAAATACTAAACAAATCAGATCAATAATTGCATGGAGTTTTAAGCAAAGTTTGATAAAACAAAAAGGACCCCACGAACTTAATTCCAATCTCGGTAAGCATATGCACACACCAAGACTCATATACACAAACAAGCGAGCATATACACACACGTGCACACACACACACACACACACACACACACACACACACACACACACACACACACACACACACACACACACACACACACACACACACACACACACACACACACACACACAAACACACACACACACACACACACACACACACACACACACACACACACACACACACACACACACAAATACATACACACACGCACACACACGTACGCACTTATGTACACTTGAGCTTACCTTCTGTACATCATTATACACTGACGCACTATATACATACTTAAATGATTTGACCTTCAAGTAACATTGAGTTGCCCTGAACTAATTATAAAATGAATAAAATGCATTAGTTTCAGATAAGGTTTTATTTTTAGAACTGAAATATAATATAACCCATGATTACTTTGAAACACCTGGTCTCAAATAGACATTGATGGTTATATTTTGTAACCTAGTAATATTTCCAAATTATCGTTGGATATTTTAGCCATATACCAACCCTATTCTATAATTAGTAAATTGGATTATTCATTTCTTGATTAGCACACCTATTTTTAATACTGGTGCTTTGACAGTATTACTTTCTAATCGTGTAAAATTCCTGGATAGAAAAGATATTGAAATACTAAAAAAAAAAAAAAATTAATTACTTGAAGGACATCTAAATTTTAGACTGAACTTTTGGTGTCCTGATATACATAAAGGTATATATATACATTCAACCTTAACAAGCCGGATTAAGCCATCGTGATAAGGTATATTAGGTGTTTCGTCCCTCAGGGGACAGACCGTTCCTGCAGTGGACAATTAAGGCAGAACTACAACCACAACAACTTATAATTCCAGTATTTTCCTAGTCCAAGTCTCCAGTTAACATCAGTACCCTAGCGGTCGTCATTATCAACATGCGTCTCAGCTCATTTCCCCCCACGCTCACCACTCCCACCCACATTCTCCCACGCAGCTCAGGCGATAACGTTACCTCTCCCTTATTCTCCCTCCTCCACCCTGGCACTTCCGGAAGCACCCTCCTCTCCACTAGCCCACACCACTAGCCCCCTCCACTAACCCCATCCAATCACACAATCTCCATTAACCCTTTTTCTCCCTACTCCTACGTCTCTCCACCCACTCTTCCTCCGCCTTTTCCTCCTTTTTCACTTTTGATGTTGTCAATTCCCTTTAGAATCTTAAAGACCTGTATCAAGTTACCTTTGAGTCTGCGCTTTTTTATGGAAAACAGATTCATATGTTTAAGTCGAATTTCGTATGATTTATTTTTTAAATGTGGTTCACTTGAAGAACAGATTGGCTGAAAGTGCATAACAATCTCACGCAGTGTTGCCAAACTCTGTTTCCTTTATTTTTCCTTTATATGCCTTTATGTTCCTAGATTTTCTTTTCTTTAATTTTCTTCTTATATCTAAACTTCTATATAGTTTCTTTTGCTTATCATTTCTGTGTAATTCTTTGTTTTCTTTAATTTCTATTTAATTTATTTTCTTTTTATGCATGTTTTTATTATCTCTATATACTTCTTTTCATTCCTTTTCTTTTGTTAGATTTACCTCCTCTTTTTCTTATATATGTATCTTTTGTTATAATCTTATCTCCTCTTTTTCTTATATATGTATTTTTCTTCTGCTCTCTTTGTTTCCTGATTCCCTTTTTTTCATGGTATTACATTTCTATCAACTTTATCTCCTTTCTTTTCCAATTATTTTTTCTTTTTCATTTTTTTTTTGTATTCTACATTTCCTTTCCTCTTTTCCTCTATTTTCTTATACTTTTCTTTTACTTTTTTTCCATTTCCTTTCGCTAATTTTTTCCCGTAATTTTCATTTAAATTTTTCTTATCTTTTGTTTTTTCATCTTTTTGTACATTTTTCCTCCATTTTTATTCTTGTTTGTTTCTTTGATTTTATATTTCTATTTATATTATCCTAATTCTATTATTTC
>NC_134789.1:47743641-47758641 GCF_046742065.1 Oratosquilla oratoria
ATAGACCGCTAACCATTGGGAGAAATTCAATTGTAAATGTTCACATTAGTCCATATGAGTAGCTGAAAATACTGTAGCATTCTATGGAGCCTAGTGACACTGACAATTTCAATCAGTTGAAGATCTGAACTGAGTACAATGAGATTTCGAGTGATTGAGAGGTCATTTCTCCGATTCTTGACTCTAACCTGAATAGAACTGTTTGTCTTTCGCCGGAAAGGGGGAGAATGACTGAATGTAATTCTGTGTTGCTGATGAACAGCGCCGAGAATGTTGATACGGAAAATAACATGAAGTTTCATTTTCGGGACAGATAAAAGCAGGAATGATCTCCGACAAATGTAACTCTTCTTGAAGAAAGATTCTCAGTATTCCATCGAGGAATGGGAACATTGGATGATATATCTTGTACTCTCTGTTTGAATTCAAAAACAGTTGTTCGAACACACAGGGCAAAGGTGACGGTTTCGGCTGCAGGAAAATGTCTCCTGACGTAAGCTCCTGACTTCGTTTTCTATGTAAGCTGACTTTTTTTTTTTTCTTTTTACCTGACCATTCTTTAGAAAAAGGATACTTCCACACACCGGTAATGGTTTACTTCAGTCCCCAAAACAGCCATAGGTGGCTGCCACTTGTCCCGTCTAGACTGTCTATCGACCTTGAGTGAAAATAACGATTTTGGCAGCGGCTTAGTGCCTCTTGGAATCGGCCCCAATTTTTTAGACATCTCGCCCGGATGGACTCCGGGAAAGATCCTATTTTTAGTCGAGTTTTTTTGGTTTGGTTTTGTCTGCTTGTTTGTAGTTTTGTTTTGTTTTGTTTGTGAGTTTGTTTGTACATGTGGACGTTCTCATATCTTTATGATAGTATGTTTGCATTATGTTTGCATTTTTCTATGTCCGTAACTTGTATGTTTATGTTTCTTTGCGTGTTTGTTTGAATGTATGTACGTTCGTATGTTAGTATTTCGAATGAGTGTATGTTTTTATGTTTGTATGATTGAATGTTTGTATGTTTGCATGCGTTAATGTTTCTGTGTACTTGTGTGGTTGTATGTTCGTATGTTTGTATGCTTGTATGCTTTTATGCTTTTATGGTTGTATGTTTGCAAACGTTAATTTTTCTGTGTACTTGTGTGGTTGTATGTTCGTATGTTTGTAAGCTTGTATGCTTGTATGATTTTATGTTTGTATATTTGTATGTCGGTACACTTGTACGTTTGTATATTTGCATGTGTGTATTTTTGTATATTTGCATGTTTAGATGTGTGTATAACTGTATGTGTGTATGTTTGCATATTTGGATATCTGTATGTTTATATGTTTGTATGTGTGTATGCTGGTATGTTTGTATGTTTATATGTTTGTATGTTTACATGTTCGTATGTTTGTATGTTTGTATATTTGTATGTTTGTATGTTTGTATGTTTGTATGTTTGTATGTTTGTATGCTTGTATGTTAGTATGCTTGTATGTTTGTATGCTTGTATGTTTGTATGTATGTTTGTATGTTTGTATGTTTGTATGTTTGCATGTTTGCATGTTTGCATATTTGTATGTTTGTATGTTTGTATGTTTTTATGTTTGCATGTTTGTATGTTTGTTTATATGTCTTTATGCTTCTATGCTTGAATGCTTGTATGTTTGTATGCTTGTATGTTCGTATACCTATATGCTTATATGCTTGTATGATCGTATGTTTGTATATTTGTATGTTTGTATGTTTGTATGCTTGTATTTTTGTATATTTGCATATTTGTATATTTGTATGTTTGTATGTTTTCATGTGTGCATGTTTGGAAGCTTACATGTATGTATGATTGCATGTGTGTATGTTTGTATATTTGTATATATGTATGTTTTCATGTGTGTACGTTTGCATGCTTGCATGTGTGTATGATTACATGTGTGAATGTTTGTTTATATACATATATATACTGATATATATATATATATATGTTTGTGCGTTTGTATGTTTGTATGTTTATATTTGTATATTTGCATACTTGTATGTTTGTATGCTTGTATGTTTGTATTTTTGTATGTTTTGTATGTTTGTATGTCTGCATGTTTGTATGCTTGTATGTTTGTATGTTTGTATGTTTGTACGCGTATATGTTTGTATATTTGTATGTTTGTATGTTTGTATGTTTGTATGTTTGTATGTTTGTATGTTTGTGTGCTTGTATGTTTGCATGTTTACATCTTTGCATGTTTGCATATTTGTATGTTTGTATGTTTGTATGTTTCTGTATCTGTATGTTAATGTTTGTGTGTTTGTGGGTCTGTATGTTTTTATATTTGTATGTTTGTGTGCTTGTGTGTTTGTGTATTTGTATGTTTGTATGTTTATATGTTTATATATTCATGTTTATATGTTTATATGTTTATATTTTCATATGTTTATATGTTTATATGTTTACAAGCCGCGGGCTACGCCTTACCCGGCTTCGCCGGGGGCTTGGCTGCGCAAACAGCGGCCCACGGCCGCAGCTTTCCGCGCTCTAATCCCTCGTTTTCCCCTTCGGCCTCGGCCTCGGGGCGGAACCCCAACACGGGATCCCCAGCACGAAGAAGAACGCGAAGAAGAACGCGAGGAAGAAGAACGCGAAGAAGAACGCGAAGAAGAACGCGAAGAAGAACACGAAGTAGAATTAGAAGAAGAACGCGAAGAAGAACTCGAAGAAGAACACGAGGAAGAACACGAAGAAGAAATCGAAGAAGAGGAAAGGCTAAGAAGAAGAACGCGAAGAAGAACGCGAAGAAGAACGCGAGGAAGAAGAACTAGAAGAAGAAGAAAAAGAAGAAGTAGAAGAAAGAAGAAGAAGTAGAAGTAGAAGTAGAAGTAGAAGAAGAACGCGATGAAGAAGAAGAAGAAGAGGAACGCGAAGAAGAAGAAGAAGAAGAAGAAGAAGAAGAAGAAGAAGAAGAAGAAGAAGAAGAAGAAGAAGAAGAAGAAGAAGAAGAAGAAGAAGAAGAAGAAGAAGAAGAAGAAGAAGAAGAATACCACCTGACCATCGACTTACCCAAGCGCTTTTTCAAGAATATCTTTAGGACAAAGTGTCACCGTAATACCACCTGTCCCCGACTTCCACAGCGTTTTTTAGAAGATTATTTTTATTCCGCCATGAATCATCATTGGGATAATAGAAGCATAAAATTGCCTTTTAACAAATCCATCCATGAATTGTCTCACATGTTACCAAAGGAAAAGGTAAATTTTATCTTCCATTATCCTAATAATTTGTTCAGTAAAGTTGTCAATATACATCACAGATCCAAGAGTAATACAACTCCTGGAGTTTATAAATTACCTTGTTTAGATTGCAATGATGTATATTGGGGACAGACGGGTCGAGATCTCAATACCAGGGTTAAGGAGCACAAGAACTCTGTTAAATACGGACAGGAAAATTCCGCAGTATTTCAGCACGTCGCCAATAAAAACCACCGAATAAATTGGGACGATGCTGAAATAATTTATAAATCCAAATGTAGTTTCAGAAGAAAAATAGTAGAATCCTCCTTAATAAACAATTTCCCAAATTATAACATTTCCCATGGTCAATGGTCACCAGACTGTATTTCTTCTTTTGCCATAAATAAAATGTTACCATCAACATTAACGGTGGACAAAACTCACCAAGGCCCATGCAACGCCGGTCATGTGACCTGAGCCACCAAGATGCGAGCATGCGTGCCGGCGTGTTGACCTGAGCCTCGTCCCTCATGTTACCTCACTGCTTTACTATAAATACATATTGTTCTGTACTTTGTAACTTATATCTGCCGAAGAGGATCACAGTAAGTGATCGAAATATACAGATCTCTATATCTTCGCTTATTCTTCTCCGAAAGTGGGTCATCAGTATTATTTTACATATGTGCTACGACATATCTTTGTTGTGGATATGTTTATATGTTTATATGTTTTTTATGTTTTTATGTTTATATGTTTATATGTTTATATGTTTATATGTTTATATGTTTATATGTTTATATGTTTATATGTTTATATGTTTATATATTTATGTTTATATGTTTACATGTTTATATGTTTATATCTTTGTACGTTTGTATGCTTGTGTGCCTGTATGTTTATATGTTAGTATGCTTGTAGGTTTGTATGTTCGTATGATTGAATAATCGTATGTTTGTATGTTCGTGTGTCTGTAATTTTGTATGGTTGTATTCCTGTATGTCTGCCTATTTGTTTGTATGTTTTTGTGTTGGTATGACTGTGAATAAAGTGTGGTAGGAGTGAATAAAGGAGTCTGGCGATATCAAAAGAAAAAGTGCCATCCAGTACGAAAAGTATTAATTGAAGTAGACTATAATCTCGAGACTACCCTAAAAAGTGCCAAGCAAATGAATATATAAGAACGGTGGCACTCATAGTGAAAGAAAAGTCCTCACCAGTGCGGAAGTAGTTGACCTTTATTGGCTGATATTCCTGTTTGCTCGTTCCTTCCTGGATCACATAACAGGAAGTTCCTCCATCTTGGCGTCGCTTCTTCCGTGTTTAAGTACGACATCTGCAGTCAATAGAAAGCTTCTTCGGCGTTCAAATAAATGACATTCATTTGTCAGTGTTCCTTAATCAGTAGATTGCAGGTACGTTTTGCATTATTGTAGTGCCATTCCATTGTTCGGAACTTCCTTAAACTGCAGGAAGCAGACTTTCTATTTCATTGTGATTCTGCTCATATTTCTATTTGTTTTTGTATATTCTTCATAATACAAAAATGGACACTGAAGACCTTCTCTACAATCTTTAAACTCTTTGTCACTGAGGGGTTGCCATAGTGAAAGGAAAAATGCAAAGCAATAAAGAAGGTATGAGTAGGAAATAAGGTTTTTCTAAGTTATTCTGTGGCTTGTTATGTTTTTACTATTCTTCTTCAATCTTTCTTAGCGAGTTTTTTCAGTAGGAATTGTAATGAATGCATTTACATCTTTAGAGATATATAAAATTAGCCCGAGATTGAGCTCTGCTCAGGAATTGACAGCTTCGCTAACACTGGAAACCGTTACTGTCACCATTGAGCAAAGGGGATGTGTGTGTGTGTGTGTGTGTGTGTGTGTGTGTGTGTGTGTGTGTGTGTGTGTGTGTGTGTGTGTGTGTGTGTGTGTGCGTGTGTGTGTGCGTGTTCGCGTGTGTGTGTGTGTTTGTTTTGAAGTTCACGACATTTCCCATAGATCGTCCTATTCACAAACTCTGAGGTCTCATTTGGGAGGGCAACAGCTGTCGTTCTGAAGTCCAGTATGTGATGTAGAATTATAATGAAACACATCTGTAAAAACATATTAACCCTCCCCATGTTGAGTGGCATTCCTTATTCTATCATGTCTTTCATCGCGTTATTTTATTCACTTCTGAGAACCACTGATTTAGATTAGCTTCCGGTGTTCCGCAACAGTTAATATATTAATGCAGAAAACGATGTCCACGCTACGCCACTGCATTGACGATTCTCGGAGGAAACTGATGTATCACACATTGATGTCCAAGTCCGCTTCACAGCTGCCAGTTGTTGGAATCGTGCATGTGGCACGTGTGTATGTTTGTTTACAATGATATCATGGCATGAATGGTCTATCGTTTCCCTGTAATCGTTGAAACGGTTTTATCTCATAGATTTACTGAGTAAACAAACACAGATACCATAATTCACGTGGCAGTCAAAATATTCTACTAACTGCATGTAATATGAATGGAAAAGTTGTAAGAGAGCGTAAAAAGCCAAAGGTCACTCAAATGTGACAACAGCTGCAAAACGAAGATCAAATCTATTGTGCATAGGGGTGCTATTAGAATATTAAGGGTAGATGTAGAGACAAAGCATACAGAAGGGGAAGACATTTCTAAAGGTAACATGGTCGAACCTTTTAAAGAATAGATTTTTTTTTTCCCACGCGGTAGCACAATGGATACCAAATCATGAGCAGGTGGTGGTGAGTTCGAATCTCGGAACCCATTGCAGATTTGCTGCGTTGGTTCCTGATAGCATAGCCTGGCCAGGAGGGGAGGTGACCCAACGTCGGCATAAAAGCCTAGTGGCTTGCCGTAACTGACAGAGCTTTGCCCTATCAGGGGGTTTTCACATCCTACTGCGTCGGAGTGGGTTGGTTATTTATTATTATTATTATTATTATTATTTTTTTTTTTTATCTAATTTTCATGAGAAAGTTGTTACAGAATCTAGTATCCTTTTGATATGGTTGGCTCCATTATAGCCTCTTGTTATAGATTAGGACAATGAGATCATTTACATTTTCGGTAGTGAATCACATATTTCAGATATATTGCATATACATAATGTTACGATGAATGGGATAGTTCCTACCGTGTTTCAATGTGCGCAGATCAGCTTTCAAATCCAACAGCTCCTATTGCAGCTAGGCGCCTCCTATCGTGTGGTCCTCTTCGCTTATGAATGAGGCAGTGGTAGCCACAGGAAAAATTAATAAAAGAGATGATAACAAATAAGTACATCGAGAGCTAAAGCGGAAGTTGCGTGACTAGAGTATTATCAACCAAGTTCAGACGCGATGATAGTGCTGTATCAATCATCCCCTCGTTCTCTCTCTCGCTCTCTCTCTCTCTCTCTCTCTCTCTCTCTCTCTCTATATATATATATATATATATATATATATATATATATATATATATATATATATTCCTTTATCTATCTGTCTCTCGTTCTTTCTCTTTCATTCTTTTATTCTGTGTCACGCTCTCTTTCTCTCTTTCTCTTTTTCCTTTTCTCCCTCTCTCTCCCTCTCTCTCCCTCCTCTCTCTCTCTCTCTCTCTCTCTCTCTCTCTCTCTCTCTCTCTCTCTCTCTCTCTCTCTATCTATCTATCTATCTATCTATCTATCTATCTGGCTCCCTCTCTTTACACCCTGGTTAATTCCGTACTATTCTATTCAAGTGAGGAGTGACCACCGTCAAAACGGTACCTATCGATCGAGACGTACTTCACCTGAACAAAATCTTAGGTTGCTAAACAGAAGAAATGTACACGAAATACGTCACCGTGTTGAAGAGGTTAGCGTGTATTTCACACCTTACGTTGATTTTCTTTGGTACGAGTACTTGCCACTGAAGTCGTCTAGAGGTCGTTCAGAAGTCATTTTTTAACAATCAAAAGTCTTTGTTGTACTGGGTAAATTAGTTTGGTGTCAAAGGAACAAAATCTTTAAAGCTAATTCTTTGGCTAATGTGGATTCTATGATTTCTTCTTCACACACTCCTCAATGAGGAAGCTCCCAGCAATCTATGTAAGCCAGGTATGAGGGAATAATACCGCATATTATTTCTGACACTAAAATATTATACGCCCTCACAGATATGTTGAAAATACAAAAATCACCCATTAGGATACTACCAGTGGTGGTTTGTCTCCTCCTCCAATCTCTATTGTTCCCGAGGAACTCGTCACGATAATTGTATTTATCTACAAGTGTTCAAGTGTTCAAGTGGATCAAAGTCTATAACAAGGGTGAAGCAAACAAGGTCATCATAATAAAACAACAGGGCAGGACTCGCAGTAATGGGTATAAACTGAACAAATTTAGATTTAAGAAGGAAATAGGCAAGAATTGGTTTACTAATAGGGTGGTCGGTGAATGGAATAAACTTAGTAACCACGTAGTAAGCGCTGAAACTATCAGTTGTTTTAAAAAACGATTAGACAACTTTATGGATGGGGATGACAGGTGGTGTTAGATACGGAGCTGCCTAGTGTAGGCCTTATGGTCTCTTGCAGTCTCCTTTATTCTTATGTTCTTATGTACTAAGAGTCAAATTGGAAAGGCAACACCAAATATTGTATCCATACTGTGGATAATCTCAAAATGACCCCGGAATTAGAGCTCCTGTTTCTGTAGCGCCGGCTATTGACCCTATAGTTTAGAACAGCACATTGGCAAACTCTATTGTCGGCTACAGTAACCTAGATCTTCCCTAACTTTTGTTCTTTCCAGTATACTATTAAAAGAATATAGTGCCGTAATTTGTAGTTTTCAGATCTTGTTAGTAAGTTGGATTCTGAACTTACTCTTTTCTGGTGCGGAAACTTTGAAAATAGCTCACTTGACTCTCGCTTGCCACGTTGGGCTACATATATATATATAATATATATATATATATATATATATATATATATATATATATATATATATGCCTAGTTAGAAAGTCACTGTCGCACTTGTCATGAGGATGCCCAGTTCGAGTCCTAGGCATTACCACATTTTAATTTCAAGCATGCTGGCCTTTGGTGGCTTAGAAGTGCATTGTGGTTGTTAATATATATATATATATATATATATATATATATATATATATATATATATATATGTGTGTGTGTGTGTGTGTGTGTGTGTGTGTGTGTGTGTGTGTGTGTGTGTGTGTGTGTGTGTGTGTGTATTTGTAGGGGGGATTCTTTACATTTCACGTGAGTGACAAGTAATTTAGTTTGGGATCAAAAGTTCCCAAAAGAGCACTTGTAAGGACAGGAATTTTGAAGGGATATTATTTTTGGAATTTCGTTTTATTTATCTATTTATTTATTTGAGAGACTGGGTATTATGGACGTCGTGACGGTTTTACTCAGCCAAGAAGCAAAGTAGAAAATAGAGCCTTAATAGACCATGAATTTATTCTATTCTATGTCTGCTTATCAAGATGTGTTGGCAAAGAGCCTTACTATAATCATTGAAGAAGAACATACAATAGGAGATAGCTACAAATATATTTCAGCTGATTTTGGTTCAACTAAAGCTTCGAGACGACATTAGAATGTTCTCGAACATAGCGGGCGCACCGTAGCTCCGCCCACCCGTGACGTCACTAAACATGTTCGGACAGAGGCGTAAACTAAGGCCATTAATTTTAAGAGTAATAGGAAAAATTCCCAACTTTCAGTTCAGGATTCCACTAGATAAATAGTTTAGGGAGAGATTGTAGCAGCTAGGGGCTCTGTTGAGAAGCGAAATGAAGTTTTACGAAATAATACAACAGGGAGGATAGTAGTTTACCCATAGATACGAACACATAGCCGTCTCGTTCTTTTTGTGCGCAGCTAAAATTTTAATCTGATGCCAAAAATGATTCCGATAACAGGTATGAACACGTTCTGTAAGATTAATGAAAACAAATGTCAATATGTGAGTTAAATGATATAGTGCAGATATAGTAGGTAGATAGTTATTATTATTATTAAGTTTTGAATCTGATGCCAAAAACGATTCCGATAACAGATATGGAAAAAGGGGTTTAAGGGAGTGTACTTCACAAACACTTTGCGTATATACATTAGCTATGAGGGTGTAATCCTTAGAGTACAATTCTGTCTGTGATCGTTCTCTAATAAGAATACGGGGTTGAAGGTAGACACAGTGCTTGAAGGTAGACACAATATTGTAAGTAGACTTATACAGTGACCGGAAGGTTGGAGCGTAAATAACTACGTTTTTCCACGTGCCTGTGACCTTACTTATGATGCCCATAAGTAAAAAAGAAAACTGTTATTAAATATCTCGCATACCCATATATTTTTCATATTGTAAGGATCAATAGATTGTCTAGTTGGAGAAAACCAAAATATTCTTTTGTATTTCCTTACTATATTTTTGCTTCAGTGTAATAATTAACACATAGCAGACCTTTACTTATATTCTTTTACTACCCCCACTTGGGCATAGGCCTTTTCGCTACCCAGAACCAACCCCGAACGACCTGAGGAAAGGGGACGGAGTCAGACGTGAATAACAAGGAGCAGTTTCCATTTATGGTCAGATATATCCATATAGACGATTGGGTGGTGGCAGCGTATACCTTGATTTTTTTATTTCCCAAATCGTTATTATGTGGGTATCTCTGATCACTCCCATTGGAGGTGCTATTGGTTAAACACTAAATCAATCGACGGCACCACACACTGGTGTAGCACTCCTACTGTAAATTTTTCTGCTTCCCGTCTTACGTTTACTTGTAAGACAACTCAAAGATTATTTTGGAGGATCGGATAGAATTACGCGAGTTGTCTAAGGATTTTTTCCTCTTCATATGGAAAATAGGAAAATGTAGGGAAACGAAACACTCTCAGTCTTTTAATTCCTTAGCCCTACAAATTACCTTTCATTCTTTTCGTTAGTATACCAGCTTAAGAAAAACACGGGATGAAGTCACCAAAAAGTAAATCAGGTCTAAAATCAATGGCTTATGACACAACTATATTTTCCTGCTTTAGACATTCTTTATTACAAAAACAATTCTAAATAATGTTATCTAAATCCCTGTGTTTAGGAAGTTTGCTGATCAGAAGATATCTTGACACATTATTTTGTAATGTTCCCTGATACTTTAGGGAACAAAGTGAAATAATAAATTCTAGATTCCTGTATACATGTATGTGCATTTTATTTAAGATGGTTAGTTTGCCTTAATAGTGTGAACAAATACATATAAATTAAGTGTCGGTTTTACATCTTAATTGATTACACTACTGATCAAGTTAGGTTAAATCGAAGAGTCTTTATCACAAACCCAGACTGCGGTAGCACTGACAGTAGCAATGAGAACAACAGTAGCAAACAAAAACAATAACAATAGCAATAACAATAACAATAACAATGATAATAACAATAATAAAAATAAAAGTAAGAATTACAAACAATAACAAAATAAGTCTAAATAGAAATATAATAGCAATCACTGGTAGTAGTAGTAGTAGTAGTAGTAGTAGTAGTAGTAGTAGTAGTAGTAGTAGTAGTAGTAGTAGTAGTAGTAGTAGTAGTAGCAGTAGTAGTAGTAGTAGTAGCAGTAGTAGTAATAGTAGTAGTAGTAGCAGTAGTAGTAGTAGTAGTAGTAGAACGAGGAGGAGGAGAAGGAGGAGGAGGAAGAGGAGGAGGAGGAGGAGGAGTGTATGCCTTGGCTTCGTTATCCCTAGTCCGTTTTGGGTTTCGCTTCGTTAATTTTCGGCCTTTGGTTTCTCTGCATTTCCAGAGGTTATATATTGTTTGTCGGTTCGCTTCCAGGTTTTCTTCTTCAGCATCGAACAGTAACAGTTTCTTAAGGATCTCGTCTTTGTCTTCCGGGTAGGGTTGTTGGAGCAGTTTGTTTCGGGCTCTGATCGTTGATAGCTTGTTACATTCTAGTAAGAAATGATCGAAGTTTTCTTCGCTTCGACCGCGCAAGGGACTGTTTGTGTCTTAGTTGGTGTGACGGTTTTTTCTATTTAGCTTCAGGGTGTTTGTTCTGGCGCAGAATAGAATAGCAGATTCTGGGTTATTTTAAGAAATTTCTTCTTCTGTTTTTCTTTTTCTTTTCATCGCTTGTAGCGTGATAAGGAGGGTTTACTTGCTAGTTCAGTTTTCCATATGTCTGTTTCAATATTGTTTATCCGGGGTTTGAGACTTTGCCCAGTAATTTCCTTATTTTTCATTTAGGTCTTGGAAAAATAACTTAACTAGCTTGTTCCCCCATCTCTAATGATGTGTCTGACGTATGAGAACTTGTTTTGCATGTCTCTAGTGTATGCTGAGGAAGGTCCGATCTCTGCTTTCAGAGCTGATGCTGTTGTGTATTGTGGCGCTCGGAATATTATTTTGTATGCCTTGTTTTCTATCGTCTGTAGTTCGTTGAGTTCTTTCTTTGTGAAGAAGATTGCTTCAGTTAGGTGGAGTATACTAGGGATAGTGACATTTTTCCAAAGCACTTTGACGATGCTGATCCTGTTGAATCGTTTTGCCGTTATTGAGGCTGTTTGATTAGCAATTGTATTTGCTTTGGTGGAGATGTTCTTTATGTGTTCTTTGAGACATTTTCTCTTGTTATTTTCATCCCTAAATAGGTTGTGGACTCCGTGATTTTTATTTCACAAATTTCTTTTTGGGACTCTGCTAGGTTGTAAGTTAGGATATTGCTCTATGCCTTGTTTACTTTTAAGCCATGTTCTTCTCCAATCTCAGTAATGTGAGTGCTTGCACCACTTCTTCTACAGAATTTGTTGGTAGAAGTCCGTCATCTACAAAGAAATTGGTGTAATTTGTGTGATATTGTTTTTGAAGCCTAAATGGAGGGTTAAGTAGTTGACGATCAGATATGTTATCAATAGGAAGAGTATGATGGAACCATCGCATCTTTGTCTAATACTACTAGTGATTTTTATTTTGCACACTTCCTCGTTATTTATCATTATCTTGGTGTCATCTCTTTGGTATATGTTGGCTACTGTAGATATAATGTCTGTGTTGATGTTTGAAAATTTTAGTGCTTTTATTAGGGCTTCCCTTTAAATTTATTGATATGATGATCAGAATTTATTTTTGTAACTTTCTGTGATGCCGTATTGTACCATGAATATGTTGTCTGCTACTCTTCTTTTTGGTGTGAAATAAATTTGTTTTTCAAGTAGGTTTTGGTTGTTGTGGAGATGGGTTTTTTTCAGTTTTCTCTGATAGTGCCCATTATTTATTTATTTTATTTATTTATTTTTTTTTTTTGTAAGATGCGTCTAGCAAGGTTTGAAGTCTTTGATTTGTGGAGTTTGTGTTTTTGAGATGAGCTTTGTTTCTGATTTTTCCAGCTTTGAGGTACTCTGTTTTCTTTAATTAGTTGTAGGCTGCAACAAGTTTAGTTGTGTCTCTTGCGTCTTTTATTATTTCTTTAAATATATCAACGTTTAATCCGTTTGGACCTGCTGCTTTATGGTTTTTATTTTTTTTTATTTGTTTAGTTAGTTCCTCTGCTGTGCTGATAAAAGCACACAATAACACTAACAATGTCAGTGTTAATGTGAATAGGAATGTGGATGGGTATGTGAATGAATGTGAACGACAGAGACGACGACGACGACAATAATGACAATGTGGAGGATGAGACTGAGATGTGGAGGAAGAGGAAGATAAGAAAAAGAACGAGAAGGAGGACGATGAGGAGGAGTAGGATGAGGACAAAGAGGAACAAGTACGATGACGTGGAAGTGGATGAGGTGGAAGACAGTGAAGATAATAACTATAGTAATGATGGTAATATCATGAACAATAAACCTGGTTACAACGATGAAATGATAAAGAAACATGTTGTAATAAATCCAACATTATTAGCAAGTGATGACTTCATTTGCGATTATGGAAATAGGCTGATTAAAGATATCAAAGTAAGTATTTCGGGAATAAGCCTCAGAGCGTTGTACCGGAATCAATAGTGTACAGGAAATTGATAACGCTTAGGATAACTAATTCTAATAGCAACATGGAGGCGGTAAAGATTATGAATGGAATTATGATGTTAGCAATCGCCTCAAGCAATATCCTGCCAATGGAGTCGACAAAGATATAAGTATGCAAAACAATAGATCCTCATAATAGGGAGCGGTTTAGGGTTTGCATTTATAAAGGCAACAAATGATAAATTATTCTCACCGATATTCGCTCATATAACCATTCTGGTAGGATAGCTAAATGATCTTGGGACTTGTTATTGGATAGTTTCCATCATACTCTGTGTCCTTTTATCTGCTTATTCATAGTTATTTATTGTATACTTATACACATATATTCATATAATTAAATAAATTTATATGCTACATATATTGTGTGTATAATATATATATATATATATATATATATACATATATAACACACACACACATATTCACACACACACACACACACACACATACACACACACACACACACACACACACACATATATATATATATATAAATATATATATGTATATGTATATATATATATATATAATATATATATATATATATATATGATATAATTATGTTCATATAAGAAGCAAAGAAGCAAGCTAGGAAGCAAAGAAGAAAAGAAACAATGAATCAAGGAAATCAGGAAACAAAGATTCAAGAAAACAAGGAAGCAAGAAAAAAAAGCGAAGAAACAAGGATATAAGGACACAAAGATACAAAGACACAAGGATACAAGGTTACAAAGATACAAAGAAAGAATCGAGTAAACGAGGATACGATGGAACAAAAAAAAAAAAACAGAGAAGCAGCGGAACAAATAGGTAGGGCAGAGAAACATATAAGAAAAACACAGAATCAAGGAAACAGAAAAGGTAAGACAAGCAGAAAAAAAGACATAAAAAGACAGAGAATCAGAGTAACAAATATGAAAAAAATAGAATGAAAAAGAAACAGAAAGAAAAAGAAACAGTAACAGAAAAACAGAGAAATAAAGAAACAGAAAAACAATTAAACAAATGCTGCAAAAGAGAGAGGATCAGAGAAAGAAAAACAAGGAAACAAAAACAAAGATAATAAAAGAAAGAAAGAAGAAAACAGAAAAATAAAGAACAAAGAAGCTTAAAAACAGAATCCCGAGTCCTGTTTGTCGGCAACAGAAATAAACCTAAAGTGACATTCCTTACGGGAGAGGTACAATACTCGTAGAAATGAAAATATTTTTTTTTTGACAGCTTCTATCAAACCCAGTCCTACATTTGGCGCGATGAATCACTCTGTAAGTATATTTTATGCATATATTATTCCTTTTCAACAATAATCGTATATACCATATTTTAGTAAGGAAATCCATAAAAATCGCATATGAAAAAATTTGACAACTGGTAGGCTAGTAATTAGCCACTCGTTCATTCATTTGATCATTTCATTGTCATGTTTAACCACGTAAAACCTGCAGGCACACTTCTCCTTTTACCTGTTTTTGCTCATTAAGAAGACTTGACGTCCAATCAAAGGAGCGTGATATGCCCTCAGGCTGAAGTCTTCTGTCTTCGAGTTCGTGTGCCTACTTAGGAAAGATTTGGGGAAGGTTGGAGACATTTGGTTTCTCTCCAAGACAACGTGCGGTCGTACAAGAGGAAATAGAGAAGGGATAAGTAATATTTTAAATGTGGAGAAAAGAAATGATAGATGGGGAAATGGAGTCAGTGAAGAAAGACAAGATGAAGGTGCTTAGGGAAAAGCAGTGACAGAAATACGTTAGAGGCGATGGA
>NC_134789.1:47763641-47766141 GCF_046742065.1 Oratosquilla oratoria
GGAGGTGAAGGAGGAAAGGGAGGAGAGGGAGGATAGGGAAGAGAGGGAAGAGAGGGAGGAGAAAGAGGAGAGGGAGGAGAGGAAGGAGAAAGAGGAGAAAGAAGAGAGAGAGAGGAGATAGAGAAGAGAGAGAGAAAGAGAGAGAGAGAGAGAGAGAGAGAGAGAGAGAGAGAGAGAGAGAGAGAGAGAGAGGAACGTACACTTAGCAAAGACTTGATACAGTTCTTCAATATATCAAAGGAATCTATGATAATAGAATGCAGACATATAATTTCATCGTTCCTAAACCCTTCTCCGGGCTTCAACTGAATCATGATCAGTATCACGTATATTAAGATAATTCTTGTCACTATCATAGTTGTTTTATTACGCAACAATCACAAAATCTCAGTACCCGTACCACCATTGAGATGCAGGTAGGGCGCAATTGCACAAGACGTTTTGCCGTATATTGAGGTCAGCTGCACGAAATAAAAAAAAAATGTTCTACTGACATTCAACAAAGGGACGAGAAATACATCAGCGCCCGGCCCAGCATCCCTCTCTCCCGACTCTACCAAGAACGCATTGTGCTCACGTTTCATCCGGACATCACAATCCCGACCCCCCACCACCCCCACCCCCACCTCCCACCCCCGACCGCTGCGCCCCGGCTCCCTCTCGTGGCCCCTCACGTCGCCCCAGTGGCCTACCTACTTGTTGGCAGTAACATTGAATCACAGCCTCAGAGAACTGGGCTTGGGCTAGGGGGATTGGTGAGTGGCAGTGAGGTGTGGTTTGCAAGGATACTCACCGATGCCTCAACTCGGCTAGGAGGGACAGGGTGAGGGTGAGAGGGGACGGAGTAAAGGAGGTGGAGGAGAAGGAGTCGGAGAAGAAAATGAAAGAAATAAAGGGCAGTAGGTTGGAGAAAACGGGATGTAGAGATTGGGAGGATGAGGAAAGAAGGAGGAAAAAGGGAGAAGTGGGGTAGAGGGTGTTTAGTGGGTGGGAGAGGAGTAAGGAGAGAGAAGAATGGGAAGAGAAAGATGAATTATGGTGGGAGAGGGAGAGGAGAGGGAAGAGGGTGGTGAGGAATCAAGAAAAAGGGGAGATGGTAGGATATATCATGTGAAAAAAGAAGGGCCAGTATTTGAATAAGAATTATAATCAGGAAATGGTATAAGAATAAAGGCAAAAGAGAGGACGAGGATTATTGTTCAAATAACACGAAAAATGGGAAAGAGGAAGGAGATTAGATTAAAGGAATGGAGAAGATATTGATTTTAATTCTAGCATTTTTTCAAAGCTAAGATGAAGAGAAAAAATAACAAAACTAGATGCATATTTCTTTCATAGTATTAATCTGACAATATATAAATTCATTTTACCTTATTCTAGATGAAAAACTACAAGTACATATTGCCTGTTCACCTTTTATTCTTTCCAACTTTAAATTACATGGTAAATGTTATTTAAAATTGAATAATGATTTCATGTTTCATATACATTTTCATAAATATTTCTAACCTGTTTTGACACACATGATCTAAATTTAGACGACCTCCGTGAAGGTCTAGACAACTCCAACAAATTCATTCAATCCTGTTTGGCACCTTCCCTTGTATTCTAAGTGTTACCAAGCTATTTCACGCATTTCGGTGGCTCCCCTCTCGGTAGTGACAGGGTTATAGCCTATCACGAGGAACACTTCGCTTACCAATTGGCACTTTTCTTTTCATTCTGTCTGCTTCCTGGCCATTCTACAGCGTGTCCCAAAAGTATGGACACACAGGAAACATCACTTTTTATAACTAACTAACTTTGTCATTTGACATAGCCCACCCCGTTCACCAGACCTTAGATTCCTTAACTTCTCTTTCTGGGTCATGTTAAAGGAGGTGTAATCAATTAAAGTGAAAAGATATGAGACACTTGAGGGGATGCCCATGAGTCCAGAATTTAGGGACACCCTGTATTTATCTCCGTGGCACCCTCTCGCTTTACTGGCAAGTGCCGTCTGGCATAGCACTGCTGCATGCCAAGTTGATCTCCAGACCAGACAGACCTGTTGTCCTGGTCAGACAGTTCATCTTTTTTTATATATCTTTTTCATAAAAAACATTTTTTTTTTCTTTTTAGTTTATTCAATCGCACAAAATATTTATGAAGATATACATACACAGAAATATATATTATATATATATACACATATATACATATACATATATATATATATATAATATATATATATATATATATCCATGTATATGTATATATAAATGTGTGTATGTGTGTGTTTGTACGTATATATATATATATATATATATATATATATATATATATATATATATATATATATATATACAGTTTTGTTTATATGTATAGGATCCAGTCTCACTTTTTCTCGCCTTTTTTCCAGGAGTATATTTTCATTTTGAATGATTTACACGATTTGTTATCATGGACTTTTATTCACATATTAAGTGTACTACTAAGTTCTTCTCTCCCTTTGTTCCTT